>NW_026892645.1:715000-1430000 GCF_033815535.1 Pezoporus flaviventris
TAATCACAGGGCTCAGGTTGGAAGGGCTGACACGGAGCTCAGGTTGGAAGGGCTGACACGGAGCTCTGGTTGGAAGGGCTGACATGGAGCTCTGGTTGGAAGGGCTGACATGGAGCTCAGGTTGGAAGGGCTGACATGGAGCTCAGATTGGAAGGGCTGACATGGAGCTCAGGTTGGAAGGGCTGACATGGAGCTCTGGTTGGAAGGGCTGACATGGAGCTCTGGTTGGAAGGGCTGACATGGAGCTCAGGTTGGAAGGGCTGACATGGAGCTCTGGTTGGAAGGGCTGACATGGAGCTCAGGTTGGAAGGGCTGACATGGAGCTCTGGTTGGAAGGGCTGACATGGAGCTCAGGTTGGAAGGGCTGACACAGGGCACTGGTTGGAAGGGCTGACATGGAGCTCTGGTTGGAAGGGCTGACATGGAGCTCTGGTTGGAAGGGCTGACACAGGGCACTGGTTGGAAGGGCTGACATGGAGCTCTGGTTGGAAGGGCTGACATGGAGCTCAGGTTGGAAGGGCTGACACGGAGCTCTGGTTGGAAGGGCTGACATGGAGCTCTGGTTGGAAGGGCTGACATGGAGCTCTGGTTGGAAGGGCTGACATGGAGCTCTGGTTGGAAGGGCTGACACGGAGCTCTGGTTGGAAGGGCTGACACGGAGCTCTGGTTGGAAGGGCTGACACGGAGCTCTGGTTGGAAGGGCTGACATGGAGCTCTGGTTGGAAGGGCTGACATGGAGCTCTGGTTGGAAGGGCTGACATGGAGCTCTGGTTGGAAGGGCTGACACGGAGCTCTGGTTGGAAGGGCTGACACAGGGCACTGGTTGGAAGGGCTGACAAGGGGCTCAGGTCCTGGTGAGAGCTGGAGTTGCTTTACATTCAATGGTGCTTCCTCTGGCATGTACGAGCTGAGGACCTGGCCCCAGCCTCTGTGGCATGGCATCATGAACCTACCAGGTTACATGCCCCGGGTCTCTTAGAGCTTTGTTCAAGCAGTGCTGTTACTGGGACAAGTTAATTAGCTTAAAGCTAGCCTGGATATGCCTCCCTGTGATGCAATTGCATTTCTGACTGCAGAGATACACTCTGTCACTTTCTGCTGGGAAGTTTTTGATGTGTTTAAGACAGAAAACATTTGTGGGCAGGTTTTGAAGTGAAGGCAGCGTTCGCCCACAAAACCCAACTGCTACGAAACTTTCTCTTTGTAGGAAACATCCTGATGTTAACATTTTCCTATGTATACATTCTTGTTTTTATAAAGAGCAGACACGGGATGTTCGTTTGAGTCAGGCATTTGATATATGTACGTACGACTCTACAGCTCCCAACTCTTTTGGTAAATTCACCATGAGCTGTACCCACTCATGCTCTGAGTCTGCCCAAGCGCAGTCTGCGGGAACAGCATGGAAAATCCAAGTCACTTCTGCCTGGCTCAGAGAGAAACGTCTTGCAGGCTGCCAGCGCCTGCTTCTTCCTGCTGCTTCTGCAGTGCCAAGGGGAGTGGGGAGAAGGCAGAGAAAGGGCAAGTGTGTGATGTGGGAGCAATCCACGCCAGTGGGCCCCGTGATGTGGTGTGCTCACTGTCAGTGGAGCTCAGCCAGAGCTCACCCCAAGGCTGAGGTGAGACCGAGCCATGTCCCCGGTGCAGCAGGCAGGTATCGAGGGCAGAGCGCAGGGTGTGCAGTCACACCATGGCTCAGGCTGCTCCAGGCTGTGAGACCGGGAGCCGAATCAGGCACCCACAGCAGCAGCATTAGCACAGCTTTAAAAGCTCCTGCCCCTTTCCCAGCAGAAGGAATGGGTGAAGGATGGCAGTAACATGAAGCGACCAGTCCCAATTGCTTGGTATCATCTGGCTTCACCCCTGTCATGTTCTAGCTCTGTGCCACAGCTGGGTTTCTGTACCGAGCCCATGCCCTGCTTCCTCCCCTTCTGTCTCCCCATCGCGAAGTCTTGCCTGCCTGATTTCATGCCCAGAAGCAACGTTGCTGGTTTAAATGCTGGCAGCTGGCAACATTTTCCCTTGGCGTCAAGCAGCAAAGAGTCTGCTCTCCCAAGCCAGCCTGGAAGCTGGCTCTGCGTGTCCAAGCCCCATGGTTCTGGCAGGGCTCGCAGGAGTTTGCTCTCGCTGCTTTCCTCGGTGGGCTCTCCATAACCTCAGTTTCAAGACAATGACTGCTTTGAGCAGAAGAGAGCTCAACTTCTCAAGTGCTCAGCAGAATCACGAGGCTCTTCTGATGTCACCCTGGGCTCAGGAGCCACTCCATCACTGTCGGGATGAGCCATCGACACAGAGCGGCTGGCACTGCTGGGCACCCCTCCTTATTTACATGGCTTCAACGCTTGTGAAGGCTCAGTCATTCATTTCCTGAATGGCTCCTTTAATGGGAAACATGATGTTTTGGGAAAGACACTGGGCCAAGCTGGGCAGAAACCTCCTCAAGTCGTTCATCCAGGTGAAGCAACGTCTTCACATCCTGTTTTCTGGAAACCTGTCTGGATTCGGGCAGGTGCCCACATCCTGCTCCATGGGAGTTAGCTGAACGGTTAACTCATTTAGCCTGCTTTGGAAAGGCTGTTTTACCCCACACTTCACTTCACTTCACATGTGTCCTTTGGTCTCATGGAAGCCAACAGGGCTTCTGTACATTGCTTAAAGTTTAACTAATGGTTGCACAAGTGGCTGAATCAAAATCCAAACATTCAGCTGCAGTTCTTGGGCTAACAGAAGCCCAGCTTGAAATAGCATCTGCCTCTGCACCAGCACTTGTGAACCTGCAGAGCTCAAAGGCCTTGAGCATCGATGCTGACTTCTTGTAGTTGCAAAGGTCACCTGAATGGTCCAGCAAGAAAGGCCATGCCCATGTCCTCTTCCAGGGTCTGCATCCTGAGCGCACATCGCTTCTGGAGGGGCTGGGGTGGATGGGGAGGGACTGACAGACTTACTCTGACCGGCTAGGTTTGTGATCCAGGCAGCATCAGATCCATGCAGGCAGCCTTGGAGCTGTCTGGAGCAGTAAAAGGAGGTCTCTGGAATGAATTCATTTGCATGGCAGGGTAATTCTCCGTCTGTACCGAGCACCAAAGTGGGAGCCTTCTGCTGATTCTGGGGGCGGGAGGAGGCTGGAGCCTGTGTCTAACCTGAGCTCAGCACAGCTCCTTCCCTTCAGACGGCTTTATAAAGAATGTTTTCTCCTTTTTTATCCTTTTCTCTGCATTGGAAAGCTGCCAGAGGAGGACTGAGCAGTCTCTGTGTGCATGGATCCAGCTCCTTGCCAGGTAGGAGCCAGGCAGGGAGCAATGAAGGAGCCCCATGTTCAAGTCATGCATATAATTCACAACCAAATCCCAGAGCCAGTTCCCAGCCCTAGCCCCATGGCTTCACTTTGCCTCTGGAAAGAGAGGGCTTGTGCCTGTCAGGGGACCTGATCCCCCTGGGTGCCTGGAAAAGCTTCTCCAGACCCATTTCCAAGAGCAGGGCTGTCTCTGCAATGGCATAACCCAGGAGCAGGACTGCGCTGAACCAGGAGGTGAGGTTTAAAATAAACCCCTCATTTGCTGCATGGTATTTTGTGCTGTGAGGGGAAGCGGCGCACGCACAACCCTGGGTTGCTTTCACCAGGATCCTCCGTTTCTAAAGCAGTAGCCATAAACCTCTCCCCATTTTGGCTCCTTGCCCCTCTGGGCAGATTTCAGCTGCCCGGGCAGTGGGTTCCCTCTGTGGCACGTTCTTTTGTCTGCGTTTATTCAGTTTGAAATCTGCTGCTTTAATGGGAGCCCTCCTTGCTGCTCTGAACAAAACAGGGCTGGAGCTGCCTGGCTTGGCCCGGCCTGGCCCTGGCTCTGCAGATGGGATGCTTGCTCTCCTGGCAGGGCCACACAGGAGCAGGTTCTGCTGATTCCAGCATGAAGCTGGCTCTTGGCATTGCCAGGGCATTGCTTCTGCCCGAGGATTTCTAAGCCTTTTGTGTCCATTTAGTGCAGATTGGACTGTGGGTCTGAACATGGGATTGAGAAAACCACGGGGACTCGGGACCAGACCTTTGCTCTGGTGCCATGACCGAAGCTGGATCACGTTTCTGGGCTGTGAGAGGGCTGGCTCCAGGTCCATGCTGCTGCACTGACAGGAGGAAAAGCCTTGGGCAGCAGCGGGTGGAGATGGTTCTGCCTTTGGATGCTCCTGTGCAGCCTCCCCGTGGGAGCTCTGGTTTGGTATCGTGGTTTTGTGACACAGAAGAGTGCTAATGAGGGTGCTCATGGCTGATCCACGGCTCTCCAAATATGTGTGCCAGATCTCCTCATTTCCTCAAGGCTCCTGAAGCATTTGGTGCTCATGTTCAGCCTCTCCTCTCTCTGCATTCCTGATGCTATGGACATTTCAATTATAATTACAGTGCTTCTGGATCCCCAGATATGAATAAACCTGCCCCTCTGGGAAGGCTAAATCCAGCACCTCAGGAGTTAGGGCTTGAGGACAAGGGCTTGGAAAGAAGAAAATGTCCCTGTCCCATGGCAAAGGCTGAGGCAGTGCAGTCGTCCCAAGCCAGAATGACAGTCCCAATCCTGGAAGTTCTTCTCCTGAAGGGAAAAGTCAGCATTTCTTTTGCTTCAGTCTTATCTAAACATCTTGCTTTGGCACAGCACTACAGCCTAGGACCATGACAGTCAGATCAATGTGCTTCCAAGCCATCTAAAGGAGTGTGATCTTTTCCTGCTCCAAATTAAGCAGGAGTTAGTCCTTCCCCACAGCATGCTCCTGTGCTCCCGCAGGAAGCCAAGGGGCTGCGCTGGCAGCACTTTGGAGCACCCTCAGAGCAGCTCTTTTCCTGTGTCCTCACATCCAGACCGGGGGCTCAGAGGGAGCTGGGGTTTTCCTGCGCTCAGATCCCACGATTGCTGCTCCTGGGAGGGTTTTGGCCTTTGCTCAGCCTGAAAGCCAAACCTGTTCTGCCTTCCCAGGCTCGCAGCTTCCCCTGCACCCATCACAAAGAGCCATTGTAGGTCCTGCCCGTGGCACGGCTCACGCTGCGGCACAGCCATGGTCGGAAGAGGCGCCTCTTGCCCACTTAGCCGGAGATAAAGGCTGGTTTGTCTGGAGTGGGAGGGAAGCATCGGGAATGCTGCTGCCGGGTTTTCTGGTGCGTGGTCGGGCGCTGCTTCCACTGCTGGGCCGGGGGGTTGGGGATGAGGGGGGGACCCTGCTCCCTCTTTCACCTCTCTGCTTGTCCCCTTCCAAAGCTGCTGCATCTCAAGCCACTGGGATGGGATCCCTGCGATGTGCGGCAGCGCTGAGCCGGCCGGCATGGAGCACGATGGTGCTCGTGGGGTGACGGCAGCCGCGGGCTCAGGCTGTGGGCGCATTCCTGGCCCGGGGCCCTGTGGGCGCAGAGGGAAGCATTCCTCCTTCTCCTCCTCCTCCTCCTCCTGCAGCCGCACCTGGGATGGGAGCAGAGGCCCCCTCCCTCCCCCCGGGCGCTGTTTGTGTTTTGGTGTTCTCACCTCCCCCAGCCCCCTCCATCCTCGGCTGCTCCCGAGCCCGATGCTTTGAGTGGGTTCAGCCCCCCCCCGCTGGGCAAGCCCCGGCGGCTCCAAACCCCGGCTTCAGCTGTGGGATGGGAACGGGCGCCGCAGCCAAGAAATGCAGTGGGGGCTGCTCCGGGGGGATCCTTTTGTATCATCCTGGGGCCACCAGGCAGCAAACCCTCCCTCTGAATCCAGCAGGGAAAGCAGGCTAGGCAGGGCTGCAAACAGCCTTTTTACATCCTCTCTGCAGGGGCCTTTGCTACCCATACATGTCCAGTGGGAGCCTCCTGGCACCCATCACCTTGAAGTTGGCCAGTTCCACCCATTCCTTTGCCCCTTTGGGCCTGGTGGGAATCAGCCACAGGATCCAGGTCCATTTTCTTTCTTGGTGCCCTTCTAATTCCACTGGAGAAAGATGCTTGTGAGCTCCTGGGTACCAACCTCGCCGAGTGGTCCAGCATTCCTTCATCCTCCAGTGTCACAGGCTCCCATAGCAGAGGTAGGGGTGAATTGGTCATGGGACTCGGGTGCAGGAGGCAGCAGGTTCATCCCCAGCATCTCAGCTGCCTCTTCCATCCCTGCCATCAGCTCAGCTTGGCTGGGAGCACCCAGAGGGAAGGAAAATCAAGAAAGCCTGAGCATAAGCACTTACACATCGGTGGACAAGTCACATCTGGCTGATGGCTCTGCCAGTGGGGACAGCAGCACGGCACAGCCTCTCCTGGGTGACGCAAGGCCACTTCAGAGCAGAGCTGGCCCAATCCTCACTCTCTGCTCTGGTCCTGCCATAGATGCCAGTCAGAAACACATCCTTCCAGGGTGATGCAGCAGATGTTGCGCTCCTGACAGATTCCTGCATGCCTGGAGTGCTGCTGTAGTGCTGGAGGTTTGGAGGCCAAGTGACTACAACCAGCTGAGCAGGCTAATACCCTGCAGAAATGCACTGCCTGCAGTGCTGTTTTCCTGTCTTACCGATGCAAAACTCACAGTAGAGATGCAAGGAGGAAAGGCAGAAAGGACCTTCCCCAGGACCCAGATCCCACTTAGGGCTTGCTGTGGTCTGTGTCATGGTGTGAAGCCAGGGCAGAGACTGCTGGCAAAATACCTGGAGGAGACACCCAGGAGGGAGGCTGGAGCAGCCCCGGGCATGGCTGCACCATGGAGCTCTTCAGGAGCTGCCCATGGCCAGGGCATGAGGCCCCCTTTGTGCCCTGGTGGTGTCTGTCTGCCCTCCCTGGGGGTCTGTCCTGCTTTGGCTGCTGGAAACACTTGAGTGCCCTTTGCCCGTTGCCAGAGCAGCCCCGGACTTCACCCCAGGGCAGTGCAGACCTGGGCTGGTGCAAACAGCCCAAGGCATGGACCTTGGCACTTGCCTTCCTGCTGCCCCTCACCGTGCCCAGGCAACTCCATCATGCCCAGTGCTGCATCCAGCATCACCATGGCCCGGGATGGGTGCAGGAAGACATGGTCAGGCTGTGGGCAATGACTGGAGTGCAGTTAATGTGGAACAGCCCCTTGGATCATTTCCTGATGTTGGGCTGCTCCTGGAGGGTTCAGAGGGACAAAAAGCTCCAGGGCTGGTGGGGATCTGGAGCTCATTTCACAAGGGCACCGCAGAGTTCTTTGCTCAGAACACTGAAGTTAGCTTTTGTGCCATTAGCCCTGGGGGGAGAGACCCCATGTTATAATGCAATATAGGGCTGGAGAGAACGCTTTTCAGTCCTGATTGGGTTGAAACAGGAAAAAGAAAGCAGTGTGGGTCCTCCAAACAAACAACGCACATGCACTGCCATACTGGAGGAGCATGTGTCTCTGATTTACATGAGTCTGGGAAGTGCCACATCCGCCTTATGTTTGGAATATTTTGGCTCTCCAAGGCCTGAATTTAACCCCTGCCCTCTCCTTGTTCTGCCTCCTCCAGCAGATCCTGCAGCATCACTGCTCTTGCTCTTAGCCCCAGTTCCCCAGAAGAGCTTGGAGCCAGAGGAGGCACGAGGGTGCTGATGGAGTGGAGGGGCTCCCTGTTTGGCCCAGCCTTGTGCAGACATGATTTAGGAGCCATTTCTTCTTCTTTCAGCATGGAGTCCAGCGAGGGTAAGCCCTGGTCGGTGGGACACTGAAGGATGTGGCACAGGAGGGGAAGTAAAGGCAGATATCTCTAGTGATTGTTCTGTGCTTTTCCTCTGTGTGCTTCCAGAAAGGGCTCAGCCTGAAAAAGGATGTCAAGACAGGAAGGATATTGAGTTGGCTTTGGCTCTGTCATACAAATAGCTTAAGTGACCTTTCTCTAGCAAAACACCAACTGTCATTGTATGGGTTTGTTCTAAGGTTTGTCAGCTCTGGAAGAGTGCAGTCATTTCACAACCAGCAGGTGGGTGGGTAGAGGGATGGATAGATAGATAAGTGGATGGATAGATAGATAGATAGATGATAGATAGATAGATAGATAGATAGATAGATAGATAGATAGATAGATAGATGGAGTGTTGGGTAGAGACAGAAATAGAGAGAGACAGCACAGCCTTCACAAACCCTTGCTTTAAGTGCCCTCATTTATAACATGGGTTTTGTAGGTTTTCTTGCCTTTGGAAGGGGATTTCGTGTATCTTCACACCGTTCCTGAGAGTGGCAGTATTTGCACAGTGTTAATGTCTCAGGACTGATCCTGTGCTCCTTCCCTTCATGCACAGCTCCCACCTGGATGGGGAAACTGAGGCACACAGCAGCAAAGCTGCTTCTACAGGTCCGGTGTCACGCAGGAAGCAGAGCCTGGCTCGGCAGCCCTGGAGCCCCATCCTCCCTCCTGCCCCTGCCCCGGCTGCCTTGCCCGTTGTGGTTGATGTGGGAGATGTCGCCTCCTGAAGGGTGGCGAACACCCACCCTCGGACTGCGTGAGTCACGCAGGAAGAGCCACGGGCCGCGAGCTGGGAGCTGGGCACCTTCCAGGAAAAGCCGCTCTGAAACCACAGCAGCCATTTCCTTGCAGACTCCAGCCATTATCCCCCCGCCAGGAGCGGCTGCTCCGCACATGCCGAGCCCTCCCGAGGTTGGATTTGCTCCCACACATCCTCCCCGCGGAGCTGCCGCTTGCCCACCCTCTGGCCGCCTCCCACAGGGGCCTCCCGGCATGAGGACAGCCACGGGGCCGGCGCTGCCTCGTTGCCTGTCTCGCTCCTGCAGCTTCCCTGGCTCAACCACCCCCCTCTGCATCGCTGCCCTGCGCGTCTCGGCCGGCTTTAACCCAACCCAGGGACCGTCCACTGAGAAAAATCACTGCACCCCATTGGAGAGCAGACCTCTCCTGTGGGCTGCCGTCCTCCAGCTTCAAAGAGGCTTCCATGGCTCCAGGCTCTTCCCACCAGAGAACAGGCACCCTGGGCTCCAAAAGCAACTTTCAGGATGTTATTTTCTCTTCTGGTCTGAAATAGTCCCCAGAACATTGCAGGATTCATAGGAAAATGTTATTGGAAGAAGATGGCTGGAGGTGGCTGTTGAGGGAGGTGGTTGTATCTCCTTGGAGCTGAGGCTGCAGGGGTGCAGATGTTGAATTGGGTAATTCATCCGTTCCTCATGTCCAGGAGGGCTGAACCAAAGGGAAAAACCCACCCCAGTTCTTGGTACACGTTATATTGCATTGCTTTTCCTCGGTGGGACTGTATGTATAGGCTCAACCAGGCAGCAGGAGAGACCTATCCAAGAAATAGCTGCCCAGAGGCAGCAGAGATTGTCAGAAACAGCCTGAAAACACCAGGACTCGAGGGGTATTTCCTACTGCATCCCCTGGCCTAGCCCCACTCCCAATGGGAGATGCTCTTTGTTCACTGCTGACTGACAGCAGTTGTGTGCGCTCTATAAACACTGGATGGAAGAGACACTTGCAATGCAATTATAATTTAAGCATAAAATATGTCACTTCTGTAGGATTTTGTTGTCTGGTGCATAATTACTTTATGGCACTATAAAAATATATTACATTATGATGCCTTGCTGTGCTTTGCTCAATGAATTTATAGCACAGTAATAGCGTGGAGCAATATTCAAGACCATTGCATCCAAACTAGCATATAAATAAAAACTGTGTAAAATAAAGATCTTGGTTAAACACTTGTTTAATTCTTTCCCCATCCTGGCTGAGGTTCTTGATCCCGGTCTCATTCCCGTATCCTCAACAGACTGTATATAAAATACCCTGGGGGAGACCTTCCAAAGCTCAGGGAAATCAGAGCTGTGTCTTGGGGGGGTTTAGATGCTGCCGTCTCCAAACAGCTGGGGGGAGTTTGCTGCAGGTTGACTGGAACTGAAAGCGTTTCCAAACCGTCTCCCCAAGCGATACACTGAAAACATTTTCATTTCAAGCCCACTGAAACCTTTTGCTGCTTCAAACCCCCAGCCCCCTTCCTTCTGCTTTTGAGGTTCTCAGCATTGAAAGAAAACTCTACCGGCTTTTGAAGCAAGAAGTTGAGTCAAAACACCCAACCCCCTTTTTGCCCTAGAAACAGGGAAGTGAAACCCTTCTCTCTTTTCCTCTCAGCATCCCTCCCCCGGCGTTGGCTTAGACCACAAGCGACAGAACATCCCCCCTGTGCCCCTGCTCCCAGAGCAGTGCTCGGCGTCCCAGCACCTCCTGTCCCACACCACGAGGTCTGGGATGTTCACGTGGCACAGGGATGCTGTGAATGCACAGGGGATGAGCCTGCAGCTCCCCTGCACCAGGAACACCTCCTTTGAACTTTAAGTCATAGAACCCCGGCCTGGTTTGGGTTGAAGGGACCTTAAAACTCACCCAGTTCCAGCCCCTGCCACAGACAGGGACCCCTTCCACTAGAGCAGCTTGCTCCAAGCCCCTGTGTCCAGCCTGGCCTTGAGCACTGCCAGGGATGGGGCAGCCACAGCTCCTCTGGGCCGGTGTCACATTTAACAAGCAAAGAAGCAAAACAAGCCTCATTAGCAGGGGCTGGAGCTGAGCTGACAGCACATGAAGGACTGGGAATACGCTCTGCTGTCGTAGGGGCTCACTGGCACCAAGCTGTGAGACTTTTAATCTCCATCTCCTCTGTGTGCACACGTGCGGGAAGCTGCGGTACTTTGAGGTGCAGGAGAGCGTGCGTGGCTGCTGCAGGAGGGTCGCTGCTTGGCCCAGTGCAGAGTCAGGATGGGCTCAGCCCCGGCGCTCAGCAGTGCCCTCGGGAGACGAGCATCCCGTGAGGGAGAGGGGTGAAGTGCCCTTCGTCACGCACAGGGTCTTCCCTCTTCGGCCTCCCCCATCCTTTTCCTCCCGGGTCTGCAGCGGGAGCTGGGACAAGGATCTAAAAATAGTGGTGGGCCCTGTATATGCATCTTCAGCAAAGAGACTCATAAATGCAGCCAGGACTGAAAATCAATTCCTTAAAGCTGAAATCAATAACAATAACTAATATTAATAGTGATTATCCTTTCTTTATTGCACTTTGCAGTTGGAAATGAATTGTTTTTAAGGATTAGCGGCAGCTGAACTCTGTAACGCAATGTAAGACTGAAGATTTACTATGAAAACACTGCTTATGAGGAAAGACCCATTACTGCTGATGGAATACACTTTGGAAATGGCCCGGCAATGGCTGCTGCTGCTGCTGCTGAGCACACAGAGCCCCAGAACCTGCAGTCTTAGTGGTGGATTTAGGTTTCTGGCAGGAGACAGGGATTTTTGGTCTCTAACCCTGTCTGGTTTTCTGCAGTCTGACTTTTAGTTCCCAGACATCCCAAATGCATTTTCATTTTTGGTATCTTTTATCTGACACAGCTTCAGACATGCAAAACTTGGGGTGGGGGCAAGAAAGGGAAGTGTGTTAAGCCAGTCCTATATATATCTAAGTCAGCCATACCTATATGAGAAAGCAGTGTCTAAGCTCTCTCTGTGTGTCAGAGTTTCCAAAAGCAACGTATATGAAGCGTGTGATGGGCTCTGTAGGGAAGTCTGGTCTGGAGCATCCCCGCAGGGCTCCCCAGCACTGAAGCACTTCCAGTCACTACCTGCTCCCGCAGCCCGGCTCGAGGTGCTGTGAAAGCCCTCTCCCAGCACACCTGGAGGCACGGGGCTGGCTCTCACGTCTGCCCCTGGGCCAGCCCTCACCCCGCTGCTCGTGTCTCAGGTGTGAGAATAGGCTCTGATTTGGTTTCATTTCTATAGCTAGAGGCCAGGAGCCCTTTTCACATGTGAAAACCGTCACGGTTGGCATGGGGCTGGTCATGGCACTCAGGCTGCGTCGGCTGCAGTATCTCCTAGGAGGACTCCATCTATCTCATTGATGTGCTTTGATGTTTTCCCAAAGGGATATTTGTGCTTGGTAAATGCGGATCCTAAATTTTTCCTAGAACTACCTTGCTCCAGGGATGGTGTTTTCTTAAGCACAAAATTCAGAGGGATGGATCTGAGGATGACACAGAATTCAGATAAACACAGCAGGGAAAACCCTGTCTCTGCTGAGCTCAGGTCGGACGGGATCCCACCCCCCGGGTGGCTCCTCATCCTGTTGCGGGCAGGATCTGAGCTCCTGGACCTTTGATTCCTGGTGTTTGCTCACTTTTCTTTTTAACACTGTGGAGTTTTTCACTATTAGCTGAGTTGTAAAGACAGACAGAATGAAAGCCCTTTGCAAACAACAATAGATCAGCAGCAGCGGGCTCGAGCGGCCTGATTGTGCCACGTTATTGATCCCTGCTGAAGGGGATCAACATTTTTCACCTGGGAAAGTTCTTGTATTTTCATTGAAAAAAATGGCCTTTTCTCCTGAAATAAGATTGGACCCTCGCCTCCATCCTTCTCTGTCACTTTAATTCATAGTTCCCTTCCCGTTTTATAAAGGTTTTCATCATATTTGTCCTAACAGTTCTGAAGATCTGTGTTTCAATCAGAACGCACTTTTCAATGGCACCACATTCTGGCAACTAGAGCGATAACCACGTCCAAAATGAAGATAACTTGGATGGTTCAACAGTTCATCCAAAGTTGTTCTTTTCCTCTCCCTTGTGCCTTAACTCTCCTTTCCACCCAGTCCCTCCAACCACCTCAGAAGCAGAAGCCCTGGGAGCTTTCCCAGTTGGGCTGAGCAGCTGCTTCCATCGGTGCCAGCCCGGAGAGGCTTGCCGGGGTTTCAGTGCTGGCATGTGTTGTGCAGATGTCCCCAGCTTTGAACTGCTGGAACCATTCAAGTTTTTCAGTTGTGCATCATTGCTGATTTCCTCCAACTCATCTGCTAAGGGCGGGGGTCTGGAAAGCAGCCCCTTTACCCCAGCTCGCAGCAAACAGCCCTCCCTGGCCTTGACAAAGGGGGACGGTGGCCACCTGGAAAAAGAGCTAAAAAAGACCATGGCCTGCACCAGCATCAAGGCTGGAGAAGCATCACTCTTGAGGGAGCTGAGAATCCAGATGGGAAGGAAGATTTGGTCCCACTTGGATAGGTGCATGCACCAGGAGGATGCGCAAAGTACAGCTTCATGGGACCGTCCCCTTCCAGCACAGCATCTGCTGGGCAGCAGCTTGCCGAGGTGCTCCTGGACGCATCACACTTCCCTGATGAGTGTGTTTTGTGGCAGCAAATGAGTCATGGTGAGGGACAGGGAGGCACAATGGACCTTGTGGCACACACAGGGGACAGGGCATCTTCCGCATCTCAGCTCCCAGCCACTGGGGCTATTTCAGTCCCGGGGGGCAGAGGGAAATCGAGGCAGAGCCATGGCCGGTGTGTTTTATCCTGGGACTCCTGAGCACAGCACCCTGGGGGTGTCTGTCCTGACGAGACGGGACCCGGTGAGGTCTGGGATGCAGGGCAGGCAGTGAAGCACACCCAGAGCCAGCTTTACAAAGGACGTGGTTGGTGACCTGGGTTTTGTTAGAGGTCTGGGTCCTTCCCCAGGCTCCCATCACTGCCGCTGTCCTGCTGCCCGCTGGCAAACAGTGCCAGAGGAGATGGGAGCAAGGGATGGCAGGAGATAAGGGAGGGAGGGAGGTGGGATTGATCTGTCCAAAGGTTAAGGAGCTGAACTTATTTAACTCCCATTGGTTTATTTATTGTCCTGGGGTTATATTTGGGACTGTGCCTGAGCAGATTAGCACAGGATTGCTGGGTAGGTGTAGAAAGCTTCAGTGTTTCTCTAGCTCAGTGTGCACAGGGGCATGTGCCCGTGTGCCAGCACTGTGTGCCTTAGTCTTCACTTTTCACCAAGAGGTCCCTTCCCCCTCTGGTTATGGATGAATATAAGCGCCCTCAATGCAATCAGGGACAGAGAACGGGAAGAATGTCCTTGCTCATCAGATCAGAAGCTAAATTCATGCAGGGTGCAACACATGCTCTTTATTACACCCTGAAAGCAGTAGGTAGTAATTCCTCTGTCCCCAGAAACAGGGACACTCACTGCAGTAAAAAATACATATATATATAAAAAAACCCTCCCACTGGTGGTAAACATGCGTCATGCAGGGCTGAGATAAGCTGGAGCTGGTGAGCACTGGATGAGGATGAGTAATGCTGCTTGTGGCCTTGCTGGCTACCGGGCACTCTCGGTAGCAGG
This sequence comes from Pezoporus flaviventris, assembly GCF_033815535.1. Classification (NCBI taxonomy): domain Eukaryota; kingdom Metazoa; phylum Chordata; class Aves; order Psittaciformes; family Psittacidae; genus Pezoporus; species Pezoporus flaviventris. Next base: position 729,070 of record NW_026892645.1, read on the forward strand.
AGCTGCAGAGGAAGGAGGAGCAGCACTGGGGGAAGGACCGATGGGCAAAGGGCCCAGGAGACACCAAAGGTCCCTCCAAGCCTGGAGGCAGCCTGGCAGGGCCCCCCCAGTCCCTTGAAGCCCTGTTTCCAAGGGGAGCCGGGTGGGTTTGGGGCAGTGGCAGAGTGGTCCCGGAGGGTTTCCTGCTGCCCCCCTTGCTGCCTGGAGAGCAGAGCCCAGCCTGGGGCTGGCTGGGAACCGGGGTGAGCGGGATGGATGTCCCAGAGCAGGAGCGAGGTGCATTAGTCAGATGGCTTGGCTGATATCGTCTCTTACATCAGTTTCTTTTCTGTCTCTGTAAAACAGCCACAAAAAACAATGAGTAATTCCTCTGCGGAATATTCATCTCTAAAAAGCCAGGCCCAGTGCTCCAGGCTTCCAGCTCGTTGTGTTCTCCCCTTGACTTTGAAAGCGTGTCTGGCCTGAAAACCCAGCTGGGTAAAGCTCTGGCTGGGGAGGGAAGAGCACAGGAGAGGGTGTCCTGGGTTGGGATGAGCGGGGTCCTGAAGGAGCTGGGGTTGGCTGCAGCCCAGGTACCATGGCATTGGGATGGGTGACTGCACGGTGGGCAGCAGGGCACTGGGATGGGTGACTGCACGGTGGGCACCATGGCACTGGGATGGGTGACTGCATGGTGGGCAGCAGGGCACTGGGATGGGTGACTGCATGGTGGGCACCATGGCACTGGGATGGGTGACTGCACGGTGGGCAGCAGGGCACTGGCATGGGTGAATGCACGGTGGGCACCATGGCATTGGGATGGGTGACTGCATGGTGGGCAGCAGGGCACTGGGATGGGTGACTGCACGGTGGGCAGCAGGGCACTGGCACAGGTATGTAGCTGAATTTTAACTTGAAAGCAAGCCCAAACCACAGGGTTGAAGCCAAGTATGAAACTCCCTGGAGAAATCTGTTTGCCTGCTCCTAACACGGTGCCACCGGCTTTGCTGCAAGCACAGAGGGAGAGCGACTTTTTATAGACCCAAACCCAGTCACCAGGCATTCACTTCATTTACGGAGGGCACAGGTAATTGGCAGGTGGCTGTCTGGAAGAGATGAAGCCCTCCAGCTAAACTGCAGCTCTGGCAAGGGGACCAGTGACAGAGAAATGGCTCCAGAGGTGATAGACTTGTAACACTGCAAGAGATAAAAAGGAACGGGGTTGAATCACACCGAACACTGAACTAAATCAACCCAATGATTTCACACCAGTGTCTAGAGCAGCCTTTAACTGCCCTTGGGTTAATAAGCGCCCTGCTGCTTCCCAAAGGGACTTGCAAGCCCAAGGGCTTCAGGTCCCGTTTTCAGGGGTTCACTGCGCCCACAGTGGGGCCAGGAGCAGGGTGAGGGTCGCACGGGGCTCGCTGGGGGTGCTGAGCAGTGGGAGGTTGCCCTTCAGCGAAGCGAGGGGCAGGCAGGGAGTGGGGCAGCATCACTGGTGCTGGGCTGGCCGGAGTCCCACCAACCTCTGCTGCTTCTCTTCTCTCTCCTTTGCACGAGCCCCCCAGGACCTTGAAGCCAGCAGAGCTCTTCAGGCCTGCGCCTTGTGCCCCCCGATGGACCTGTGCCTACTTCTAGGATACTCCGTGTTACCCACTCCTGGCCGTTATAAACAAACCCAGAAGCTTACATATTAACCCCCAGCCCTCACGGCTCCACCACGTTCAGCCACTGGAGAACTGCTTGCTCACATGAGAGATTTCCTTCTGCTCCTTAATCAACCTCAAACTTCTTTCTGTTTCTAACGTTTACTGGAGTTTCCCCCCCGCAGGGCAGGTAACGTTCATGATGTGGAGTTACAGAGGCCGTTCCTGTGCCACACACCACAGTGATTCAGTGTCTGGCTGGGACCGAGGGAGCCTGTGAGCAGGATCCCTCTGCTTCCCCACCTCCACACAGCTTTGCAACAAATCAAAGTGCAACAGAGAGCTTTGCATCACTTCTTCGAGGAGTCCTGGGCCTTGTACATTATCTCGAGGGCAGGGTATATGCTGTAATAAAAGACAGCTTTACTGCAGCTGCAACAAAGGCAAGGATTCAGACATGCAGCGCCTTGTGGGTCTGCTGTAAACTCCCTTTTATGGCCCTTCCAGTTTATTGCTAATAGAGATTTACAGTGGAAGAAGGGGCCGGGAGCTGTAATTAATACTGTTATTAGCCGGGGTGGGTTTGATGCAACGAGCGCTGCTCCCAGCCGTGGTGTTTGCCCTTTGCTGCCCAGCCCCGTGAAGGGGATGGGGACGGGACGGCGCCGTGCTGGAGACGGCCGGACCAAAGTCCTTCCCCACCCGGAGGGACCCGTGGTGGGTCCGGCCGGCTCGGAGCAGGACATCAGGAGAGCACATCAGCTTCCCCCCGGGGCTGAGGAGGGCACTTCTGCTCCTGCTGCTTTCCCCCAAAGCAAACACCGCTCTCCTCAGGTGGGAGGCAAGGCAAAGGAAGGGGATTGTGTTCAGTGGTTTCAGGTATTCCTGACACAGGAATCATTTCAAAGCTGGACATGGAGAACGCACCACCATTCCACATGGTCCCCTTTAATGGAGCCTCTTTCGGAGTGCTCAGCCCATGGGGACAGGAGCCAAACATGGCAGATACATCAAAGCACGAGATAGGGAATGGGGACTGTGCCGAAAATATCCCATGCTGCCTGCTCGGGTGTTCTGCTCAGCTGAGGCCATTCATTAGAAGTGATTGCTGTTCCTTGTCCGTCTCTGGATGCTGGAGGACTTCTGAGCCACACTCCGGCCCTGACACCACTGGAGGCACTGGAAGTGGCTCTATTAATATCAACCTGGTTTCCATCACCTGCTGCTCTGCTGAACGAAACCTCAAATGAGGCGAATTTCACGTGGCTGCAGCTTTTTGCTATGAAAGTTTCATGCCGCTCTGCTGGGCAATTAAAAAGCAAGGAGCCGGGGTGAGAACAGTCCTGCTAATGGTTTGCAGTCAGCTCCTTAGAGCCAAGCTGCCTTTGCAAAGCCAAAATTATATCGTATCAGCCTCCAGAAGCTACCCCAGAAGTTAAACATTAAGTGGTTGAAGTTGCTGGAAACTTCCGTGGTTTCCGACTGATCACAGGTCAAGGATAAAGCCATTGAGTGTCCTTCACGTCAGCCAGCTGCCATGGGAATGGCCAAGCCCAGAGAGCCCCTGAGCAACAAGAGCGCCATAAACCCGACCGCACGTGACTGCTCCTCGGGCAGGCCCCGTCCCAGCTCCAGAGAGCAGGGAAGATGCTGCTGATGCTTGTAAATACGGGAGGGATCTGGGGGATTGGGAGCCCAGGTGGGAGGGAAAGTCCGACTCGTGATGCTTTTATAAGCCTGATGCAGCCATCGAGGCAGCACCGGCTGCCCCGGTCCCCAGCACCAGGGTCGCGTTTTGTCATTATCTGCCCAAATTTCACTCCATGAATTCCCTGCAAAAGGGAAAAAGCTGAAGGCTGAGAGCTGGGAGAAGTCACCAGGGCTTGGGACCGACCTGCCCTGGAGGGTTTCGGCCAGGACATGGAGCTGCTGCTCGGGGGTCAGGGGTTTGTAATGGAGCCTGGGGTTCGCTGGGCTGTCAGAGGAGCTAAGAGGTACCAGGCTCCTTCTCACCATCTCTATTAATATCCAAGCAAATTAACTTCATGGAGGCTGGAGGAAATCGGATCTCCACGAGAACCTAAGCCCTGCATTAGATTGTGAGCCATTTGAAGCTTTTGATTCGAAGTTTGTGCTTTTATGATTGTTATTTTCAAATCTCCTGCATTTTCCCCTACAAACACCAGTGTTGTCAGAGGATGCAGCAGCAATGAGTGATGGTTATTAACAGGCATCAGCAGCAGGTTCCCCCTGAACAGAGCACGTTTGTGGGGGAGCCAGGGTCAGGTTTGGGGGTGCCGGGGGGGGACAACCCTGTCCCGAGGTGGGTTTCCTGGGAATGGGTCAGCCCATACTGGCTGAGGGGTTGGAGCTTTTGTGGGGTTAAATGGGAAAGAGCTTAAACCCCGAAGCTTTTCCAAGCTGGAGCTTACAGCCTTGCCCTCCCTCTCTGCCCGGTTATTAAGTAATAATGAAACACTTTTGTCAAAGCCGAGGCACCAAATTTCTGACACCAGATGAGCTCTAAAGCTAATCATGGGCTGGAAAAATGGGAATATAATTAAGGCTGCTGACAGGCCTGTGTCATTAACCTCCCAGCTCTCAGGTGCCACACTGAACCACAGCCGCAAGAGAAACTGTATTACGGGCACTTGGTTTCAGCTGTGGAAATGAATTGGGCTTTTAATGGCTCTGTAATGGCTCTGGAGCCGTTTGGTCGGGAGCTGTAAGGAAGGGAGCCGTGGGCTCTGCTGCGTCCGGCTTGTCTGCCCCTGGCTCGTCGAGGCTGAACTGCGGCTCCTTGCGCAGGGAGAGGAGGTTGGTCTGGGTGAGGGTTCAGGCTGGGGCAGCTCTGCTCTGCCTTTATCCTTCCCCTGTAATCACAGCCATTCCTAGCAGTGTGGGTGTCTGCTTTGCCCTGGCACCCGGGATTCCTGCCTGCGCCCCGCTCTGCACCAAAGCCTTTGATGTAACCCTGCAGGCTGATATCCAAGCCATCCACATGCTGCATGACTCAGTTTCCCATTGTACAGAGGAGGTAATAACCCTGGGGCCTTTGGGAGGATGCTTGGGATTTGCCAATGTGTCTGTGTCCATTCCTCCTAGGAGCCTGTTACAGCAGGAGGCTGTGATGGGCTTTGCTGCTTTGGGAAACCTCTCCTGAATCCCATGCCAGCAGGAGCACAGCAATGCAACGGGCAGCACTGGTGGTGGAGCGAGGCTTTCCTTAGTTTCTTTTGAATGGTTATGGAGGCTTTTCCCCCAAGATTTTAGTGCTCTGAAGGCGAGAAAATGGGAAGCAGCTGTTCCCATGGTTTACCAGCACAGGCACCTCCACCTTCTTACCAGTGCTGGTGGGAGGAATTGGGACAGCTGGAGCATGTACTGCAACTGGGAGCCCCCGGGGTGCTGTAGCAGCAGTAACCCTCAAACAACCTCTTATCCTGGGAATCTTCACCTGTGCCGCAGGGCACGTTTCATGGACAGGTACCTGGGGACATGGAAGGGCCAAAAGCGTCCTCCTGGGAAGGAAGGCAGCTGCGTCACCGCCAGGAATAGCACCGGCATCCCGTGACCTGGAGTCCTGCAGCAAGCACGATAGCGTTCCCAGTGACAGGCATGGGTTAGCAGCACAGAGACCTCCTCAGAGCTGCCCCAGGACAATGGACGTGCTCCAGCCATCACTTGGAGCACACAGTGCTGTTGTCCGAGCAAAGCCTTGGAGCTGCTGTGGTGTGGAGATGAGGAGCTGATGAGCAGGATAACCCTGCACAGACCTGAGCTGTGCGTGCTCATCCTCTGCTCTCGCTACGGTGGCATCGGCTGCCCCAGGCTTCCCATGTCTCACACATTCCCTGCAGTATTCTCTGTCCCTTGGGTGCAAGGCTTCGAGCCTCAGACATCAACAACCCCGGTCCATGATGTTTGCACCCTGTCTGCTCCAGATGCTCCGCAGTGCTCCTGGTGCAGCCACATCCATCGGAACACAGGAGTTCATGAGAGATTCAAAACAATAGCACCATCATCCATATGGGACCTCGAGAGCATTCACATACCCCAGCAATCCCAAGCACCCTGTATGGTTCCTACTTGGTTTTAACTCAAGTTCTTTGAGATGCAAATCAGAGGGATTATATTCAGAGGCTGCATCAAAAAGTCTTTAATCCAAATGGGCTATAAGATTTATTTAGAAGAGCCAAATGTCTTGTCTGGGACAGAAGCAACTGAGCTGAACTGAAACATATGGACATAAAGGAAATTAAGCAATTCTAATGGTCTTATCCAGAGGTTCAAAGTATTTGGTCTTCCGATAGCTCTCTCTCCTGCAGCATGTGCGGGGATGGAAGCGCAGGTTTCGCTTTGAAACAGGCTTTGCAGTTCACTGAGAACAGCAATGATGTTTGTGTCCCTCCTGTGTACAGAGGAGGCTGCCTCCCAAATTCAGCTCCTTAGCCAGGCTTGCGTTGTCTCATGAAGAGACATTGAATGGGGGTTTTGGATTCCTCATTTCCATGGCAGTGTCATTATTTCAGCTGTCCGGGTTCAGGATTTCAGGAAACCCGATGCTGGATACGGGGATCACAGGTCCTGTGTTTACCAATACAGGAAAAACATCCCTGGAGTCTGAACTGAGCTGCTGCTTCTGATGGGTCTCCGAGGTCTCTCTGAGCCTGGGGTTTAACTGGGATGTCAGTGGTGCAAGGTCAGCTCCGGAGGTGGCAACCCCGGAGCACTTGTCTGGGATGCGATTGAACCGCTGGGCTGGGAACCTCGTTGGTCCCTCGGGACCCCACGTGGCTCCAGTTCTGAGGGCAGGTTTGCAGCAGCAGAAGAGCCTTCCCATGATGTTTGGATGTGTTTGGCCACAGACAGAGAACAAGTGTGAGGACCAATCCCTCCCACCTTACTGGGGCTTTTCCGGATAGTAAAGATGGGTACGGATTGGGGAGAGATGTTCAAGTTTGAGTTGGTTCTTCAGTCTTCAGCCTTTAGGCTCTCTCTAATGGCAGGGTGTGTTTATCATGAGTGAAAACTGAATGTGCTGCTTCATGCTTCCTGAGGCTCCCAAAGCACTGCCCGGTGGTCAGGGAGAGCCCAGAGACAGAGGGTGGGTGAACCCTCAGGGATTCAGATGCTGAGCAGGGAGGAGAGCCCAGAGTGTGGCCTGAGGGAGCAGAGGGGGCTCTTGGGGTGCAGGGTGCGGGTGGCTGCTGCCCCCAGCTCCGTGCTTGTGGAGCTGAAGCTTCTGCAATAGCCTGGAGAGGTCCTTGTGCTCAGACCCTGCTGCAGGCACCCCCTGCTCGGCTCAGCTCCCCTCACCAAGCGAAGTGCCAGAGCACAGGAATCTCACGTGTTTGTGCGTTTGCCATCCTTCACCCCGGTGCATTTGCAAGTGGATTAAATAAAAGGTGAGAGAAGTGGGGAGAAGGGGAGGGAGAGCGAGGGAGGGAGTGAGAAGGAACTCATCCATTACTATGCTGTGCACAATGCAGGAGGTCTTGGCCTTCTGGTTTGAGTGCTTATTCCCCATAAAATACATCTGAGAGAAATCAATACAAGAAGCATGCAAGAACTTAAATCAAAGCTTAGGGAAGCAGCACTTGGCAAACGGAACGACCTTGCAGGGAGCTGTCAGAACTGGAGCCCCAGCACTGCAAAGGCAAACCCTGCCAGGAAGAATCCCTGCAAGGCTGGCACGTAGGCTTGGGCGGGTGTGAGCTTCCTTGGCATGGAGCTGGCACTCGGGAATGCTCTGATCTTCACAGCAGAAGCATGTGGACGGGGTAGGCTGGTTGTGGGCTGGGTAGACAGCACAGGCTGAGCTGCCAGGTTGCTCCTGGGACAGCAAGGAGAGCTGCAGTACTGTGTTGCCTATTTAGGCTCGTCGGGAACATTAGGGATATTGAGGCAAGGGGGACACCCAGCTTTGAGATAGAATCCCAGACTGGTTTGGGTTGGAAGGGACCTTAAAGCTCACCCAGTTCCGACCCCTGCCATGGGCAGGGACACCCTCCACTAGAGCAGCTTGCTCCAAGCCCCCCATTGCCCAGCACAGCAGCTGAGGACGGGGCTGCCTCCATCCCTCCCACCCTGCAGGCAGGTGCCTGGCGCTGGTGCAGGTCGCGGTGCTGCAGACACCATCCCTCTGCCGAGGTCTGCTCCGGTCAAACCCCACCTCTGCAGACCATGGACACATGTTCCCGTACAGGGAAACCTGACCCCTGGGTAGCCTGAGAGACGGGAGAAGCTGGGTTTGGTGTTTTGAATAAGTGGCTTTTTATCTGCAATCCCTTTGGGAGCATGAGCTCAGTAACCAATGAAATTATATCTGTTGTTTCAAGCAGTGAAGAAAACTTGGCTTGATGTTTATTGAGATTTATGGCTTCCCTTGAGCTTAATTGTCTTTGGGAGCCCTGGATCTTTTTAACGGTTCAGCTAAGTGGTACTAAGAAGGATGATAATGGTCTGAGCAGCCTCCCCTTACCTTAGCTCTTGCTCTCACACCATTTGGGAAATAATGCTGCTGCTCTCCTCCGAGGTCACAGTGATGCAGGGGAGTGAAACCAAGAGACAAAACCAGGTGTGAAACGCTCCCAGTGAGTGTTCCCTTGAGGAGTGCTGGCTGCCAGCGTCAGGCTGGGAAGAGGAGATGTCCCTGCTCCTGCTGGGGAGGGTCACCCTCTGCTCTGAGGCACTGCTTGTCCCCCTGCTCGTGCCCCTTTCCTGGATGCTGTGCTTCACTTTCCTGGCTACCATCAGCCCGGTGGCCTGGGGTAGGTTCTTCGCTTCTCCGTGGTGGCTTTTCCACCTCTGCTGTGGGCTCTTGGCTGTGTGCAGCTCCAGCTGCTTGCTCCTGAGCACAGCCCAGCATCACTTCCCAAGCGTGCTGGGTCTCATCCCGGGTCACCGGTGGGGTGAGCATTGGGATCAACCTGTGGAGATGCAACTGGAAGAGTGCACCCTTCCTCTCTGCTCCTCACACTGGTCTGAACTGGGAAGGGTTGATATGGGCTGTGGGGAAGGAGCCTCCTGCCTGGTGCTCACCCTGCAGAGACACAGCTTGGTCCCTCTGGAGCATCCTCAGCACTGGAGGGCTCTGCTGAAGAGCTTGTCATTGGGAGGAAGAGCTTGCCCTTCACACGCAATTGTTCCTCACCTCCAGAGCCTTTTCATCTGCTATCGGTGGTGATCCCTGATGTTTGTTATCTCTCCCCAGCCACGCAGCAGAGCCGCAGACCTGTCATCGTGGGGAATGATCTCAACCCGTTTCCTCGCCTCCCCACGGCGCGGTGTCTGCCCGGCGTGGCAGCCGGGATGCTGCGGTGATGGAGGTAATTACAGCAGCCGCTATGGTTCAGTGGGCACCTGCATTAACAAACCTCAGGTTTCAGAGTGCCCAATGCAGCCACTTGAAACCACATCTGGCTGTAACCCCGCTGCCTGTCTGAGCTCTCAGCTGCTTGCCGTTCACATAAGCGGGTTACAGGATGAGCAGTAAACGGAGTCTGTCGTGTTGGGCTTTTGCGTGCTGTGAGGCAGAGAAAGCAAACACCCGCTCACTGAGCTAATCCCAGTGCAGGGCTGGAGCCTGACAGCTCCTGCCTAGGTCACGCCAGTGGGAATTTGATCTCTGGTGTGGCTCAGATGATGAGCACGGAGACATGGTCCTGTGCATGTGCAGCCCTGGCTCGTGGCACTTGTCAGGGTGTCGTTACTCAAATGAAGTTTAGGTGATCAGTCTGGGTATGTGGATGCCTTTGATCCTGCTCTCCCTGCTAATAGGTCTTGAAGCCATGAGCCAGTTCCACCCTCACTAGGATAAAGCCCCTGAAGGGGTTATATTCTGATGTCTTCCATGGCCAGAGGCAGCCAGCAGCGGAAGAGCTGTGGTGAGTGTCTCACTGGGGAGGTGTCGCCTTTGCAGGGATGGAGAAGCTGCACAGGGAGCCCTCCTGCCTCTGCTGCTCACGCACTGGTCTGTCCATGTGCCTTTAAAACTTGACTCAGCAGTGGGTCTGCGCTGGGATGGGCTCACTGGGGCTGCTGGTGGTGAATGAATTAACCTAGAGCCCACATCACCTCAAAGCGCTTCAGTATTTTCCCTCCGCAAGCCTGGTGCATGGGAGGATGAAATGCCACATGGGAGGCAAAGATGGAGTTAAATTCCACGGGGGTGTGAGGAGAGGCGATGGGGTAAGGATCCAGATGGGGATCAAAGGCAGTGGGTAGACAAACCTCCAGCTACAACCAGCCCCACCCGCCAGTAAAACATCCCCTCTAATAACCCGCATCCCACTGGAGCTGAAGGGCAAGTGAATGCAGGCCCAGGGCTCCATGGAAGAGCTCTGCCCGGGAGATGCCAGCAGTGGGGTCTGAAGCCAGGCCCTTGTGTTGGGGGCTTCCAGGCCCAGCTGAAGGGAGAAGATGCCCAGCCCTTGGCACTGCAGAGCAGCCACCTCTGCTTCCCAGTAAGCCACTGGGAAGGTGATGGCATTGGCCTGGAGCTCCCCAGCTGTCTGAGGGGACAACTTTGTGCTCATCCAACCTGCCTGTGGTGAGCTGAGCACCGTGGGTGATGGAGAACCCCCTCCTCAGCATCCCCAACTGCTGCATTCCCAGTGCAGAGTGAGCGGGTCCATCTGTGCGTTTCCTGTGTGCTGAGGGTGCTTTCCCACCCTGGGGAATTGAAGAGGAGGTGGCAGCTTTGGCTGTGGGTTTCTGCAGAGCCCACGGGTGGATTGCTAATGAAGCTTGTGAAAACCCAGGGCTAGGACCACACACAGGAGGCTCGGGCAAGGACGCATCTTAGACCTTGAGGGTACAAGACAAAATGATTTGGGCCTGACTCACTGGCTCTGTGCTAACGCTGACTCATAATCACTGGTTTTGATTCAGACAAAAGATTTATCTGCATTGGAACCTATGGAAAACACCAGTGTAACCTGGCAGGCAAAGAGGAGGCAGCGCTGCTAAATTGTCCCGCTGTCCTTGGCCCTGGGTAAGTTGTGGGTAGCACAGGATGGGCTGAAACCTGCTCCCTCATCCCAGCTTCCATGTTGTGTGTGTGGCTGGGATGAGCCCCTGAGGCCAAGCAGGGTCTGGTCACCCTCATCCCCGCACAGAACTGGGCATGGTGGAGGGAAACCTCTTTCCGAGGTGACTTTTTCCACCAGCAGGGACACGCCTGGCCCCTTCTCCCACGGTCTCGATGCAGGAAGGCAGCTCTGGGGACGGAGACGTCTTGTGAGCAGCACACCGCATCCGGAAGCGCGTCCGCAAGGTGCCTCTGCTCCAGCGCAACGCGGGCTGAGCAGCGAGCAGCTCACGCGGAGCAAACGAGCAAAGCCGGCTGAAGGGAGGCACAAACAACAGCCACGGCTGTGCGCGGGGAGATGAAGCCCGGAGCAGCGCTGCGCTCCCAGCTCCCGTGAGATGGCCGCGGCTCCGTGCCGCCTCCTGCCCCGGCCGTGCCCTCTCCCGGTGCCCTGCCCGTGCCACCTTTCCCCCCGCTCCAGCGCCGCTGGATGCCGACTGGAAGCTTCCCCCGTGCCAAGCGTTAAACGCTTGCGGGGCTCCGGCGGCGCCTCCGGAGGTGCGCGCATGAGACAACACGTTCCCGTCAGCCCCGAGCGGCCGCGGCTGGCACCGGCCTCGCCGGCAGCTGCTGCCGGTGCTCCCAGGCTGCGGCTCTGCCTCCTCCACGCGAGGGCTGCGGGGGGTGATGCCCCGCGGGCCCTTTCTCCCTTCCCAGGGGCTGGCTGAGGTTCCCAGCCCGTGCTCCGCAGGCCCTGCACGTGTGGGGGGTGTTTGTGCTCTCTGTGAGGTGACTTGGACGAGCGGGTCCAAGTGGCTGTGGGGGGTGAGGAGCTGCTTCGGGCAGTTTCGGGGTGTGCTGGTTTGGAGAGGTTTGGGGGAGCCCATTGCAGGAGGAAAGTGAGTCACTGCGACCCAGCGGTTTGTGCCTCCCATCCCAGCTCAGGTGGATGCAGCAGTCCCTTTGGCTGCTTTCATTGTGGGAACTGCCCTTGTGCAGGGTCCCTTCCCTGGGCAGAGGCTGCCGAGTGCCATTGGGGTCTGGGCAGGGACTGGGATGCTTCTGGTGGTACCAACACTGGAATGAGATGGGAGCAAGAAAGAGAGAGGGGCTGGGCTCTGTGGGGGGAGGCTGCGGCACGGCTTTGGGTGCTGGATCTTGCAGTGTTTATCGTCTGGTTGACTGTACCTTCACAGAGCCCAGCCCCTGTTATCTGGGCCGGTGTGGGTTTGTTCACTCATCACCGACCCACTCAGCCCCAAGCAGAGCTGCTGCACGAAACCTTGCCATCCTTTTAAATTGCCTTGAGCTCCCTAACTTCCCAAGCCCAGAGAAGTCATCTCAGCAGTAGATGTTTGTATCATGACCTACATTGCTATTGGTTTTAAATATATTTTTTTTTCCTGTGCTATGTACTAGCTTCCCACATGCAAATTGCTTTGAGTGAACCATTTATCTGGAAAATAAAGGTTATGTTCTCAAAAGGCATTTAGTTCCCTTTCTGAATGATTGAGGGAGTTTTCCACTGAGAAAACAAAGGTCTTTAACACAGAGCAAGCCAATGATGGGGAAAAAGGTTCAGGTAAAACCCCTCCATTTATTTAAGAGCTCCCCCTTCCTCATTCATATTTACAAGATAAAAGGGGCTCCATCAACCCATTAAAGTTGAAATACGTGTCCTGTCTTCAAGGAAAGCAAATCCCATCTGGCATCCCTGGAGGAATATAACCTTAACTTCAGCTTAATGCCACATTAGGGTATCTTACAGATTCTGCCTGAGATTTACCTGCCTTAAGGGGAGATTTATTTCTGAAGTAAACTGGCTCATGTGACAAATCTCCTTCCACGAGCAGCTTTGGTGAGTAGCTGCATTTGGGACTCGCTGGTTCCTGGGTCCTGGCTGGGGGCAGTGTGGTCGGTCACACTGGGGACCACTGGTCCCTGCCCTGAGCTCCATCGTGTAACCTGGGAGCTGTGGGACGGACCCATCCAGGGCGGGCTGTGTCCCACCAACAAACCCAGCTCCCTGCCGTGGATCCGGGTAGCTGCAGGCTGGGGTGGGAAGATCAGAGCTGTACCGGGCTCACTTTCCCTATCTTGCAGCCCGTCTCGGGCTGAAGGTGTTCCCATGCACCCCCATGGCCGCAGGGTCCAGGCCTGCAGGGCATCGCATCAGGGGAGGTGTTTATAAGGAAAGGGAGGTCCAGAAGGCTCAGGGGAGAAACCACAACCTCCCCTGGACGTGAAAGGGCTTTTGGGGGAGCAAAGTGTTGTACTGTGCGTCTGAAAGTGTGTTATGTATAGAGCTACCTGGAGGTGCTCTTTGGTCGCATCAGTTTATTGCAGGTTTTACTGATGTCCCTAGAAATGATGAAGGTTTTCTTATTACCAAATGGGTCCCAAATCCTTTTAAATGCACAAGATTACTTTTAAAAGTCATGGGTTAAAGCAGAGAAGTCTGTGTGGAGTTTTCCCCTTGCCATGCCTTGGGTCAGAGCTGTTCCTTGTTTCTACAGCAAACATAAACTGCGAGGGGGACCCTGACAGAAGCCGCCGGTGGGTTCTGGACCAATGCTGCTCCTGTGCAGGGTGCTGGGGCCGGGAAAGGGCCTGGGCTGCCCTTGCTCCCTGGCCCAGCCATGGGGCTGTTGATGAAGGCGCTGCTCAGCCTGAGAACGGCAGGGTAAGTCAGCTGCGGGTGGGTGAAACCCATCTCCTCTCAGCTCAACTGGCCGGCCCGACTGGTTTTTTATGGCTGTTTTATTCTGCCTCCGTTGGGCAATGCACCGGCTGCTGGGAACGCTGGGAATGCCGCCCTGGGCTGCCAGCTCAGCGGAGGAGAAACGCGGGTGGGTGCGACCCAGGGGGAGGCGGCATCAGCTGCCCCCTGCCTCTGCAGGCCCTCCCCTCGCCCCGGTCCATCTCAGCCATTGCAGATGAGCATCCTTATGGAGGGATTTCCTCCAGGGTCACTCCTGCCCCCCTGCCCCGCAGTGCTCTCGCACACCGGGGCGGGTTGCTGGGCTGGGGCGGGTGAGTCCCAGCGCAGGCGGTGGTTTGGGATCATTAACCATCAAGGTGCCCCTGGGAAGAAGGAGTTATTTGGGAAAATTTGCTAACAGACTCTAATGACTTCATAATCCCTGGAGAGAGCAGGGGCAGGCGGGTTAGGTCAATGTCAGGCTTCTTTGCTCTGCTGAGAGCCGGCTGCTGGCTGTCACTGGGGCTGTGACCTGCTGTAAGGGGGGTAAAAGGGAAGAAAAAGGAAAACAGGGGCCTGCCTGCTCCGTGGAGCTGAGGGAGGCCAGAGCTCAGCATGGTGGGAGGGGTGAGTAACAGGGTCAGGGATGGACCAGGGCCCACCCATAGCAGTGGGTACCAGGGCAGGGTTGCTGGAAATTACATTGCCAGCAGAAGCAACCAAGAGCCCGAGTAGCACCAGTGACTGATGGGTGTCTGCTGTGCTAGTATATGCTGCAGAGCAGGGGGCACACAGAGCGGGCACTTGGCCCTGAGCAAGCTCTGACACAGCACAAGCCCTTATCCCTCTGCCGGATGAGGTCTCCTGTTGCTGCTCTGGCTCACCAGGTCATCATTCCTGAAGCAATTCCTGATCTGGGGAGGCAGGACAGAGCTGGTCAGGGTCTGCTCGGTGGTCCTCAGAGGTGGTGGCTGAGGATGCTGAGGGCTCCCAGGCTGATGAGAGTGAGCTTTGGGTCACAGCAGGAATTGGGAAGGGGATTAGGGTCCTAAAAGCTTTGGGCCTTCTTGCCCAAGGCTGGCCAGAGGGATAAAGCTGTCCTGTTTTGGGGAGGCTGTTGGGATGCCTCTGCTTTGCCTGGCTGAGGGTGCTCAGGTCCCAGCGAGGTTTACGGTTTGCTGCATATGGGGTTTTTCCTTGAAGACGAAGGGGTGTCAGGGCTGTGGCATGGTTTGTAACCTGCTTTGCATTAGCTGCTGCTACCCATGGCACTGGTGTGCCCCGACCCGCTCCCGCTGGGGTCTGACGTCTTGCTTGGGAGCCGAATCAAGGCAGTGGGTGCTGGACCCCGCTCCCCACGGCTGAGCTGGGGCTGTGCAGAACCGGCTCCCCGCGTGTGCGGCAGCGCCGGGCTCCCGGTGTGGTTCCTCAAGCTGGGGCTTGCCAGCCCCGGCGCTGCTCAAACAGGCGCACCCGCAGACGTAGCCCCAGGCCAAGTGGCGGGCGGGCTGCGGGAGCAGCCACAGCCTGGCTCCGGACCCCGCTGCAGGGGTGCCATTGGGTGCCAGCGCGGTGCTGCCGGGGCCACCTTGAACCCAGACACAGCCATAGGCTGCTGACAGTGGGGGCACAGGACCTGGGAAGCCAGAGACCCCATTCATGCAGCCACCCCTCTGCCCTTGCTTTCAGGGCAGGCTGCGCATCCCAGCGGCGATGCACATCCTGGCAATAGGAGCATCCTGGGGTCCTCCCAGTGGGACACGGCTGCGGCGCCAGGCAGGCTCTTCCAGCATCCTCTTCCCTCCTGCCTTCTGTCTGGTTTCCCAGGCTGGTGGGCTGCAAGGGATTTGGGAAGGGTGCGGTGGGGTGGCCCTCGGCAAGGTTGCCCCGCAGAGGCCCCACGAAGAGCACCCAGCTTTCCTGCTGGGAAACCACTGCGAGGCAGAGTGTGAAACGTGCTCCTCAAAAGAAAAGGGGAAAAAAGGCAGACAGAAAAAAAGAAGAAAGGAAAAAGGAAAAGGCTTCTGAAGCTTAGAGCTGGATATTTATACACTTGACATAAAGGATATTTCTGCATTGAAGTAATAAGCGTGACTCAGTAAACCAATGGGGAAAGGGTGTTCCCTTTGCAGCAAAACCTCAAAAGATCAAAGAACTTCTTGAGTGGTTTAACATTTCGAATGTTAAATGAATCGGGTTCCCCTCCCTCTCCCCTTCACCCCTTCACGCTTTGAAACAGAAATGGTTTGATTTTAGCTCCGGAGGGAGCTTTTTGGCAGCTACAGAGCGTGGTGCTAGTCTGGAGCAGGAAGGTCATGGGCTTGGGTGTGCAGGGCCATTGGATGTCAGCCCTGCTCGGGATGGGGACACGGCATGGCCTTGGGGCTTCCCATTCACCAGCTGAGCTCATGCTGGTCTATGGAAACTCTGCTGCAGACGGGGATGGGCTGGTTCCAGGCTTTAGGGAGAGCTGAGCATCACCAGGGTTCAGTGGGCTCTTCCTTTGGGAAAAGCAAATCCTGATGTTTGTGTGCATATACCCAGCAGTGGGGATATTAAAGCCGGTCCCTGGCCATGCCTGCACTTGGCAGCAGGGACTGGGGCTGGAGTGCCAGTGGGAATGCAGCAGTGGATATTCAGCAGGGAGGGATCCAGCGGCAGCAGAGCTCTTGGACACGTGCGTGTTTCTGGGATCGATGGGCTGTAGTAATATATGGCACCAGATAACAAATCACTTCACTTATTGGGTCTTAATTAAGCCTCTTTTATCTCCGTGACAGCCGCACACCTGGGCCATCGCCCGGGCAAACCATAGCCATGGCCTAGCCATGGGGACGCCGTGGCGGAGCCAGGGGATTGATGAGCCTCTGCTGGGTGGAATTACCTCATTGTGTTCGCAGCGCTCGGGGCCATCCACCTCCCAGCTGCCCTGTCCCCCTGCCCAGCACCCCTGGTGCTGCCCTCCATCCTTGTGCCCGGCAGGAAGGGGCAGGAGATGGGGCCGGGACCCCTGGTCGGATTAGCCTGGGCGCAGGGGAAGAGCTGGGGCAAAGCTGCCCCATTTGGCCTCCTGGGTAATAGATACAGTTGTTCTAGTCCCTGACAGCGCGAAATGAAGACCTACATCACCATAATGTATTGTCAGCCCGCGAGCACGCTGCGGCCCCCGAGATGAATGAATGCAATATCGCTGCGTGCTAGGGGAAGGCAGGGAAGGGGCTCGGCCTCCGGGCTGGAAGGCAGAGCCGCTGCTTTGTGTGGCAGGAGAAGAAAAGGCATTTTTCATTTGTGATGAGGAGGGTGAGGGTGTCTGATCCCTGCGGAGCCTGTGACAGACACGCTCCGTGAAGGAGAGCGCTTAACAGACGGCTGGAATGCTCCCGTGATGAGTTCATCCAGCAATGAAGTCATCGTGCCCCACGTTACTGAGAGCAGGGCAATTTACTGCTCGGGGGCCAGGCGAATCAACACCGAGCACGGCTCATGTAAACCAAGAATGGAGGGGACCATCCAGAGCAGGGAGGCCCATTGGACCGGAAACGTGTGTGCACAGCAGTAGGGATCTGAAGCACGTATTGCAGTGAGGCATTTGAAAGTAGGGCGGTTTTTACTCTGAAGTGCGACTGCTGCTGTGCTGACTTGGAGTGAAATAATGAGAGCTGGGACCTGCTGACTTAGAGCTGAGCAGCCACGTCCTGCCAGACCCCTCTTCTGCAGCACTCCCTTTCTTTAGCTTGATGCTTAAACCCTTTCCCACCTTGGGCTGCTGCTAGGACCTATCCTGTTGGCAGACACAGCACAGCAAGAGGCATCCTTCATCTCTGCTTCACACCCCAGCACCTGGGGCAGGATGGCAGCAGCATTCTAACACCAGAAACGGTTGGGAACTGGGTAGAGATTCTTAAGTTCAGCTCCCAGTGTGGCCATAAGGTTATTTTCTGCCCATGGGCAAAAGTTGCTTATGATTTCTCCCTTTGCCCATATGAGAAATGGCAATGGCCATGTAAGGTCCCCTCCATCCCTAACCGCTCTAGAATTCCATGATTCTGTGATTCTAGAATTCCAGCCTCTTGTTGTGACTTCTGGTTCTTGCCAGAGCAGTTGCAGGGTGCTGAGTGGGGAGCTGCATGGCAGGTACTGCATGTTTGCAAATGGTCATGGAAAACCAGACAAGAAGGCTCTGTGATGGAAGAGGAGCAGCTCACAATTCATCTTCGTGTCACACAAAGTCCAAAATAGTCACATTACACAAAATCCAACCCAAGGGCAACACCCTTCTCCTGTTCCTGAGTTTTCATGGCTATTCGCAGGTTCTGGATAAGCATGATAAAGTTGATATAGGAACAGCCAGATTCCATGAGCTGTGGGTAAAACCTTCCCCTGCAGACTGGTCCTGCTGCAGCACATGATGTTATTAAAGCCATTTGCATCAGGGCTTCCGCACGATGGACCCATTCTTGGTTACTCGTGATCCTTTGCATCAGGTAGGACAGGATTCCCCTTCCTGCTGTTGCAGTTTGGGGTTTGGGCTGTGCTTGGCCTTTGGTTTCCCCTTCCCAAAACCTGCAGCCAGAGCCCTGGGCTGTACAAGCTGCTTTGGGGGTGCTGGGGTGGCAGTGTGTGATGGGTAAAGGGTGAGGAGGGCAAAGACCAGCCCCAGCAGCTCAAACATTGGGATGCCCAGAGCAATGCTGTTTGGGTCACAAGGTGCAAGCAGCCTTTGTGCCATGGCCCGGGTGTGCTGGCTGGGCACAGGATCACTTTCTGGCCTTGTGGCATTACCAGGGAGCGATGCCTTTGCCTTTGGCTGCTGCATCAGGGGCATCTCCCCCTCTCTGCTACAAAACTCCCCCTGCACCAGCACTGCCCAGGGGACACAGCTCTGCTGTTGCTGCTGCTGTGGGGCTCTCTCTGCAGGGAGTGCTGGTGTTGGGAGCAGCACTGATATACGATGCCCTTGTAATCTCCAGTGACATAAATTCTGCTCCTGTTTGTCTCCTCCTGTCAGATCCTCCCCGTGCAGTGGCTGTTGTTGTGTCTGGCCTTGCCGTTGTGCTTCAGCACTTCCCCTTGTTTGTCTTCTTCACCTGAGGATGTCCATTACTGGATGGAACAGCTTTAACAGCTTATAAATGGCAGACTGGAGTTTTTATGTTTCAGGGAGTGTCACTCATGGCAGCCACTGTTCAAGAGCGGCACTTACCGGTACTCAGTGCCTAAAAGAGCATCTTCCATCCCCGCTTTCTATCAAGGACAATCGGCTCATGTGAAGCTGCCGCTACGTCCTGGAGGTCAGGTTTGTACCCGCTGGGATTTGGAGCTGGGGTGAGTGGCTGGGACAGAGCCTGGTGTGGCTGGGAGTGAATGGTGTCTGCTTCCAGCGCCAGTGTTGGGTTTGTCCCTGTGTCCCCCTGCTCTGCAGCCTTGAACCGGAGCTGAGATTTGCAGCTTCACCAGTCTCCTCCCCAAATCCTGCCCTGTGCATGGGGTGCTGGGGGCAGCTACAGCCAAGGCTGGACCTTGGGAAGGAGCCGTTCCACTCTCCCACATCAGCACCTCTTCCACAGCAGAGCACTCTGCAACCAGGATCTAATTAAGCGGGCTAATCTGAAGGAGGTACTACATCTCCATGGAAAACTGCTTCAGTTTGGCTTCTGTGAATAATAAACAAAGCACTTGGGCAGATG
The DNA here is from genome assembly GCF_033815535.1 of Pezoporus flaviventris. Lineage (NCBI taxonomy): Eukaryota > Metazoa > Chordata > Aves > Psittaciformes > Psittacidae > Pezoporus > Pezoporus flaviventris. The sequence goes on from NW_026892645.1 coordinate 748,117, forward strand.
ATAGGGCATTTAAGTGTTTACTCTTCAGAGCATTAAGTGCTAAATTTGTTTTTAGCTCCCTTATGAAAAGCCCTTGCAGAGTTACAGCACACAAGGGTCTCAGTCATCCCTTGCAGCCCTCCTCCGAGCCCACTGTGTCCAGTGCAGAGCAGCAGCCCGGGGACAGCTACCAGCACCAGCCAGTAGAGTCACAAGCAACCACTGAGGTTTAATCTGCTGGTGAGGAGCAGGGGATAAACCAGAGCCAAGCCCCGGGTCCACCTGTGGGGATGTGCATGGAGCCAGCCCTGGCCGGGGGCTGTCTTCAGTGAGGCCAAAGTAAGATGGGCATCCACTGCTACTTTTTAATGCAATCCATCCATCACTTAGTGTAGTAAACTCCATAAATGGAAAAGATGAAGACAAAAACCTCTGAATGAGCTGCAGCACAGAGCTCATCTCTCCTGCCTCTTACCATGCTATGGCTGTTCTGGTGGCCGGTGCTCAGGTCTGGGGTGCAGGACCTGAGCAGAATTTGGCCAGGGACATGTGGAAAGGGAGAAGAAAAGGTCATTGGGATGGCTGCTTTGGAGCCTCAGGGATGTAGAGGTTGTCCCAGCACAAGGCTGGAGGTGCTGTGCTGCTCACATCTGGCCATTGCGTCCCAAAGACCGCCTAGGGAGGGCTTCAGGGCCGAACCCACCGCTGGAGCTATAGAAATGGAGCACAAAACCAACAAAACAACTTTCCATTTCTAAAGCTTGAAGGGGTTTGCACCCTACCATGCCAGGACAAAGGGGGAATTAGCAGCCAGCAAAGGGAAAAACAACACAAAGCCACATCACAGCGTCAAGAAGCCAAAAAGCCTTTTTCCTTCCTAATGCGCGGGTAGGGCTCAAGGGGCTCTTGTTCTGCTGTGGAGCCCGACGTGGCTCTGCAGCGCTTTGCATGCATGTGTGTGAGGCTGAGCGCAGCTCTCCTGGCTGCTGCTTCAGCTGTGATGTTTTAAACCAGCTTTGACACATCAAACCCCATGCGGAGTGACTCAGAAGCGTTCAGACAGAGCTTTCTCCTTGCAGGAGGGGACGGAGGGGGCACACGTGTGTTCGGCAGCAGCCGCCTCCTCTAAACCAACCTTTGTCTTCAAGGAGAAGGCTCTGGTTTAGGCGACTCCGGGATGTGCCCGAGCCCGCTTCCCGCCCGCATCATGGATTCAATTACAACACAACACTTTGCAGAGTTCTGTTAAATTTTAACTCGTTTCACATGGGTTGCGTGAACTTTGCCTGACATTTGGAAGCAGGCAACTTGTGTCATCAGGTTACACTCACACTTATCTCTGCAAACACATCCTTGTACCCGGCCCCGCACCGGCGTGGCCGCCTCAGCCGGGGATGGCATTAATTGAACCTGAAATGTGTTTTCCTCCGGCGCTGTGCTCCCGCCTGCTCACAGAGGGATGCGTGTGACCCCGACCCGGCAACCTCTGAGCAGCAAACGCAGTGTCTGTGGGCATGGAGTGTCCAGCGGTAGTGGAGGGGATGGGGACAGGGGCAGTGGGGGATGAGGGCCAGTGAGCCGTGGGTCTTGCTGTGGGTTTTTGCAAAGGGCAATGCTGGTGCCCCGAGAAGGGAAAGGTTTGAGATGATCTTATCCCCCCCGCCCCAGCCTCTGAATCACAGGGATGCGTCTGGTGGCCCCAAACCACACCTCCTGGGGAGCCCCAAGGCCCATGGCAGCTCAGGGCCCCTCTCCTGGCCCCGAAGCCATGCCCTGCTCTCCTCCATCACATCGAGCCATGAAACCCAGCGCTGAAGCACCAGCTCCTCGAGGTGGCTCAAAACCCAGGTCTGATCAATGCCTGGATTCAGTCCCGGTGCTGGGGCTTCTCAGGGGGAAGGGAAATATTAAAACCCCAACACCAGTTGGTCGCTGGTTCTTACTTCAGCTGCAAGAAGTGACCGGCTCTGCTGATCAAAGGCCTTGCCACTGTTGTTTTAAAGGTGACATTAACATTTAAGGAGCTTTTGAAAGCCCTGGCTTGCAATAAAAAGCCAGACACCCGGCCACAGAGCAACTCAAACGCAAGTTTAATGATAATGAAACAGCCTTTTGTTCTTAAACTCAAAGAAGAACCACAAACTATTTATAGCATTTACAATAAAGACCGAAGCTTTTTACACATGGTCCAGCAAATCAATTCCTGCAAGTGCTGCTGCCAGCGATGCCCAGGGTGTGCAGAGCAGGCAGGTGTGCTCGCTCCGTCCTCGGCTTGCAGGCACTGCTGCCATGACCCCGTCTCATGATGGCAGGCTTTGACCAGCACCGCGAGCATCGTGAGGATGCTCCTGCCTGGTCGTGAGCCTGTGCCAAGCTGTGCTGGGCCATGCCGCTGGCCTGGGACTCGTGGGCATGTCCCCAGCCAGGGTGGCAGGGCACGGCACGGCTCAGCACGGCCCGGCCCTGCCAATCACCCCATTCACATGCCACAGCCTGGAGCCTCCTGCACCAGGACGGGCACATTTTAGTTCTCGGCTCACGTACACCGTTAGCACAGCAGGCACCAAACCTCTGGGTTATGCAGATGCAGTCACTGCTTTTCCTCCTTCCTCCCTTCCTCAGCCCCACGGTGCTCCCTGCACCCACTAAAACTCCCTCTGAACCTACCCCTGCTGCAGATGAGGACCTGGGTGCTCAGGGCTGCTGCTCCCCCTGCTCTCTGAGACGGATCTCCAGGGAACCGGGATCATTTCAGCAGTGCAGGGGCAGCCGTACCCAGCACATCCTGGAAAGGAGAGCAGGATGGATGGAGACGGGGTAAGGAAACCCCTCCTGTCCCGCACTGCTCCCACTGCGCTGTCTCTCACAAAAAGCTCTTTGCTTTATGGCTCCCAGCCCTGTCTGCTGTGCTTTACCTTGCAGCTCCAATAAGGGCGATGGCGTGCATGTTCCTTATCACATGCAATTGGAAATATCAACCCAATTCCCTCATTCTGTGGGAGAGCCTCTGCTCTGCTGTACAAACAGTTCCATGACAGCGTGTCACATCAAAGATCTTTTACTCCTCCCCACCGTCCTCATGTGGTAAATAGCACTGGGTCCTGATCACAAGCATTCCCTAAGCATGGAAAGAGCCGGGCAGCTGAGCAGGAGCAGAACAGGGATGTTTGTTCATGTGGTTTCTCAAGGGCTTGGGCCTGGCAGGTCCAAGGTCCCAGCAGAAGGAGGCATGGATGAGCTATAGCCTGTGATGCTGCTCCAAACCCCTCCTGCCCTCCAAGCGGGAATTCCCTCTCCCGCCTCGTGCAGCAGTGACCCAGGATAATTATATTATTTCTGTTTTCCAGAGGGATGGGCAGGTCTCCTGCTCCCGGACCCTGCTCCAGCCGGGATGCTCTCAGCACAGTGGTCATTGTCTCGATCCCAAGCTGGGATCTGCCTTCGCTCTCTGTGGGCACGGATAACCAAATGAATTAGCAATGGGAATGCGTGGGGGTGGGGGGAGGCAGGCACTGGAGCACGGGAAGGCTGGAAGTGACCCAGGCCCAGGGAACAGATGCAACTCATAACGTTAATGAGGGCGGGGGGGGGGTCCCTCCCCAAAGGCACCGCACTCCTGGGAACAGGGGGGTCCATCCCATGGCAACACCAAGAGGGGAAAAATGGGGCTGGCTTTTATTTCATTTATTTTGTGCTTTCCGGGGCTGGCGGCGAACAAAAGCCCGGCACAGATTGATCATCCCCCCTCTCCCACCCCCGCCTGGGCTCGCCTTTGCTATTTCGTTAAAATAGGGTTGGAGCAAGATGGATGGTTCCCCAGGCCCGGGGAAGGAGCCGGCCGAGGCAGCCCTGTCGTCTCTGGCATCCCATTAAGCCGGGCTCTGGGAGGAGGCCATAGCTGGATGCATTGAATTTGCTCCAGCCCAGACCCCAAGCACCAGCCAGGGCTCACCCTGTCCCAGCTCCGCCACCTGATTCCCCCCACACATCCAGTGCCACCGCTCCCGCACCCCCCCAGCCCTGCTCTTGCCCCCGCCTCATCCCGGGGAGCGGCTCCATCCGTTCCTGTCAGCGGGGCCGATTTGTCACCGCTGGGTGACAGCCGCTTGTATGGCTCCATCAGCCCAAAGCCAAGGGTCCCCCCCGGAAAGGGGCTGAGGGCAGGGGGGGGCACGGCCAGCCCCGACCTCCCCCTGACCCGGGGGCTCCTGTGGCTGCAGGATGGCAGGAAGGAGGGAACACAAATGGAAAGCGGGATAAAGAAGCGATTTGAAGGGCACTGGGGGGCTATGGAGGATGCTGCTGCCCCATCCCCATTGCCCGCCCCCCGTTAGCACTGTTATTTCCACTTCAACACTTGACAAGGATCTAAACCCTTCTGCAGTCACAGTTTGTCCTCAGTGATGAATTTTGAATAGGTTATAAATTATGGACAGGACAGGACACGGTGTCTGTGGCTGGGAGCAGGGGCCGGACCCCGCTGCCAGCCTGGTGTAAAGCTGCTCTGGCAGGTCGGCATTCCCCAAGCCGGATCCGTCCCGCAGCGCCTGGATGTAACATGACTGTGGGGATCGGATCGGATCGCAGCGCAAAGCACAGGCACGTCTGCTTCACACCTCCCGATAGTCATCACCCGGGAAGCAGAAATCACAGGGCAGGATTACAGATGAACAGGGAAATGCACATCACCCACTGCTGCCTCTGTGTATATATAGAGACATCGATATATATAGCCACGAGCACACTTGTATGCATGGGGAATATGCTCCCGCTCGGGACGAGGGGTCAGGTTGCCCATCTCCTGCTGACAGCCATCCCCCAGCTCCCAGCCGACCACGTTCCTGCCCAAACACCCCGCACGGGACCACAAATCCCAGCAAAATCCCTGTGAACGGGGAGCTCCGGTTCCTGCAGGAACACCTCGGCGCTGGGGCCGGGAGGGGATCCACAGTGAGAAGATCCTGGCTGGAAGAGGTGATTTCATCCGCCCTGGGAGAGGAATAGTGAGTGTTTGTGGAGGCCAAAGGGGTGTCTGTAATGGGCCTTTTCCCTGGCACACCACAGCAAGTCGGTAATGAGGTGACAGCATTGCTCCAGCTTCATTCCAATGCACCGATGTCCAATAAATGCCTATGAAGTTCATCTGTGGGCCCGTAGTGTATAAAGGCTGGAGGAAAATGGCCAGTTTTCACTACATTAATTCATAAAGCAGGCTGTGCTCGTCTGGCCCTTTCCCTCACTTGTTATTCCTATTTATTAGTAATATTGATGTTTCAACCAGGGAGCAGGACCCTATCGAGCCAGCTTTAACATCAGCAAAGATTTAGCAGGGGAGAGCTCTGTAATGAAGCAACAGCCCCAACACTGAGCTCTCTCATAGCACAGCTCACAAAGCCTGGCATTATTTGCAGTGATGTTCCTCAATGCCCCAGCACCGAGCTGGCCTGCCATGCAGGGCAGCATCCCCCAGCAGCGTGCCCATCATCAGATGTGACACCGCTGGGCCTGGCACCCCTGGGGCTGCACCCTGTGAGTCACGCAGAGGGGCAGTGGGGGTGTTTAGGCTGCATTAGGGAACAATCACAGACTGTGAATGCCAAAACTAAGTTTTCACATGAGAACCACGTGGGAGCTGTACGCAGCCTAGAACCACATCTAAACCAGCTTCAGATTCATTGCCTGCTGAGAAGCTGAGCACGAGCCAGTCCTCAACCCTGAGTGATCCTCTTAAAGCCAACATACACTTAAGCAGGGTTTGTCTGGCAAAACCCCCTGGAACTATTGATCCTTGAGAAAGAGCGGTCAAGGGAAATAAAAGCAGTTATTGCCTTGCTGTGTTCTCCATCACTGCTGCAAGAGTTCAGCTGCAGAGGCAAGGACAGGCCAACGGCTCCTGCCTCCAGCAGCTCTGCTCCCCCCGGCAGCAGGACCCTGTGCATGGTGTTACCCCTGGTCATTTCTGTAGCACATTTCCCAGAGCACAGTGGACCAGGGACTGTGTTTCGAGCTGTTACTGCTGAGTTCACCATCCCGGTGCTGCGGCATCGCTGGGCCAAGCGCTCCGAGGCACAGCCTGGGCTTGGATCCACGTTGCTGTGCCAGGGGAACAAACCCCAGTGGGTTCCCGGGGTCAGCACATGGGGCTGGGGGGGGAAACCAAGGGATTTCAAGGAATTTTGAGAAGAGACTCAGGCATTTCCAGCCCAAGCCAGACCTCGGGGGTCGGATCCTGCTCCCGGTGCCACTGCTGCGAAAGCTGAGTAAATGTGGGGGAATCGGTCAAGGTCACTCCAGGCTGGGACGTGACGTCCGGCTCCCCACGGTGTGCATGGCAGCAGGACCTGCCCCCCCGCGCTTCCCTTCATCCCCTTCTGCCATCCCTTGCGAAATGTTTATGTTGGATGCTCCCAGGGCTTACACTGGATCCCACCGTGTCCCTCTGTCCGAACATGCTGTGTCAGCAGCGCATCAGAGCCCTGGCCGCATCCTGACCCCCGGTGCTGAGCAGAAGGCAGGAGGGGCTGGGCACTGCTCTCCCAGAGCAGAGCACAGCACCTGGGGAGTGTTACAGGACCAGGCAGGATGAGAGCGAGCCCTGGCAGCATCCCTGGGCATCGAATGGGCCGGGCAACTGCACCCCCCCATGTCCACATCTTCTGCGGAGCCAAGTGGGAATTTCCTGCTGGAGTTTCTTTTCTGCAGGGAAATTCCATTGAGCTGAAATTGAAGCTTCAGCAGAGAAACCCTCCTGAGTGTGGAGGAAAAGGAACTGCACAGTGCAGGGCTCAGGGCAACGGGCACCATCCAAGTTCAACCCCCTGTGCTGAGCCAGGCAGGACAGGACCTCCTGCTGCAGGGACCATCCCAGTGCGAGGTGGCTTGGGGGGGATCTCACCTTTTCATAACAAAATTTGGGTTTTAGCAGCACAGAAGAGAGAAATAACCAGCAGCATCCTTCCCACTGTCAAGGGGTGAATTACTTACATCTTGTGGCAGTGACCGTGGTTTTCCTGGGATAATGCAGGGAATACGCACATATACTTTGCCAGACTCAGTGGAATGGAAGCAGGGATGGACCAGAGCAGAGCCCAGAATGTCCCTCACTGGGGTGAGGAGCACATCAGTGTGTGGGACACGGGGAGCAGGAGGCCCCAGGGGTCTCAGCGCCCCATTCTGCAGCCATTCCCCCTCCGCCAGGGATGGGGCCCTTGTTCCCCGGTGTGTGCCATTTACTGCTTGCTCTGCATCCCCGCCGCGGGCCACGGGGACCACGAGGCCATAGGAGACTGATGTGCATCCACCCTGACCTACTTACACCCAGGCCCGGGGACTTTGTGGGGTTCCTCCTCTCGGAAGCACCACGTGTGGTTTTAGGGCAGCACAAATCCGTGCTGGATGGGGACAACGTCCCAGCCCCTACCCCGTCCGGGACACTGGAATTGCTTTGACTGCCTCGGAGCCCGCTTGCCACCACGTATCACTGCACAGGCTCCAGTAACAACTCCAGCTGTCACTGGTGTGCTTCTCGTTGCACTGGGGCCTTACACGTCGTCGTTTCATTTACAACCTGGCATTTGCTTTTCCTTCCCTTAATTCACCTCCCCAAAACCTCATTACGTTGCTGTTTGTTGCAACTGGGAGCAAATCACAGCCCAATCCAACCTGCCCCCAAAACCTCCTCAAGGTCTCCATGCAGGGGGGGAAGGACAGCAAAAAGACATGGAATTAGGAGGTGCCGAGGCTCATTTGAGAGGCGAGGAAGGGACTGTGGATGCTGACAGGATAGTAATGCAAATCCCCTTTGGAGCACCCAAAGAATCAGCCTAAATGGATTGATGTGAGGACAGAGAAGAAATGACTTCAGTTGTTTCCATAATTTGATTCAATTTATTTTTATATGGCATCTTCATAGAGAGCATCCCACAGCTGCTTCCCCTTCTGGGGAATAACACAGAGGCCGCTCTGGTGGGAGTGCTCACCAGTACAGCGTGAGAGCTTGATCAGGAAGGCACGTGCCATCTCTTCCTCTTCCCCAATTTCAGTATCACTGATTTCCCAAGGCTTTCCTCGGGGCATCTCCACGATGCACTGAGCCTGATTCTGGTCTCACGCTGCGTTTACAGCACTGTAACTCTGACCTCACACTGGTTTTACACCAGTGCACTTCCACTTACTTCAGCTGAGTGCATTCCTGATTTATGCTCATGTAAAAGGCAGCAGGAATAGGCCCATGGTTTTCCCTGGAGCAAGACCTGGCCCCTGCTGGGGTGAGGGAGAGGAAGGCTGGGTCCCTGGCAGTGCAATGCAGAAAACTGCCATGAAGTTACATCTGGACCTGACTGCAGGTACAATTCTGCTTCCTTTCAGAAGGGTGCTGTCACAGTCACAGACACACGGGACACCAGCCGGGAGGCAGCGCAGGGCACGCAGCTCTGGTGGCTTGCAGCCCCTCTTCCCCTCTGCTTTTGGGGGACAATCAGCCTGCACCCCCTCCTTGCTCCTGTCACCCATCCGTGCACAAGCCGCTGCTGTCCTCCCGGATCCAGTTCTGCCCATGGGTGCTCCGGGTTAAACTGGGATGCGTGTGTCCTGCTTGCTTTAAAATAGGGAAGTGCCATCCTGGGGGATGGAATCCCTGAGGGCAGCACAGCCTGAGCCCCGTTATCATGGGGAGGGCCCTGAAGAGCACCCAGGTGTGAGCTCCAGTGGGTGCCTCTGCAAAGAGCCACTGAGGGAACTCTGATTCATTTACTTTCTAAGGGGGAGCGGTCAGTGCCTTGCCCTGGCTCTGCTTTGTTTGGAGCATGGAGCATAGATCATCTCCTTGATTGATTCTCTGTGATGGGAAAGGACGTAACCAGCATCTCGGTACCTGCCTCCGAGGCTGCCCGGTCCCCTCCCCACAAACCACTGCAGCATTCCCAGCTCCTGAATCCCCATGCAACACCTGATCCCTGTTAGTGGCTGCTATTAAAAGCAGCTCCCCCGGCTGCAGGGCAGTGCTGCTGGATTGACACCAGGCATCTGTGCTGGGACCTGTGCTCCTGACCCCCCTCCAGACCCTGCTGCAGCCGAGGGGTCCTGCTGGGCTGCGCCCTCCACACAGGCAAGTCTCATTCTCCCTTGGCTCTGTGGTGGAAGGAAGTTGTTTCTGCTCAGGTGTGGGTCTGGTTTTGTGGACAGGGGTCCCTCAGGCCCTGTGCTGTGCCCTAAGGAGCCTTTTCTTGCAGTGTGAAGCCGCCAGCCTGTTGTGGAGGTGTGTGATGGTCAAAAGAGCAAATAGCTCAGGGTCAGTGGTGTCACCCACAGCTTTCCCGTGCTCTAGGCCAGGCAGGCCCTTGCTGGTGCACATGGGGGATTGAAGATTCGTTTATCTCCATCCATTCTCTGCCTGCTGTGAGCTGGTGCAGGGAAGCAAGTGATGCTGCAGCCCCTCCAGTGGTGCCCTGGCTTTGGGCACACAAAACCAACGGAGGGAACAGGATTCAGGTGCCCCAGCTCCCAGAGCCACGCTTGGGAAGCCTTGTAAGCATGAATCCGTGTGGCTCTATTGTTTTACAGGGCTATGCTGAATTATGCTGGCCGAGGACCCTTTGGCATGGCCCAGCCTGATGGACAAACATCCCCCTTCTCACCCAGCTCCTCCCCTGAGCCCCTCTCCTCCTGCTCCTCCTCATCGTCCATGCCAGCACAGCCTCCCTGCGCACACATCCCAGAGCATCCCCAGGGAGCATCCCTGGTGCTCCCCAGCAGACCCAGGAGGATGAGCTGCCACAACCTGCCATCAGCAGAGTAAAATATGGCCCTGGCAGTAACCTGATAGAGCCTGGTGGTAATTTGGGGTGGGGGGAGGAGAGGAGGAGGCATTGAAAAAGGAGGCATTGGAAGTACACTTCCTTTCAGTGCATTGCTGGGAAGACCATTAGGAAAACCACTAGATTATTTTTCACATTCTTCAGTGCAAAACTACTGCATTTTATGACCACTATCAATAACAGCTATCATATTACTAATGCTACAGTTGCCACATATATAATATTTAAATCACATTTGCGGCTGACAGAGACCTATGGATATTCTCGATCCCAACAGGCTATTACAGTTCATATCATGTCTGTCATATAAATATTATGAATCATTTTCCACTATCTTTATGGGGGCTACATTGACATCATCAAAAAGGCTCTGGGTACTGCCTGATACTGCATATTTATACACACCTTATGTATATGTATGTGAATGGAGGGAGATTTATACAACAATCATAGGTAATAAATGCCTATGATAAAGCATATTATCTTCACACTTCATTTGCAAAGTGTTCTGTATGCAGGGACGAGGAGGCTCTAAGTGACTGAGTCACATCCCAGCCCTGGTGCACATCAGTTGCTTCTGTGCCATGAGGCTGTGCAGCAGCAGGGCAGGATGAGACGCAGCAGTGCCCAGGCTCCAGTTTGGTCCATGTGCTGCTGCCTCGCTGCAGGTGAGGACTTGGCTCGTGTCTGGCTGGCTGGATGGGTGATGCTCCATGTGCTTTCCCAAGAGCTGTAAATCTCCTGGTTCATGCACTGCATTTCATCTTTCACTGCTTGCTTTGCTGGCTTCCTTGGCAGCCAAGCCCTGGCCTGGGTGATGAGATGAAATAAAGACATCTCCAGGTGCTGCAAAAGGCAGAGCCGGGCTTTCCATTAACAGAGTATTTCTGCAAAGCGGTTAAACTTCTGTCCCTGCAAACCAGGTGAGAGATGCTAAACCCAATCCACCAGCAGAGCACAAGAGGGGAGGGAACCTCCCACCGGATCATTCAAGGGAGATCCAGACAAGAGCCCAGGCACCCCGAGACCTCTTCTCCAAATCTGTTTTAGCTGCTCAAACACTCTATTAAGAGTCGCTCCATATGTGGAGACAGACAAGAACAAATGCAACTTTATGGCTTGGAAGTCAGGAGGTCTCTGATAAGCATTTAATGTCCGGTTCTGGAGCAGCTGGAAGGGCAGCGCAGGACTCGTGCCTGTGCAATGCGTTCTTTTATCTGAGCAGGCTCCAGAAGAGGGGAGAATGTGGAGTCTCTGCCTGTCCTTGGCGTGGGAATGTGGCTCTCCAGCTCCAGCAGATCAAATAAATCATGTGCATTCACTTCATAAACAAACATCAGCAGCCTGTTAAATGCTGCCGGGAACAAAGCAGAGCAGTTTGAATCTCCAGCACTCGGAAATGTCTCAGCCTGCAGAGCTTTTGCTGGTTTGTGTGTGTGGAGCCTCCCCGAGGAGCAGGGACCTTCCCCTGCATCTGTGTGGGTTTGCAGGGCTGGTCTGATGTGTCTGACAGGGCCTGGCAAGGGGACTGCGTGCCTGGGGACTGCCTCTGCTTCCAGCCTACAGGGTCCCTGTGGGATGCCACAGCCCCTGACCTGTCCCCCATAGTCCTGCTGTGTCCTGCAGCCAGGGAGCCTGGCTGATAATGGGAAGAAAAGCAACACATGAGCAGCTCATGCCCCTGAGCACAAGAGGCAGGTCCTGTCCTGAAGACCAACAGAGCCGGTACCCCAGGCAGAAAGCTCCAGAGTGCAGGGACGTTTCAGCAGCCTGAATGTTGGGAGTGATGGATAATTCAGACCCTGGCCTACCGCATCCAGAGTGTCCAAGGTCCTGGAACCTGCAGTGGCTTTGTGGGGAGCGGGTGCTGGAGCTGACACGCATGGAGTGTGCACAAACACCTTGAGGCTGGAGCCACCCTTGTCCCTGCACCAGTGTGCTCTGGGCACCCCTCGCTGTGCTGGGGGAGATGGAGCCCAGACATGGCCCAGGAGCTTCTCCTGCTCAGGCTTGTGTTTGTTCTTTCTTTAATCTGTAATGAAGTGCAGTGGGGGGGGATCGCTGGTATTTTCTCACTGTGCAGGACGGTAGGGGCAGGAGGGGAAGCACAGCAGGTTCTGCTGGTGTCCCATCAGATGGTTCTGGGTTCTGGGCAAGATAAGCTGGACTCACTTAAAAATGATAAAGGCTGTGATTCCCAAATCCCCTTAACTGGGTCCAAGGGCCCTGTTCTGGATACGGTGTCAGCCCCCACAGCAACTCGGCACCAACCTCCTGCTGATGCCCACGCACACCTACATCCCTCTGTCCCAAAGTCTTGAGCACACGTGGTGAGGATGTGGGGAGAAGCCTTTGTTTAATGGACTTTCATTAGTGTCTCTGTTAAATTCAGCTGGAATTGGGTGATGGGACTGATGGGGCAGGCGGATCCCAAATTACCCCATTGTGTAAGGCTGCTTCCCCAGCATCCCAGGCTGAGGGGTATTTGCATTGCCCAAGGGCAGAGGGAACAAGAGCCGCTCAGGCTCACCTCACAGCTCTCCCAGGCAGCGCAGGACCTTCAAGCATCCTTGCGCCGAGCAGATGTGTGAGCCAATGACCTGCAAAAATTATCTTAACGTCCCCCCATCGCCCCCCGTGACGATTTAAGTCCTTAGCTGGGAAGTGCAAAGCTGGAGTTGAGCACAGCATTAGGCAGCCTGGTAGAGCTTATTAAATTAATAGTGCATTAAAGAAGTGAGAGGAGGCGGGTGGGGGGGAAAGGGAAAGAGAAGGTTTGTAACATCACAGAAATATCCTTGCTACCTTCTGGCATCTTCAGGAGACTGGAAATGTGGGACTGCATCCAGCTGCCTTCTCTGGGGCAAAATTCCTTTGGCTTCTGTGGGAGGTTTTACCCAAATAAGGACTGCAGGATCAGACCTGTTATTGTCACTGCAATTAACATTTAGATCCACATCTAACACGAACTGTTACAGGCTGGTTAGGGAGAAATTTAATTTGCTCTAAACAGCTTGATGGGAGAGGAGCGTGAAATGTCCTAGTTATGGTAATTTCATGTGTTAGAGTCTCACAAAGGTGGATTTTCAGCCATGGGTCTCACAGCGCTGGTATCTGCTGCAGCCATCATCTGAGTGTGCTTTGGGATGCTGAGGTTTGGGGCAGACCCTGACCCATGCTTAGTGGTGTGAGCTGTGTACACCAATGGGTTGTGTGGTCTCTGTGGACCTGCTCAGAGTCGTTGAGGCCCTCACTCACCTTGGGCTGTTTTGGCACTGGTGTAGTGTGGGCACGGTGGAGAGTTTGCCCTCATCAGACACCAGGATGAGCTTTAGTTTATCAAGAAACCAATTTTACCTTTCTGTTGTTGGGTTTTATACACAGATCCATGGGATCCATGACTTTACCCTGCTGATCCAATCTTGGAGACTTCAGGCCCTCTTTTTCTAACACCCCCCAACTTTCTCTTATATCCTTATGTATTCCCCTTTTTCCCCCTCTTCTCCCAGGAGTTAACGTATCTCAGCCATAAAAACTAACTTGGAGATGAAACTTGGCATTTAAGGTCCCAGCCCGGGAGCAAATGAAGTTACCAGTTATAAACACACACCAAAATCTGTTTGGACATGCTGAAATTACAAGAGCAGAGGATAAAAAGGATCCAAGATGTTTTATTTTGCTTCAACTTCTGCAGCTCCGCATGTCAGCTCGCAGCCTGACGCAAGATGGGTCCTCTCGGTGTTGCTCTTGGTGGTGGTGCAATTAAAGCTGAGCATCTCAGCGTGCCAGGGAAGAGGCAGGATCCGCAGCAGGACCCTGAGGGGCTGCTGGCTGCGCACCCCTCACCTCACCACGGCGTGTGGGTCTGCCCCGGAGCCAGGGCAGGGGCTGTCCTGGCAGCCAGCACAGAGGAGCAGGCAGGAGTTGTAAGGAATCAGGTATTAGGGCCTTTCCAGGGCCTCTCCTTTAGATACTACAGCGACAGATAGGAGATAGACTGATAAGGGCACGCAGGTGATAGACAGGGATATGGCAAAGGAAGATAAGAGGCTTCATATTTATAGGAGGAGGTGCTGGGTTGCTAATATTTATGACACAGGACGCTTTGCCAATTAAAGAGTAAATCACGGCAGATAAGAGCCTCGGAAGCGCTTCCACAGCCGGATCCACCACACACGAGGTGATGGCTGGCGGCAGCAGCGCACCCACGGCTGATGGTTGTGTGCCAGGATGGTGCTGGGTGCCCCTGCCTCCCCCATTCCCCAACCCCATTCAGTGCAGGGAAGCTGGGCTCTGCATAAGGGGCTACCTCGGCCCCCAGAACCCCCAGCAGTTGTCCTAGTGTCATTTCAGGCTTCCTGCACGGCTGTGGGGCTCCCACTGTGTGCGACCAGAAGCAGCCGTGAACCTAGCCTGTTTGTTGTGCGTGTTACAGCCATAAGGAGAGAGGGTCGATATGATGTTTAATATGCTTCAGGCACAGCGGAGTCGCTTTGGTCCATCAAGTCACTAATACACATTCTTAGGGGCTGAGTATCATTTATTAAACCCCGAGGCATGTGGAGATGGGGGGGGGGGGGGAGCTGGGGCCTGGTGATGCCGCTGGGGTGGTACCCACAGAGTTTGTGGCCGCACACTCACAGAGACTTATTTGTGGTGCCTCGTTTGTGGGGAAGGGGAAAAATAGCGCTGTGAACGCTGCCCACTGCGCAACGCACCCCGGGGATGGGGCACACGGCTGGGGGCAGTGGTGGTGGCTCCGCATCGCCCTGGAGAACCCGCACCCGCACCGCTACCCCCATCTCCGTCCTTATCGTTACGTGTCCCTATTTTCCCATTACGTGTCCCTATTTTCCCATTATGTGTCTCTGTTTTCTCCCCTTTCCCACCGCTTCAGCAGACCCCGCGGGCCGGGGCCGGGGCCGGGTGGCTGCGGGCGGGCGCGGGGCGGCGCTGCGGGGCGCGGGGCGGGCGCTGGCGGCGGTCGCGGCGCTCGCTCCCCCCCTGCGCGGGCCCCGGCGCGGAGCCGGAGCCGCAGCCGGAGCCGATCGCGCCCGGCGGAGCCCCGCGGCCGAGGGACGTTGTGGGGAGTTTGCAACAACTCCGCGGCCTCTGCGGGGCCGCCGGTGCGGGGCCGCCGCCGCCTTCCCCGCCTCCTCCTCCTCCCCTTCCTCCTCCTCCTCCTCCCCCTCGGGCTTTTCTCCCCCCCTTCCCCTCCCTCCCCGCTCGCTCTGATTCCGCTCTCCTCCCCTCCGCGCCCTGCGTGTGTGTTTTTCGCCGCCGCTCTCCGCCGAGCCCCTTGGCATGAGTTAAGCCCCAGCCATGGACACCAAACACTTCCTGCCGCTCGGTGAGTTTTGTTCCGAAAAAGATTCTCCATTCCTGCGGCGGGGCGGGGGGGGGAACGCGGTTAAATAACGTGAACCGAGCTGCGGCTGGCCTCTTCCCCCCGTGCCGCGGGGTGCGCTGCGCCCCTGCCGGGGAAGGGGGGGGTTCCCGGACCCCCGGGGGGAGCCGGTGTCAGCGCCGGGCAGGCCCGGGCCCCCCTCTCCGCCCTATCCCGGTTGTTGGTCTTGTTTTGGTTGGGTTTTTCCGGGCCGGGCGCGCAGCGCAAGCGGTATTTTCAAACGGGGCAGCGGGGCTGGGCCGGGGGCGTCCCCCCCCGCCCCAACTCGGGGCTCGGTTTGCGGTAAGGGGGGGGCGGCACCGCGCAGCCTTCGCCCCCCCCTTGATTTGCTCCATCGGCTTCTTTTTTCCCCCCTTGCCTCCCTGTCCGCGCCCGTGGGGACCCCTCCGGCGGCATCGCCCCTCGCCGCCGACCCCAGCGCTCGGGACCCTGTGCCCCGGTGTTTTCCTCTCCTCCTTCCTCCCCCTCTGCTTCTTGGTTACATTTTAAAGCCTATTTCCAGCTGGAGTTTGCCACTGTTTCGGTGCCTGAGTCAAGTCCTGGCTTGTAGGGGCGAATGCCTCCTCGCGTCTGGCTTTCGGGAGCAGCGAGATTGCGGAGCCCAGCCTTGGGGTGGGGGGAAGAAAAGTTTTGGCCAAGTAACCCAGCGCCAAGTCCAGGAGGGGGGGGGCGGTTCGAGCCCTGCCGGCTCCAGCACACTCCGTGCTTGGGCCACCAGCCTCCGGCCGAGCGAGCCCAGGGCCCCCAAGAACATCCATTGCCTAGTGAGAGCAGCCCTTCTCTGGGCTTTAAATCTGTGCTCATCTCTGCTCCCCCGCGGTGCTGTTTTGTTTCTTTATTTCTTCCTTTTTTTCAGTGTTTGTTATTTTTTGCGTGTTTGTTTAACAATTGCAGTTTTAGTTGTTCCTTTCCAAGAGTAGAACAAATACAAACAGCACCAGATGCCCAGCCAGCCCTGTCCTATGGGACTGCCGGGCTCTGGGGGCTATGGCAGGGAGAGCCTGGGCTGGCAGGGCTGTGGCAGGGCTCTGGCACCTTCCTCCCCTCCTCAGATGCTGGTTTGGCCGTGGTGTGCAATGTGCCCGGGTTCACTTCCCCGGAGCTGTGGCTCTGCTGCATTATCCCTTGGGAGCAGGTCTGGCATTCCCAGTCCCACCGACCCCGTTTGGGTGCCTCCGGCGCAGGTATTGCGGTCAGCACAAGCACACCGAGGCAGAAGGTGCCTCTTGCTGCGCACAAGTGGTTCAGTCTTGGGGGTGGCTGCTTTGAGTATTTCGGTTTCCTTTGATGCTCTTGTCCAGATCCCTGTGGATAGGGGCAGGATCAGGCCCCTGCGTTCTCTTCCAGAGCTCTCCTGTTACGCTGTAGATGATAAATAATGGGCTGTGTGATTATATTAGTGAGGTTGGTCCCGACAGGGGGAGAGGGGCAGCACGTGTCACCTTGCTGCTGGCTCGGGAAGGGTTTTCACACTGGTGCGAATGGAAAACAACTAATTTATCTGCTCATTTATCCATGGATGTGTGTAATGGGGGTCTGAGCGTCCAGAGGAGAACCAAGGCAGGCACCCCAGGATGGGGGTGCTGGGTCAGGGCTGTAACTTTGTGTTGCTGGCTTAGGAGAAAATCCAGCCCTTTTGGGGTGTGTGGTCTGGGCTTGTGTCTGCTGCACGTGGGGCTGCTGCAGAAGTGGCTCCTGAACTTTATCCACTGGGCTTTGGTCCCTGATTAGTGGCAGAATCAGCTTTGGTGTGAGGGCAGTGGGTTCTGCGGGGTTTGGAGGGGGAGATGCGGGTCCTGCCCTGAGCAGGTTGAACCTGAGGGGGTTTGAGCAGGATGGAGAAGCGAGGGTGAGCAGAGACCTTCCCATAAACCAGAGTGGAGCTGGGGGGGCCTCGGTGCTTTGTGGAGGTTGAATGGTCCAAAACCTGCCGGGTCCTGACTTCACAGAGTGCCAGGGTGTTTCACCAGCCCCGTCCCATGCCACGGCTGGGAGCTGTGTTTGCGAGTTCAGGGGGAGAAAAGAGCCAAGCTCAGAGTTCATTTCTCTGCACACCAGTGTAGGCCTGAGCTGGAGAATGGGAGCAACTGGGGACCAAAAGCAGGCGCCGTTACTGTGTGGCCCCGTCAAAATCTCAGCTGAGTTTGGCATAAAAAGGGTAACCTGGGGGAGGTTGTGCCAAGCGCTGCCCGTGGTTATACTCGGATAACCCCGCTGAGGTCATGGGGAAGCGTGGCCAGCGCTGGCACTTTTAATAGTAGTATCTCATTTTCCTGCTTGTCCCGGGAGCTCTGGCGGGTGCCAGACAGAGAATCCTGTGAGGACAGCGCGTTCCCCTACTCCAGGACCTGCCTGTGTGCTGTGCTCCTGCATGGAGCAGGTACCACCATGGCTGGGGTCAGGCTTCAGCACCTCAGGGTCCTGCAGATGCTGCCTTGGGAGCTGTCTGGGCTATGGATCTCCCTTTACTAGGCTTTGAACAATGGGGATGTCTTGCTGTTGCTCCTGGGGGGAGGCGGTGCTGTGCCGAGTCTCCAGGAGGAGGAAAATCAAGGAAAAGCCATTTCTGTAGTGGTTGTGAGGCTGTGGGGATCCACATCTCCAGTCTGGTGGGTGCATGGTCAGGCTTTGCACAGGGCCAGGCTGTGCATGATGCACAAACCGGGGAACTTGGTTCTTTGGGAAGCTGCTGGTTCCCAAGGCTCTGAGATCCTTTCATTGCTTCGTCTTCTCCTTTGCACACTCCGGTGAGGAGGTGGTGGCTCCTGGGGAGCAAAAGGGGATGGTGAGTTCAGGGAAACCCTCCCTGAGGCTCAGCTTCATGGGGGGAAGAAGCACTTAATGAGTGTCCGAGCTTCCCTGCCGCAGGTCAGCTCGCCAGGTTACAACCCCTGGAGCCTCTTCCCACTGTGTGGCCATGCCAGGGATGCTGCAGCTGCTCAGGATATGGGGTGAGAACCGGCTGTGCACGAGGCCAGGCCGGGAAGCAGCAAAACAGCCCCATGTCCAGCGGGGGAATGACCTGGAGCGTGGGAGTGGGAGCAGGAGCATCCATGAGACATCTCCATCCTGTGTCCCCCGGCCTTGCCACTGCGTCCGGGATGCAGGAACCCGGGGCAGGGTGGTGGGAGCCTGTGCCTGGCTGAAACCTCAATGTGATCCTTGATGCAGCTTCTTTTAGCTTCGGAAATTCACAGCTGGCATGAAATCCATTGGGAGGAGAAAGCCTGAAAGTGTCAGGGCTTGTTTGGCATCCCTGGGAGGAAGGAGGAATCCTCTGCCCCACATCCCGAAGCTGCTGGAGCTGCTCCGGAGAGGGGCCTTGTAGGAGCAGGAGATAAAGTGTAGTCACATCCTGGTCTCTTGCTGGAGCAGAGTGTAGGGCTCGACCTCTCCCCATTGACATATGCAAAACAAGCTGGGAAGGAATTTCTGCCTTTTCCAGTTTCTGGGCTGTGACAGTTGAATGAATCCTGTGTGGGTCCCTGCGCTGGGTCCGTGTCATCCCACTGCCTCGCAGAGAGCGTTTGTGTTTCTCATGTTTGGGGCATTTTGTTTGTTTAAGAGAGCGCGGGGGAGAAAGCCACAGAATTTTAGTTATTCCTTGCAAATATTATTATTGGCGTTTGGCTGCTCTTCGGAGAGAAGAAAGTCAAGGGGGGAATCAAAACATTTCACTGGAAAATGCACCCTGGCTCCGTCCCACCGCGGCTCAACAAGAAATGTTTATTGAGAAATGGGTTAAAAACCTTTCTGTTGGAGCATTGTCTCTGGGAGCTGGGATGGGTTCCCATATGCTGGAGCCACCCGGCTCAGTAGTTGGCTCTGTTGTGTTGTTGCAGGATGGGTATGAGAGCAAGCAGACAGCGGAGCTGCGGATGCCGCGGGCAGGGGCTTGGGGTGTTCTCTGGTCCTGCCTCTTGCACAGGCTGCTCCTTCCTACAGCATCCCGGTGCCTTTTGGCCGGGGGGAACCGCGTGTGAGCCTGGGGCTCCCATGGGGCTCTGGGCTGCCTGGAATCACCAAATCATTCCTGCTATAAATATCCCCTGGCCCCGCTGCAGGAGGCGGCGACAGTGAGGGGTGGTGGCCCCTGGTGAGGGGCTTCACCGGGGCGATGGAGCAGGGATGCTGAGGGGTCCCTGTCCCCTGGCTGGGCTGCTGCTGGTAACCAGAGCCAGGGACACCTCCAGTCACTGCTGGCCAAGTGCTGGGTAGTGCAGGGACCTTCCCTGGGAGCTGGGGAACCTAATTGGGCTCTAATTAATCCTGTTCTCTGGCTCCGAGCCGTGGCGCGTCTGCCCGTGTCAGAGCCCTCGTCACCTCCCTTGGACACGCGGCATGAGGGGATGCTCGGCACAGCGAAGGGATGCTCGGCACAGCGAGCTTGCCACCGGTGCAGGAGCCAACCCAGCAGTTCCATAATTGCTTCCAAAAAGGCCCAGGTGGGCTTTCAAAGTCAGCAAAGCTGCAAAGCAATAGGGGAGGCAGCCTGGGTGGTTTTATTTTAATTGATTTTGTCAGGAGTTGCTGTATTTTATTACAGTGAAAGACGAGACTCTGGAATAACTTTGAACGTTTGACACGCACACAAAAAGCAGCTTTCTGACATTTTCCTCTTTGCTTGTCTTTTATTTTCTTTCTCCCCTCTCCTCCTCCTCAAAGGGAAGCGTGTGCCTGGGGGGAGGACGGGAGGAGGGAGGGGTGGTGGTGCCTCTCCAAAGGCTGCTCCGACATCAAGGCAGCGCAGAGCAGATGAAATAATATTGCAAATAAGGATTTAAAAGCCCTACAGAAGGATCCCCACGCGCGCCAGCTCAGGCTGCTCCGAGATCTTCAGACAGCAGCAATTTAGCCTGGGAAAACGCTCCCCGGTTGAGATGGAAACTGGCTGCGAGAACTTGCCTTTTCTGACGACGTTTTGCTTCGGAAAAGCAAAGCAAAGTCAGGGAAACCACCTGAGTTTGTGTTTGGAGCCGGAGCGTTTCAAAATGGAGGGTGTCCTCCGAGGCAAACAGGGAGCGATTCCCTCGCACGGAGGGGAAGCAAGGGCTCCGGCGCAGCTCCCTCCTGTTTGACGTGCAGTTAAAAGCTAACCCAGTTCAAACGGGCCCCTCGTCACAGCGCGGTTGTGTGGGGTTTCCTTTCTGTCACCGGGATCCACAGCAGTAGTTGCAGGGCTGCACCTCCCAGCTGTAGCTCTGATCTCGGCCCCAGCTCTTGGCTCCTGCCTCCGCAGCACCAGGGCACGATCGTGCCTTGGGAAGTCAGAGCCTGCCCGGGTGAGACGGGCTCGGGGGGAAACTGAGGCACTGGGAGCGTCTGCGTGAGCAGGGAACGGGGCCTGGGGCCGGGCGGTGTGAGAGCTGGGCTGGGAGCAGATCCGGCTGGGATCTGGGCTCCACAGGGCTCCTGTGGGTGTCGGAGGGTCCCGGTCCCTGGTACCCAGAACCCCCCATAGCTGCTTTTTGGCCTGGGAGCAAAGAAAAGCTCATAGATATGGTTGTGTGTAAGCCAGGAGCTCCCACACCAGAGGGGAAGGAAAACCCACCCTCAATACTTGTTCTATTAAGCATCGGGAGAAGGGCTTACGTCCCCTTTCTCTCCAGTGGAAGATGATTCCTGGCTTTGGTGGGTTTGGGTCTTGTCTGAGCCATAAGCCCTTCCCTGGGTGGCATTGGCTGCAAAGCAGAGAGAGGAAAGGTGCCCGACTGGTGTTTGTGAGCAGTAAAACGGCAACGGGATCCCCCCTGCCTGTTCTTCTCTTGGCCTCCTCTGTTGTGGAGGTTTGGTTTGTTTCGGCTTTTGCAGACTTTAAACACAAGGACAGAATTGTGTGGAAGCTGAGGAAGCGCTGGGGCCCCCTGAGTTTTGCAGCCCCTCGGCACCCAGAGCAGTCCTTTGGGCTGGGGCTCCAGGAGCGGATCGGGGAGGGATGCCCTGTCTCGTTTCGACTGTGCCACACTGGGCGTGAAGGCAGAGACGCTTGATTATTGATTCCCCAGTTTTGGCTCACAAGTAAGTGCTGGAAGGTTGTGTTTTCCCATGAGCTCTGTGGGCTGCTGCAGGACGGCTCTGCTGTGAGCACCAGCTCCTGTGTGCCCACCACAGAGTCGATACGAGGCGATGGCAGCGATGAAGGCAGAGCAGAGGAGAAGCAGGAGAGGGACTGTGCTTCCAGCTGGAATATACTCACATATGGGGATGTGATGGAGGAGGCTCAGTGGTGGGCAGTGGCACAGGTACAATCTCCTTCTCCTTCCACCTCCTCTTCTTGCTGTCCTGTTTGTGCCATGAGCGGTGTTACCAGGTGTGGAAGCTGTCCGGAGGGGCTGTGGCCCTGTGACCCGGGGCAGTTAATGGTGTATCAGTTTCTGGTTGTGCTGGAGGCGTTCCCTTGTGCTGCGTGGGGAGACCCTTGGCCCCGTGCTGCTGCGCATCAGTGGTGGGGGCCTTCTGGAGACCCCGCACCCGGGAGGTGCTGCTGCAGCCCATGGGAAACCCCCACCTCGCAGCCCTGCACCCGCATGGCCGGTCCCCTCCTCACCTGCGCTCCTCCACGTGTGACTTCCAATTGCTGATGGGAATCCAGCGGGATTCCCGGCGCTCCAACCCACCGGGCTCCAGCTCTGCGCCTTCCCTTCGCGTGACAGAGCAAATCGCCCTCGGGTTCATCCTCCCTGTTCCTAACTGCTGCTCCCTGGGTCTGCTCCCCCCGCGCGCTCCTTGAGTTATAACCCATCAGAAACGGTGGCTTAGGATTTGATTTAATTTCCTCTCTTTTTATTCATTTATTTATTAAGAACCCCCATTTCAGCCCAGGCTCCCAAGCGTCGGGCTGGGGAGGGGGTGCAGCTCCCGCTCCATCCCAGCACAGACCCCGTTGCGTGCATGTGGCTCACAGACAGTGAAATTGCACCCTAGAGTTATAAAGCAATTGTCTGGCTCAGCAGCAGGATGAGCATGAAATGGTGCAGAAAGCAACTAAATAAAATTGGGTAAGGCAGATGCATGGAAATAATGACATCTCTGTGCTGCAGTCAGGGCGCTTCTGCTTTCTCACACACGCAGATAAACTTTTATAACAGGCTTTGCATTCATTTTCCCAGGAATCTCTCCTGGAATGGAGATGTGTGTCAGTGTGGTGCGAGCCCTGTGTCCCCTTTCCCATGCATCCAGGGCTGCCGTGCCGAGCATCGCTGCTCTGTCCCTGTGTCCCTTGATTCCAGAGTTGGGGTTTTGCGCTCAAGCCCCAAAGCAGTAACCTTTGTGCCTTCAGTTCCCTTCGGCTGCGGGGGCTGACCGCCGTGTCCCATCGGACTGGACAGGAGATGCTCTCCGGGCCTGCTCTCCCTTTGGAGTTTTCTCCTTTGTTCCCCCCAGGATTATGGCAGTTGTAAGGATGGGACCCTGCGGGCTGTTGTGTGGAGCTTTAGGAGATGTGAGCAGGGATGGAAAACCCAGGTCAGTGCACCGGCCATGTCCTGCATCCCTCCTTCCTGTTAAGGGCTGTGGAAGCAGGGACACCCGCTCCCACCCTCTGCATTTATGTGGCTGTGCAGGTTAAAATGCCCCAGACTGGGGGCCTGCAGAATTGATCCAAACTGCGATTCCTTCCTGGTGCTTCCCCAGGCTCTGTGCTGCTGGAGGAGGAGGAGGAGGCTTCAGACGATGCCAAGGCTGCGCTGCAGCAGCAGAGCAGGGAGGTGCACGCATGCAGGAATCAGTGTGAAGGCATAAATCAGGCCGGGAGTGAAAGGTTAAAGAAATCCAGAGGAAGCAGAATGATGTGTGCGATGGAAGGGGGTTTCCTGTACCCACCCAGGCCACACGGGCTCCCTTCCTGTCAGGGAACCTGCGAGCAGCACAACTTTCTGCACCCCTCAGCACATCGTGGTCTCTGGGCGGGCAGGATGAGAGCGAGCTGTGCTGGTGGGGTGCGAAGGCTTTGTGCTCTGCCCCAGCCTCTGGAGGTGGCTGCAGGATGCCTGGGAAATGCTGGAGCCGGTGGTGGGGAGCAGGAGCAGAGCTTGGGAAGGGCAGGATGCGATGACCCATGTTGGAAGCTTTGCTGCTGCCCTAAACCCCATCCTGTGCGCTGCATCCTTACTGGGGTGGTTTACCACAGGTGATCAGTGCCCTGTGCTCCTCATCAGGGACTGGGCATCAGAGGTGGCTCCGGGAAGAGTTAAGATTCAGGACAGTTACCTGCAGGCCCCAGTTAAGCGCTTAGGAAGGCTTAGGCTGATCCCAGCCCGAGATAGCCTGGCCCCAGGCCAGCAGATACCCATTGTTTGCAAATGTCAGGGACTGTTATCTAAAGAGGGGTTCAGAGCTGGGGGCAGGAATCCCACGTGCTGGGGGAGGGGGGCTCTGCTGACCTGCTGCAGTGTGTGTGTGTGTGGGGCTGACCCTCTGCAGGGGCTTGCTCCTCACGCAGGTATCAGGGCAGCAGCCCAGGTTACTCCCTGCCAGCAGGTCGTGGGAATGGGGTCACAGATTTGGTTCGTCGGGGGTTTTGCCTGCTTCAAGCTGTATTTGTCTGGGGCTGTGCTTGGAGCTCAGGGCAGCCCTATCTCGGGGTGTCACCATCCCCTTGGGCTGCCGCAGCCCGTGGTCCCCCGTGGCAATGTGCTTCCCTTTGGTGCCTCACCTGTGGGGCAGGTTGGGGCTGTGCCGTCGGAGGCCACCCGTCACCGCGGGCGTTGTTCCGCCCGGGCACTCGCCGTTCCCATCTTTGTTGTCTCCCCGCCTGCGCTGTGATCCCATAGCGGCCGGTGCTATCCCATGGGAGCCGGGGCTGGGCGGGCACGGGAACCGCGTCTGGCTCCTCCAGCGAGGTTTCACAGCCCCGAGGTGCGCGCAGGAAATGTTGCAGGGCAGGGATTTCTTGCAGCGAGCTCTCGATGGCAGATAACAGCGCGGTGCCCGTCTGAAGCCCTCACCTACGCCAACGGGAGGCTCCACCTCTCCCAAAGGCAGCGCAGGGCATGTGGGGCTGATCCAGGCGTCCTCCCGGGTCTCTTCATTGGAGCGGTGGTGTTTGCCCTGGACGCGGCCCTAAGGTGCAGCCCCCCGGGGGTATCTCAGCAGCACCCGGTGTCGGGAAAGCCCGAGGGTTCTTCTCAGGGATGCACAGGCAGGCGAGCCCCAGGAGCTCGTTGTTCCTGTTGCTGGGTGGTGGAATGGCTTGGTGCAGCGCCGGCACCTTTTCCAGATGTTCACCGTGTGTCTTGCTGTGAGAAGGTGAAGTCCTGAGTGTACCTTGAGGGAGCATGTGGGAGAAGGACGTTCCATCCAGCTCTTGGCCCTGTCAGTAGCTGCAGCACAAGAATGTTATAAGGAGCCATTCATCATTGCAATTATTTTATTAAGAGTACACAGTGTGCTTGGGAGCTGGAAGAGAGGGAGCTTTGGGATGTTTTCAGCATTATAAATACCGGTTGGATACATCACCCAGCGTTAAAAAATGGTGTGTGTTGTCGTGGGGATGGAGGCTTTGCAGACAGCCTTGGAGAGCAGAGCTGGGTGCCTGTTCCCACAGGGAGAGCAGCATCCTCTGCCCCTGCATCTTCCTCAGGACCGGCGGGGAGAGAAATCTGCATCTACCCCTGTGCACAGTGTCTGGGGGGGGGAATCTGTGTTTGTGGGTGCCTCTTAGGGGCTGGAGATGGGCGAAATGGGCTCCTCAGGGCAGCAAAGCACTGTTACTGTCACACAGCCCCGACCCCGCGCTGCCATTGCTGCCCGTGACCTCGTGCCACTGGACCCCAGTGCTGCTCTGAGGTCCTGTCATTGTGTCCCATGTGGGACCTGCGTGTTCTGGCCCTGGTGGCACCCAGAACACTGGTGCTGGTCCCACTGCAGGTCCCACATGGGCTGGCACCTCCGTGGCGTTATCACAGCCGCGCTGCACTCGGGGTAAAGTCCACGATGGGAAAATGCCCGATGGACTTTTAACAGGAGCCCTGGGGAGAGCTGGCTCTGAGCCTTTAACTGTTTTGTGCCTGGGAAACAGAGCAGCGGGGCATGGGGTCAGGTCCTGCAGCAGTGATGGGCACTGCACTGTGGTGCTGGGGTCATCACTGCACTGCACGCCCCTCCTCTGGCTTTGCTACCACCCCCTCTGGGCACATCGAGGCTGCACCGGGGTCACTGGGACCATCCTCATGGACACATCCCAGCGCGGTCCCTGCTCTGCTTCCTCCTGGGCTCTCCCTCCTGCTGTGTGGCCTGAAAAGATGAACCCTCCCTTCGGGAGGGGTGGGCATTGCTCTGCAGCATCCATATCAATGGGAAGCTGCATCTGGAGGTTGAAAGGGGGATTGGCTGCTGCTGGTGTTGCTGTGCTGTGGCTGGTTTTGCTGTTCTTCAGGCACCTGCATGGAAGGGGGGGATGTGTGCATTTCATCATCTTCATCCTTATTCCTCTTGCCCTTTCCCTTGCCTTTGGTTTGAGTACTTTGTTTCCCTGTGAGTTGTGAGGGGGTGTGAGGGGTGTTTGCTCTGGGTGGGTCTGTGGGGGCTGAGCAGGTCCCCACTGCCAGTGATGCTGGTAAGAGCAGGATGGGCTCAGGGACAGGCCGTGCTTCCCCAAAGGAGCAGGGCTTCAAGGGGGGATATTCCTGCAAGCAGTGGCAGTGCAGGGTTTGTGGCCGTTGGGAGCAGCTCAGCATGGGACAGTGTCATTGACATTCCCAGAGGCTTTGCAGGGAGTGGGAAAGCTCCACGTGTGCCACAAGCTGTGCCCTCAGTGGAAGTGATTCCTGGGTGAGAAATTCCCACTGTGGAAGCCTTTATTACCGGGCAGAGCTAGGTTTGTTTTGTTTATCATCCATTTACTTGCCTTTGGAGGCATGCCCAGAGTTCTCCAATTCTCTGTGTGTGGATGTGTGATTTATTAGGATTCAGGGCTTTTTTTTCTCTGGTTTAATTTCACTTCCTCAAGCTGACAGCCCGCTTGAGCAAACTTCTGCTGGATGATTTCCTCTATAGTTTTAAAGGGACACCGAAAGAGAAAGAGGGGACGTTGAAACATGGTTGGTGATGGAGAAACACCGGGGCTGCAGTGGTGACAAACCTCAGCCCTGATTTCGGTGACAGAGGGTGAGGAAACGCCACAATTTCAGTTGTGGGTACTTGGAGCTTTTGGTAGCAGCACCCCGGGGATCTCTCTTGTTCAGTGCAGAGCCGAGGGAGCCGTGGTCCTGTGTACACCAGGGTGTGTTCTGTGCTCACTGCGTGCAAGCGGCCCATTAAGACCTCTGTGCGTGTCTCAAGCTCTGCCAGCTCCGGCTTTGGTTTCCTCTTTGGCTTGGCCTGTTCCATAGACATCAGGAAAAGGGATAAAAACATCCATGTGAGGAGCAGTGGAAAATGTAATTGCAGCCTCCAAAGGATGGGGAGCAGGTAGGCGAGGGCACAGCACCCATCGCTGCCGTGCGCTGCGGGTTTACGAGCCGGGATTGCACAAGGCTGACGTGGCTCTGGAAGCTGCTCCGACTGGGATTTGCCTGGGCGTTCTCTGGGGCTCAGCGCCGGGTGCGTTGCTGCCGATGCCACCCGCAGTGCCAGGAGGTGGTGGGAGCCGGCAGCGGGGCGATGCTGGGGTGATGCTGGGTGCAGGCAGGGACCTACGGAGCTTCATTGCACTCACGGTGCCTGTCAGCGTCACAGGGAGATTGAGATGAAGGAAAAGTTCCTTTCTCCCTGTCCAAGCTGTAAAAGCATGTGAGAGAGAGAGAAGGATTTCCCCAGGGATCAGCAGTGACAAAAAGCCTCTCTTTTGAAAAGCAGTGAGAGGAAAGAAGTGTGTCTAATCCTCCTGGAGAAAGAAAGGGAGAACATCCCTCAGCCGACAGCCGTCTGGGACCTCAAGGACCCGGCATGGATACAGCAATCAGTGCCTCTGCCCGGCCAGATCTTCTGTGCAGGAGCAGAGATGCTTTTTACTGCACAGGACCCAGGTGGACGGGCTGGGGGGAGCTCCTGGGACCCAGCCTGTGGGTCCCCGTGGGGCTGGGGCTGGCTGTGCTGCAGTGCAGGATGCGGGCAGCGGTGTGGGGCTGGGGAGATGCTGCTAGCTCTCTTCCCATCCCCACATTGCTCAGTCTTAGCAGAGGACCTGTGCTGGTACCCATGTGGGAGAGAGGCACTGATCCTCTTTTCCCTGCTACCTGTGGCCCTAGGGTGGAGGAGGCTGGGAAGGGAGCTGCAGCAGAGCCAGGAGGGACGCTTATCCCCAGGGTGGGTATCCAGGGGATGCTGCAACTCTTGATGGCTTTTTCCCGGTGATACAGGGGCGCGCAGCCATGCTGGCAGCTGTGTCCACATCGGTCCTCCCTTTCCTGGTACCACCGTGTCACCGTTTCCTCGGTGACAACCAGCAGCATCCGTGCTTGGCACAGGAGCTGCTGCGGGGCGACGGGGCAGGGATCCGGCCGCTGGTCCCGTGCGTGCGAGCCCCGCGCCGAGGCGCCCGGTTCAGTTCATTGCTGTTGTGGTTGATGATTTATTTTGAGCAGCATCCGCCCTGTCTCGTGACTTGGTTAAAAGCTGAAACACGCGGAGCAGTGCAGTGGGTGCTGAGAGGCGAGGGGGCCCTCCCCCGAGCCCCCCCGGCATTCCCAGCCCATCTCATGTGGAGTGGGGCTGCCCTGGGGAGATACAGCAGGAAAACACACTGGGGAAAGGCAAACGGCAGCATCATGGTGGAATGACCTGTCCGGCCGGGAGAGCGGCTCGGCTGGGATGGAGGGATGGGTGTTGGTGTAGGAGCCTCCGCACGCTGGGTCCCACACACCCAGGCAATGGGCCTGCCATGGGGCTGGGATCCTTTTGTAGGTTGTGGAGCTTGTGAGCAATCGTTTGTGTCTCCTCTAACTGGGTAATGGTGACCAACAGCCAGTGAAGGCCTCGTTGTGCTGAAATTTATGTTTAAGAGGCATCAACAAAGCCACCCAAACCCATGCCCCTGCAAAGGGAAACCCTCAGGGAGCAGCGGGGTGATGGAGCTTCTGCCACAGCCCTGCGGCTGCTTTGGTGGCTGGGGAGGAGAATGGAGCTGGCATCGGGGTGTACCCATGGACTGCACAATCTGCATCCTGGGACACAGCCGCCTGGGATGTGCTTGTGGTGCTTCTGGGGAGGATTCGGGGGACAGCACAGGTGTTTCGCTGTTGAAGTGTGCCAGCACAGGGCACCCCGGTGTGCGGGGAGCCTTTGGGACACTCGGGGTTAACACATTATCATGTCTCGGTGTCACCTCCTGCCTGGCCGCTCTTCTTGGTACCTGTGGGAAACTGGGGCTGAGATCTGAGGCCCATTCTGGGATGTCACAGCCGGTGCTGGGGTTTGTGCCCCGGCCCCGGGGAGGGCTTTGAGAACCCAGCACCCTCTGCTTTTGCACAGAGGGAGCGAGTGACTCGGGAGCCCCTTGCAGCGAAAGGGGAGCAGAAACCAGCTCAGGGCTCTTGTGAAAGAGCAAACCTGCCTCGATACCTGTAATTAGAGCGGGTGTTGAGGAATGAGGTGTGAATTCCTCAGTGGGCATCTCACCGGGAGGGAAAGCGGCACCTGCCGCTGACCTGGGAGCGGCTGGGGGGAAACTGAGGCACGGGGGGAAACTGAGGCACAGGGGGAAGCAGGGGTGTTTGCTGTGGGGAGCGCTGAGCACACATGCACTGGCTCCAGGCTCCTGGTCCCACCTCCAGCTGCTCCTACCTGCAGCCGCTGGGCTGGTGCCAGGAGCCAGCAGCGCACAGCGGGGACCCCCTGGTCACCCCACATGGTCCCTGTGGATGTGAGCGCATCCCAGTGAGTGTGCTGAGCAGATGGAAAAACAGAAAGGAAAAAGCCCAGCCCGACAGCACGAGGAAGAAATGCTGGTGTGTCCGGGGTGGATTAGTCGAGACTCCTTGCCGGATTCCTCCGAAGGGAGGTGCTCGCGCTGGAAGCCGGCCACCAGCCGGGCCTGCCGCATTTTTCCTGGATTCTCTTCCCATTTGGGGACTGAACTTTTGTCTGAAAAACATGTATTTTTAACTTGGGGCTGTCTGCAGCCTGTCTTGGTGGCGTGGCTTTCCCTGGCCGGGGTGGGAGGTGAGGGCTGGATCCTTCATCCTGGACCGGACCAGGAGGAGGAAGCGAGAGAAGGAAGGTTCGTTGTGATGCAAAGACCCTGGTTTCAGAAGGTGCCTCCTGTTTGCCCCATCGCCCGGCACATGCAGCAGCATGGAGCAATAGCACCGGTGTGTCAGGACAGCAGCAGCAGGGACAGGGACATCAGTGAGGAAGTTTGTTGTGAGGATATTGAGGGGAAAAGAAGAGGGTAAATGTCTTGTAAGGCTGCAGCCCCTGCCGCGTAGGACTGATGGATCCACATATGTGATTGCCTTAGAAACAGCCACTGAAGTGTGCGATGTTCTGCCCTTGAGCACTGCCAGGGATGGGGCAGCCACAGCTTCTCTGGGCACCCTGTGCCAGCGCCTCAGCACCCTCCCAGGGAAGAGCTTCTGCCTAAGAGCTCATCTCAGTCTCCCCTCGGGCAGGTTAAAGCCATTCCCCTTGGCCTGTCCCTGCAGGCCCTTGCCCAAAGTCCCTCTCCAGGTTCCCTGCAGCCCCTTCAGGCACTGGAGCTGCTCTCAGGTCTCCCCTTCAGGAGCCTTCTCTGTTCCAGGCTGACCCAGCCCAGCTCTGGCCACTGGGTGCCCTGGGCTGGCTGCTGGGGCACTGCAGCACCTCGGCTGCTCCTGCCCGTGCCTGGCAGAGCCGTAACGCGCTCACCAGGGCCGGGGAGGCGCGGCGGGGCTGTGTTTGTGCAGGGTTGCCAGCTCCGCAGGGTGCGGAATCGCTTCCGAGCAGCGGGACCCTGCGGGCGGGGTTCTCCTCCTTCAAAGAAACGCGGCCCCGTCTCGGGGCCATTGACAGCGAATGGGAAGCGGGAGCCCGGGATTGTTTCCTCGCCGGGTTCTCCCCTTTGTGGCTCACACACGAGTTTGTTGTTGTTGGCTGCTCCGGGGCCGTGGGCTTGTGCGCCGGGAGCCGGTGCTGGGCACTGCCTGTGCCCGTGTGGGTTTCACTGCGTGGCACGTATGGGTTTGGTGTCTGGATGCTGGTTGGGAAGGGCGGCCCTGCGGGGCGGTCCGGGGCTGCTTTGGGAAGCGAAGGGATGCTGCTGGTCATGGGGGGTGCTGCCGGCACGGTGGGGATGAGCTGAAACGGTGGGGTTTCCTTCGGGGGGGCTGGCAGGGGATTTTCCAGCATCACTTCGTGCTTGTTCCCTGCTGCTGCCATCCCTGAGGGGCTGCACCAGGTTGGAGACCTGGATGGAAGTGCTGCAGCGTGTGGCAGGCCAGGCAGGCGTTGTGGTGTCCGTGGGGAGCAGCTCTGGCTCCCGGCTCCCACCCAGTGCTGTGAGCAAATGTCCTGAGGATGGAGAGGGGATGAAGCTGCAGTGGTTGGGTGCTGCTTCTGCCGGGCAGAGTTAGTGTGGTCTCAGGTGGTGAGGGATGGGTGCTGAGTGCTCACTGGCCTTGAGCAGCCGTGCACAAATACCCTGTGGATTGCAGGGCTCTGCATGCCTAGCTGGGCAGGGCTTAAAGCTGGGCTTAGGAGGTCAAAACTAATCGGTTAATGGCAATTAATTAACTCCAGGGCACTTTATTAACTACTGGTGTTGGTGTGAGCAAGGTCCATGCAATTACCCCACCTTTACAGGCTGAGGTGTGGAGGAGCCGCGCATCCGCATCAGGGCTGCTCCTGTTGATGCAGTGAACATCCCTCAGGGTCCTGGGCACAGCAGGGTCACATCCCACCGTAGGCTCCTGTCTGTTTTCCTGGGGAAGCACACTGCACCCAAGGACTTCGGAGCCCACATGTCTCTACCTGCTCCATCCCTGCCTGTGTTTAGGGGATGCAGCCATAGCCACGATGCTCTCAGTACCCATCACCCACATGGGCAATCTCGTGCCTGTTGGTGCTTTGCTGTGGTCTCCATCAGCAGCAGCAGCAGCCTCTGTGGGTTGGGGTTTGCAGCAGGACTGGGGCCCTCCACTGGGTGTGAGCAGGGATGTGCAGGTACAGCTGTTAATGAATCACCAGGGCAGAACGGTTTGGCTCTTGTGTGCTCACTGTTTGTTAGCTTGTTTACTCATTTGGGTGGCCTGGGAAGTCTGTAGACATGCTGGAAACGGCAATTGAGTCTGTCAGCTTTTGGGGAGGGTTGAGCCTCAGGGGCCCATTGTGTGGGGCTGATCTTGAGCCTCTGATCTTAAAATAGAAGAAAGGAAAGAAAAAGATGACAATAAAGAGGCATTTTCCCCCAGGCCAAGGGGAATAGGCTGCAGCAAACCAGCACTGGTGAGAGAGGTCGCCGGAGCTGCTCTGGATGTGGGGATGAGGCAGGGATTGATCCAGGGTCTGATGGTACCCACCAGTTCTGTGGTGGTGAAGGGGGGGTTTGTGGTACAGTGACCCACCCGGGTACTCTGTGTCCACAGACCCCCATGGCTGTGACACCTCATGTGGGGATGACCCCGGCTCCATCCCCGCATCCTTCCCCCTCAACATGATAAAGCCAGCGAGGCGTCCCTTCCATGGGCCGGCTCCATGGAGGCTGGATCCCATTCTGTGGTGGGGCTCTGTCATCCTGTGAGCAAATATCCTGGCTGTATTAAAATGCCTGGGATTTTCTAGTGAATTGAAGCTCTCTGAGCAGTGCCAAGAACAATTCAACAGCCTCCAAAAACAGCTTTCCCTGAGGAGTATTTGTTCCTCTTGCCAGGAGGATTGATGAGAACTGGTGGATTCAGGTGACTCAGCCCAGCGTGACCCGATGGTCTCATCCCTCACCGCTGTGCCATCCCATACTGTGCTGTGTCATGCCGTGGGTCCCACTCTCTGCACCCCCAGAGATGCTCAGCAGAGGCTGACACCTTGTGCAGGGCTTCTCGGAGCCATCCCATGTGTCAGCACTTTGTAATCTCTGTTCTCCTCTTGCAAAGGTGCTGACAAACTTGGGGGTGCTGAGGGAGGTTGTGCTGAGGGATGGCACAGGAGCAGCATGTGGTTGGCTTGGTCACCCCAGCAGGCCCAGGGCAGGGGATGGGAACCTGCTCCCATCACGGGAATGCTTCTGGCTGCTCCCTCAATAACAAGCCCAGTGAACACTGTGAGCTGCTGTTTAGACCTGCCAGAAGCAGCATCAGCGCGAGGCGTGCGTTGAGGAGAGCTTCAGTCTCCGGGTGTTTTTGGAGGAGAAAACACACACACAGGAGGCTGTTTTCTTTTGGTTAAAACCTCTCTGTGATTCCCCCTCTCCAGCGCCCGGCAGCTCACGCAGGAGCTGGATGTTTATGCTTGGAGATGTTTTTCCATGCGATTCCCATAGCTCCGCTCGCGGGTTTGCGCCTGGGGTGAGGGGGAGGCGGGCTGCTCTAGCGCCATGTGATGGTATGGAATTAGCTCCACTGTGCATAAACGGAGCCTCCTGGGAGGTGCTGGGGGCTCTCCTCCCCTCTGCCCGCCTTGCTCCAAGCACTCAACCGCTTTCTCCCGTAATCCTTTGCCTGCAGAGGGTGAATTCCAGCCCGCGGTGGGAATTTAGGTCAAAGGTGCTTTTAGTTCAGAGGAATATGGTCAAATTAGGGCTCTCTGTGCCCGCCTGTGTTTGGGTGTTGGAAAGGGACCGGTGTAGGCAGGGCTGCAACAAGAGCTTGGCAGGTAGATGGTCAGATCCCGACCATCCTGAAATCAGGGCAGTGCTGCCTTTGCCTGCGGCAGGGCTCGGATTTCTGCTGGAAAGGTCAGAATTGGTCCAGAGTTGGTCTGCAGCCAGGGATGTGCTCCTGGCAGAGCCCCTGGGCCTGCGGTGTCCCCCTGAGTGTACCCAGGTGTGGCTCAGGAGCCTTCCTGACCTGGGGGTTGGAGGGATTAAATCATATCCCTTGGGAAAAGAGGTGGGATCCTGCTGGTTGTGAGCTGGGAGCTTTACACTGAGTTCCCTGCAGTCCTGGTGAAGAGGGAGTTTGTTCCTGCTCATCCAGTGCCCCAGCTCTGCGGGAAGAGCTGGTGGGGTGCATCAGCCATGCTCCCTCTGGCTGGTATCCCGTGGGAGCTTCCTCTGGTTCTGTTTGTTCCATGGCTGCCTTTTGGGTCAGGGTGGGCTTGGTGAGGAGCAGGGCTCTGCAGAGGGTGCTGAGCCCTTTGCAGGATGGAGGCAGCAGCCCCAAGGCGCCTACTCCTGGAGCTGGCAGCTGGGGAGCGGAGGTTGGATGGAGATGGGTGTGATGTGAGCAGGAGATGCGGTGTGCTCCCAGCGGGATCTGTGGGTGACACCCCCTCGCTTTGGTGCTGATCCAGTGAACCAGTGCGAGCGTGGCTCCCAGCTCCTGCTCCCTCTGCAGCCGGGAGCGGGGAGGAGGCGCAGGGAAATCCGGCCCTCGCTGGCAGCAGGGCTGAGGTGTGGGGAAGGGACAGCAAGGATGTTACTGAGGGCTGTGGTTGAGCACTTCATCCCCTGGGACCTCTCCACTGAGCACTGGGCTTGGGCCAAAGCCCAGCTGTGTTGGTGCCGGGGCGTTAATCCGCTCCGGTCCATCTCTGCCAGGCGGGAGCATCCCTGCAGCCGTGGTCCTTCTGCAGCATAGGGGGATGCGGGGATGCTCAGGATGCAGCAGGGCGCCCAGTGCTGCCCTGCTTTTGCTCAGTGCCACCCCTTTGAAAGCATCAGGGCTGAGCCAAGAGTGGGGAGGGAAAAGTCTCTTTGCTGCTCAGGCCTCCAGGCTGGCTGATGGCACCTTCCTGCTGTGAGCGTTCATCCGTGGATGGTTGCAAAGTGACTTGGAGTCATGGGGGGCTGATCCTGGTGGGGCTGTGGGACTGTCCCTGCCCATGACCCGGCTGGATCTATCTCCATCCTACCTGAACCGTGTGCAGAGCTTGTGGGCGAGAGCTGGGGATGAAGGGGCAAGTGCGGGACAGGTTCTTGCTGTAAATAGCCCGAAAAATAAGCTATTATGAAGAAATACCTTAGTTGTTGTCTGCTGGCTTAGCCAAGCTCCCGCAGCCTCTTAAAACCTGTTTGTTTCCATCCCTACCATTAAGGCCATGTCTAAAATAAGAGCTGCGATTTCCAGACACTTCTGCTATTAGTGATAGGCAGGAACGAACCATTCAGGCTGAAATGAATTGTGCTGTGGCGTGGTTTGTGTTTTTTTATTGATGCATAATGTATGATGAGAAAAAGTGAAAAATAATTAAAGTCTGAAGCGCGCTGCATGGATTCATTCATTGTGAATCTGGGTCAGCCGCCAGAGCCAGGGAGCGAGGGGGGGCTGCTGGAGTGGAAAAACAGGACCCGAGCAGCGCCGCGAGCACCGGAGCAGTCACCAAAGGCCCTTTTCAGGCAGGCTGGGAAATCCCACCCTGCATTGTGGCTGCTCCCGAGGAGGAGCCAAGGTTCCATGCGGGGCCGTGGGGAATGGGGCCTGTGCTCCCGTGGAAGGGATCCCCTGTCGTGGGGTGGGGGCATGCACCGTGTGCTGAGCCAGCAGATCCATGGGGGTGAGCGACGGAGAGCTTGGAGAGGTGGAAGGGGCTGTGCTGGGCCTTGGGAAAGCTGGGGCTCAACAACAGCGTGATTCCAAAAGGCTCCGCTTGCCCTGAGCATCGCTGTGCCCTGAGCATCGCTGTGCCCTGAGCATCGCTGTGCCATAAGCGTCTGCATGCCACTAATGCAGCAGAAACAAGACTCTGTCTGTGTCTTCCTGTGCAGTCACAAGTTGCTCGGGTTTCGGTCCTTGTCTAGAACACAGCTAATTGAAGTGCAAAGAGTGTGGTTGGAACTTGGAGTCTTCCTTCCCTGTTGGCAGGAAGCACAGAGGATTCAAACCGTGCTTTTGTCCCGATTTAGGAGAAAAATACAGTACTTTTGGAATTCAGTTGCAAAATGGAAATTCCGCTCCTCCCCCTTGCTCTGTCCACAGGAAACACGGTCCAAATTGATCAGACTTTGCAAACAGTCAGCATTCATCCTCGGGAACTGCCCCCATCATAGGAGCATTCATCCTTGAGAAATGATTTTCTGACCCAGACAGATGAAGTGCTCTTTAGAGCATGGAGTCTCCATCCCAGTTCCCAGCAGAACAGAGACACGATCCCAGTGGGAGCTCTTGAGCTTTCCCTTCAAGCAAATATTAATCCTGGCAGGGATGGGAGGACCTTCCTCCTGTTTTACCCCACTGAATGGCCATGTTAGCCTGGAGGCATGCGCCACAAACCTGGGTTCACGGGGCTGCTCCCAGGGAAACCCTTTGGCCTCGCGTCTGCACACACACGGTTCTGTCTTTCTCCGAAGATGCATTTCCTGCTCTCGCAGTTCTGCTTGTACCATGTGGAGACCATAAATAAATTGATGTTGAATTTAGATGCCTGTGTTGTAGCAGTGGGGATGATATAATCTGGCGCGCAGCAGACACGGCAGAGTGGGATGGGTTTAAGGATGGATATCAATGTGCATTGATCGCCCGGCTGCTGCGGCGCATGCAGATCCGCCTTTCCCTCCCGGTGAACTTCCCAGGGCACATCCAGCTTTGTGCTGTGGTGGTTGCAGGGTGGGAGGTTCTGTCAGTGTGGAGAGGAGCAGCAGATTGGAGCAGGGGGGTCCCTGTGGGATCAGGATCAGCCTGCGGCACACACTGGTGTGTCCTGGGGTGCTGTTTGCCTCTGTGATCTCCCCTGTCCCTGGTAGCGGCACCGTTGCAGTTACGCTTCCCTCAAGGTATCTGGTTTCTCCTGCAAAGGCCGCCCTGATTTATTTCCAGGCTACGCAAAAGGGATGCTTTGGGGTGGGGAGTGCTGGGAAGGCACGGTTGAACCGGAGGTGCCGGGCTGTTTTCCCACACGGTGAGTGGTGGGGGGTGCAGAACAGGGGCTGGGGCAGAGGGAAGCAATAACGCGCCTGATTTTCCTGTGTGATTTAATAAAAATGTAAATTGGCTTTGGGGATGACTCACTGGGGAGGGTGGTGTCGATCCACGTTAATAGGTGGCTGGGCCAAACCAGTTGGGCTTTGTTCCTGCTCCTCAAAGGCAACTGGGATGGCTCCGTGGGGATGGTGAGCAGGGTCCGGGTACCCCTGACAGACACCCATAGAGCCCTTTGGGCCCTCTGGCCATGGTGTTTTGGGGCAGGGATGGGTGGGCAAAGCCTTGTAGCTTTACCCATTGTCGGTGGGTGTCTGCCATTGGGACCCCAGCGCTGGTGGGAGGCAGGTCTCTGCCCGTAGCTGCAGGAGCTCAGGACAGGATTTGTCTTGGAGCAGGAGGGTTTTCCATCCCGCATCCTGCTGGGTGAGCGCAAGCGTGCCAGGACGCTGCCCTCTGACCCGGGTTCAGCTCTGGGCACTAATGGATTACAAATAACAATAATAAATTACAGGAGATGGGATAATCTACCTACTGTAATGTTGTATTACCGTGACTGTTAGTTATATACTAATGTATAATTGTATTACATCAGCTACATATGCATAAACCTCATGCTGCGGGGCCTCAGCCAGCCTTTAACTCTCTGTGGTTTGCGAAAAGACTTCAACCAGGGCTGGCTGTCCCATGTGGCACTGGTGGCATCCTCTGCCCTGGCATCTGCCCTGCTTTTATAGCCTGGTGCTGCTGACAGAAGCATCATTGCTGCATTGGGCTGTGCTGCCTAGCCCTTGGGGTACCTGCATCCCCGGCTCCCCGGAGCACGGATGGAGAGATGCGATCCTGAGGGCAGAAGCAGGGATCTGAAGGATGCTGGCTCTAAGGGATCTGTGTGTTTCGCCACAGCAGGTCAGAGAGAAGGGGGAAATGAAGCCCCCTGCCGCCCCTTTCATCCCTGGTCCCGTTAGCTTTGGCTTCACACCTCAGCGGCGCGAGGGATGGCTGCGGCGCGCGGTGCTGTGATTGCTCCCCAGCAGATACTTGGCGTGACCAAGACCCAGTTCTGTCGGAAGTAATGAAGTGCGAGCCCTTCCCTTCAGTTATTTTTAATGCGCTGAACCCTGCCATGGGTTTGCTCAGCTCTGGTGAATCCCAGCGAGCTGCCTGTTGTTTGCAGAGCCTCCCCTCATGCTGCTGCATTGCTCCTCATGGGGTACATTGCATTACTTGTTGGGAGGCTGGATGGATGCTGCTGGCTTTGGGCTCTCCCTGGTCTGATTAGCTCAGGTGCAGAAGCTTTCCCTGCTGCTGTGATTGGGATCGGGAGTCTGGGGCTATGGATCAGTGCCTATGCTGGGGCTGAAGCATCGGGAGGGATGGGAGATGGGAATCGTGCCCTGCTCCCTGTCCCGGCCCTTCCACCGTCCTGCCTTGAATTTTTGATCCCTTTCTCTCCTCCTCTCCCTGGAGCGCGAGAGGCAGAGGCAGGAAGCGCAGGCTCTGCCAGATGGCTCGAAATGCAGCATCTGTAATACTTTATCAGAAGAAATTACAGCTGAATCGCTCTCCCTGATTAAACAGCCTGTCCAGATCCTCTGCGAGCCAGCTGGACAGTGTCACCCTCCATGACAGGAGCTGGGGACAAGGAGCAGAGGGTGGCAGGAGGACATGTGGGTGCGGAAGGGATTGGACTGGATCCTCTTGCAGTGGGTGTGCATCCGTGGGCACATCCTTCATGGTGCCAACTCCTGCCCTTCGCTATCCCATGGGTATCCATGGGGTATGGAGATGAGCATCCCTCCTTTGGAGAGCAAGGGGGAAGGAGAAGCGGAGGAGTTGGTGTTTCCCCTCTTTTCCCCTTTAAAACCCAAACCCAGGGATGCCAAACCACCCCATGGCCTGATGGCACTTTGCTGTTGGAAGTTGCTGTGTGAATAGTCAGGGTGTGAGGGGCACTGTGGGCACCCAGGGCTGGGTGCAGCATCACCTCTGCATCCCCAAGGATGCATTAAAAGCCCCTGCACAGCGCAGGCAGGCAGCAGCGTTGGGCAAGAGGAGAAACTAAGGCAGGGTGATGGGCTGCCTCTGAGGCCTGAAAACCCATCTGCAAAGCAAGTGAGAGGTCCAGAGCTGAAGCCTCTGAGCAACCTGTCCTCTGGCTCACCCTGCCCTCGTGCCTGCGCCGAGCGCCACGGCCAAAGCACAGTGCTACCGGTTTCAGTGCTCTTGGCGTCGGGATGACTTGTCTGTGAGTTCCCTCTGGCCGGTGGAGCGCAGGCGTGGACGCGGGCCACTGATTTCCACTGGTGCTGGTGGAAAAATCTCCTCCTGGCACGAGCAGGGGCCGGTTTCCCCAGCGGCTGCGTGCGGGGATGAGCTGAGAGGGATCTGCATCCAGGCGTATGGAGCCGTTTTCTTCCCTGATTTGCTGCCCCGGCACTTGAAGTGGGGACCAGATTTTTTCCTAAATGAAAACCAGGTGGAATCTGTGCTCTTCACTGCATGGAATTAACTGTAGGCTGTAGGAGGTCTGTGTATAAAACACCTTAAATAGAGGGAGAGAGGTGTTGAGTGTTTGAGTGGGAGAGAGGGAGATCTGGTGTCTGAGCATGGCCTGACATGGGATGCTTTTGGCCAGTGCTGCATCCCTATGCAACATCTCTGCCTCCCCATGAGGCCCACGGGGACCCAGTCAGCACTGGCACCCGCTGCAGTCATGGATATACTCAGCCCTGGTCTTGCCTCTGCCCTTGGTAGGGAAGAAACGCTTGGCCCAAGAAATGCACCAAAAAACGTATGTTTTCCTCTCAAATCCAGTGGGATTTCTCCATAAGAATGCAGGTGGAGCAGTGACTTAAGTGGTGCTTGGGGTCTCCCATTCTCCTGGGGCTCAGGAAGGGTTGGAGCTGTGGGGTCCTGCGTGGAGGAGGATGGAGAAGCAGCTCCCGGCTCCCACAGCAGCCTCCCGGGGGCCTGGGCTGGAGGAGGGAACCGTACACCCAGAGAAACATCATCCCTTTGCCTGCCCGTAAATATTTCACAAGCAGATTAAACATTTAAGCCCAAATGAGCTCTGCCATAAGAAGAAACCGGCTCGGTTTCAAGTTCTGTTTAAGTATTTTTCTTTATAATGTAGCTGTGTCAATTAGGAAATGACATTGCTATTTAAAATGCTGTTCCGTGGCCCTCTTTAATTAAGGCAGCGATATAATGCCAATCTGCTCTCATTAATGAATTTTTAACCATCAGGATGAGCGCTGCATGACGCACGGTTGGACTTGCAGCGCTGTGTTTTCTCTGTGGTGCTGTTAAAGGAGCAGCGGCTGGGCGGGAGGAAGGATGCTTTTCCTTGCGCAGCCTTGGCACTGGGATGAGCGGCTGGAACGGGATCCCGGGTGCTGTGGGATGGGTATTGAAGGGCTCCATCCTAGGGGGAGAAGGTTCTTCTAAGGCTGATGGGTGGCTTTGTGTGACTTGCGTGGGAGCACTGTGACAAAGCTGAGACAGGCGCCAAAGTCTTGCAGGAGCCTGAGCTGGTCACAGTTCCCTCCTTGTGCAGCTGGAACAAGGGATGTAAATGTGGTTGTGAGCCCAGAGGCCGCCCTGAGGGCCATGTCCTGCCTGGTGCAGCATGTCCTGGCTGCTCAGACCCTCTGGAGCCCTCGGAGCATCCCCTGGCCGGGTCTTCCCTGGAGACGTGCAGTGCCGCTGTTCTGCTGCAGTGCCAGGGCTTCCCAACCCAAACCAAAGCCCCACTCACAGCTCTTCCCACGAAACGTTTCCTTTTGGTTCTGACCAGGCCGGGCAGATCCAGAGATGCTCCCGCATCCCAGCTCACACCTACTGTCCCCATGGCTGGAGCAGGGAGCCTTTCTCTGCACGGTCGTGATCTGTGGTTGCTGGAAGGGCTCTCTCTCCTCTGGTTCTTCCCTCGAGGAGGCAAAACAAAGCCAGGAATTTCTTGGGATAATAACAAAATTAGCCAGGTGTGAAAAGCACGAGTGCAGTCATTGCCATGGCCTGTTCTGGTCTGAGCTGATGCGATTTGCTTGCGCTCTTCTCCTTCCTCCCCCTTTCCTCTCTGACACCCACCCTTTGCTCTGTCCTCTCCCTGAGGACCAATGCACTATTGCAGAAGTGTGTGCCCTGTGTGGCATCCCTGGTGTGCCTGCTGCTGGAGCAGGGGCTGCAGGCTGGACTGAGGTGGATCGAGACTGGGCTGGGCTGGGCTGCCGATGCAATGGGGATTTCTGTGACCCTGTCCCGGTGTCCCCCTGCTCACCAGGGCCCGATGATGCTCCTGGGCCTGCGCAGCCTTGGACTGACCCCGATGGGGCAGAGTTTGCCTGATGAACGCCCCAAGTTTGGCTTTCCAAGAGTTGTGTGTGGAGCTGGTGACCGCCCGGGGGGTCCGGGGCTCCCCCCCCTCCTCCCTCACCTGCCGAAGCCCGGCGAGTGGGTTGAGGTTTCCTGGCTCCGTGTTTGTTGCCCTAGGGAAGAGAATTGAAGCCTGGAAACCATCTTGTGGGTGAAGGGCGGAAGTGTCAATGTCTAGGAAAACAGAGAGAAAATAGCAGCGGCGGCAGAGCCCCAGCGGGAGTTGGTGCAATTCCTCCTGGGATCCGGGAGAGGCAACGGGATCGTGTTTGCCCGTCCTGGTGTACGTGTGCCCGGGCACTGCTGGCACCGGGCTCCCGGGAGCGGGGCGGCCATCCCGGGATCCTGGCTCCATTCCCGTTCTGCAGGGCTGGAGCAGGAGGAATGCATCCACAGCGAGAGAAAAGGGAAAGATAAAAAAGGGAATATATTCTCTGATGATTTCAGGAGGAGAGAAGCAAAGGCGGCTTTGAGCTTCTGCCCAGGAATAGCCGGAGATCTGCTTGGAGGCTTACATCCCACTGTCGATAATTTTGGAGCTGAATCATCTGCATTTTTGCTGCTCCGGAGACAGTGTCAGGAACAAGCATCCCCAGGGTGTCAGAGGCACATTTTTGTGGGTTGACAATGGACCTGATGATGAAAAACATCCCAAATGACATCTAATGCAGACACCCTCCAAGTCTGGACTCTTGTTGCTCATCTCCAATTCAGACACCTCGCAGGGTGTGCGTGGTTGTTCTGCAGACGGATGGAGATGTGTTAGATGAGCTCATGTGGATGCGGAGGTGCTGGGGACTCCATCGCAGCCGGGGTGGGCAGCAGCACTGATTGGGCTCTGCTGTGGGGTCATGCTTGTGCTCTGTGCTGGACTGCAGGGTGCCCCGATGCTCCGGCTGCCCTGGCAGGCGCAGCCATGGGGGGAACCGGCTTCTCCCGGTACTGTGTATGTGCCTGGAGACCAGGGGTTGGCTTGGCAGTGCCCAAATCACCCTAAGCAGCACCCTGCATCGCCAACACTCACCCTTGCACCAGCTGGCATGAGGCCTGTGGGATGCGGGAGCGTGGGGGGATGTTGGGAGCCAGCCCTGTGCGCACTCTGGGCTGTGGGGTGTTTAAAGCCCACGAGCAAAGTGCCGAGGGAGAGGAGGAGGAGCGGTGGAGCAGGGCAGTCACAGAGCCACAGAATGGTTTGGGTTGGAAGGGCCCTCAGAGGTCATCTTGTTCCAACCCCCTGCAATGAGCGGGGACATCTCCAACTGTCACAGGCTGCTCAGGACCACATCCGGCCTCCAGGGCTGGGGCATCACCACCTCTCTGGACAGCCTGAGCCAGTGTTTAGCACCCTCAGTGTAAAGCGTTTCCCCAGGGGCTCTGCTTCAGCCGGTCAAGGGTGTCCGTGGTGATGCTGGGGCTGTCGGGGGATGCAGGGGGCAGCGGGAGCTGCATCACCAGCGCCTGTGGCCACCATCGGGGTCAGGCAGTGGTCACCGGCCTGCAGCCCTGCTGTCACCAGTGCCGAGGTGGCCGGAGCCAGTGCCCTGTGCCCACGGCACAGCTTGTGGTGGGAGCAGGTGTCAGAGCTGGTTAACATGACCTGTGCGATGGGGGGTAACCTGTGCAATGGGGGTAACCTGTGCAATGGGGTAACCTGTGCGATGGGGGGTAACCTGTGCAGTGGGGTAACCTGTGCAATGGGGGTAACCTGTGCAGTGGGGTAACCTGTGCAGTGGGGTAACCTGTGCAATGGGGTAACCTGTGCAATGGGGGGTAACCTGTGCAATGGGGGGTAACCTGTGCAGTGGGGTAACCTGTGCAATGGGGGGTAACCTGTGCAATGGGGTAACCTGTGCAATGGGGGGTAACCTGTGCAATGGGGTAACCTGTGCAATGGGGTAACCTGTGCAATGGGGGGTAACCTGTGCAGTGGGGTAACCTGTGCAATGGGGGGTAACCTGTGCAGTGGGGTAACCTGTGCAATGGGGGGTAACCTGTGCAATGGGGTAACCTGTGCAATGGGGTAACCTGTGCAGTGGGGGGTAACCTGTGCGATGGGGGGTAACCTGTGCAGTGGGGGGTAACCTGTGCGATGGGGGGTAACCTGTGCAGTGGGGTAACCTGTGCAGTGGGGTAACCTGTGCAATGGGGGGTAACCTGTGCGATGGGGGGTAACCTGTGCAGTGGGGGGTAACCTGTGCGATGGGGGGTAACCTGTGCAGTGGAGGGTAACCTGTGCGATGGGGGGTAACCTGTGCAATGGGGTAAACTGTGCAGTGGGGGGTAACCTGTGCAGTGGGGGGTAACCTGTGGAATGGGGGTAAACTGTGCAGTGGGGGGTAACCTGTGCAGTGGGGGGTAACCTGTGCAATGGGGGTAACCTGTGCAGTGGGGGGTAACCTGTGCAGTGCGGGGTAACCTGTGCAATGGGGGGTAACCTGTGCAATGGGGTAACCTGTGCAGTGGGGGGTAACCTGTGCAGTGCGGGGTAACCTGTGCAGTGGGGGGTAACCTGTGCAGTGGGGGGTAACCTGTGCAGTGCGGGGTAACCTGTGCAATGGGGGGTAACCTGTGCAATGGGGGTAAACTCTGCAGTGGGGTAACCTGTGCGATGGGGGGTAACCTGTGCAATGGGGTAACCTGTGCAATGGGGTAACCTGTGCAATGGGGGGTAACCTGTGCAATGGGGGTAACCTGTGCAATGGGGGGTAACCTGTGCAATGGGGTAACCTGTGCAGTGGGGTAACCTGTGCAATGGGGGGTAACCTGTGCAATGGGGTAACCTGTGCAATGGGGTAACCTGTGCAATGGGGGGTAACCTGTGCAATGGGGGTAACCTGTGCGATGGGGGGTAACCTGTGCAATGGGGTAACCTGTGCAGTGGGGTAACCTGTGCAATGGGGGGTAACCTGTGCAATGGGGTAACCTGTGCAATGGGGTAACCTGTGCAATGGGGGGTAACCTGTGCAATGGGGGTAACCTGTGCGATGGGGGGTAACCTGTGCAGGGGTAACCTGTGCGATGGGGGGTAACCTGTGCAATGGGGTAACCTGTGCAGTGCGGGGTAACCTGTGCAATGGGGGGTAACCTGCAATGGGGTAACCTGTGCAATGGGGTAACCTGTGCAATGGGGTAACCTGTGCAATGGGGGTAACCTGTGCGATGGGGGGTAACCTGTGCAATGGGGGTAACCTGTGCGATGGGGGGTAACCTGTGCAATGGGGTAACCTGTGCAATGGGGTAACCTGTGCAATGGGGTAGCCTGTGCAATGGGGTAACCTGTGCAATGGGGTAACCTGTGCGATGGGGGGTAACCTGTGCAATGGGGTAACCTGTGCGATGGGGGGTAACCTGTGCAATGGGGGTAACCTG
The DNA here is from genome assembly GCF_033815535.1 of Pezoporus flaviventris. Taxonomy (NCBI): domain Eukaryota; kingdom Metazoa; phylum Chordata; class Aves; order Psittaciformes; family Psittacidae; genus Pezoporus; species Pezoporus flaviventris. The sequence continues at coordinate 791,988 of NW_026892645.1, forward strand.
TGCAATGGGGGTAACCTGTGCGATGGGGGGTAACCTGTGCGATGGGGGGTAACCTGTGCAATGGGGTAACCTGTGCAATGGGGGGTAACCTGTGCAATGGGGGTAACCTGTGCAATGGGGGGTAACCTGTACGATGGGGGGTAACCTGTGCAATGGGGGTAACCTGTACGATGGGGGGTAACCTGTGCAATGAGGGTAACCTGTACGATGGGGGGTAACCTGTGCAATGGGGTAACCTGTGCGATGGGGGATAACCTGTGCGATGGGGGGTAACCTGTGCGATGGGGGGTAACCTGTGCAATGGGGTAACCTGTGCAATGGGGGGTAACCTGTGCAGGGGTAACCTGTGCAATGGGGGGTAACCATGGCATTCCAACACTTTCCTGCTCATCCCATGGCACAGGAGCTGCTCCCAGCAGCATCTGCTGCCTCACTGCATGGTCCTGACTGCAGCAGGACAGACACCACATCCTGCATTCACCACTTGGCCGTGGGTAGAGCTGACTTAAGGGGTGGATTTCAATGTATTTTATATAATATAATGTATTTAATAGTAAGCTTTCTGTTAAGTGCTGCTTTGGGAGGTCAGGCCCTGCTTGTGAGCCAGGCTGGGCTCAGCGAGTAGTCGGATGTCCCACAGCAGGACTGCAGGGTTTGTACTCTCCTTCCTTCGCTAGTCCGCTTCCAAGCACCGTTTCACTTGTATAAATGGGAAGGCAGCGCTGGGTGGGACACGGGATGCTTTGAGCTCACGAGAGCCATTGGGCCACAAAAACATGTTCCCTACTTCTTTGGACTATGGAAAACCTGGAGGTTTGGGGCTTTGCTTTAACCCCATCACTTCCATGTGCTCGCTTTTCCCAGCCCCTCTTTGCCAGCTCGGGAAAGCCGGGAAGCGAGGACCCAGCTCTGGGAAGCGCCGGGCAGGGTTCCCGTTTGCCTGCGTGGTGCTTTCTGTGTCTGAGCAGCACGTCCCTGTGTTGTCACGAAGCAGCAGCCGGGATAATTAAATTGCCCTTTTCCCAGGAAAGCGCTGCCGTCGCCGTGCCGCAGCGCCCGGCCGTGGCCGGCTGCCAGGCACACATGGCTCGCTGCTGATGGAGGGTGTGAAAAGCGGCAGGGAGGGGAGCGGGGGGCAGTGGGGTGGGTATCTGCCACCCTGGGGAGCAGAGGCGCAGCGGGGAATGCCGCAGGGGGGTCTCGGCTCCCCCCGCCCGTCATTGCCATCCTTTAAGCTGCTCGAGGGCTCCGGGTGCGGATGATGGAGATATTCCTGTCGCTAAGCCTCTCAAGTGTTGTGGGTCTTATAAAGGGCTCCGGCTGTCGAGTCCATCGTGCTGGTGAGGGGCTTCCAGTGCCTAAAGGGGCTTCAGGGAACCTGGAGAGGGGCTTTGGACAAGGGCCTGTAGGGACAGGCCAAGGGGAATGGCTTTAACCTGCCCGAGGGGAGACTGAGATGAGCTCTGAGGCAGAAGCTCTTCCCTGTGAGGGTGCTGAGGCGCTGGCACAGGGTGCCCAGAGAAGCTGTGGCTGCCCCATCCCTGGCAGTGTTCAAGGCCAGGTTGGACACAGGGCTTGAAGCAAGCTGCTCCAGTGGAAGGGGTCCCTGCCCGTGGCAGGGGTTGGAGCTGGAGGTGCTTTAAGGTCCCCTCAACCCAAACCAGTCTGGGATTCTACAGTAATTAACAAAACAGCTGTAACAAGCTAATAGCAGCCTCACATAAAGGCAGGATGTATTTATGCTGTTTGTCACCCTTCCTCATCTGCTTTCTTGTCTCCTTCCCTCCTCCTCCAGCCTCTGCCACCCCAGGTCCTCAGATCCATCAGTGTTATTGCTTTGCCGTCAGCTATAACCCTGCTTGTTGACTTCCACGGGCTGCTCGCCCCAGCCGTGGCCACCCCTTCGCTCCCCTCCCCTGGAATATTAACACCACAAATCACAAGTGACAGCAGTGGCCGGAGGAGGTGACGGGAGGGACGGACACGGCGGGGCTGTGCCTCTCCTCAGGGGCTGTGTGCAGCTCCCGGGTCAGAGGGGACCGGGTGAGCGCCGTTTAAAGACGGGGAGGTGGGAGGGCAGGACAGCGGGGCCGGGTTGGTGGTGGTGTGTGTCCCCCAGCCGTCGCCATGCGGGGACAGGCAGTGCCTTCGGGTTCCTTCCTGCGTGTGGTGTGGTAGATGCTGGATCGCTCACACGAGGATGAGCTCGGCACAGCAGATGTCAGGGGGATTACGGGTGGCTCTTTGCACGCACGCAGCCGGGCAGGGCTGTGGCTGTGTGTGAGCCCTGGGCCCGCTCTGCAGGCAGGACCGAGGGGCACGGCTCCTCTGCGGGGCTCTGCAGTGCCCTGCCCGCTGCTGGGGTCGGTCTCCAGCAATCAGTGTTCAGCACTGGTAGGGTCCCTCCGTGCCTCGGTTTCCCCCAGCAGTGGAACAGGAATGGGATGGCTGTGTTGTTGGCAAGGGTGGGTGCCTCTGCTGGGTGCATCGCCAGGCACCACATCATTGCGAATCGCACCCCGCTGTGGCAAACAGCATCCCGGTTCCTCCCGTTGCCAGAGCCCCAGACTTTCCCTGGAGAGAGCAGGGAGAGCAGGAGCCAAGCAGCCCCTTTGGCTTTCACAGTGGAAATGACAGCAGGGAAGGGGTGCAGTGGGACCTGGAGGTGCAGGCAGTGCTGCTCAGGGCTCATGCAGACGTGGCGTTGCTTTCCTCTCGTGTTCCCCCAGTGATGCACTTACAGGGTTTGTGCTCAGACACCCGCAGGACAGGCCTTGGGAAGGGGATGCCCGGCGCAGGGCACGCAGGTCACTGCTGCCCACGGGGCAGCCAGCACTGCTGCTGGAGACAACCTTCCCGCTCCACTGACCTTCATGCCCATCAGCATCAGCACGGCTGCCTCTGACATCCCTCGATGCGAGCAGTGGCTGCTGCTCCCGCAGGATGTGGGGGCTCGGCCAGCACGAGGGGGCTCATGGGCAGAGCTGGGGGGGTCCGCTGGGCTGGGTAATTCCAGGACTCCGGCTCGCTGGCAGCGGTTAAAGGGCAGTGCTGTGATCTGCTGGGAAAATGAGGCATGGTCACCGCTGCCCATGTGCCTCCCCCCGCCAGGGGAATTTGCCTTCTTTAGCCTGTTCCATCTTGGCTTTGTGCAGCCGTGGGCACTGGGCTGGGCATTGCCTGGGGGAGCACTGCAGGAATTCCCAACCTCCCAGAGCATGTGGGAGACCCCTCAGCCATGACCAAGCACCACTGGAGGGGTTCTGGACCAGAGCATCGGCAGCTGCTTCTCTGGAAGGGCCCCAAAGCATCCCATGAGCTGAAGCGTGCCCCAGCCTCTTCCTTGTCCTTTGAGCCATCCCATTCCCGCAGGTGCCCCAGGGAATATTGGCAATGCCATAAGGAAACAGGTGGCAAACAGCAACGCCAGGGTCTCCCCTTGCACCCAAGGTGTGTGATGTTTGTGCCTTCCCTGCCTTGAGGCAAAACTTCCTTCTAATGGAAACTCCTGTACCAAGAGGCTGGATTGACGGATGCCTGAACTCCCATCAGCTGGATTACAAATGGAATGGCTGTCAGCTTTTTGGGATACCGCCATTTCCAAGGGCTGCCATCCTGGAGGCACACATAGGTTGGACTCAACGGGTGCTTTGCTGCTGTGGTCTCTGCACCAGCCCCGTTCCTGCCCCGCACCAGCCGAGCTGAACCCCTCAGGGATGCTCCAGGAAACCCTCCTCATTCCCATGGTTGTTCTCCTCTTGGGCCTGCTCCAAAGCCCGTCGGCAGCCCTGGAAGCCCTTCTCAGATGGCTCTGCCTGAGAAAAGCGAGTGTTGAAATACCCCCGGGGGGAAGTGCTGCGTTCTGAGATACCTGCCTCAGCCAGAAAAGGGAGAGGACCCAGATCTGGGGTGAGAGGAGGGGGTTTTGTGCTGGGCTGCGGCTCTCGGAAGTTTGTTTCACCCAGGAACTGGCCTGAGTTTGGGTGCAAGATGGGGGCAAGCGACCTGAAGGAGCAGCTCAGCGTGGCCATGGGGCCACTGTGCCCATGCCCCGGCAGCAGCACCGGCACATGGGGGTTTGTCACCACATCATGCTCTGCTCCGCACCCCTCCTCTTCAGGAGGGTTCCTGCAGCAATGCCCCGTTGCAGTTGTCTCCTGTGTTGAAGCAGCACCCTTCCCAACACTGTGTTACGGTGGTACCTACTCTCTGAGCAGCTTGGGAGCCGAGGGACCGGCATGCCAGAGGTGTCTCCTGAGGCACCCTGCATGGGGAGCGTGCTGTATAGCACCCTGGGGAGGGAGCTGCAGGGAGGGAGCCCACCTGTGCCCGGTGTGGGGCAGGGACTGCTCCCTGCTGTTTTGGCCTCCTCCGTCAGCCGCCCGCAGCGGGTTTGCAGGCAGGGATACGTCAGCATCAGCGCTGCTCGGTGAGGAAGAGGAGGAGGCGAGGCAGGGACCAGCGGCAGCGCCCGCCCTGCCCATCGCCCCCCGCGCCTGCCCGGGGCTGTGCAGCGCAGCCGGGGAGGGGGCCGAGGCCTCCCCGTGCACAAGGAGGCAAAAATAATAATCTGCAGGCCAAGAAAGCCGGGGCTGGCGGGAGGGGATTTATCACGGGAAGAAAAAGGCTCTGTTGCCGCTCCCGCCGCGGCTGTTTATCACACACACACAGGGCTAGGGAGAAAATGTTCCGTTTGTTGGGTACAGCCGTCGGCCCACACAGCCGATAAATTAAGGGCTTTTACACGCAGCGTTCCCGAAATAAAACACACACACACAAAAGAGAGGAGCTGTGCATCGGCCCCGGCGCGCTGCCTCTGCCGGGCTGTCCCTGCGCCTCGGCCCCGGCCGGCGCTGGCTCCGGTTCAGGAATTCCACATTATCTCCGACCGTTTCCAGCTTCCTCAGCAGGGAACAGCTCCGCTTCTGTCTTCCTGCAGCCACATCTGGAAAGTGTTACGCCAGGGTGTCAGCGTCAGAGCTGGCATGTGCTCCCCCTGCTCTGGCTGCGGCCCGGCTGCTGCCCTGACCGGGCTTTGGGGCTGGGGGGAGCTTTTGTAGCTGCCGTGGGGTTGATGGGGAGAAATGGCCCCAGGGACCCCCAAGGCAGGAGCCGCTGTGATCAGGGATGCTCTGCTGTGGTCAGGGATGCTCTGCTGGGTCAGGGATGCTCTGCTTTGGTCAGGGATGTTGTGCTGGGTCAGGGATGCTCTGCTGGGTCAGGGATGCTGTGATGGGTCAGGGATGCTCTGCTGTGGTCAGGGATGCTCTGCTTTGGTCAGGGATGCTCTGCTTTGGTCAGGGTTGCTGTGTTGGGTCAGGGATGCTCTGCTGGGTCAGGGATGCTGTGATGGGTCAGGGATGCTGTGATGGGTCAGGGATGCTGTGATGGGTCAGGGATGCTGTGATGGGTCAGGGATGCTCTGCTGTGGTCAGGGATGCTCTGCTGGGTCAGGGATGCTCTGCTGTGGTCAGGGATGCTCTGCTTTGGTCAGGGATGCTGTGCTGGGTCAGGGATGCTCTGCTGTGGTCAGGGATGCTGTGATGGGTCAGGGATGCTCTGCTGTGGTCAGGGATGCTGTGATGGGTCAGGGATGCTCTGCTTTGGTCAGGGATGTTGTGCTGGGTCAGGGATGCTCTGCTGTGATCATGGATGCTTTGCTTTGGTCAGGGATGCTCTGCTGTGGTCAGGGATGCTCTGCTGGGTCAGGGATGCTTTGCTTTGGTCAGGGATGCTCTGCTGTGGTCAGGGATGCTCTGCTTTGGTCAGGGATGCTTTGCTTGGGTCAGGGATGCTCTGCTGGGGTCAGGGATGCTCTGTGTGATCCTTGGCTCTTCTGCCTGCTGGGAGGCAGTGGAGAGAGATACGATACGCATCTTCCTCTTTGCACCCTTAGTGGGCACTCCCCACAGCTCAGAGGAGTGTTTGGCTCCTGGCCTGTCTCTGGGCTGGCCAAACCTTCATCCCTGGGCTGCAATGTGGTCAGGATGTGGTGCTGTGTCTGCTAAATGCTGGAGCTCGGGGTGGGGGAGTGGGGTGGGGTACAGACGAACCTGGGTGATTCCCCAGTGCTGCTGGAAGGGGAGATGCTCCCTGCACCAAGCCAGGGCTGTGCTTGCTCCTGGTGACTGTGGGTTTGTCTTACTGGGATTTATTCATACACAAGGAGGTACCTGGGCTGTACAAAGGCGTTTGGCTGTCAGCATCCCAGTCCCACAGGGGAAATCCCTGCAGCATGGGGAAGCACACAGGGATGCTCAGACGGATGATTGCAGCAGGGGAGATGGAAACGAGAGAGCTCCTGGCAGCATCCCGGTGTCTGGGGTTCCCTCCTTGGTGCAGTGTGTTCCTCATGGCACCCTGGTGCCTGGCTGGGTGTGATGGGTGACACTGCAGAGAGCGGGTGTCTCCAGGGATGGATCTGCCCTTCAGAGCAGAGGGCATGGAGAAAGCTGATGTCTTGGTTTTAAATGGGGGTAATGGCAGTGACCTGGAAGCAGGTTTGTGCCTCAGTGCTTGGCGTCTGCTATATATATTAGAGACTTTAGCAGGGAGGGATGGTGGAAGTGATTAAATGTGCCCTCGCTTATCATCAGTGGGAATCAGAGAGGGCTCCCTGCAGCCAGCTTTTGGCCCGTTTCTTATTGTTTTGCTCTTGCTTTTAAACTGGCAGGCTACCATGATGGGGTTGGGAAATGAAAGAGAGAAAAAAAAGCAAAGAAAAAGCAAACAGGCCTTGGTTTTATAGACCCTACAGATGCATCCGGCACCAAACTGATCCCAGATGCAGCTCCACTGTCAATAGTGTTCCACGAGGGATCAATCCCCTTCATTGTTTTATGTGGCCTCTCCAGCATCATCAGCTAATTAAAGCTAATGGGTCCCAGCGCAGCACTGACAGCATCTGATCCTATCGGCCCTTTCAGCCTGACGGGTGCTCTGGGGCCGGATCCTGCACTCCAGACCCTGGCAAAAGCCCGTGTTGACCCGGGGGATCCGGCTCCAGATCAATGGGAGCTGTTGTTAAACAAACCTTGCCGGATTAATGTCAGCTCTGCAGGGGACGAGGTCGATGGCTGCTAATTCGAAAGGGGTGGGAGGGAGGAAGGGGCTGTGACAGCGGTGACAGGGGATGGGGGGGCAGAGGCCAGGCTTTGAAATGCTCCCTGGGTGTGCGGCAGCATCTGAGCGTTCCCCAGGCTGGGATTTGCTGCCTAAATCCCTTTGCTTTGTGCGTTAGGGGAGGTGAGGTGGCCTTGGGCTGTCCCCAGGCAGGACAGGGACCGCTGTGTCTGTTCTGCATGCTGGCTTTGGTGTGGGCATCTCCCCGTCGTGGTGGAGTGCTGCGCCTCAACTCCCTGCTTCCCCTCAGGGCAGAGGTTGCCCAGAAAGTCTTTATTCCATAGGAGCGGTATCAGGGATGGGGAGGGTCTGTGCGGTGGGACTGGCCCTTGGCTTTGGACTTTGTCCCTTCTACGACTTTACCGAGAGGAAAAGCCTGAGGAAGGTTCCTTCCCATCACCTCTTTGTCATCCACCCCCCCTGCATCTGCTTGCACTGGGATGTCTCCTAACCAGGGTGTTCTGCTGGGGCTGGTGGGGAGGTTGGGCTCACAGGAGGCAGCAGGAACGCTCCTGGAGCTGTCGCCTGCTGGCATCTGGGGCTCAGCAGAGCTGTGGCCTTGGTGTGGGTGAAAGCAGGAGGTGGGAAGCCCCAGACGCCTGCAGCTGGGTTAATACATACTTATTTGGAGATGACAAATACTCCTGTGGGTAAAGCAAGGGAGCAGAGGGAGGGCCGCGAGGGAGTGACGGGGTGTGCTCCTCACGAGGGTTTGCTGTGGGGATGTTGAAAGAGCAGCTGAGGAACCGGAGGGTGTCGAAATCCACATTCATTTCCCGACACGGCCCTGCCTGACGTCAGGGGACCAGGAAAACATCCCCCTTGGCACCTCATCCTGCAGGGACCGCGGCACCGGGCTGGGCTCACCCCATCCCTGGTGAGATGGGGTGGAGGGGTCGGGGGTGGGGGGACGTGGCTAAGGCCTGGTGGGGGTGATGAAAGGCTAAAACTGACTTGTGTTAAAAAGGAGAAGCGAGGGGAGGGGAGCGGCCCCAGGGAGGTGATGGGTGCTGTCACCTCACTGTGCCTCCAGGCTCCCGTGGGTGATTTCATGATGCTTGGAGCAGGGACTGGGTGGATGTCCCCAGCAGTAAACCATCCACCTCACCCAAAGCTGGCCCTTTGTGCTCCTGGGGAATGGCAATGGGAAAAGGTGCTTCAGCTTCTCCCCTGGTCCATCTGTGTGTGATCTGGGGAGGGGAAACTTTCTGTGCTGGAACTTTCTGTGTATAATGGCAATATCCATCAGAGTTTGTGCTGTAGGCAGTGGGACAAGCCTGTCTCCTGGGGTTTGGCTCTGTCCTTGCTCCTTGCCCTTGGCCAGTGCTCAGCTCTTGGCAAGCAACATCTGACTGTGATACCCATCACAGTGGTTAGAGCCTGCTAGAGGCAAAACACAGTGTGGGTCACTGCTGGGCTGCAGGAAGCACCATGTTCATCCTGGCTAGGCTGGTGGGTGCACATCCATCCCTGTCCTGAAGCTTCTGCTGCTGCTTCTGGTGGGCAATTGCATCCCATGGTACCTCCAGCTACAGCGCGGGAGGATGAGCAGGGCAGCTCTGTGCTGGTGCCTCAGTATCATTGGATGTTGGAGATAGAGGCTGCTGGAGGTGCTGATGCACATGGGTGCTGTGAGGCCACATCCTGCTGCGGCTCAGCCCCACGCTGGAACAGGAGCCTGGGATACAGCAGGGTGTGGGAGTCCAACCCACTCGTTCCTTGCCAGGCGCATACTGGTCTGCAGCACATCGGGATGCTGCGGCCAGTGTGATGCTCTTGGGGTGGGCACAAGCACCAAGAGCTTCTGGTGTTGTGTGGGGAGGTTTTGTGCTGGGAGCCCACGCTGAGCAGGTGGCTGGGTTGAAGGAACTGGCCTGTTTGAGCTGAAGGCTTCATGCAGCCTCCTCTGTGCGTCCTTGCACCCGGTGCTGCTGTCGCTGTCCCCAGGGCCGCTTGTTCATCTGTGCTGAGGCTGCACATGGGAATGGTTCAGCAAAGCCAGGCCTTGGGAAAGCCCCAGCCCTGGCACTGGAGGAGCTGTGTCCCCCCAGGAGCAGTGTGGCTCAGCCAGGGAGCGATGTGTGACAAGCACAGCGGGGCTGTGGAGCCGCTCCAGCATCCCCTCTCCTCCCACGGGGCCAGGGTGGCAGTGATGGAGCAGGAGGGAGCCCGCAACCTGGGAGATGAATAATGGAAGTGCTGGCATCCGCTGTAGATGAGTGAGGGAAGGCTCGGGGCCCATCTCGCCCAGCATGTAACTTTAATGCCCAGATAATGATATTTATTTGTAAGAGATCTGCAGATATCGGTGCCCGGGAGCTGCCGGAGCCGCTGCTCCCGCTGTAACCCAAGCGCTCCCCTCCGCCCGGCTCACTTTCCACACTGCAGCTCCGTTACCTGAGCAGCGCACGTGGTCCCGCTCGGAGCCGGGCTAAGATTTGCTGGAGCTGCTCGTGATTTGGGCTGCGTGGCCAGGAGATGCTGAGACATCCCGGTCAGGCTGCCGGGATGGGGTTTAACCCGTCTCTGCGCCTGTCCTGCTGCTGTGTCCCTTCCCAGGCAACGCAGGGTGTGCAGGGGGGCTGGCAGGAAGGATGTGGGGTGCAGGGAGGAAGCAGCAGGGCAGCAGCCGAGCTGGTGAGGGGTGGAGGGTGCGCAGACCCTATGAGCTCTGTGAGGTTTCGGGGACACAGCTCTCATGGGCATCCCGGCTCCTCCAGGCCCCCACTTTGGGACAGGGCAGCTCCTGCTCCCCTTCCCCTGCCTGGTCTGAAGGATGGAGCCGCCACCGTGCCCAGCCTGGTTGTGTAACTGGGCAGGAGGCTTAGGCTGTGCTTGGCAGGCGGGTGTCTCTTCTTTATTAAGCCATCCCCTGGGTAATTACTGGGTTAAGGCGTGATGAGATAATGCTTCATTATTTCTGTGCTATTGGGGGATTAGGAGCAGTGGGATTTCTCAAAGACTTTATCTCTGCTGAGGCCCTTGGGCTGCGAGGCGGGTAAGGGCCCTGGGCTCTGCAGCCTCTGGTACCATCAACATTCAGTGGTGGTACAGGATGGTGGGTGCAGCTTTGGTGAGGGGAGCCCAGCAGTGGGGCTGCTCGTGCGTGGCCCTGGCACAGGCTGATGAGGCTCCGTGGTGAGGGATCTCTGTTTAATGCTGCTGCAGCCCCATCCATCACCGTGGTCCCGCGGCGGGGAGGAGGAGGAGGTGACACTTGCAAATAAACAGGGAGCTGGGTGGTGTGCGCCCAGGCGGGAGCAGAGGGCGTCCCGTGGGCTCCTGCTGTGATTTATGGCCAAGAGGATGCAGAGCTGTGGCCTCTGGGCGCTGTTTGCTCAGTGTCATCTCCTGGCTGTCACCTGGCCAGGGCTGCTCACAGGGCTTGCAAGGGAAGACATCACCCGAGCATCGCTCCTGTGGCAGGACCAGCTCCCAGGATGCTGATGGACGTTCAGCTCTCTTTGGGAGTGCCAGGGGTGCTCCTGTGAAGGAGTTCGTGTCACTGGAAGCAGGAATAGAGTAAAATGTGCTTAATGAAACAGGCCTGGCTCAGTGGGGCTCCCTCCCCCTGCCACCCTGGCGCAGCCAGCCCTGGGGCTGGAGGGATGGAGCTGGCACCAGCGCAGGAAGCGGGCAGGCTGGACAGGGGCCAGGCTGTGCACTTGATCCAAACACAGCTGGAGCTGATCTGATGAAGTGAGAGGTTAAGAAGAGAGCATCTGTTATCTAAAGGGGACACACAGTGGGAAACTGTAAGCTCTTTATTCCCCCCACCCCACCCCCTCTGTTCAGTGCATCATCCCTGACTTTATTTCTTTGATTTATTAAGGAAGCCTGCGCTTCCGGGGCTGTAATTAAGTGCCACTGTGTGAGCTTTCGATAGCGAGTGACTGATATAATGGTTTGCACATTCGCCGTCTGCTCAAGTGCTTTAGGAACCAGATAACACGAGGAAGGATTTCTTCTGCCCACCAGGGAACCGCAGTGGTGCCGGGGCTGAGTCACGGCCGGGGCTGCCGGAGGAGGCGGGGACGGAGGCGGGGAGGGATGCGAGGAGGGATGCAGGAGCTGCTCAGCACTGCTCTGGAAGTGGTTCAGGAGGGTACCCATGACCCAGGCTACAGCTGAGCTGAGGAGGGAGTTCACATCCTCTTGCGAAAGATCACAGCATCTTTGCAGGCTGCTGGGGACCAAATCAGGTGCTGACCCTCCCAGATGCCCTTCCCAGCCCCAAGTGGTGCTGGAGGTGCCACCCGGGTTTCACTGGAGCTGGGTCACCCTGTGCAGTTCCTTGTGTTCCACCTCTGTGGAACCTGCCCTGCATCTCCCTGTGGAACCGAAGGCTCCCAGGCAGGGCTGGCATTTCTAGGCAGACATGGAGAATATTATTGTACTGCCAGGGGAAAGGTCTGCTCCACACCAGGAGCCCTGCTCTGGTTTGCATTCCCACTGGGCATCTCTGTCCTCTGGGCAGCCCATCACTGGGGGGGTCTGGTGGCCAAGAGCCATCGGAGGAGTGAGCCCAGGGGCCGGAGCACTGCTCCCTGCGTGCACATAACACACTGCGGCTGGCTGTGAGGGAAGGAGGAGGAAGGAGTAAAACACCCACCCCTACATGTAAATAAACTTGAAAATAAGAAGTGACAGAGGTTATTTGCTGCTTAATGAACTGAAATGTCCAACCTCCCGCCGGGCAGCAGCACCGTTTGTAACCTGCAGAAGGGTTTTTTTTGTTAACGGGCAGGAAACCTCCTCCCATCCCCAGCACTGGCCGGCAGGAGCATCAGATGAGCAGCCTGGTGCTGGGCACAGCCTCCCTTGCCCACATTTGCTGTTTTCCTGCCTTCCTCCTCTCCTTCCCAGTGCCCTCCACCATGGCAGTACCAGGGTTATCTGGCCAGGAGCGAGGAATCCAGCCCTGTGCCTCGGCATGTCACATCTGCTCCTTCTGCTTATTCACTTGAAAAGTCCCCCCCTCCTCACTGTGTCTCTGGGTGGCAGCTGGAGAGTGGCCTGAGATAATCACAGCCTTATTTTTTATTTATTCCTCTTAAATAAAGCCTCCTGTCGCCTGCAGGCAGGTTTTTCTGCTCCTGCAAACAAGGCGTGAGAGTGCTGATGGGAGCAGAACCTCAGTGCTGCAGGCAGGTCCCCTGAGCATCCCTCTCGCAGGGGACATGGTGGCTCCAATGCAGGGACAGTCCCACCGAGCCCAGCAGGAGCATGGGCAGGGCCGGCATCCAGGAATGGCATCGAGCAGTCAAATGGTTGCAGGCACAAAATATCCAGGGATGTTGTGTGTTGGGCAGGGAATGGTGGAAAGTAAGTGTGTGGTGTGGGCATCCATGGACATGAGAGCCTCTGAGCTGGGGGTGAGATGCTCGGCAGAGGTTTGGCTGCTCTGGGTTGGAAGGGATGCTGACACTCAGTTGTTCTGAGCTAAACACAGGTTTGGGACTGGTCAGCCTCATGTGGCACATGGCTGTTAGGGGGCTGCTGAGGATGGAGCTGGGGCTTGGGAGCTGGTACCCGCCATGGGGAGGGACCATGGTCAGGCCAGGTGGGAATTTCAGATGTGTTTGATACAGGCACTTGGAAACTTCTGCCTGTAACTCACAGGGTGATGTGCTCCTAAGGCAAGAAAGAACACAGTAAGTTATCTGTTCCTGTTGGAGTTTAATATCTGTGATCTGCCATTAATCATACTGGGACTATAAGATCCTTACTTAGGCCTAATCAGTGTGTAATGGATTATGTACAGGAACTAATAGAAGGCAATTATCTATCTGTGCGAGTTCCAACGACTGTAATTCTGTGATCAGTTCATTCTTGTAGCAGTCTCGCAGGTGCAGTTTGTGTGAGCGTTGTGCTGCAGGCAGAGGCTCGGTGCAGGGTCAGCAGGGATGCGGGGCCGGCAGCAGGGATGCAGCACGGTGCTGGCGCTGCTGTCCCTCTACATCCCGGGCTGTCCCGGGTGCAAGGAGCTGTGGGGCATCACAGGGCTGGCATTGGCAGGTTTTGGACTGTTCACAATGGTCCTGCCCCAGCCAAAGCCCTTCTGCCCTGAGCTGTTCCCCTCCCTGAAGCAGGAGATGCAGCATGGGTTCGGCAGCCGCTAGGCCCTGTCCATTGCTGCACATCCCAGAGGACGTTGCCCCTGTCTCGGCATCACCTCGGGAAGCCCCTTGCTCCCTTCCCATGCCCCGGCCCGGCCGTGCAGGCAGCACAGAGGCAGCTGGCTCCAGTCATCTCCTCCTCCCGCCTGTCCTCGCGTCCCTCGCGCTGGCTTGCGGAGCCATCATCGCGTCTTAGAGGAGGAGGAAGCATTCCAGCAATGTCTGTGCAGTCTTAGGGGTGGCTTAAAATCACAATAAATTTGAGACACTTCACATGTCCACTCGGGGCCCAGCATTGTTATGGTAATGCGAAGCAGATTGAGTCAAGGCTTGTGGCAAATGGCAGATCTGAGGGCTCCCTGGATGGAGCTGAGGATGGAGGAGGAGAGGTGATGAGGAGTGGAGGGGAGCACCATTGCTGTGATTCTGGTTGGAGCTACGGAGGCAAATCCTCCCAGGGTGACCCTGGGCACCTCTTTGCAGTGGTGCAGCGCTGACTCAGCCTCAGCCTTCGGTTCTTCCTTCACTTCTGGGGGCTTTCTTCAATCTTCTGTAGCTCTGTAACCCAGTGTCACCTTCTGGTGTCCCCAGGACTGCACCGTCCCTGCTTTGACCTGGCTTTTCTCTGTGTAAAAAGAGGAAAGCAACCAGTAAAGAGGATGAGGGCTGGCCAGGGGGTGCCTTTCTTCTGGGGTTTTGGAAGCATCTCTGAGTCAGGAGCATCGTGCTCCCACACAGAAAGGACCATTTGGAACAGTTTGGGTTGGTTTCAGCCTTTGCAGAGAGTTTCATGTCGCTGCAAAGAAGCAGAAACAAGAATTTGTTTCAGTATAAAACTTGTTTTTTTAATGAACTGTTGACATGGGATCTTCTGAGAATTTGCATTGTTACTTTGAAATTAACTCGTCTGTTGGAGCCCTTTTTCTGGGCACAGTCTCGACGTTTTTGGTTAACAAGGGAAAAAGCAAACCCACTAATAAAACAAAAAGGAAAAAACACCCCCCAAGCCTTTCTGCTTGAAGAGGGAGCTCCCTCCCAGTGACCACAACACAAGCACTGCTTTGTTCCCAGCACGGCTCGTGTTGTTCCCAGCCTGCTCCGAGCTGGCCCGGCAGGGCAAGGGGCTGTTTCCTTGCACGAGCTCTGGGACACGGTGGCACCGGGGGTGCAGGAGGGTGTTTGCTGGAGGAGGGCGTCCCGGGAGCACCGGGTCCCTGCAGCATTGCCAGGTCAAGGGACCGGGAGGTGGCAGTGGGCAGGAGATGTTTCACGTCCCCATCACCTGCAGGGGAAACCAAGGGATGGTGGCAGCTGAAATACCAGACCTGAGGGCACAGAGTGATGCTGAGGATGGGAACCAGCTTGAAGCACAGTGCTGATGCCCCGACACAGCCCCCTCCTCTCCCCGTCAAGGAATCATCTAGGATGGGGAAGACCTTTAAGATCATCAAGTCCAACTGTTCCCCAGCATCACTTGTGTTCCCCCTCCCCATGCCGACCGCAGCGCCAGTCTCCAGAGCTGCTCCTGCTGCTGCTTCTCTTCCATTTGTTTCTGTTTCTCTTCTTTTTGTTTTCTCCATTCCAAGCGAGCCACCACAGGCTCCTGCAGACGTTCCCCTCAACATTGTTCTCCCACTTGTCTGCAGCACGTTTGCGATGCTGGAACTCCCCTTGCCCCATCCCAGCCTTCAGCGCCTGCTTTCTTTTCTTGGCTCAGCTTCTGGATCGCAGGGGCTGCGCCTGGGCATGCCAGTTCCCATTCAGAGCATTTTCATACCTTTGATTCCACCTTTCCTGGGGCCGGATCCCGGAGGCTGACTCACTGCCGCGAGATGTGCATGGCTCTGAGGGCTGACGGATGGCGATGGCTTTGGGAGGTAGCAGGGTCAAACGGGTGATGCTGGCCTGAGGCTCAGGTTCCTGATGTGGTGCTGGGTGCAGGAGGGCAGGATGCTGTGCCCCAGCTGCACTGGCTGACCTATAGCTCCCCATATTCAGTGCTGGGTAGATGGTCACAGTGAGCTGGGTGCATTTGTGTCGTCAGACAGTGGTCAGCATTCATGTTTCAGACAGCACAAACTGTAAGTGTTGCTATAAACCCCAATCAGCTCCATTGATAGGGTTTGCAAAGTGGGGTCCTGTGGGGTTGGCTGCAGCGGGTGTAGAATGAGAGCGATACAGAGCATGTTTGAAAATGCCACTCTTGGTGATGGGGAATCGCTTCCTCCTTGGCAGCAGGAAAAGGCCAATAACTGTTTGTCTGGTTTATGGAGTGCGGTTTGGCAAAGCCTGGTTTAGCAAGGGCTGGGTGCAGATAGACACATGTTACAGAGCATCTTTGCATTTGTTTGCTTGCTTTGTTTTAATGTGAAACTCAAGCCTCTTCCCTGTAGTTAGATCCTTCCAGCTAAGCAAGTTTTAGCATAGAGAAGCTGCTTAAGGAAGAGAAAGGGTGCTGGACATGGTGTAAAGTGAGAGCGACCGCTGTCACCACAGGCGCTTCCCAGCCTCTGACAGGAAAATCTCCAGTGCTCTGTCTGCACTTCCCTCCCTGCAGCCTCCTTTCCAGCACGTTGTTTTCTAAGCCAACATTGCAGGGTTTATTCCCACTGCTGTGTATTTAAATAGAGCCAGAGGTGTACGCAGCACTTCACAAACATGGGGGAAGAAAAGGCCCTTATGGAGAGGAGTTTTGTTATAATGAGATGATTGCAGTAGAAGTCATTATGGCTGGGAGGGGGCAGGAGCAGGAGCTGCAAGGTGAAAGGACCAGTTTGAGCAATTGAGGTCCTTACGTGATCTTCCCAGTGGGACTGGGGATGCTGATCTCTAGCAAAGGGGTGACAGGGGAAGCACCGGCTCTGCCACACCAGGTTAAGCCATTGGTCCCTTGGATGCAGCTCTTGTGACAACAGGAGGGCTTCAGAAAGGAAAGGCAAAAGCAATGCAGGACTGGTGCCACCCGGTAATGCACTGACCCAATTGTGCACTGCTGTGTAAGGGGAGAGAAATTCCTTCCTGACCCTCGTACTCATCAACCCATGCCCTCAAGCATGAGATTTGATTTTCTTTATCTGGCTTTCCATAATTGCAGATGCCGTGTTTGGTACTCCCTGTATCCCACCCCTCGGTAAACAGCATCTGCTGCATTTAACTCAATGGACCTTTTCCTCTGGGAGTTCGATCCTGACTGGAAGTGCCTGGAAGGAGGGAGGGAGACCTGGTCCCACCAACCTCCCAGCACTGGGGGTGCTCCCCTGGTATGTTGGTGGTTGCTGGTTGCTCAGCTGGAGAGGGGCAGTGTCCCCCCACACCGTGGCACATTCTCCCCATTGCCATGGACAGGTTTTAGCCCGACCTTCCTACAATACTTGGAGTTTACTTTGTGTGTAGGTGTTTGTGAGAGTCAGGGGTTCGTGTTGCTGCCTCTGCTGAATGCTGAGGAGCTGAGCACGCCAAGGCCAGGACTAAGTCCTGCTGCTGGTCTTTGCTTTGATGAAGGCACTGGAGGCTGCACGAGCAGCTCAGTGCTTGGAGGGGCCCATGGTATGTGGGCAGGAGGTGCCCCTCGTGCCCTCTTGGGGGTAACCTCTGCATTGAGCGCGCTGGGGCTGCTTGGGCAGCAGTCACAGGCATGGCTGGCGGCTGCTGCTGCCTGCAGCGGGGTGAGGACCAGGGGCTTGCTGGGGCATGCAGCTATCGCGTGCTGTCACTTGGCACTGGTTGCTTTGGGGCTTTGCTGTTCCTGAAGAGGGCAGAGCGTGCTGGCACAGGGTCTGCTGGCCAGGAGGGACAGAGCTGGGGAGGTCCCCGTGACCATGGGCACACGGCTGCCTTGGTTTGCTGACCCCATGGGTGCGTGTCGAAGGCTGGATGCTCACCAGCACCGGCAGATAAACCTGCCCTTAGACCTGCACCCTGACCAGGCAGCTCACCCCAAACCAGCAGGAGATGGTTTGTTTTGGCAGAGAGCGATGGGTGGAAAGTCCATTTTGGATAGTGCCAGCAGTGAGCGTCACTCAGCTCCATCTCCATAAGCGGCCCATCTACCCTCCTGCTCCAGCCACTTCGCGTTGAGAAGGGAACCAGAGGGTGCTGCAAACCCAGTGCAGCCCCCAAGGACCCGCACTGAGCCACTGCCTGCTCCGGGCTCCGGCCTGTCCCCTGCCCAGCACCAGGTCCTGTGGGATGGAGTCGGCAGAGTCCAAACTGAAAGAGTTAAAGGCTCTCTCCCGTCCAGCCGGGGAAGTGGGATTAGTCACGGCCTTCAGCAGAGTGCTGGCCAGGTTATAAAGGTGACAAACGAGCACAGATCAATAATGAAGTCGGTGCTTTCTGGGAATGCCAGGCACGGACAGACATGGGTGGTGGGCACCCGCGTGAGCTGCTCCGTGCACACGACGGGGTGGCACCGTCCCTCTCTCCTGTCCACCACGGTTGGCTCTCCCCTGGCACCACCGGTGCCGTGGCAGGCTGGGATAGCTGCGCCCATTGGCATTCCCCTGGGATTTGGGGTGCCTTCTGGAGCGGAGCTTGCGCGATGCTGGCTGCTGCCTCAGAACAGGGCACTGGGATGTAGGAGGCTGGGATTGCAGATGGTGCCCTGGGGAAGCCTGGAGTCTGATTGATCCTCAGGAGACTGGGAAGCATTTCCACAGCACTGAGGGAGCGTTGGAGGCCATGTTTCCTTTTCCAAGGGGACTTGGGCATGTCTGGGAAGGAAACAGCCTTCTAATTGAGTGGCTCGAAAATCTTTACTGTCGTTCATTACAAATCCATTCTTGTGCCCATATTGAAAGGACCGCGCTGCATAAATAGCTATTATTATTATTAATAATAACTGTTTAGATCTGATGGGGTTAAGCCGTTCCTGGCCTGGGCATGCTCAGGAGGTGATCCAGCATCCCAGCACTGCCTCTTGGTCCCAGGGTCTCCATAAACCTGCTGGGGATGTCTCAGGGGTTTCAGCAGCGCTTCAGAGGGGACAGCTTTAAAATGGATGAGAGAAGAGGGGAAATGGGCTGGGGATGTGACTGGGAAGAGGTGGGTGTGATGGTGCTGAGTCCTTGGTGCTGAGCCCTTGCTGGGAGCTGGGTGCTGGCAGGAGGAGACAGTGGCTCCAGAAGCACAGTGCTGTGTTTAGCACTTCAGCATTGGTGGCTTTCCCGTGTCTGTCATTAATATAAACTTCCTTAATCAGCCTTCCCAATGTCCTGGATCCAGGCTGACCTCCGAGTGCTGGGGCTGGGTGTCCCACTTGCTCCTTTGGGATACGGTTTCTCTTGGAGTCAGTGCCCGGTGCCCGGAGCAACCTCCGCAGCCCGGCCCTGTCCCTGCTCTGTCCCCGCTCCATCCCAGCCACAGATGCTGGGCAGAGCCTCAAGGGTGAGTGTGAAAACACAGATACTGATGTCGTGTTCAGGAACCTCCTTCATGTACCTGCCACTCTGTGTCGTGGCTGTGTCCCTCCAGAGCCTGAGGAGGGTGAGCTTCTGCAAGGCAAGTGCAAGGGGTCTGTGGAGGCTGAGGGTGATGGATACCTGGGAAATCCATCATCTGGGATGCTTATGCTGCTCATTTACGAGGGGTTTTCTCCTTCACCACTTTCCAACTGAAAACAGCGGGGTTAGCGTGAGCAAGCTCATTCTTGCTCCCCCCCTCACTTGACCTATGGTGCCAGTGAGGCCTTGCCATGCTTCAGGCCAGCTCTTTACAGTGCTGCAGGATGCTGAGTGCAGAGCAGAAGCTCCAAACACCCCAGGAACTCAGCAAGCTCCAAAACCCCACAGCAAAGCAGCCCCAACCATCCCACTGCTTGGAAGGGATGAAGCAAGACTTGGGCAGGAAGGTTCCCAGCCCCTCTCCGCCGTCCTTCAGCCGAGGTTGCCCTTTGCAATGAAGAGGTGCGTGGTGCCCTGTTTGGGTGAGGTGGACCTCGGCTCCCATGGGATGCTGTCAGCACTGTGCCCATGGCACATCTCGGCGTGTTATGGCACTTCCATGGGGCTGGTGCTGGCAGAGCCAGGCTCTTGCCATGGCCACGGCTGCCAGAGCTGCTCTGGAGTGCTGCTGCAAGGTCCTGCCTCGGCTCCCTGCTAGGGCTGAGAGCTCTGTCCCATGTCCCCGAGCAGGCAGTGGCACGGATCCAGCCCCACACCAGTGGCATGGCTTCAAGTAAGAGTTAATCAGGTGAGTGCTGCAGGTGCATTCCTTGCTCTATGGACACGCTGCTGTGTACTCGGTTGTGCTCTTGCCCAAAGCTGCTGCACCAGATGTTTTGCAACAAAAACCCCAAACCACATGAAAGCCGTTGAGTTTCATGTTTCATTATAACCCCAAATTCAGGTTTGCCAAGAGTTTCAGCCATTTCACAAACTTTTCCTATGAATGGGCAGTGGAGGCTGGTGTTGAACCTGGTTTTGATGAAAACCCAGGTGCGACTCAGTTGCTTTTTAGCAACTTCTGAGGCTTGCACAAAGGCAAAATTGGAAAGCTTTTGAGAGGAAGAAAGGAACTCAGAGCACGCCAGAGCTGGTGGCAGCGTTTGCAGGGAGCCCTTCGCCCATCAGGCTGTGATTCCTTGGGGACCTAGGACTTGGAACCTAGGCATGGTTGCCAGCCCAGCATGCCTGGCACCCAGGGATGCTCTGCGTGATGCTTTGAGCCCACTTGGCAGCAGCATCATCAAACCGGCCGTTCTGATTCCGTGAGTGCTGCCGGTGCTGTGAGCGCAGGGTCCTTGTTGGCAGCATCTCCTGGTGTTCTCCGCGCCTGGGGCTGCTTGGCTTGGGGCGGTGGCGAGCCCGGGCTTTGCTCTTGGCGTTGCTTTAGGAATAACTCATCGGTGCCCAAGCAAGCTGCGAAGCCAGACCCAGGTAGGAGACAGGTGGGGATGGGGCAGGGGATGGGGCTGGTCCCGAAGCGCGGTCCTGCCCCGGTGGGGCGGGCTGTGACAGCCACACGCGGCCGCTTTCGGCAGCGCCGGTTTCCCTTTCTCCAGCAATTTCCTGAAGTAACGTTGGGAAATGGGAAAACGCTGAACTTTTGAACCGCCCGGAGGACATTGTGCGGGGGGGACACAGCCGCCGCTGCCCGCCGTTTACTTTGGCTGCGGGGCCGCGGGATGCAGGGGGGCTGCGGAGCCGGCGCTGCCCCGTGTTAATGAATGGCTTTCTCGCCGGTGGGTCGCGGAGCCGAGGGAGCCAGAGGAAGTTTGCTTTTGCTCGGGAGAGAAGGGGAGTGCCTGGGCTGGGTGCGAGGGCAGGGGCTGACACCGGGTGATGGATGGGGCCGGGCTCGGGGTGCGGGCAGCTCGCGCCGGTGAGGAGCAGAGGAGGGGAAGGGGGATCCGCTGCGCCTGGAAAGTGCTTTTCCCTCTGATGAACTTGAGAGCGAATAAATCAGTGCCGGGCTGCAGCTGCGGAGCATGTGACGCGCCGAATCCCTGCTCCTTTGGCCATCGCGCTCCCCCCGCACCTCTTAAAGGCACAGCCGGTGGCCGGGGATGGGAATGGGGGGTCAGGGCTGGGCTGGGGGAGCCTCAGGGATGCGGCTGCTGGTCCCTGGGAGCAAGGAGCTCCTGCCAGGCTCTCCGTGGTTCAAAGCTCTCCGTGGTGCCAAGCTTTCCCTTGTTGGAGCTCTCCATAGCACATCATGTGAAGTTTTCCATAGCACAAAGGTCTGATGGTGTGATGCTCCCCATGTGGGCTCCTGCTCTGCTGCCCGTTGTCCCTGTACTAACAGGAGCAAGGTGCTCCCGGGGATGCGATTTCCCTCAGGGTGCCTTGGGCGCAGGGTGGGTGCCTGGTGGCAGCTCCTGCTCTCTGTGCAGGGGTGCCTCTGCTGGGCTCACCCAGGGCCACCACCCCAGCCCCATCCCACTGCTGGCCCATCACACCATCGAGCCCCTCTTCCTCGCTCTTGCTCTCACAAGCAGTGGTGGAACAGGAGGGAATCCAGCGCTGCGGCTTCTGCCCATTGCTGCTGGCACCAGAAGGGGAGGGAGCTGCGTGGAGCACAACACTCAAAGATTACTGAAGCCTTCCCCACTAGATGCAGGGTTCCACGCAGGAATGCCAGAGGACATGGGGTGATGGGGAGGGCGCTACTGCTCTGGCTGCATTTCACAACCCAGTGCAGTGATGCTGGGCTCAGGCTGGAGGAGGGCCTTGGGAGGGGATGTCCCAGTGGAGCTCAGTAAGGATCTGGCCCAGGCTGAGCAAGAACTGAAGTGTTGTGCAAACCCACTGGGGCTGGAGGCGGGTGCTGGTGGGGGCTCAGCAGGACCAGGGTCAGCCCCCCTGGGTGGTTTGCTGGGAGGTGAGCTCGGAGCACACCCCGGCGGTTTAAACTGCTGTTTATTTTCTAAGTGCTGCTGGAGCAGGGAAGTCAGGCATGGAAAAAAACCCAGAGCCGCTCTGTGATTTACGTGGTAAAGGAGATAAGTGGGGATTTAAAGAGAAGGGAATATATAATTGAGACGAACGTGTAATATGAGCAGGGATCCAAACAGAGAGATCGTAATCAGAGCGTTGGGAGAAGCTGAGGTTTATTAATGAAACGTCTCATCTATTTGTCAGCTGAGCAGGAGCAGCCTTTCCCAGCGGCTGGGGGCGGAGGGGGATTGCTCTGGTGTTCCCGGTGTTCCCGCTGCCACCGCAGGGATCGAGGCTGCCATCTTCCTGCCGAGGTGGATGATGCTGAAACCAAAGAAGGGTTAGAGGGAAAAGAGAAAGCTTTGGAAGCTGGACATTGCCGTTTTCCTGCTGTAATCTGCTGTAGATGCCTGGGGCTGGCAGCGCCCTGCAGTGATGCTGGTAACTGCCTGAGCAAGGGCTCAGTGGAGCCTTCTTTAAAGCCCTTCACCTCCCTGTTCCTCTGCCCATCTCTTTGCCCTCTGGTGCAGACTTGTATTCTCCTCTGGGAAGGGACAGCAGATACTTGGTGGATACTCTGGGATACTCGGTGGATACAGCTGGGAGTGAATGTGCGGCCTTGGGCTCAGTCTCCTCTGCTGGGTTCAGCTGGGGCTTCTCCACAGCTCCAACCTGCTCATGGGCATGAAGAGCTCCTGTCCTGCTCCTTTCTCACCCTGGCACTCGCTGGGTCCCCCTTGCTGCTCTCCCTGATCCCAGTGCTTGACTGCCCTGTGGTTGGTTGGTACCTGTGTGGCCGGGGGTTTGCTGTGTGGGTTGGTGGATCTGCTCCCCAGGTGATGTAAGGCACGTGGCATTGCTCACCAAGCGCCTGTTCTCGGGGTGACACCGGGAGAGATGCAATCGCCCTCTGTCACCCTCCACTCACTCAGCCCTGCCCCAGCGTTGCCATTGGGGCTCCTCAGCCACGAGGATGATGCTGGTGGTGTCCAAGGGGTTAACCTGGGACTGCAGCATGAACAGGCTGTGACTGGACATGAAACGAGCATTTTTGCAGGGTCCTTCCCCTTCCCAGGCCCTGGCAGTTATCTGCGGGCTGACAGAGTGCCTGCAACAGAGACCCGCTGGACATTGACCCGTCCATGCCGAGCTCAATTAGGCTGTATCTGATTGGACTTGGTGCAGCCTCATTAGCTTTGGACTCAAACCAGAAACTTAAACCCAAAGGCAGCTCGCAGGCAGACCTGCCTTTGTGCAGCCTGCCCGGGCAGGGGGGAGCCTTTCGCAAGCCTCTTTCCTGCTCCGGGAATGGGGCTCAACCCCTCATCCATTCCTGCCCATCCCTTCGGCCACGCCACCCTTTAGAGTGATGTGGGCCAGTGGTTGCTCTCAACACTGACCACAGATGGGAGCAGAATCACAACTGGGCAGTGTGAGGAGCTCTCACTCCTGCACCTCTTGTCCATCCCGTAATAAGGAAAACCTCATCATCCCAGGGCTTCCCCTCCGACCCCGTGGGGCAGCAGCACTGGTTCAGGGCTCCCATTTGCCAGAGCTCTTGGTTGGCTCTGCTTCATTGTGCTCTTTTGGCTGCTTCTTTCCATGCTTTGGAGAGGAGCATTTCAGGGCTTGGCAGCAGCTCCCCCAGGAGAGGAACCTGCTCAGCTCCAGATCTGAGCCCCATCTCCTGTCCATGTCCCAGCCCAGTGTGCAGGGAGCAGTGTGTGATCCGGGTTCACTGCTGGGCTCATTGCATGCCACGAGCGCAGCGCATCACTGCGGGAACCTCGACCTGAGAGGAGACCTCTTTCTGCTAGGGCGAGCCTGATGCTTTTGGGTTTCCCTTGTGTCTCGCTGGATCCTGCTTGGTTGTTCATAGCTCAGAGCGTAGCACCCCCTCAAGGGCAATCAGATCACTTCCCATTTGCCCACAAGCCCATAAAACAGCAATTGAATGTAATTAAAAGGCCATAATGAGCTTCAGCAGCCTGCGGGGCCACTGAGTGTGGGCTCTCAGAGAGCTCTTTTCGGGGAGCAGGATGGAGTGAGGAGCTCGGAGCAGAGCTCCTGGGACAGGATGGGCAGGCACGAGGAAGCACCCAGGTACCACCTCCACCACGTGCCCATGTGGGTGATGCCCATTGGGAAAGGCTGGAGGGACCCCAGGGTGCAGCCCTTCACCTTTGCAGAACAGAGGGAGCATGTTCCCCTCTGTTGGCATCTTTTGTTGCAGTTCTGGCTTCACTGATGCTCTTCAGCACCAGGGAGGTACAAGTTCTCTCTGGCCATGGCCTGGTTTGCTCCTGGCTGTGACTGGGGAGGGTTTGTCGCAGGGGACATAGACAGGGATGAGGGCTCAGTCCTTGTGCTGTGGTAGTGAGGTCTGAGCCCCCCAAACCTTCCTTTTGGGGTGCGTGCGGACAACCCAAAAGGATACAGGAGAAGGGGGGAAGGTTTTTGGCTCAAAGAGGGGAGATTGAGATAAAAGGAAGAAATTGTTTATGATGAGGGTGCTGAGGCGCTGGCACAGGGTGCCCAGAGAAGCTGTGGCTGCCCCATCCCTGGCAGTGCTCAAGGCCAGGTTGGACACAGGGCTTGGAGCAAGCTGCTCTTGTGGAAGGGGTCCCTGCCCGTGGCAGGGTTGGAGCTGGAGGAGCTTTAAGGTCCCTTCAACCCAAACGAGGCTGGGGTTCCATGGTCCCCAAGACAGCTGGGGCTGGGCTGGGGGCAGCGGCTGCTGGGAGGGGGCACAGGGAGCTCGGGGCTGCAGTGTCCGGAGCTGAGAGGGGCCGCGCGGAGCCCGGCACACACTGCCCCCATTATTGCCTGATCCTGCCGCGGTTCCCAGCCAGTAAATTAGGGGCAGTGGCTGCGCCGCTGACAGCAGAACAGAGCACATTGTGAGAGCAGGGACAGCGCCGGCCCTTGAGGGATGAAATCCGAGCCTGTAATTTCTCAGGACTGTTGTGACATCTTTGCACAAGCGTGTGATTGAGTCACATTTGCTTTATCAGCAGAATCCTTGTTTGCTGGGTGCGCCCTCCCCCTCCGCTGCCCGGAGCCCAGCCTTTCCCTGCTCTCCAGGGCTCCTCACACTTTCCATGTCACCCTCTTGCTCACGCTTCCTGCTTTTCCCTTCTCCACCGCAGCTCCTGCCAGGGGGGCTCGGGGCTGCCCCGGCTGCGGGGGAGAGGCAAAGGGAACGGGGGTGTGGGTCCCCTCATGGATGGGGAGGTGGCTGACGATGGGTGCGTGCAGGGAGGAAGCCGCAGGGATGGAGGAAGGCGTTCGGGAGCGTTTCCTCCAGTGACATGGCGGCTTCTGGAAAATTCCTCTTCTGAGTCCTTTCCCCCTCGGAGATGGGAACAGTCCCCACAGGCTTCGGGCTCTGCCCCCGGCTGCAGCAGTGAGCTGTGCGGGCACAGGGCTCCTGGCAGGCTGCATGGGGGTTTAAAGGCAAAAAAGGATGAAATGAGCCCCTGTGCTGGAGCTGGGCATGCTCCAGAGTGGGGTCTGTGCCCCTCCTGCACCCTCGTGGCCGCAGTGGGGCTGCTCCCCCATCCATGCTAGCTTGGTGGGGGTCATCAGACCTCTGGGCACCCAGGCTCCACTGCGAGGTTTGGGGCGAGGGGCAGCAGCCTGTTGATGGCCTTCAGGGGGCCGGGCAGCAGCACCAGAGGGATGCTGCTGCATCTCCTCCAGCCGAGGGAAGCCCCTGGACCAGGAGCCCGGGCTGGAGGCCCTGGGATGCGCTGTGCCCCTCGCTGGGTTTGGGGCGGCCGTGCCAAGGGTTCCACTGGGGGGAAGCTGGGGCGAGGAGCCGAGTGGCTTTGAGGTTTTGGCTTGGTCAGAGTGAAACCTGCAGGGAGGAGGAACCCCCGGCGCCGGGAGCCACCAAACCCCAGTTCCCACCATCGGTGCGGGGCTGGAGCGCTGCGGTGCCGCTGGCGCTGCCCGGGAACGTGCTGAGCACAGTGAGGAACCCCCAGACCTGGTTCCTGAAGAGAGGCTGCACGTGGTGGCTTCTGAGTGCCTGCAAAAGGCACAGTACTGGGGGTGTCCCCTGTGCGGACCTCGGGGGCTCAGAGGGACGTCCTCGGGTTTGTCTCTGCAGTGACTCCAAGGATGTAAAAAGAGACACAAGTCAAGTTACGCTGGGGTGAAATCGTGGTTACTCAGGACCAACATGCTCGGTGGTCCAGTGCTCCTGCACCCTCTTGCCTATAGGTGTGGCAGCAATGCTCAGAGGGGTGTGTGGATGTATGGATAACATAGAGCTGCATCTTCTGACATCTTCTATGGCATCTTGGGGTGCCCATTCCCAGTGATGGAGCACCTGGTGGCTTAATGGGCTCAGTTGCCGCTCCTTGGTGGGCATAGTACTGTAAATGCAGTTTGATGTGCTGGAAGCGCAGGGTGATGTTGTTTCTTGTCTGGTTTCTGGGGTAACAGCCAGGCTGCACCGTGCGGGTTGTCTCCCCATGTTGGGCACTGTCAGGTCCACGGCAGCAGCCAGCATTGGCAGGGGTAGAGTCAGTTCTTGCTCCATCTTTGCTTCAGTTCTCAGCTGTGCTGGTGTAAATTGAGAGCAAACTTACTCAAGATTGTAGGCCAGGGGCTATTTAAATCCATCTGCTGAAAACATACTCTGTTCTTTTAGGTTTTGATCAGGGACAAAAGTGAGGACCTGACCTCTTGTGGTCACTGTATTACCCTGGCTATTTTCACATGAAACCTATGGGCAAACCCTCGTGTCCTGCCCTGGTTTGGTGCCTTCCTGTGGCTCTCAGCATCCCACTTTGCGTGCAGGCTGTTGACCACTGGTGCCTGGGTTTGCTGTGCTGCCCACACAGGGACAGTGAGAGGAGGGGAGGAATCCTCCATCACGTCAGGATCCTTGGAAGAGATTTCTGCACCACTTTTGAGGAATGGGAGCAAATGGACAGTGTGGTTTTGATTGCCAGGTTTGTTTTGGGGTGCACCACCCGCAGGGGCACCGATGGAGCAGCTCTCGGTGCTCTCAGTGCTCTCAGCTCTGAGCGTGCAGCTTCTCCACGCAGATTCCCGTGCATTTGGGTGTCAGTTTTGAACGTGGTCAGCACCAGAGTGACACTTGGCAGCGCAGGAGGAGGAGAAGGACGTTGCCAAAAGCCTGATCTCAGCTGCACAGTCCAAGCACGAGGCTGCTGAAGGAAGGGAGCGGCCACCCAAATTTAGCATTTCCTGCTGTTTAATACTCAGAATTGATCTGCTTTCTGATTAGGGAGGAAGAGGTGCTGGGGGGGAAGCGGAAACAGGGGTGAGAGCGCAGCTTTCCAAAGCCTGGCTGGTGTTGGGCCCTACACCCCCTGTAGCCATGGGGTCCCTGCAGCCACAGGGTCCCTGCAGCCCCTCTGGTCCCACTCGGACGGGCTGTGGGGTTGTGTCTGGGTCCGTGACCCTCCTCGCCTGCAGAGGAGCGCGGCTCCTGCAGTCTGTGTGCCCGGAGATGTGTTTTGTTGACGTTCCCCTCTCCCAGGAGCTGCCCAGCAAACTCCTGGCTGTGTGAGGAAAGGTTTTCCAGCAGAGCGAGGTCACTGGAGCTTTACTGGCAAAGCCTCTTACACGTAAATGAAGATTATGCTGGGGAGAGCTTATGCTGGTACAGTTTATTCTGGTACAAATGAGCTATCCTGGGAAAAAAGCACCTCTGCGCTGTTGTTTGTTTCTGCCCCGGGACATTTTGTGGTCTAGAAATGGTAAATCACAGCCCATGATAATGCTGCTGAGTCAGCTTTAAGGTTGCCGTCCTGTGATTCTGTGATCCAGACGTGGGTGTCTGCTGGTCCAAACTGGAGCTTTCTGCCCCAGGAATGCCAAGGGGATGGAAAAGAGCAATGAAGCTGCTCAGGGCCATTGGGTGCTTGTCTGCACTGGGTGAGTGGCAGCCGGATGAGGATGGGGACTAAAGTTTTATGAAGACATTTTCTTCCCTTACTGAGAATTAATAATAGCACAAGAACTCTGTCTGTCAGGAGGCAGGAGAGGGGGAAAATACGAGTAAGGTTGAGCCAGCAGTTGAGATGCTGCCTGGGTCTTGCAATAGCCGGGATCTATTCCCAGCTTTGGCTCCGATTTCCTGTGTGACCTTGGTGAAGGTCACAGAAGCCTGAGCCCTGCTTGCTCTGTGTCTGTTGACGGGGCTGTTGTGTTGTCAGGGTATTGCTCTCTCTGTACCTCAGTTTCCCCACTGGATGATGGCTCCAAAGGGGAGCTTGCAGAGACAGGGATCTGCAAGGAGGCAGGGCAGCAATGAGCACCATGCCAGAAAAACAGGACTAGGCTCCTTATCTTGAGACCAGATCCAAACCCGGTGGCTCCAGTCTCCGTGCGGTGTATTCAGCTGAGGCGGGTTCCCTGCTGTGGAACACGCTTCATCACTGCACATGGATCATGAGGCCCAGGCCAAAATGCCGTGCTCTTTGGGAAAAATCCCCCCCCAGATTCTGTGGCTCATGGGTTCGTAGTTTAGAGAAAGGAAAAAGAGCTCCACTGCGAGTTCCTGAGCTGCTGAGGAGCTCTCGTTGCCATCGCCCAACTGCCGTGGGGCATCGCACAAGATATATAGAGGTCGTTGTGTTTAAACAAAGGACACAGAGAAAATAGCTGCAATTTATGGGTGTGACACGAGGGGAAATGCTTGGAGAAGGGTTTTGTTTTTAGAAACAGGCACAGAGTTTATTTTGGTCAGGAGATAGTCACAACCCCCCGACACGGACAGTCTCGCACTGCTTGAGCTGCAGACGTGCTCAGCAAAATACCTCCCATCTGCAGCAGTGTGAGCGGTATCCATCAGTTTGGGGGTTGTTTGTTTCTATGGGGTTATTCCATCAATTGAGGCTTCTTTCCTTTTGTAATTCATCGTTTTCTAGTGCTTCTTAGCATTCAAGGTCCTCAGGGATGCTTGTGATGAGTGAGGACTGTGGACTTGGCTGGCCAGGTTGGACAGGGCTTGGAGCAACCTGCTCTAGTGGAAGGTGTCCCTGCCTGTGGCAGGGGGTTGGGACTGGATGAGCTTTAAGGTCCCTTCCAAACTGTTCTATGATTCTCTGATTCTATGGCTGATGTCCAGCTCTGATCCCCATCTCTCCGCCTCAAGTCATTATTTTTCCCATATGCATCTTCCCACTGGAGCGTTCCAGGCACTGGAAGTGTCTGTGCAGAGTTGCCTCAGGCGGAATCTTGATTTTCCCCTGGAAAAAAAGACCCGAATCTTTTTCCCTATTTGCAGTTATTTGAAGGTGAACGTTTCCCTTTGCTGCTCCTCGCACAGCAGTGGGAATCGCTGTGCAATTTGGGCTGCGGAGGAGGAAGCATTTGGATGAGGAGTGCAAACATCCCTGTGTCCAAGGGGTTGCTTTGAACCGGGCTTTGCGTCACGGTGCTCTGAAGGAGTTCAGGTCTGGTTCAGGTTTCAGAGCGGTTGGCCAAGGGTTGGGTGAGAACACACCCAGATGTGTCCGTGCCTGCACACGCTTCTCCCCGACGGGCCTGTGCAGCACAGGGTTAGTGCTGCTCTCGCCTCCTTCCCTGGCTCTTGCTGCTGCCTGAGCTGTTTGCTCCAGACCAGCCCTACCTCACACCCAGTTCCTCGCTGGGTGCCGGGACTGTGTCTGTGGGAAGTGTAAACAGGATGGGTGAGGGGAGGTGCAGAGTGCCTGGGACTGGGAGCTCCCACGGTCCCAAGGGATGAGTGTTGCGGGACCCAGGAGATGGGCATTTTTGGTACCCAGGGGATGGGTGTTTTGGTACCCAGGGATGGGTACGTTGGTAACCAGGAGATGGGTAGTTTGGTAGCCAGGAGATGGATATTTTGGTAGCCAGGAGATGTGTGTTTTGGTACCAGGAGATGGGTATTTTGGTACCCAGGAGATGGGTGTTTTGCTACCCAGGGATGGGTATTTTGGTACCCAGGAGATGAGTGTTTTGCTACCCAGGGATGGGTATGTTGGTAGCCAGGAGATGGGTATTTTGGTACCCAGGCGATGGATATTTTGGTACCCAGGAGATGGGTGTTTTGGTACCCAGGAGATGGGTATTTTGGTAGCCAGGAGATGGGTATTTTGCTACCCAGGGATGGGTATTTTGGTACCCAGGAGATGGGTGTTTTGCTACCCAGGGATGGGTATGTTGGTAGCCAGGAGATGGGTATTTTGGTAGCCAGGAGATGGGTGTTTTGGTACCCAGGGATGGGTATTTTGGTACCCAGGAGATGTGTGTTTTGGTACCCAGGAGATGGTTATTTTGGTACCCAGGAGATGGGTATTTTGGTACCCAGGAGATGGGTGTTTTGGTACCCGGGGATGGGTGTTTCAGGAGAGGTGCCGGCCCTGCACGTGGCTTTGCTTTCAGATGTGCTTGAGTAGGCACGGGCCGGTCGCCAGTAACCTGCCTGTGACCTCTCCTGCCTTATTCAGGATCTTTTAAAGGAAGGACTGTGCTTTGCTGCCTTCCCTTTGCCGGCAGGTCAAATGCCTGTTTCCCCTGGCCAGGGGATCCAATGTGTCCTTGGAAGGTGTCCATCCATCCATCCATCCATCCATCCGTCCGTCCGTCCGTCCGTCCATCCCCTTGGCTAGTGAGAGTTTCTGGGGGTCCTTCAGAGAAGTGCTGGCAGGGACCCCATTCCCACAGGCCACATCCCAGCTGGCTGGAGCACGTTGTAGCACCCATCCCAGCCATTTAAAGGCACCCAAAGCAGAGAGCCAGGGAGCCCAATCCTGCTGTGCTAAACCCCAGGAGCAGATCCCAAAGCCTTGAGGAATATCCCAGGTTACTGCTGTGCCACTGCACGTCAATCAGCTGCGGGTGGCGTGGTGGCAGGCGGTTGTTTTATGTCGACATCCTGCGGGAGCCGAGGCGAGGCCAATCCCCAGGGATGGGGATGTTCACCTCTGCCATGGAGACACATGCCAAGGCCCGTGGTGCTGGCTCACTGCGATGCTGGGATGGCTTTGGAGAAGCTGGCCCCATGGCTTTGGAGAGGAGCATCACTGCTGTGCTGGACCTTTGCTTTCTCGTGATGGGGTTTCCTGCTGGGATCAGTGATCTCTGGGCAGATTGCTGGGGCTGGGCTTGCTAATTTGGAGCTAATTGCTCCAAAATCCTGGGGATAGAGCTGGCCCCGTGCAGGTGACTGCAGGCACCGCTTCCCAAGCTTCAGTCAACTTCGGCGCCTGGAGCCAAAAGCCGTGGCTCCGGGACCCCATGAGCAGCTCCTGGGCAAGCGGCTGTGCCGGTGCCTCCCGCTCCCTGGGCCCCCCTTTGCTGGTGCGAGCCGGGGCAGTGCCGGGGGTGCTGGGGTGAGCAGGGCGATGCCGCGGGGCCCCCGGCGCCTTCCGGCAGCTCCGCTCGCAGCCAGCCCCTTCCTCGCTGCGGATTGTTTTGCAAGCGGCGTGACAGGATGGGGAGGAAATGTGCCAGGAGCGGCTCCGTGGCTCCTCTCGGGAGAGCTGGAGGCTATTTTTAACCCCCCCTTCCCGCCCTCCTCCTCCTGCTCCCCCGGGACGCGGGGCCACAGGGGCAGGCACAGCCCCGCGCTGCTGCCTGCAGGGAAGCTCCGTGCGGCGCACGCAGGGTTCCCCCCGCACGCTCCTGCCCTGGGTGCACAAACACAGCTCGTGCAATGCACAAACACAGCTCGTGCAATGCACAAACACAGCTCGTGCAATGCACAAACACAGCTCGTGCAATGCACAAACACAGCTCGTGCAATGCACAAACACAGCTCGTGCAATGCACAAACACAGCTCGTGCAATGCACAAACACAGCTCGTGCAATGCACAAACACGCTGTCCCTGACAGACCGCCCTCCGCACCGCTGCCGCGTGCGGGTGCTGCCGCGTGTGCAGCCCCGCCGTGCTGCTGGCGTAGATCCGAGTTATCCTGCAGCGTGGGGAGCACTGGTGGGTTGATCCCGGGCACCAGCCGCAGCAGGGGTGCTGCCTTCGGGGCAGGGTTTAAAGCTGGGTGCAGCGGGTGATGAGTAGGATGGAGACAGGCATCCTGATAGGTCTCGGGGTGGAGGTGCCCTCAGCGCCTGCCCTCGTGCCTGTGAGGGTCCTCCAGCGGAAGGTGGTTGTGAAAGGTGCACTGGGAATTTCGAGGGCAGGTTCAGAGCCGCCCCATGGCAGGGCAGGGAGGGGGGGACTCTGCTCAGGGCTTGCTGCAGCGATGCAGTCAGACTGGGGACTGTCCTGTCCTGGATGGGAGACTCAACCCCGCTTCTCTCTTTCCTCTCTTACAGATTTCTCCAACCAAGTCAATTCCACATCCCTGAACTCTCCCACAAGCCGGGGGCCCATGGCCACCCCATCCCTGCACCCGTCCATCGGGCCAGGCATTGGCTCCTCGCTGGGCTCCCCGGGCCAGCTCCACTCACCCATCAGCACCCTGAGCTCACCCATCAATGGCATGGGACCTCCGTTCTCCGTCATCAGCTCCCCCATGGGCCCGCACTCGATGTCCGTCCCGTCCACCCCCAGCCTGGGATTCGGCACCAGCAGCCCACAGGTAAGGGGCGGTGGTGGGAATGTTGCAGCTGCCTGTTTAGCCGGGAGAGGCCACCTCTGTGGGGTTCCTGATCCAGAACGGGCTCTGCCCTCCCTGCTGCAAGCCTCGGCTAGCAGGATGCTGCAGTGGCCTGGGTGGGCTACAAGGGACCAACACAGCCGGTGTATGGCCATACATCACCTCCCATTGCTTGTACCCTCCAGTCCTGCCCTGCTTGTCCCCAGGCTGGGGGTGACAGGGGAGCAGTGACTGCCTCTGGGAACCCTGAAGCTCTGGATGGACCCGGAGCCACCCCAATGCTTCTCACTGCCCTGTCTCTCCCTTGGGAAGCCCACAGTCCCCATGGTGCAAACCGAGGGGCTCTCCTCGAGGGCAAGGGATGATGTTCACTGGCTGGAGATGAGGTAAAACCCCTCCAAGCCTGGAGCGATAAGCTCTGTTTAAAAATAGCATGATAGGGCTGGCCCCTGCCACCTGCTGCTGGTGCCGTGGTGTTCAGTGAAAGGGCAGACTAAGGAATTGGCCTCCACCTGCCCCTGGATGCGGGTTAGTCATTCCCGGCCCCAGCAGGCACCTGCCGGCACCTTTATTTTTAACTACTGGATTCATTCCCAGAGATAACGGGTCTGCTGGTCCCAATCCCAAGGCAGGAGGTGCATGGGGTGGATGTGCCGCCTGCGTCCCTTGGCCAGGGGAAGGGGGAACTGAAACAGCTCCTGGGAACGGGCGGCTGGAGCAAAATTAGCACCGAGAGCACCAAAACGGTGGGGAAGGAGTGGGAAGGGGGATGTGAAGCAACACGGGGATGAGCCGTAAGCTGGGGTGGAAATGGGGAAGGGGTGATGCACCCCCTGCATCAATTGCAGTGGCTATAGGGAGCGGCGAGCCGGGGGAACTGAAAAAGCAGGGCAGAAAAGGGGAATTGAGAATGTGGTGCTGGGGGTGAGCTGGCACCACGGCGGCTCCATCGGCGCCGGGCAGGAGCCTTCGTTCAGGGCTTGTCTTAAGCGGTTTTCCTGGAGGTGACAGCGAAGAGGTCTCCAGCCTAGTGGTTCCCACCATCTGTTCCCTGTCTGGGCAATTAGGTCCCTGTCCCATCCCTGCAGCAGGCAGAGACACCTACCTGGGAGGATGAGGCTGGTGCAGGCAGGCAGTGGGGCTGATGCTCAGGGGGGAACGCAGCCCCCCCACCACTGCAGCGGTGTAATGAGGCGAGAGGCCCCCATGGCTGCACGGGGATGGCACTGATGGAAGGTGCTTTGAATCAGATGGCAGATGCCACTTGCCATCAGGCCATGCCTCATCACCTCCGGAGAGCCAGCGGAGCAGAAGGGCACAGGGCGTGCAAGGGGTGGTGGTCCCCCCACCCCTGCTCCTGCAGCAGCTGGGGTGGACAGGGGTGTGGAATGCTGGGTGTTATCCCTGTCCCATGTGGCTCCTCCAGGGTGAGGAGCCAGCAGCCCTGGGTACCAGTGTCCAGAGGATGCTCAAACCGCTCCCGGCGCCCTCCCACTGCACTGTGCAACTTCCCAGGTTTCCAAATGCAGCCCCAGTATCAGGGCGTGAGGCAGGGGTCCTGCCATGGGATCCCAGCACGCAGGGATGCTGGGACGCAGCTGGGGTAAGGCGTCTGGGGCAGGAGCTGGTGAAAGCAGGGGCAGTTTGCAGTGGAGAGCAAGGTCTCAGCCGCGCTGTGGGGGCGGACCCAGCGCTTTACTGGGATTTAACACATTTTGAAGCCCTCTTGTCTACAGATTCTGGAAAAACGGGAAAAATCAGGATTTTCCGCAGGGGCTGGGGGGAGGGCCCTGCCCACGCGCTCGCAGCCGCCCCAGGCATCGCTGGCAGCGGCTCGGGTGAGCGGGAGCAGATCAGGATCGGGCTTTTCCAGAGCCGCGCTGCCTTTGCTCAGGGCTTTGTGAGGGTGCCCGGGGGACCGGGGGCGGGTGCGGGGGTGGAGCAGAGCCGGCAGGGACAGCCCGGGTCTGTGGTGCGGAGGGGAGGGAGAGGCGCCGGGGGCTCCGCTCTGAGCCGGGCCGTGGAGGCAGCGCGGGCGCCGGGCGCGGTGGGAACCCCCGGCACGTGGTGCCCGGCCGGCGCGGGCAGAGGAACCCGTGATTTCCTGCAGCCCAGCCCGGGCTGACTCAGCTCCAGCCCCGGCTCCTGCTGGGTGTGGGGCTGAGGAGGGTGGGTGACCCCCCCCCCTTGCCCCGTTGTGGTTCTGCACACTGTGCCCCCCAGGGGCTCTTGGGGCTGCCGTGGTTGGCTCCGTGAGCTCTGTGGTGAGGAAAGGTTTATTATCATCGGCATAGAATCGCAGGAGCACGGAATGGTTTGGGTTGGAAGGGACCTTAGAGCTCACCCAGCTCCAACCCCTGCCATGGGTAGGGACACCTTACACTGGAGCAGCTTGCTCCAAGCCCTGTGTCCAACCTGGCCTTGAGCACTGCCAGGGATGGGGCAGCCACGGCTGCTCTGTGCCAGTGTCCCACCACCCTCATAGTAAAGAAATTCAGGCAATGACGAAATGGCTCCAAAAGTGCCCTGGGAGGAATTCCCGGAGCTGGAGGGATGTGGTACAGCAGAGCCAGCAGCTTGCAGGGTAGCTCAGAGAGAGGCTTCGTGCCTGGGGGCCCACAGACCCCAACGAGTGCTCCTGCCTGGGGCCCACTCATCCCTCCCCTGCCCAGTCTCTCACAGGGTAACCAAGCAGCAGCTAAACCCTAGGAGCGTATCCGGGGTGGCACCGGGTCCCACTGCCTTTGGTTCCTCCGCTGGCACAGGCAGGCAGGAGGGGGAGGCAGATCCGTCGCATTTCTCCGGGGTGGGTTTTCCTTGCTCTGTTCCATGGTTATTAGTCATCCTCCTCCTAAGCCCTCCCCACCAGCCTGGAGCCTTCACAGCCAGAGCAGCGGCTGTGTGGCTCTAATTGATGGATCACGAGCCCTGGGATTTCCCTGCATTAACGTGTGACAAGTGCAGTTGCTGAGTGTGTCTGTGAGGGTGGAGAAGCACAACAAACCAAGGCACAAATCCTGCGTATCCAACCTGGATTTAGCAGCTGGCAGGGATGGAGGCTGTGTGCCTGGGAGGGCAGCCGCAGCCTCCCGCCTGTGCTGCGTCCAGAGCTGCCTGAGCCCGGCTCCCCCCAGCCCGCTGTCCCTGTGTCTGGCCCACATCTGAGTTTCTCTTGGTACATGGAGGGGGGGGAAAACTGCAGAGGGCAATGTGGGAATCAGCCCAGGCATCCGCTGCTCAGTCCCAGCACCATGGGGCCATGGCAGCACTCAGCTTCCAGCCGGTTCCCTGCTTTCTTCACCAGCCACTGGAGACCCATCTCACTGGGGAGGGAAGCGGAGGTGTGCAGTGAGGCTGCTGCAAGGCTGGAGGTTGCAGGGGAGCGTCCCACCCAAGGCAGCTCTGGAAAGCCAGGCCCTGTTGCATCTGGGATCTATTTATTTGCTGTGAAGGTTTCCTTTGGAGGGATAATGCAAAAAGGATATCTATAAATCGCAGAGCTAAAGCGCGCGTGTCCTGGCCTTCATCATCCATGCAAGTGCTTGCTCCCAGCCAGCAGCTCTCCCACAAACCATCACTGCAAATCATGTCCCCACTGGAAGCGTGTCCCCTGCCCCTGTCTGAGCGTACAGCCAGCCCAGCTGTGGGGCTGCTCAGCCCCACATCCGTGTCCCCAGCTCCCCGCTGAGCACTGTGATTCTGCCTTGACAGCTCAACTCGCCCATGAACTCCGTCAGCAGCACAGAAGACATTAAGCCCCCCCTGGGGCTCAACGGAGTCCTCAAAGTGCCAGCACATCCCTCAGGAACGATGGCCTCCTTCACCAAGCACATATGTGCCATCTGCGGGGACAGATCTTCAGGTGAGGCCAGTGCCTGCCCCGGGGGGGTCACAGCGGTGTGTGGGTGCCCTGGGGAGCCTGGCGAGGGCTTGCACAGCTCCCTGCACACAGGCCATCGGGAGAGGAGCTGCCCGTGCCCCCATAGGGGTCTCTGCTGAGGGTGTTACACCCTCATCCCCAAGCAGCACAGCCCTTGTCTGAAGACAAGGCAGCAGTGAGCGTCCCTCTCTGTACCCATCCTTTGATCCGCAATGGTATTGTCACATCTCACCAGATAGAGAGATGTGCTTCACATGGAGTGTCTGCACTCCAGGGAGATAAAGATGTGCTAATTCCCTTTATTCTCATGCTGTTTCAAAAGCTTTCTGCTCCAGAATTGCTCTGGTTGCCTTGTTTGTGAGGCCCTTAGGGACACCTCCCGCCCCTGTCTGGCTCTGAGGCTTCAAGCAGAGGGCGGTTCTGTGCTGCAGAGTGGGCTGGGGCATGTGTCTGGTGTGGGGAGTCCATGTGGGTCACAGGGGATCGGGGGGGGGTCCCCAGTTTCACTGCATGCTCACCCCTGATGTATGGCTAAGAAATGACAAGGGCTTTCCCTGGGTATAAGGCTGGTGGTAGCCCGTGGAGGGCATCCTGGTTTATGGAAGTCACTGCTTTTTAATTCACAGCTCCAAGAAACCCCTGCTTCCCACAGACATGGCCCTGGGAATTGTTGATGGTCTTTGTGGCCAGGGGGAGCAAAGGGGGGACACTCAGTGAGTCACAGAATCATCGAATACCGTGTTGGAAGGGACCTCAAGGATTCTGGTCCATCCTTTCTAGGCAAAGCATCACCTAGACTGGATGTCCCAGCATCTTGTCCACCACCTCCCTGTGGAGATTATTGCAATGGTTGCTTGTTCTCATGGTGAACAAAGATCCTCTTGTGTCTTGAGTCCCCCTAACCCGATTCTCCCCCCACAGGAAAGCATTACGGGGTTTACAGCTGCGAGGGCTGCAAAGGCTTCTTCAAGCGCACGGTGCGGAAGGACCTGACCTACACGTGCCGCGACAACAAGGACTGCCTGATCGACAAGCGCCAGCGCAACCGCTGCCAGTACTGCCGCTACCAGAAGTGTCTTGCCATGGGCATGAAGCGAGAAGGTGAGGCAGGGGGAGCCTGCCGCGGGCTCCCAGGGGTGCTGTGGGTACCTTTCCTTCGCCAGGGTGCTCCTGTGGGCAGCATCACGTGCACCAGAGCTGCGTGAGCCTTGCGGAGGGCTGCTTGTGCCGGGGTTTGCATTTTGCCTTTGCGCCACAGCCGAGGTCTCTTTTGGGCTCCAAACCAGTGCCAAGCCCCAGGATGGTCCCCAGCTGGGCACTGGCGAGACAAAGACCAGGTTTAACTCATGGGTTACGGAGCACCATCCTCCTCCTCAGGGTCTGCTGCTTGGGCACCCACACTGAGCACTGGCTGCTCCGCCTCAGCCCTGTTCCCATCAGCACCAATGCTGCTGTTGTTTTCTCATTGGGAAGAAGAAGGAAATTCAGTCTCACAAAAGATCTCTCTCCCCCCACTGGAATTTAAATGCAGGCTCTCAAGCTCCCTGGCAGTGCCTCTTTCAAATGCTCTTTTTAAATGCTGACTGCATCTGTTTTAAGCTGCTGGCAGAGCAGGCTTTTACCAGACGTGACGTGAGAATTGACCCCGTGGTGCTGCTCAGTTCTCTGCTGCCTTCTCCCCTTACATCTCCAGAGCCACACTTGCCTCCCTGCCTGGCGATAAACCCGTCCCTCTGCCCAGTCACCCTGGTTGCAGCATCGCTCCAGCCGGCTCTCTTTGAAGAGCACTTAGTCCTGTCTGGAGCATTAATTAAGCAGGGCAGTGCTGGAGCTGCAGCTGAGTGCTGCGCAGCCCGGCCGCGCTGGGGTCACCTAAGGACCCACCGTGAGCAGAGTCTTCAGCTGTCAAAGCCGTCTGGGCTCGAGGTGCGGGGGGATTGCATCGCTTTGGAGTTGGGGCACCCAGGGCTCCTCCGTGGCCCTGCAGAGCTTAACCCTTTGGTGCTCGGGAGCGGAGCTTCCTGGAGCTCCAGACCTCCGGTCTGAGGTGGAGACATTCAGGAAATGCCGCTGAAGATGAGAGGGGCAGTGCAGGAATAATCCTCCGTGTGCAGGAGGTGGCACTGCCCTGGCTGCTCCGCAGATGGGCAGAGCATGGAGCACGCAGGATCCCATGGGATGTGTGCGTCAGGAGGAGGAAAGGCTGATCTCCAGCCATGGGAGACTCGGGTGGCTAAAATGAAGCCAAGAAGTCTCCTGTGGTTTGGAGAGTGGAGCATTGTGGAGCATCCCATTGCCCTGGCATTGCATCCGGAGCCTTGCACTGGAAGCTGGAGACCTGCTTTCCTTTCAGACCCCTAGAATGCCTCAGCCAGCATCCATAGGGAAGAGACTCCAGAGCTAGCTGGGAAGGGAACCAACCCCGCAGTAGTGAGAAGGGAACACCATCAGTAACGCTTTAACCCTGCAGCCTGCACTGACACTGGTGATCGGGTCCTGCTTCATGCCTGCTGCAGGTGGTGATTGCATGGGCAGCACCACTGATGTTACAGGTCCATTAATTAATTCCTCCATGGTGGTGGAATTCCCCAGGGAGTGCATACAGCGTGAGGACTCGATTAATTCATCTTGATTAACGTTATCACAATGAATACCAAATGAATTCATAACCATCAGGCAATTATTTAGAAGTGTGACAGATGGGATCCTCCGGACTCGGGCAGTGCTGGCGGATCTGACACTGGCACTGCTGGGGCCAGCTCAGGGAAGGGCAGGAAGCCAGGGCATCGGCAGTGAGCAGATGTTTGGGGTATGATCCCTGTGTAGGGAAGGCTGGAATGACTCTCCCAGTCCTCAGAGAAACCTTTTGCTTGTTATAAACCGAAAAACTCGGGGCAGGTTTGGAGATGTCCCAGTGTTATCCCAGATCTGACAGTGAGAAGCTGGATCTCGCTGAGCTTTGGGTTTGGGCAGCTCTTGAGTTTCACACATGACAGCCACCTGATTTGCCAAACCCAGAACATCCTTCCCATTGCATCCATCCTTTGGCAGGCAGGAGCCTTGTCCTTGCACCAGTCCCGCTGCCTCCCCATCACCTCGGTTTGAACAGTTTTGGGCTAAATCCTGTATTGCTAATTCCTTTTGCCTGTATGCTCGCAACATAGCTGGCTTCTTATCCTCTAGTGTAAACTTGTTGCATCTTTTAAGTGACAGAACCAGGATAATAGGCCTCATTTCCCCCAAAATTATCTTTCTCTGGAGACCTAATTTATTGCTGCATAAAAGCACAGAAGATTTCTGCTGGGGAAGCATCTCTCTTGTAGCCCAAAGGTATTTGTGTGTCATGGAAGTACAGTAAAACCCTCTGAACCAAGGACTGTAGCTCTGATGAGAGAATAGCTGCTAAAGGCACCCTGCCTGGTGGTGAGCAGACCTGCAGAGTGATGCTGGGAGGATGAGGGCTGAGGGGTGCATACGCAAAACTTGTGCCAGAGGGGTGAAAGGAAAGGGCTTCTTGCATAGCCAAGAGGTTGATTTAAAGGAAGGAAGGAAGGATGGATGGAGGAGGGGTTGGTTCAGGGCTGTGAGGCTCAGCTTGAGGGGGTGAAAGTCTGCGGGAGCAGAAGGTTCCTTCTGCTGTGTACACCTCTTCTTGCTGCTCCCCATGCAGAGCATCTAAGATAGATCCTGGCACTGTGTTCACGGTGAATGAGCCTTCTGGACTCTGAGGGTTTGCAGCGGTAATAAACAAGCAACTGGGAACTTTTTCCTCTATGAATTACTGCCAGCTGTGTGAGGCTTTGGGGTTTGTTCTCTGTCTCCCACTAAATACCAGATAGCCAACAAAATTAAGATTACCATCAGGGATCTTGACTAAAGCAGGGATTATTACTGTGGGGGTGGCCGTTTGAATCCAGAAGCGTAACTCTGCTTGATCTGTTCCTCGTTGAGGTCTAAGGTGTCTGTGTATCAGCAGCATTGTAATTTGAAGGGAAAATGTGGACTCTGCCTTGGAGTTAGGGAGGCAGAGGTCTTGTGAAGAGGTGGGAGTGAGCACTGAGGGTCTGGGGATGAAGGCACTTGCATGCAGTGCCATTGGCGGGGGTTACTTCAGGGGTGAAGGGAGTCACTGGGGACTCCCCACCCCACAGGCTCGTGCTGCAGTGCATCACTGTCGTGTGATGAAGTCCTGGCCCCTCTGCTGCTGGCAGCGCCGCGGGATTGGGATCGGGATCGGGATTGCGCTGAGCAGGAAATACCAGTGAGGAGCCTTTCCCATGCTCCCGCCGGCCGCCCTTGGACTGCTTGCAGGGAGCGGAGTTGGGAACCAGCCCTGCTCCATCTCCTGCCTCTCCCTGCCCCGGTGCTGCCTCCGGACGTGAGCAGCTCGGCTTGAAGCCCATCTGCAGACCAGGCCATCCTGCCCTGGTTGGTGCTGCGGCTCGGGCTGAGTAACTCGCACCCAGCATCATTCCTAAATCCAGGCACAGATACTGTAATGGTGGGCTGGCTACAGCGCGGCTGCAGCTTGCCTCCGTCAGCTGCTGCGACATGATCCAGAGCTGTGCTCTGAGGATCCAGGACATCTGTCCGGTTGCTTGCCTGATCTCTCAAGACCTCATTAAACTTCACAGCCTGCGCTAATTCTTCCCCTGTGTTTGTGGGTTGGTTTTCCCCCTCTTGTCAGGCTGAGGGATTTAACCTAGAAGGGGATTGACTTGCAGCATCACAGGGAGTGACTCCAGGCTGCGGCTCAGAGCTGCTCTAATACATCACCAAGTCCAGAGGGTCCAAAGGTTCCCCCTGGTTTAACCTGGAGTGACTTGAGCTCAGCTCCTGCACCAGCACAGCAGCCCCTGAGCTGTTCCTGATCCCCTGCCCTGGCTGGGCATCCCCCTGCACCCCGGCGCTGGAGCCATCCCGGCCCCCACCACATCTCTGGGGACCAACAGGAGAGCAGCCTGGGGAGAAAGGGCAGGAATTCAGGTCTCCAACCCTCTGTCCGAGTGAATGTAAAAGCAGGCAAGTGGCTGTGCCCTGGTGAAGGGGCAGAGGTCAGGAACACAGCTATTTTTAGTAATAATTTCGGAATGGAAAATGTCTTTCAGCTTAATGAGCTTGTTTCTTATATCCTTTTAAAGTGCTGTCTTTAAACCAGCTGGTTAAATGATGCTGGGCTTGTTCTTTGTTTTTAAGGGTACTCTTGGGTTGAGGGAAGGGTTTGGTTTGTGGTTTTCTCTCGTTGTTTTAGCAATGCTGCTGTTTGCTTCAGCTTCACAGGGTCTGGCTTGGAGAGTGGAGTGAGCATTTAATTGAAAATGTTGGAGAAAACACCACTGGTTTCTTGTGTCTCAGCTTTTGAGGTTGTTTGTAGCAGCAGAAAGAGGAAACGCTGGATTGGTTTCCTTGGCTGGATAGCATTTCCAACATGAGCAGGTACCTTGGGCATAAGCGCTTCAAGATGCTGGTGATGCCCAGCAAAGATGTAGCTTCATAAAAGGCAGCAGAGCCAAATAAATCCTACCAGTAGTGAAACAGAAATCCCCAAAACTCTCCAGCCAGCACCCACCTGCAGGCTCAGGAAACACTGAGCAGGTTTGGGGCTTGGAGACCACCAGAGCCCTAGTGATGCTGGGGCATGTGCCCAAAATGCATCCAGTTGGAGTGGTCTGGAAAGCATCGTTATCCCTGTTTGCTCTGGGGACTCTACATTTGCTGGGAAATGGCAAGGAGCAAAAGGGATGAAAGCAGGAGAAGATCAGAGTGTGCTAAGAAGAATGGGAGAACCAAGGCCAGAAAGTGCATCTTCTGTTCATCCCCAAGGACCGAGCTGAGCATTGGTGCTGGGCTCCCCTTGCCCAGGGGCTCCAGATGCTGGGCCTGTCCCCCAGAGAAAACCCCATTCAGTCCAATTTTGGTGGGAGTGAATTATCCTTCTCCATGGAAAGAAGCAAGCCCCAAGCCAGTCATCACGCTATTGTTCCTGGATGGATGGATGGATTTTCATCTCGGAAACAAACACATGTCTGTATTAATAGTAAGTGGTAATGAGGAGCCGTCAGTGCCTCCATGTCTCTCCCAGCAAACAAACAAGCCTGGGATGCTGCTACCCACGGAGGGTCGTGGTGAAAATCCTGTCCCTTTGGGCCTCTTTCTGCTCTTCTTAACATTCCTCTGGCACAAAAGCCGGTGCTGAGCATGGCCGGGCAGTGGCCGGTGTGGGGAACCCGCTGCCACTGCCCATGTGGCATCTGTGACCGCGTGTTAAAGACAGCAAGCACTTGACAGGGTTTAACACCTGATTAGTGGGCAGGTGGCAGAATCGGGTTTCTCTGCAGGAGCCCAGGCCTAGGAAAGAACTTTTGCTGTAGGACTGGGATTATGGGAGCTCACAGCACAGGGACTCAGCAATGGTCATCATAGTGCTCGTGATGCAGTGGCACGAGCTGGGGATGCTGCGGTGGTTTCTCAGCATCTCCAAGCCCTCTCCAGAGCCTCAGGAGCAGCTTGGTCTTCTCCAGCAGCTGAAACATTCATTACTTGAGTCCACCACTGGCACTGGTTGGTTTGGTCACCTTGTTTAGCAAAGGCAAGGAGCCCAGCATGGATGGGCACACCAGCAGAGGATGGGTCTGGCCTTTTGCACATCAGCCCTTGGACGTGGGCAG
This sequence comes from Pezoporus flaviventris, assembly GCF_033815535.1. Classification (NCBI taxonomy): domain Eukaryota; kingdom Metazoa; phylum Chordata; class Aves; order Psittaciformes; family Psittacidae; genus Pezoporus; species Pezoporus flaviventris. The sequence continues at coordinate 834,722 of NW_026892645.1, forward strand.
CTGGGGCTCATCTGCAGTCCATGGGATGAGGTGATTTGGTTCTTAAAGAGAGAAGTGGTCGTGACACATGGGGCTTCGTCTCTTGCTGTGCCATGGCCTGGGGAAGTGCAGATGGGCTGGGAAGCTCGAGATGAAAAATGACAGCAACCAGCCTGAGGCAAGCACAGGCCAAATCAAGCAGAATGACACTCTTCATCAGGTGCCATGGAAAACAGGCTTCTGTCCTTGGCTCGGCTGAGGCATAGCTGGAGGAGGTGGGGCTGCCTCGTGAAGCTCTTGGACTACAAAAGCTTTTTTTCTCCTCAAGTGGATTGCGAGGTCTGGATGCTTGCCTTGCGTTAAGAAAATGAGACCAGAAACCCTTGCAGCCACATGAATCTCCTTGAAGACAATTAAAAGCATTGGCACAGCCACAAGCACAGGAGAGCACGCGGAAGCTCATCCCTGAAAGCACAGAGTGAGGAAGAAGGACCAACAGCCTGGGGTGGCTTTGCCCCTCAGGAGGGTATTTTTGGGTTGCAGCAAGCCATGGGCCTGGCTCACCTCCGGCACTGGAGGTGAACAGACACACATCCAATGCTGTGCCTCTTTCCTGACCAGAAAAAGTCTTGGAACAGCATCGTCCTGAGAGTGGATCTTGTCTGACTCCTGCAGCCCGAGCAGCGAGGTGGGAGGACAAGGACACAGGCTCCCCTCCGTGGCTTCCTGCCTCCAGCCCGCACAAGCCCCATGGTTTATCCCTACAAGCCCATCTGCTGAGGCGGTAACTGAGTGTGATGGGACACAGGAGGGTCACGCCGGTCTTGCAGGGCTCTTGCCAGCCCGTCCCTCCTGTTGTGTGGCACTGGGGATGTGTTCTCCAGCCCTTTACCTCGTTATCACCATCCTACTGCTGTGAGAGCAAGAGAGCCCCCTGAGGTTTGGAAGGGTCCTCGTAGGTCACGCTGTCAGGTGCCTTGTTATCACAGGCACGGAAGTAAATCCTCTTCCCGAGATCCTCTTGAACATCCTCTGGATGTCTCCTTGCCCACCGAGCCAAGCACAAGGGCACATTCACAGCGGGATGTGGATGAGGAGCAAGAGATGGGAGCTGGCAGCACTGCCATGCTGTGCCCTGTCCTTGCTAACCCTCGAGGGATCCACATGAGACAGGAGGGAGAAGCACCCTGTATAATATACAGAGAATATACAGTGATTGTGCCACAAGGGAGAATTGGGGTTGGAGGAGCCAATCACAGCTGGAGTATTCTCTTCAGCCTGGGAGTTTACAGCTTCCATGAATGGAAGAGAAAGATCCAGCAGAAGCATCAAGAACCAAGTGAGATAATGATCATTGTTTCTAAACTTTACTGTGTTACAGGGATGGAGCACCATCCATCCCGGCGCACAGGACCCCTGGGAAGCCGAGAAGAACCAGGTATTCCCATTTCAGTATTACCAGACGAGCTGCTGTGCAGCTGCCACGTTTGTAGTTCTCTTTTTTTAAAGATAGATAAAATAACTAAAGCACAAACCAGCTCCCAAACCAAAGCCACGGGAAAAATGTATTTGTCAGCTCCACCATAGTTCATTTGACCAGTCCCCAGTGGGAGCGGGGAGCGGACTCCAGGGATAAGGTTTGAGGTGTTTGTGGTGAGGGCTCTCCTCACTGCTGATGTTCCTTCACACAGACATCCCCTACGGCATGATTGAAAGAAAAATAAAGCTGATTTGCTTTGCATACCTACTCCTTTCCTTCCCCCTCCCCTCCTGCTGTTTTTCTCTCCATGTCCAGAGCCACAGTCCCCATTCTCTTCTGAAATGGTGATGTGTCCCTCAGCATCTCCACCAAGGAGCACCAGCTCAGGGCCTCAGCAGGGAAATACTGATTGCAATAAATTGCAGACATCTACCACTGGCTATGACTGCAAATCCCTGCGGCTTCTGGGATGTGTTGAGCTTTGTCACCCATGGGCCAATCTGAAATGAGGGGTTAGAGACACGAGATCTGAAATGAATTCAACCTCTGGATGCTGCAGAGGGACTTTGGGATTGCCACACCTGGAGGGATGAGGTGACTGGAAGATGACCATCAGAGGGGAGTTCATGTGTGCACCGGCGACTGCACCCCAGGGCTGGGCACAGAGCTGCTGCAGGAGCAAACCTGTTGCTCACATGAAGTGAAGCTGTTCCCTCTTCATCCTTGAGCTGCCTGAAGGGAGAGAAAATCACATCTATGACTGGTTCGGTACCTAGATGAGCCGCTGCCTCATGGGCATCCCTGAAAGCCCCATCCAGCAAGGATGTCCTGCATCGCATCCACACATCCCGGTGTCCAGCTCAGTCACTGGCAACTGAGCATGGGGATGTGTCTTTTGGACCAACACCACTTCCCAGTGGAGTGGTCCCAGCGGTGGAGGAGGTTGATCTCACGTGCTGCACTTTTATCCTTGAGCCCTGTTGTGGCTGTGATCAGGTCTTTGGCATTTAAGTCATTTTACAAAAGCCCATTTGTTGAGAGTCTGCATTCCTCTCAGGCTTTTCTGTTATTTAGTGGGTGTTTTATCTCTTCTACTGTGCCCAGAGGAGCTTTGGTGCATCTGTGCTGTTGAGGAAGGGTTGGCATTAAGCAAGAATCTCTAGCCTTTTGATGACTGAGAAAGCGGGGGGGCGGGAGGGGGGGTGTGTTAGAAGTTTAAGCAGGATTTTATGTTGGCCTCAAACAGTGAAGAGCAGGATCCAGCCAGATGGAGAAAAGCCACAACAGGAACCCGAGCTCACCTGGCTGGGGTAGACCAAGCAGGGACATTCCTGCCTGGAAGATTTGGGGCATGGGACGCGATGATTGAGGAGGAGATAGTTACCGATGGAACTGTTTGAATGAAGCTACTTCCCAGGTTTAGGGAAGCGTGTGCTGGCTTCAAAGGGACACCATTAATGAGAATTTTATTAGCATCTAATAAGTGTTTTTCATCTCTGCACTGCTCAGACATTTACTCACCACCATGTGACGTGCTCCTGGCTGGATTATTCCTACCACACAGGATTTGGGACAGGTGACTCCTGTCTGGTTCGAGTTGCCCAGAGGCAGGATGATGGTTTGCATGGGGCTCCTGCCGCAGTCCCTGCTCCAGCTCCTGTCCCACGGTACCACTGTCCTGCCGGTGGCACCCCTGCTGTTAACATCACTGCTGGACCAGGGAGCTAGATGCATGACATGCCCTCCATGGAAGTTCAGCACTGACAAGCTCAGAAGGTGGCTGAACTGACTTAGCTTTAAACTGACCCATTTCTCTTTTCTTTAGGATTCCCTTATGTTGTCACCTCACCCATCCATTTCCCTCTCCCGCGGTGACTTGCTTTGCTTTTCATCATTTGTCTTCAACCTTTTTGCTTCCAGGACCTCTCCCTCCACACAATGGGAAGTTTCCAGGTCTGAGCAGGAGCCTCTCTTTCCTGCACACCCCTTCGGACTATCCAAGTCCGAGACCCACTGACCACGCTGGAGGGAAGGTCGGGTGGGTGTCTGTGCGATCCCGCAGGTCTGAGGATGCTTTGGGTTTTACGGGGAAGTAACTCCTGTAGCTCCATGGAGCGCCATTGCCCAGCTCAGCCCTGGCACCGTGGCCGGGAGCCCTGCACTGACGCTGTCCCTTCTCTGTCCCCTTCCAGCTGTCCAGGAGGAGCGGCAGCGGGGCAAGGACCGCAATGAGAACGAGGTGGAGTCGACAAGCAGCGCCAACGAGGACATGCCCGTGGAGAAGATCTTGGAGGCTGAGCTGGCGGTGGAGCCAAAGACAGAGACGTACATCGAAGCTAACATGGGCTTGACACCGAGCTCGGTGAGGCACCGCTCCCCTTGGCCCCAAGGGAGGGAAGGGATGGCTTGTGGGGCATCAGGGTGAATGGCACGAGTACAGCAGCCTAGGTGAAAGCAAAGCCCCTGCCCCTGCACAGGCCCCAGCAATGGGACTTTCCTTCTCAAGAGAAGATTCTATATTAGTCAAGAGCCCCATGTGCTATAGGGCAGGGAGACCCTTGGTGATCGGGAGCTCAGAGTCCAGTCGAGCCAGCAAGCAGACCTGAGTGGCTGAAGTGCAGGGAGATAAGAGCTGTGAAAGCCGGCTGTGACTTCTCAGATGCAGAGTTACAGAGCTGCAGGACTCCGAGAAGGGAAAAGCTGCAGGAGGTGGTTGAGGAGTTTGCTTTCAAGTGGTCCCCTTTAGAAGCTTGCACTATAACTGGGCCTGCTTGAAGCATCCAGGCTTTAACAGGGCTTTGTGCAAACAGGAGAGAAATGGGAAAAGAGTGAGCAGCTGCGATGAGGGAGATTCACCTGCTCCCTTTCCTAAGAGATTCCCATACCTGCAGGTTAAAGCCAGCCTGTGAAAAGCCTCCCTGCAAAGCAGCTGCCTCCAGATGTGAAAGCCAGCCTATCGCAGCCCTGTTTCTAGGATAAAGCCTATGCAAAGCCCTTGTAAGGAGCCCTGTCACAGAGAAGGTACTCGCTGCCCAGGCTGGTGCAGCCCTTGGGGAGCACAGGTAGAGCTGGGCTCTGTGAGCTAACCCCGAGCAGGGTCACGCACTGAAATACCCCTCTGCAGTTCCTACAGCTCTGCTTGGTGTCTCTGGGGTTGGGATGATGAAATGCAGCTATTTCCAGCAAGTCTAGCAAGCAGTCTGCAGTATTTGCTGCTACAATAATACTTTATATGAGGCTTGGAGGATTGAGCCAGGAATACCTTCTCTGGCAGGGATTGACAGCAGATCCCAGTGTGTGGGAGTCCAAGCCTTGACTGCCTCAATGGGATGCTCTTTTTGGCTTTTACCTACAAGGATACTCTGTGGCTGGCTTGCTGGGTGAGGGCTTTCAGTGCATAAGGCTTCCTGCTATGGATGGAGATGATGTTCAGAAGCAGATCCAGGGCCATGGTACTCACCTGCATTTGGGAGCGATGCCCTGCAGCCGAGGGTCCCGTCACCATGGAGCTGCAAAGGGGCTTTTGAAGGGGGCAGCTCCACTGTGGTTAGCGAGGGGCTCTGATGCCATCAGGATTGAAAAGACTCGAGGAGAGCTGCAGCCAGCGTTGTGCTGCCTTGAACACAAACCCCAGAGAGCGAGCTGAAATAAATGGCTTCATCTGGCACTGCGTCTCCTCAGCCTCTTGTAGCAAATTGAAAGCTGGTTCCTGCATAATTCAACACGCATTACTGTGAACAAGGATGTGTGCTGCATCTAAATAGGAGCGGGAGGCTGGCTGAAATGCCCTGTTATTGTCAGGCAGCTTCTGTCGATGAGGTGACATGTGTAGCAGGTTCAGCAGATGTATGAGGTCAGCAGCTCGCAGTGACGAGGCCACTGCATGAGGTGAAAGAAGACAGAGGAGCTGCCTGCTCCCAGCCCTCCCCTGGGAGCCCCTGCGAGGGAAAGGCAGCCGGACAGACAGGGGCAAACCTCGAGCCGTTTCCTGTGAGCCGGGAGCCCTGGGTCCTTTTATCTGTGCCCCTGCACCTCGGTCTGTCTGCACTGAGGCTGCCGGAGCTGCAGAGCTCCAGCACTTGCGGGGATGTTCCCACCGGGCTGTGCGCAGGAGGTGCTGCCGGAGCAATCATCTCCTCTCACAGATGCTCTTGTGTCACTTTGTCACCTCCTGGTGCCCTGGCTGCTCCCAGAGCAGAGATCCCAGCACCGGGCCCTCTGCTTGGCCAGGCTGGTGCTGGCACCAGCTCCTTCCACCCCAGTGCGGGGCTTCAGCACAGAGCTCAGGGCTGGTCAGAGCGGGGGCCAGGGGCTCTGCAGCCCAGGAGCTGATCCAGCAGCCCAGATATCCAAGCACACTGCTGATGAAGGCTGCTGCTCTGAGGCTGAGCATGGGACCAGGGAGGGGACCTCTATCCCAACACCATGATTGACAGCAGGGAGGATGGGGTACATTCATAGTTTGAATAGATGAAGTTTTGGGAATGGGGAGTGCAGTGGGTTGTGATCCTTGTGAGTGGCAGGACACTGAGCCAGGCAGAAAGGAGCTAAGACAGACGGATCTGGTGGTGCAAATTGCTCTCTTTCTGCCTCAGGTGGTGGGAGGGTACCCGGTGTTTAGGTGACCATCAGTCACTGAAACACTCACTCCAAGTAGCTGCACCTGTGAACCCCTGATAAAAGCTCTTCAGCTGCTGCAAAGAGCTGATGATGGTTGGGCTGCTGGCCCTGGTGAAGGGGTGGACCCTCAGGTAGGGTCCTGTGAGCCATGGATGAGCAGGGCTGCAGGATTCCTCCACCCTGTGTGACCCCCGTCCCTGGAGAGCCGGTCTCACCCTCAGCAGGTACCTGTCCTGGGCAGCACTGGGGGTGTGAGGATGGGTTCCCCCTGTTCCAGCATTAAGCACCACCTCTGATGGGCTCCTGCCACCGAACGGCAAAGCCTGTAACTGAGAGCTCTTATCCCCATCAGCTCTTAATTGGCCTTTGAACGTTTGGTTTCAAGTCCCCCTTTTCTGGAAGATGTCTCCAAGCTCCGGTTTTCCAGCGGGATCAGGTGCCCGCGTGTCCTTTCATCCGGTCACACTCCGGCTCCGTGCCCTTGCTATTTACTGCAGGAGGGATTTGCGGGGGTGCGCGGGGAGGGTTTCCAGCGCCGCGGTGCCGATCCCTGCCGGAGCCAGGCAGGGCCCTCCCGGCGCTGCCACTTTCAGCTGCCTCTCCGCTGCCGTGATTAAGCTCTTCCAGGAAGCACCGAGGTGGTTCCAGGAGCTGCCAGCCGAGGTGTAATTAAAGGCTGGGCCCCTCGCTGGGGCTTGGCAGGGGCACGGAGGCTGGGTACAGCTTGTGCTGCCCGCAGAGCAGGGATGAGCAGCCTGCCTGCTGCGAGCCCTAGGGACAGGGACGCCCTGCGGGAGGCAGCCCCTGATCAAAGCTTTGGCAAAAGCATCCCACTTCCCTGAAATCACCCTTTCATGGGGCGTGCAGGCTCTTGCTGCTCCATAGTCAGGTTCTGCTGGAGCCTGGGGTCTCCATAATTCATGTCCCCCTCCCATGGGAGCCAGGACACTGGGTTCTCCACCTGGCTGCTGATTAAGCTTAGATGAGTTGAGGTCAGTCATGTTCCTGTAGCCTGGACACGGGCGTCCCTTTCTTCACCCTTCCTGCAGGTGCCTCTGAATGCTTACGTTCCCTGTTTCCAGTGAAACCCTTAAGGCTACAAAGCTCTTACTTGCACCCACTTGAAGGTTTTCCTGTTGTCCAGTGGCAACCCCACCTCGTCTCCCTCTCCTGTAGAAAAGCCCAGTCCCTGCTCACATCCCCTTCCCAGGGAGTACCCAGCTCCCCCAAGTGACACCCCCTGCCCTTGTGCCCCTCGGGGAGCTGCTGGAGCCGGGCGGAGCAGGAGGGATGATCCCAGTAGCGATGCTCCTGGGCTGCTCTGCTGAACCCGAGCCGGTCCCCATCCATCTCTGCCCGGAACAGGTGAAGAGGCTCCTCAGCTGCCAGACCCTGGGTATTTTAAGCCTGGCGAATGGGAGACGTTGGCCACTGAGGCCTGGGGTTTGTGTTTGCTTCCAGGGAACAGCGGAGGGGCTGGGATGGGAGTCAGCAGCGTGGTCTGCCCAGCCTGGGGGGGGTTCCTGGGGCGCAGCCAGCTCCGGGTGAGGAACAGCCTCATCCCAGTGGAACCACGGCTCGCAGGAGCGAGAGGTTACCCCGGTGTTTGTGTCTGCTCTGCCTCCAAAATCACACCCTTCCCCTGTGATCCAGGGGTGAAGTAAACACTGCTGCTCTGCTTGGGAAACTGCTCTTTTAAGGACATGGGAGAAAAATACTCGTACAATCAAAGCTGCTAGGTATCAGCAGGGATTACAGCGGGACGTGTGGAGGGGCTCATACATCCCTGTCCAGAGAGGTAAACCCTATATACACACTCGTACTAGTGAGGTCTGTCTTGGCCAGGCTTAGACAGGCTCTTCCAGTTCCTAATCATGAGCCCACTTGAGCTGTTAGCAGTTCCTTTAAACAGGGATTTGGTGTGTTTAGGCTGACTGTCCTCCTTGAGAGCAGATGGGTTTTGTTACAGGGTAATATTTCAAAGGAGAGGGGTTTTCTCTGTTTTTCTGCAATGCCCCCCCTCCCCATGCTGGTTTATGGAGCAGGAGATGCTGGCTCAGGGAGCCTGCCCTTCCCCAGGCTGGAGCTCACTTGGTCTGTCAGTCATCAGTCATTGTGATGGATGTTGGGTCTCTGCACTCCTGGTTCTGGTGGAGAAGCCAAGTCACCTCCTGATAACATTCACTTCTGGGGTGCTGCCAACCTCAGGTCCTTCCCTGCAGCAGGGAGGCAGCAAACCCCTTCGACTGCTCCTCCAGCCTCTCTTCTCCTTGCTCTGCCCCCTCCCAACTTTTCCATCTCCTTTCCTTGGCAGCCCAATGACCCGGTGACAAACATATGCCAGGCAGCAGACAAACAGCTCTTCACCCTGGTGGAGTGGGCCAAGAGGATCCCCCACTTCTCGGAGCTGCCCCTGGATGACCAGGTCATCTTGCTCAGAGCAGGTGAGTGGGAAGCATCCCCCTGGGGCTCTGGGATGCAGGAATGCCGCATCTCACCAGTGATGGGATCACACTTAGATTTAGGTCCCAGCCACTTGAAAGCCATTAGTGATTCTGAGTAATAGGCTCTGATAATTCAGTTGCTAAATAGGATTCTAAAAGCCCTAAGGGACGTGTTGCTGAATGGGATCCAGAATGTTGCACAGCTGCCAATCAGCTGAAGAGTGGCCTGGCTTCATCAGGGATGGGTGAGGAGCTCGGGATGTGCACGGGGTGGTTAAACCAGGGCAGCCACACGCTGCCTTCCTCCCAGGCTGGGCTTGGAAGACCGAGTGTGCTCGGGGTCTCCGTGAGATCTCATCAGACCAGAATGTTTGATCATAATTAAAAGCAGAAGGGGGGAGGGAGGCATCGCCTCTCCCACCCACCACGATGAAAATGCAGTTCCCTGGGTTTATTTGGAATTCCCTTGTGCTGCAGGGGTCTGCAGGAGCAGGGCTTTGGGAGGTGAAAAGCAGTTCACTGAAGAAAGGGGTCTTCTCCCACCGAGTAAATGCAGGCTCCTGCTGCTGGCAGGTTGTACACACGGACCAGGGAGGGCAGGAAACCAAGAGCAGAGCTCAATGAGGCTGTGTTTTAGGCATGAAGCTCCTTGCAAAGCTCCAGTCAGCAGATAAGTCATTAAAACAGCTTTGGCTTGGTGCTCCCTTAAAGAGGAAGAAAAGAGGATGGATGAAGCTGCTTCCATGGGGCAGGAGGAGAGGGGGCTGCAGACCCCATCCCAGGTCTCGTGGTGGCTCTGAGCTGGAATGGCTCCGATGGGCTCCCTGCTCCAGGCATTGCTGCCGGGGCCTCAGATGACCCCCCCAGGTAACCAGGGCCTCCATCTATTATTGAATGGGGCGAGTGGCCTGCGGAGAGCAGCTGCCCATGAAATATTGAAGTATTAAATGTAGCTGAGAGCATCGTGAGGCTCAGCTCCAGCGTCCCTGGAGGCAGAGCTAAGCAGAGTGCGAGTGTGCATGGGCCAGCAGCAGCTTTCCTCTCATCCTGAATCATTCAAGAATCTTCCCTCTCTGAGCTTTCTGGAGAAGGGAACCAGCTTCTGAAGCCTCTTTTCGCTGGGTTTTCTTGTTTCCAAGCTTGCTGTGGCTGAGACAGGAATAACCTGATGTTTTCTCTGCACTGAGGCCAGGCTGGCAAAGGATGCTGAGCACATCTGCAGCTGCAGTTCATTTTATAGGGCTGGTGAGGAAACTTGGGAGTGGGATGGATTCACACAATGGTCACTGCGCTGCCAGGTGCCTTTCCTGCTCCAGAGGAGCCAGAGCATCCACAGAGGCTGCAGCCACCTTGTTTGATGAGAGTCAGAGGAATCTGCTCTGCTTCTCCAGAGCTTGTCCTGAAATGCAAAACCCTTTGGGTAGATTTGTTTGGTTCCTAACTCGGATGTGCTGCCTGTGGTTATCCCTGATTTTTCCTGCTTGCCTCTATCCTGTCAGCTCTTTGGGGATGTTCTGGTGAAAGCACTGGGTAGAAATAGGTTCCCCATTCCAGCTGAAACATTCCAGCTCTAAATGGGAATAATTCAGCTGAAGGATGCTGATTAATCCAGTGCTCTGTAGCTGGAATAAACCCAGCACAGATGCTGGCAGCTCCCTGCAGCCTCACTGCTTCCATGTATCCTTGGCAAGCAGGAGGCTGGATTCGGCACCACTGGGGCTGTGAGGAGCTGCGGCGGGAGGGTGATCGTTGGTGGCTGAGAGTCAGGGCAGAGCTGAGAGAGCTGGTGCCACGGAGGGATGCTGTGATGCAGGGATGTTGTGCTCCAGGGACATGAACCAGCCCTGGGTCCTGTTGGTTGGAGTTGCTGTGGGTCTGGTGGGCAGCCCCACAGCCCCTTTCTGTGGGGCTGGCTCTGGGAGGTGCTCTCTGCAGCCCGGGTGCAGCCCCACGTCCCCTCCTCTGTCCCATTGGGTTCCACAGTGTTGCAATCCCTCTGCAGGCGCCAGGCCTCGCCCAGCATCGCCAAGTAAATGTTCCCGTGACTGGGGTGGAAACATCCTGTGGCCACTTAGGAAAGAGTGAACTTTATTCCTTGTCAGCATTCCTCACGGCACAGCCCATCTCTGCCGCAGTAGGTAAATACAGCACGTGGGGACCTTGTGCTTAGTCCAGGCAGTGAGAGAAGACGTTGCTGTGGCAGGAGAGGAGGCGAAGGATGTTGTTGTATTGCTTCTTCAACATGGGAAAGAAAACGCAATCCGATGTCCTGATGTTTCTGGACCCCAGAGCACCTTCAGGCCACGTGCTGCGTGTTGCAGAAGATCCCTCTTGTCCCACTGAAGATGGGTGAAAGCCACCAAAATTTCCAGCCTTCAAACTTTGCAGCATTTCTTTTGTTAAGGGTTTGCTTCAGGCATTCTTGAACTCGGGTGGGAATGAAGAGGTGTTAAATTAGGCAGAGAGCTGGATGGTGGGGAGGGAGGTCACGTCTCCCTTCCCTTCCCCATTTGTAACAAGCTCCAACGGCTCCCATGGTGTCTGGGCTCAAAGGATGTGTTTTCCCATCCAGTACCATGTCCAGTAACTAATGAGACAAAAGCTGATTTCCAAGCAACTAGGGCAAGCTGTTAGTGGAGCAGTTTGTGAACGTAGGACATCCCTGTACAGTAGCAGGAGGGAGGAGAGGTGATCCCTGCCCGTATCTATATGGCAGAAGCAACAAACCTGCAGTCAGAGTTTTCATGGTCCGGATTTAATGGACCCTGAACCTGTGTGCCCGAGATGGCCTGACAGTGAGCCCAGTAGCCACACAAAGTGTTAACAGGGCTTGAACTGCTCAGAGAATGCAGGGTGGAGGGGAATTCGGGGCTCACAGTGAGAGGAGCAGGGCAGAGCTGTTTGCTCTGGTGCCTGCGAGGTTTATAGAGGAAGCTGCTTCCCTTATTAGCCATGTATTTTTAGTGCATTTGTGCCTTAATGGTTTTTTCCTGCCCTGACATCCAAGAAAGGGGTGGCTTCCACTCCCTTCCCATCTCCATCCAGCAAAGGCAGCTCTTGAGCAGTTTCCTTCTAGCGCCAGGGAGGTGACATTGCCGGTTCCCAATCCCACCGGGCACCCCATGGCTCTAACCCACAGCCTTGCTTGTTTTCTCCTCCCAGGGTGGAATGAGCTCCTCATCGCCTCCTTCTCCCACCGCTCCATAGCCGTGAAAGACGGGATCCTGCTTGCCACCGGGCTGCACGTGCACCGGAACAGCGCGCACAGCGCCGGCGTCGGGGCCATCTTTGATAGGTGGGCAGAGGGCCGGGCGCCGGGCAGGCACCTTCCCGGGCATTCCCATCCCCAGGCCAGGCTGCTCCGATCCCTGCGTTGCAGCCTGCTTGAGGGGTCGGACGGGGATGAGCTGTGTCCATCCCATAGTGTACATGGACGCACCGTGTCGTGGTCCTTGCCTGCGGAAACCAACAGCCCGAAATAGGCAGGGAGAAGGCTGCCCAGTGCAAATCAAAGCCCCTTTCATGGGGTCCAGATGCCTTCTACTGTTACGAGAAGGCCACTCCTTGAGTTCTTTTCATCTTTAATTGGAGCAAGATGCGACTTTATTCTCACAGTGAGAAAGCACCAAACGCGCCCGCAGGTTCCGCATGCGTATCCCGAGGGCTCTTTAATCTCGGCTGTGGGAAAAGGGCTCTAAAGCCAGGCTGCCGGGGACCGCCTTCGTGCCTTTGCTTGGTCAGGAAGTTGGTTTTCAGAGCTGGTGACATCGTTTGTTTGCTGTGAGGTCACCAGTGCAGGACCATGACTTCACTGCAGGATCCAACAGGAAAATCTGGCCAATCCATGGAAAATATTTCATGACCGGCACCTGCAGCAAGAGCAAAGGGAGCAATAAATATTCCCGCAGAGGAAATTGCTTTTAGATACCTGTTGGGGTCTTTATTATGATTGCTTATTTTCAGGCAGCTCTGAGGTGCCGGAGTCTCGGTGAACGTTGAACCTGCTTTTATGGTCCCTGATGTGTCTCACAGGAGCTATTGATGTCCCTAATGAGCTGGGTTTGATCCAGGAGGACAGCGAGGGCATCTCTTGGGCTGGTCTAAGCGAGCGCTGTCCCCTGGCCTCACTGCCCGTGCCCCAGGGGCACGCTGGCTCTCACCTGGCTGTTTCCATTCCATTCCAATGCTAATGCCTGTGGTTTCTGTGTCCTTTGCAGAGTACTGACAGAACTCGTGTCAAAAATGCGAGACATGCAGATGGACAAGACAGAGCTAGGCTGCCTGCGAGCCATTGTCCTCTTCAACCCCGGTACATGCGTTACCTTCTCTTCAATCCTGGCTGATGCTGCATCCTTTTGGCTCCCTTTCGTACCTGTAAAGCTCCATTGCAAATAACTAAGGGTACCCAACTCCCAAGGGCAGGGCAAGAAGGATGCAAGTTGAATTAAGAGCTGCACGTGCATTTGCCACCTTACAAGCACATCCCTTGGAGGCCAGGGATGGATCTGGGTCCATGCCCTGTGTTGCTCTCCAGGCCTCCCTTCCCAAGGGATGTTCTCCCCTTGCAGAAGGCAGCTCAGTTTCATGATCCAGAATACTCCCTATGCAGGGCTCAGCCTTGGCTGGGACCCGGCTGTGATCATCCAAGGGGATGGTGAATGCTGTTGTTGGAGCCGAGCTCTCTGCTGAGCTTGAGGGGCTTTGGCTCGATCCACATCACACTCTGCCCATTTTCAGATTTACAGCGGTTCTGTGAAAACAAAGTTCTGGTGCTTCAGGGAATTGTCCCTGAATAGGAGCAAAACTGAATGTAGATATCCTTTAGGAGAAAAGTGTGGATTAGAGCGAGGTCGGAGCATGAGCATTATTGTCCTCTTTCCCAGCCTTGTCATCCAAGGGCTTTTATTAACTGTGTTTCTGGAAAAGCCCTCTGAAGACCTGGAGAGGGTGAAAGCCGTGAAACGTGCTCATAAAACGCACCAGAACTTGAGTTTCTGTCTGCAGTTTGCTTCGGTTTACACACTCCAGGAGCCATCGCTGCTGCTCTCCTCCCCCTGACCCTTGGCAAGGAGAACGTTCAGTGCCAGGGCTCATCCCTGCTGTTGTGGGGAGCAAAGCTGCCAGCCCGCAGATGCCTGCGCAGCTCTCCTGGGGTCTCTGTGTTTTAGAGAGGGTCAGCCCAGAGCAAAAGCAGACAGCAACCAAGGGCAGACCTCCACGTGCGGCCCCCCTTCCCTGCCTGCCTGCCCTGGCAGGAGTGTGGGCTGTGCCCCAGCATGGCTCCTGCTGTGTCCTTTCCCACCGGCACCAGGCCAGGCCCTGCCCCAGGTTTGGTGCTGATTCTGGGTTGTTTTTCTGCTTGGCTTTTTTTTCTCATCCCCCCCTCCCTGTAATCAGCAGTAATTTATTGTCTGTAATTCGGGATTAGCCGTATATGGTAAAAGAAGGGGAATCTGGAGAGGTTCCCATGGCACGTGTGCTCAGGGATATCAATGGCTTGATTGTCCCTTTCACCCTACTAAAGCCAGCCTCTGGGGACCTGCTGAGCAGAGACTCTTCATTCAGCCCTGCCACAGTGCTCTGGAGGGAGAAATCCCACAAGGACAGGGCTTAATCCCTTCAGATGAGGGTCTGTGACCACTGGAATGAGCCAGAATGGTTGGGGTCAGGGTGTAAGGTGGGGTAAAACAGAGCTGTAGTCACAGTGCAAACCTGTCAGGGCTTGGATGCTCCCGGAGAGGTGCTGGGTAGAGCCATAAATACCTGGGGTTGGGACCCTGTGTCCGCACCGTGCCCTGCTCTGGTGGTGCCGGGAGGGGTGGAGGGAGCACAGGGGGTTCCCTGCCTGCCTGCAAGGTTTTGGCTGATGGTCCTTCCATTGCCTTTCAGACTCGAAAGGCCTCTCCAACCCGTCCGAGGTGGAGGCGTTACGGGAGAAGGTGTACGCGTCGCTGGAGGCTTACTGCAAACACAAGTACCCCGACCAGCCTGGGAGGTGAGTTACTGCGGTGCAAAGGGGGCTGCAGCCCAAGGCAGGCTCTGAGAGCCATCCACAGGGTCACTGCACCTCCATGTGGGTGCTGGGTCCCTCTGATCAGGGTCACTGCACCTCCATGTGGGTGCTGGGTCCCTCTGATCAGGGTCACTGCACCTCCATGTGGGTGCTGGGTCCCTCTGATCAGGGTCACTGCACCTCCATGTGGGTGCTGGGTCCCTCCAGTCAGGGTCACTGCACCTCCATGTGGGTGCTGGGTCCCTCCAGTCAGGGTCACTGCACCTCCATGTGGGTGCTGGGTCCCTCTGATCAGGGTCACTGCACCTCCATGTGGGTGCTGGGTCCCTCCAGTCAGGGTCACTGCACCTCCATGTGGGTGCTGGGTCCCTCCGATCAGGGTCACTGCACCTGCATGTGGGTGCTGGGTCCCTCTGGTCAGGGCTCTCTGTTCCCAGGTCTCCTGGGAGTGAGCATTTCTCTGCAGGGAAACCTCTCATTTCTCCCTGCTTCAGCTGTGAAGGTCCTTGGGCAGTGCCCTGTGAGTGCAGAGGGGTCTATTGCAGCACATGCAGCCGGGATGGGGTCGGTGCTGAGCCCTGGGAGCCCCCGCAGCAGGGGGAAGGGCATCATTTCCCTTTTGGCAACCCCGGAGCACAAACCACAGTGAAAATCAGACGCACATGGAGTTAATTTTCGGTGGCAGATGAGCATCATTGCTGGGAAGTGAAAGCCTCAATTGATGCTCTTTTCTCCTCTCCCCGCCTCCCCCAATCCAGCTGGGAATGGGAGGGGGAATTAGGAATGCTTTCCTGGACTGCTCTGGAGCTGAGTGGGCGCATTTTCCCAGTTACAGCCTGAAGCTGGCAACTGCCAGTTAAGTTTCTGACAGTCGCTTGAGAACCCAGGCAGAGCGCTGGAAACTGCTGCTTGTGCGTGTTGCTGCCGAGGCGGGAATACCGGGAAAAACAACACACACAACTGGGATTCGCATCTCACCTGGGTGGCTCAGTGGAGGAAAGGATGCTCTTCCAGCAGTGGATGCCGTGGGCACATCACGCCATCAGAAGGGATATCGGTCTTATTTTCTGCCCTGTTTGGGTACCAGTGTGCTGGTGGATGATAGCGAGGGTTGTTGAGGGGCTTTCTGGATGCTCCTGGCTGGCTTGTGGCAGGGAGTTAGGATGTGTTTGACGTGGTGAGGGATGAGCATGGAGCAGGGGCCGTTACCTCTCCTCTCCAGGGTCTGTGTGCACCTCAGGCCAGCTCCCCTTCCAAGAGCGTTATTAAATTGCTGTTCCTAAACAAATCCAGACCCGGGCTTGGCTGCTGTGGTGGTGCAGAGGAGCTCTGCTCCCCGTGGGGCTCAGTGCGCTCAGCCAGCCCTACCTGGCCCCGGGAGAGCTGCCTGGGGAATCGTGGCCAGCAGCAATCCTGCATTGGTTCCCTGCTGGGGTGAGCTCCGGCGCTGCTGAGCCGTGCTGCCCTCGCACGCTGCTGCTCGGTGCTGCAGCCTGGGAGGGGGCTGGCACGGGGACAGCCTGCTCCTCATCCACCAGCCCTGTGCGTGACAGCAGAGCCGCTGAGCCGCGGCTCAAAGGCAGGTCCTCGGGGCTCTGCCTCAGTGGTCAGGGGTGTGTGAGGCGGTATTTCAGGTCTGGTACCCGCACCGGAGGCTCTGGAGTTTGATCTCTCACTGGCTTTGAAAGACCTTGGTCTGGGGACTTCCTTGTGTGAGCCTCAGCACCCTTCTCTGGTGACCTGAAAGGCTTTTGCGTGCTTAGGGCTGTCCTGAGAGCTGCGGCTGGGCACTGCTGACCTTAGCTCCGTCTCTTCTGCGGTGCGGGGCGATGGTGCAATGAGCCCAGGTGCCTCGGGAGGGTTAACTCGTGGGCTGGGAGTCCAGGGTTGCACAAGAGCTGAAGGAAGCTCTCGGGAGCTCTCTCCATCCTCCTGGTCTCACGGCACGATGCGATCCCCATCTGGGGCTGGAAACAAGTTCTTCCTGTGCTTGAGCAAACACCTGGTGGGGCGAGTGTGGGTGTCCTGCGCCTCTCTGCGGGCAGTGCTTGGCTCCCACTGCTTCAGGTGCCCTTTGGTGTGGGGCTGCAGCCTGGTCCTGGCCATGGAGAGCCGGTGAGCACCGTGTAGACAGCACAAGGGAACCTCTCTGCAGCAGGGAGATGGAGTCATTCCAAGGAACAGCCCAGCCGTGCCCCCCTGCGCCATGGGCAAGGCTTGGGGTGATGCCTGGCAGCTGCAGGGAATGGGGCTGTTCCTCCCCTCGGGCTGCAGCCCTGGCAGGGTGTGCTGCGGGCCGGTTATCTCACAGTTAACCGCGTCCCAGGGCTGGAGCCATCATCTGGTTTGGTTTAAAGCGAAACTTCCTGAATGGGATGGTAGGGCTGAGCTGTTTTTCCTGGCGCCGCTCCCACCGTTCTCGCCAGCTCAGCAAAAAAAATGGGGAGAGAGAAGCATGCACGCATGGAATAACTCCGTGTGTGTGTGTGTGTGTGTGTGTGTGCTGGAGAGCCCCTTCTCCCTGCGCTGCCTCAGCCTTTGCTGATGTTCAAGCCCTGGCTGTGCAGCACTAAAACCAAACACATGCTCCTGGCCATTAAAAAGCCTTTTTCCATGTTGAGAGCACTCGCACGAGGGCTGCGTGCAGGCAGGGTGCAGGCAGGCGATGTGGGACCCCATGGGCATCTCAGGGTGCTCACTGAGTGGTCATACCCATGCATGATGATGCACGAAGCCAGCAGTGCTCCCCAGCCCAGGGATGGCCTTTTGTTTCTTACTGGACTCTTGCAGCTCAGCTCTCAGCACGTTGTCAGTGTCCACTGTGGGGACCTGCTCTTCAAGGCTGGGGACATAACTCATGATTCCTCTGGGTGTAGCTCCATGGCTTTGGTGAGAGAAGAGGCTGCACCTGACCCCCAGCCCTGCTGAGCAGGAGCCCCCAGGGAAGCTCTGTGGGGCAGGGCAGGAGCAGGGGTGTGGATGGGATGTGTGACCAGGTCATTCCTCTTGCCCCCAGGTTCGCCAAGCTCCTGCTGCGTCTCCCAGCCCTCCGGTCCATCGGCCTCAAATGCCTGGAGCACCTCTTCTTCTTCAAGCTAATAGGCGACACGCCGATCGACACCTTCTTGATGGAAATGCTGGAAGCACCTCACCAAATGACTTAGAGAACTGCTGCCGGGTCAGTCCCTCGCCCGGCCGGGGTCCCATGGGCCCCTTCCTCTGCTCCCCTTGCCCAGCCCATCCTCGCCTCCTCCCCCCGGCGCTGGAGGCACCGTCTGAGCCGGGGACCCCCCCGCCGCCGTCCTTGCCTCCTGGTCGCCTTCACCCTGCTCCATTTGCTGTCACTGCTGCGTCTCCAGACCTGCTCGCTGGTTCCCTGCGCTATGTGTGGACAAGTGGGAGTGGACAGAGCCTGTCACCCGCCGCCGCGGCTCACACCCTGCCCCGGCAGCTCCGGATCGGGGTGAGCATCACCCCCCGGGCGGGCTGGGGACATGGGGACACCCCGCCCCGGGCAGCGAGGGGAGCGGTTGGACTCGCCGGGTGGTGCTGGCTCTGTTCGGAGGATGGAGCTTTTGACAAAGAGAAGAAAAAATTGAGAAAAAAAAGAATTCAATTTTTGGTCTGTACCTGGTGGCAGCAGTGTCGGGGGTTCCTTCACTGCCCCACGTGAGTCACCCAGGGCTGCACAGAGCCTTCTCCTTCCAGGTGGGAGCAGAGGATTTGGGATTGAGCTGGATGCCTCCCCAGTAACACGGTGACTCCCTCTCACCCACCCTGCAGAGGGTCCCATGGGCACCAGCACCTGAAAAACCCCCTTTTGCCATCCCCAGGACAGCCGGGCATCACTGCCCTTCCCAAAGATGCCTCTGCTGGTGTGGAGCTGCCCCGTGGACATGAGCTGGCTGCAGCACGTGCTTTAAGGCTGCCAGGGACTTGGCATCAGCCTTCCCCAGCTCACAGGGTCTTGCTGGACCCCAGCCCTCAGCAGCGCATCCAGCAACCGGCACCCGGCACAGCCCTGCTCCTGAGGCTGGGTCCAGCCTGTCCTGCTGGAACCATGCTTGATTTCATGGGCTGTTGCATTGGAGCAGCAGGAGCTGGTGTCAGCAACGGCTCCTCCTTGGACTTTGGGTCCTGACCTGGTCTCGTGAGGTTTGAGGGGCATTTCCAGCTGTTGGGGTTGGCTCAGAGGAACACCCTGAGCCCTGGCTTCCACCAGCCCTCCCCTTGCACAGGGGTTCCAGCTCACGCAGGAGCCTGCTCCTGTTGATTCAGCAGCTCTGTAAAACACTGCAAACAGCAGTTAGTGGGAGTGCTGGTAACTGTGGCTGTTTGTTAGTAGTGAAGCAAGAGCTGGGTACCCCCTGCCCTGATTCTCCCGTATATGTGGGGCTGGGAGGTCCCAGATGGATGGGGATGCAGGAGCAGCCCATGCCCATCCCTAGCCCATCTGGGATGCTGAGAGCACCAGCAGCACCTTGGCTTCTGCGTGGTCCTTCCCTCGAGGCTTGGTGTGGGGACAGCAGGGAGATGGGAATTAGGGACACAGTCCCAGGAATGTGCCCACACCCCATGGGATGGGATTCCCTAGAGAGAGGTCGGCCAGGGAGCAAAGCCCAGCAGAGCAAGCGATGAGGGATGTCGGGGTTTCCCCCCTTGGCAGGACTGGCTGTCCAGCACAGCGAGGGGAGCTCAGAGCCAAGAACGAGGTGCCTGTGGTTGGCCAAGGGCTTCCCCTCACTTTTGTATCTTCTGTGCTTTACAACAGCAGTGTTAGGTCCCAAAGGTATTTCTCTTCTTGCTCCCTGTGGGTTTGTAACTGTCTCTTCAAGCATCTTTGTGCTGGAGGGGGATGGAGCAGCGCCCACCTCTGGTTTTGGGGGGGCATGGTTGTCACCCCCCCGGCAGCTCCATCCCTGCAGTGGAGCAGCCCATCTCATTGCTAAAGAAAGTAAGGATGTCGGGGCATCGCCTGCCCTCAGCCTGGCCTGAAGCAGCGACCCCAAGCAGCGCAGCCAGGTTGGTGCTGGGCTGGGTTGGTGCTGGGCTGGGTTGGTGCTGGGCTGGGTTGGTGCTGGGCTGGGTTGGTGCTGGGCTGGGTTGGTGCTGGGCTGGGTTGGTGCTGGGCTGGGTTGGTGCTTGGCCGCGCTCCTCCAGCAGCCTGCGCGCCGCTGAAAATATTATTAAACAGCTTCACCCTGCAGGGCTTTGCCAAGAAAACCAAGCGAGAGGCAGGAACACGCAGCGGGTGCCAGGGAACACGAGCAGGCGGCTCCGTGCCAGCATCAGGCTGGCGCAGCCACGGGGAGGTGGGAGCCCAGAGCCGCTGCGGCCCCCAGTGCCGCCCTCAGCAGTGGGAAGGAGCCTGGGGCTCCCTGGCCGGGGAGGCTGAGGGGCGGCTGTGGAAGGGCCGGCGCTCCCTGGGCTGGAATCAAGCCATGGTTCCGTGGGGTGGAACCGCTGCTTTCTGATGGAGGGCCTGGGAGGGGCTGGTTGGTGCTGGGCTCTGGTGGCTTTGCAAGGCTGAGGTCTGGATGGCTGCAGCCCTGGTGCTGCCAGGCTGCAGAGTGGGAGCTCCCATGCCATGCCATGCCATGCCATGCCATCCCACCCCGTTTCATTTCATGCCGTGCCATCCCATCCCATTTAGCATTTGACGTGATGACATCAAATTGCCATGAGCAAGGGGTGTCCTCAGCCAGTCCCGTGGTGCAAAGGGGAGGCTGTGGGGGTGTCTGCATGCCTCAGTTTCCCCACTGGAGCAGAGCACAGCCTCAGGTCCTGCACTGGGGAGGACTGTGCATAGGCCTGGGCTGAGAGCCCTCGTGTTGCTGTAGCTCAGCATGACCCTGTTGCTTTCGTAAAGCCCATTTGATGTCCCCAGCAGCCACACAGGTTGTCAGAGGGTCCTGGATGCTTGTGATCAGCTCCCAGAGCCCCCCAACACCACCAGCCCTGGCAGCAGGAAAAGCTTTTGTGCATCCGTCCGGCCCCATCTGCCACAGCAGCCTTAAAGCAGCGTGCTTGTGCATGAGTTTGAGTCTTTCATTTGTATTCTCTTTCACTTTGGGCTTTTTGTTTTGTCCTCATGTTATTAATGATCGATATTCTCCAGGCTTGTTTGAGGAGGTGATACGTGGTTAAAAGAGGCGCATGATCCGCTCGGGAGGTAGGACTGTGATTTAACCAGATCTCCAGCAGGAACCTGGTTTGATTGGGGTGATCTCTTGCTGAATTCTTATTTTTGGTAATTCCTTCTCGTTGGTGGGACAATCTTTAATTTTCTAAAGATAGCTCAAAGAGCAGCCCCGCAGCCACCGCCTGCACCCTGGATGCTCCTCGCTGCCTTCTTGTGTGTGTGCACGTCTCAGCTGAGCCTGAACCCCAACCCAGTGAGTCCAGGGCCACCCCTGCGGTGCTGAGGCCTCCTGAGCATCCCCCAGCACCCATGGGTGCAGGGAGCCCCAGCCCCACACAGCTCCCGTGCTGGGCCCAAGACATGGGACCACGGCTCAGGAGCTGGTGCTGGCCCCATCAGTGCTGGGCGAGCATGGGCTGGCTTCAGCTGACACGTATGTGCGTGTGTATACATGTATGTACTGTAGATATATACACTGTATAAATAGCCTCACTCACATATACATATATTATAACTGTAGCAATTACAGACTTCTCGTGGTTTCTTGTTTTAAGTCCATTTTCCCTATTTTTTCCCTTGCTTTTTTGTTTGTTTGGGGTTTTTTTTTGCTTCATGTAAGCGAGTACATCGTATCCGCAGCCCTCTCCGCATTGGCTGATGCCAAATCTGGATCTTTATTCCTCGTGGCAAAGGAACTGCATCTATTTTAAGATGCTTTTTTGTTTTGTTTCCTTGTTTGTGTTTGTGTTTTGAGCAGCAGGTGGGTTTAAGACTGGCTTTAGCGATTCCCAGTACTTAGCGACGGATGCCTTGGCTATGGGATGCATAGATAACAAATAAAATACATTAACATTTAGAAAGAAAGAAAGAAAAGATAAGGAAAAATATCTAAAGCATCAATAAAGTGAAAATCTATTTTTGTACAAATGTAATTTTATCCCTTCCGTATTCTTGGCTATTTTCTTTCTGGATGGTTTGGTTTCCTCTACAGAGATTGTTATAACCTCTCCGTTCCCTCTCTTGCTCTCAAGTGTGCAGCCCCAGGGCCAGGGATCTGGAGAGGAGGGAGGAATTCTGACGTGTTTTAAAGGCTTTATATGAAATCTCTTTTGAAATAATTTTTTGGAATGAACTTTTTATTTCCCCCCCCCCCCCACTTCCAAGATCTCCTTTTGTGGGGTGGGGAGGGAAGGGGCTGGTCTGGGGGTGTCTTTTGTCACGTATATCCGGCGTTCCCGCAGGTCTGTTTTACTGTGAAATCACTACCGTGTATTATTATTCACTTTAAAAAAGAAAAAAAAAAGGAAAAAACCCAGGAATTGCTGCTGGAAACGCCAGTGTTTGATGAACAATTGTACCAGAATTGTGGGAAAAGAGAAAAAAAAGAGAAAAAGAAAAAAGGAGAAAAAAAAAAAGAAGAAAATATATGAGCATTTTAAAATATAACCCCGTCCAAGTCCTCTTTTGTTCTTCACCCGTGTGTCTGCAGTGAGTCCTTCAGGCCCCCCCACTGCGGGTCCCCATCGCCCCCCTTCCCAGGGGATCATCCTTGCAAGGCCGAGGCCAGGTAACCCCAGCCTGGCTGTGAAGGGCAACAGCCGGACCAGGGCGTGCTGACCGGCTCCAGTGGATGCTGCTGTCCAGCCCCATCCCTCTGGGAGCCACATCCGTGCCGTGGAGCAGGGCGAGGGAGGTGCTGGGCCCCCGGAGCAGCGGGTGTGTGAACAGGAGCCGTTAGCACTGGCCTCAGCTTAACCTGGATTCGTTGCCAGGTACAAACAAGATTGAACTTGCTCGTGGGTTTACAGTGGAGATAAATCCTCCCCAACGGCTGCAGAGCCGGTCGAGTAGAGAGGGAAAATAGTTTCAATTCGGTTAGTGCCGATCGTGTCTCTCACTTGCCTGCAGTGGTTTTTCATTCGGAAGCCCTGGGAAGGAGCAGGATGATCCTGCTCAGCCCCATCCTGCTGCTCACGTCCATCCCCTGTCCCGCTCCCCACCGGCCCCAGGGAGCAGGCACCCCCCGGCCACGCTGCCAGCCCATGGCTCCCGGTGCAGAGGGTGGGTTTGTGCCTCGTTAACCTCCAGGCAGCAGTTTGTGTTTAGAGAGTAAATATTTACCTCCCGGAGGGTTTTCCCCCATCTCCAGGGCGGAGCAAGCTGGGATCCCAGGGGATGCTCATCCCTGTTCCATGGGCTGCCCACTAGCTCCAGACCCAGCCTTTGCTTTGAAACCCGGCTTTGTTTCTATATTTAAAGATGTTAATAATGGAAAGAAAAGCAAAGCCAAGGTGGCCGCTGATGGGCTTTTTTTCCTTGTGGCTGGCTGCTGCTGTGTGTGCTGCTGCCCTCCCAGAGGCCACGGCTCCTCAGCCCCAAACCCGCTCGGGAAGGGCTCTGCTACCCGGGAGGCAGGAGGAGGTTTGCACCTTGGCCAGATCTGCTCGTTGCTGTTTCTCAGCCTCTGCAGGGATCAAAGTGCCTGTTTTGACTCCCCTCCTGATGCCTTGATAACAGAGGGTGGTTGTAATGCAATTAAACATCCCTCGCATGCAGCGGCTCAGGGCTTTTGTTGTGTCTCAGGGCTGGGTGTGCGCAGGATTTGCCCTTGCCCTGGGAACAGCAGGGAGACACGGAGACACAAAGTGGGAGCAGAGCTCTCTGGTTTATCAGGAGTTCCCAATACCAAATTTCCATAAACCCTGAGCTCTTGGATGTGTGGAACTGTGAGAGGACATCGTCTTCCCCTGCAAAACACCGCTCCTGGTCCTCTGGGTACTTGAGGGGATGCAGGGTGGGGGATGCTGTGTTGGGGGTGCAGAGCATCCGTGGGGTGCTCGCTGTTGGAAATGCCTCTTGCTTGGAGGCACCAGGCTGGCCACTTAATCTCTGTGCATCCCCAGTGCTGACAGAGATGGAGTGAGGTGTCAGCAGGGTGTTCTGAACTCCTCAGGCGAAGGGCTGTGCTCCTGGTCCTCCACGGGCCCCAGCTCTGCAGCGAGCGATGGCTCTGCAAATAAATACAGACAGATGAGCCCCGTCACCAGTCATTTATCACTCAGTAATTGCCAGGGGAAAGCAGGTCGGTTTTCTCCTCCTGACCTCTCTCAAGGAACCTTTTCACCCCAGCTGGGGCTGGGGTCCCATCGACAGCTTCCCCCCCCCCCGTGCTGGGGCTGCAGAGGGAGCATTGACCTTCTGCAGCGTGTCCTCCAAGGGACATTTCCATGGGTGTCCCCATGGCATTCCCAAGCTATGCAGACACCCACAGTGGGCCCCCAGTGCATCCACCAATGGGATCTGATGGGAGATCAGGGATAGTTCCTGCTACAAACAGAATTAATGGAATCACAGAGCAGTTTGGGTGGAAGGGACCTTAAAGCTCATCCAGTCCAAACCGCCTTCCACTGGAGCAGCTTGCTCCAAGCCCCTGTGTCCAACCTGGCCTTGAGCACTGCCAGGGATGGGGCAGCCACAGCTTCTCTGGGCACCCTGTGCCAGTGCCTCAGCACCCTCACAGGGAGGAACTTGCACCTAAGAGCTCATCTCAATGTGGCTTCAGGACCCGAGCAGTGCAGGGCTCCAGGCGTTTTCCTGCGGGACTTTGGGATGGAGCCCCTGGGGCTGGTTCTCCTGCAGCAAAGTGCTGCTGCCACCTCCCGACCGGAGCGAGCCCTGCCCGGTCCCGATCCCCCTTTCCAGGGCAGCTCCAGGGCTGGAACCGAACAACCTGTGGAAAACAAGAGGCATTTTGTTTCTCCTTCCTTTGACAGCATCCCGCAGGCTGTGGAGTCCCCGAAGCGAAGCTCTGCATCCCTCTCATGCTCCTGGGCATCCGGCAGGGCCTCAACCCCTTCTGAGCAGCTTCCGGTCCCTGAAGGATGCTCCACTGTTGGTCACCTCCATTTCCTTCCCATCTCCTTGCCCTGACTCTGAAATTTCTGTCCTGATTCAGCTGTTTCTTGCGGTGGGAGCTGCAAAGCTGCCCATTGCCTAAACCACTGCATCTTGAGTGCTTGAGCTGATTTTCCCTCCCAGAACACAGCGCCTGCTTTTTCCTTGCAGTGTGGCAAAGGGTTAACAAAATGCTTCAAGCAAAGCATTGCCTAAAATGAGGATTTTTCATTCCAAAGAGCCTGAGATCCCAAGGCACAGGCGAGAAACACCAGCCACAAAACCCCTGCAGCTCTCCCCCTTGCACCACTGGCAGTGAAACCTTGTTTGGCTTCATATGCAAGATTTTCCATCCCGTGCTCCAACGCAACTCAATCCCACTAAGCCCACATCTTGTTTTTCTACTGACAAAGTGAGGTATGATTCTTGGCTCGGAGGTTTTCTGCTGTGGAAGACTAAATGAAAAGATGCTTTTAGAGCTCATTCACTCAACACTCAACCCCAAACACAGGGGAGGGTCAGATGGAAATACGCTAAAGTCATCAGCCGGGCTTTCTGCTGCGTTTCTTTTATGGTTGGTATTAGGCTGAGGAAAATGAGATGAAGACAGGAGTGTTTGCTGGGAGCCTGCTAGAGGTAGAGCAGCCGATGAGTAAAGCAGCCAAGTCACTTCATTTCTTTTCTTATAAAAAGCCGGGTTTGAGTCACTGATTCCTCAGGACCCAGCTCTGGGGTTCTGTTTGTCCGGGCTTTTTAATTTATAACACAAAAGCCTTGTAATAAGTGCAGCCCCATCCCTGCTCTCTTCCTGCTCTATCCCTGCCCCATCCCTGCCCATGTGCTGTGTCCAGCATGGAGGCTGCGGAGGGCCAGGCTGGGAGCTGCTCCTGTGTGTCCGCGGCCATCAGCAGCTGCCTCCCCTCCCAGCCCTCCTGCGCAGACACATCAGGACGTGGGTTCCTGGGCGATCCGAAGACATTACCTAATCCTCTGAAACTGGATCCTCCCATCAGACCCGGCTGGATGGGAAAAGCTTGCTCTGGCCTGTCTGTTCCTGCTCCAGAAATGTTTCCCTCCTTATGGCAAAGAATGTGCTGCGCACCATTTCCTGCTATCTGGAGGGTGGAGGTGGGTCCCCGGAGACCCCAGGGGTTAACCTCTGCCTGCGAGGAGCTGGTCTGCGTGGGCTGATCAGTCTTGATCCATTTCAGGGTAGCACTGTCCCTGCTGGGAGTTCCCATCCCTTCTGCCCTGGGCTCCCTGCCCCTTGGCAGGAGATTCCTTCAAGCACATGGCAAGTGCTCACCGTGAGTTGCAGGCTCTGGCTTACAAAGCCAGTGCAGCCCAGGTCCAGCAGTTCTCAGCTCTGAGCTCGCACAGCACCCTGTCCCCAGGCACGAACCGGGCTGGGGCAGCCGGAGGGTGGTTGGGGTTGAGGAAGGCACCGCATGGCCTGGCAGGTGCTCCCAGCCCTTTGAGCATCCTCCTAGGTGCTGGGGCAATCTGAGCACCTCAGCCTGCTGACAAGTGGGAGGAGGCCGTCAGGAGAGACGATTTGTGGCTATAGCTCCTTGCTGTTGTCACTCCAGCTGTTTTACCTTAAGGGGCAATAAAGATGAAAGCAAATAATAAGCAACCAGGCATCGTTTGGGGGGGGGGGGGGGAGGCTGTGATTTACACTGCTGGGGCTGCAGGGAGCTCATCTGAGGCCGCTGCTATCGACAGCAAGTCCATGCGGCTGCTTCTTACAGCACTTCCGTGCGCCCGGAGCAGGGGAGGGTGACATTTTTAACAGCTAAAAATACACAGCTGGTGGTGAGCTCCAGCAGCACGGGGAGGGGGAGGATTCGTGCCCAGAAAGGTTTGAGCTTGGAGAGAAGAATGTTGTAGGAAAGGTTCTGAAGGGGTGATGGGGGCAGCAGCCCTGGGCGGTGCTGCCCCAGGAGCTGCTGCACTCGGGAAGGGTTCAGACCCAAGCCAAGGACCAGGTGCTGCCATGCGGGGCTGTGCCCGCTGGGCCCCGGTGGGTTCCTGTGCCTGGAGGAGGTTGATGCTCAGGGAGGTGCCATCGCCCTGGGTCAGGCACACACCAGCTCACCCTGCTCCGCTGCTCCATAGGGTTTGCTGGAGCAGGTCAGCCCATGGCCAAGGGTGAACCTGGCTGCAAAGTGAGCAGATACATCCCCTTTGATCCATCCAGAGGACAAGCTACTGCAGGCCCCTGTGTCATCCAGGAAACCCAGCAGAAGTGAGGGTTTTAGCCTCCAAGCAGGATGATTCCGATTCTCATTTATTTCTGCTCAAAAGAAGCGGTAGCCTTGCTGACTCCTTTCCCAGGAGCACGAGGACTTGATCCTGTGGGTCTGGGGACCTCAACGATGAAGACACATTGCAGCCTTTTTCACAGGAGCTTCAATTCCTTCCTTCTCCTCAAGCCATTGCCTTGAGAGGAGGGAGGAGGTGGTTTCAGGAGACACAACGAATGACTAATCCATCTCCTGCCTCTGCCAAGGGAGAGCAACCAGCCCCACGAGCATCCCTGCTGCCTGCGAGAGCTCGGGGATGTCAGCAGGGTTCTGATTTACAGCAATCAATCCATCATCCTTATTTATAGCTGCAGCTCCATGTGAGATTTCACACAGAAAGATTGGCTTCTTCCATGGCCTTGCTCCTGCCAAAATTGTCTCTGGGCCTCCCAACCTTCCTGGGGAGGCTTTGCCGTTGCCTCTGCCACGTCCGTGTGGGAAGCTGCCATTCCTGCCCCATCCCAACGCAATTACTGCCTCTATCATTAAAGCACTTCCTCACAGCCAGAGGTTTCCAGGTCAGTGGAAGGAGGATGAGGACGGCGGAGGTGGGAGGGGAGGTGGTCCTTCTGCCCTGCAGCACTGGGCAGGAGCAGTGGCTCTGAGCACAACAGGGAGCCGTGCGTTTCCTTGTGGAACACGTGGGTTTCACCCCTGTGAAATGTCCCTCCTGGCTGCCCAAAACACTTTCCCCCTTGCCAAGATGTTGTTGATCGGGCCCTTTCCCACCCTGCTGGGGTTTTGCTTGTTTGCCCTCTGCTCCGTGGGGCTGCTGCTGGTTTCCAACATCCCAGGATCTCCCCATCGCCTGGGAAACTCTGTTTTCCTGAGGAGGATAGTGAGGATTTCTGATCCCTCTGCAGCAGAAGGCTGGGGAAGCGTGACTCAGATTCAGCCCCCAGTGTTCAGAAAACACAGGCAAATCAAAGGCATGAGCAAGCAGGAAGGAGCTGTAACCAGCAGAAGGGAGCGGGGGGCTCGCTGCCACCCGGGGCTGCGTGTTCTGTCTGCTCAGCCGGGAATGGGCACCCTGGAACCCCCTTTTCCCCCTGTAATAGGTGGTGACAGTGAGGGAAAGTGCTGCAGCCTGTTTAAACGTGAGCCTGCTCCCCGGGGCCCGGCCAGCGCCGCTCCTGCGCCGTGATGAATGGAGCCCTGGGACCCGGTGCCTGCAACAGCCAAAGCACTTACCTTGGAAATGCAAACCTTATGGAAAGCAAATCCATAATTCCTGGGGCCTGGCTTTCGCTGACACGCGCCCGAGCCCGCAGGAAATCAACCCTTTGTTAATCCTCCTCGAGAGGCGCGCGGGCCCCTATAAAAGGCTCCTGAAGTAAGTAACTAATTACAGCCCGCACGAGGCTCAGTCTGTCACCCCGACAGCTCAGTGGGAGCAGGGGCTGGCTGGGATGATGGACGAGTGCGCGCCAGCTCCTGGCTTCGCTCTGAAAGAGGAAGAATTAATGGGCAAATAAATTACAAATCAATTATTAAAGCTGAGCAGGGCCCTGTTTGACTGGGTATCAAATATACATTTCTAATTAACTCAACAACCCCTGTCTATGTGCACGGGATGCTGCCTGCTGCTAGAAATAAGAGTTTCCATCACACACTCTAAATAGGGTCTTTTATTTCTCTCTTCTTGCCTACCGAGGCAGCTCAGACCACAGATCTCTCTGTAAGGAGCAGTTTTTATGCATCAACAGCACTGAGAGACCCCCAGCTTCATGCCAAGGCTCAGGACACCCTGCTCTGCTGGGGTGGATCATGTCCTCGAGGTACCAGCATCTTCCAGGCTCAGCACCACCCCTCCTGGGGGAAATTGGGTGCCACCGGGGTGCGGGTGGCGGGTGATGTTACAGGGTTTGGGTTGGAATGAACACCAGAGCCAGGAGCAGCAAAACCTGTGAGGCATCCACACACTATTTCTGCTGCTCACTAATCAATTATCATTCTTAGACAAGCTCCCATATGGTGCCTTTATAAATCACTCTCTCCCATTATCCAGTCTGTCTTATTTGCCTGACATGAGCTATAAGGAGGGTGGTTTTTAGGCTAATGTTAACTCAAGCGCACAGAATGTGATTTATTTATAGAGTTTAAGAAAAGTGTTTCAAAAGTCAAAATCCGGGTTCTAAGGAGCTAAACAAGAGGCTGAAGACTCATTCTGCAGCCTTGGCATGAGCATCACTATAATAAGTCCTGGTTTGGGAACTGGCCCGTGAATACCTGTTCTCAGCCACAGCACAGAGGGGCTGGTATCTCTCTGATACCAGCAGCTCTCCATCCCAGCTTGGCCTGCAACCTGGGCACTTGGCAGAAGAGCTGAGCTGGGAGCCAAGAACAAAGGGTCCAAGAAGAAACCAGAGCAAAGAAAGGAGCCCTTCACCTCCCACCTGAGCAGAAAAGAGCACAAGGCCTTTGGAGCACTGATCCTGAGCACAGGAGGTTTCTTAGGATGTCTTGGGAAGCTGCCATTGAGCAGCTTTGTTTCCTACTGCGAACAAGGTAGAACTCACACCTACTGCAAAGCCGGTCTCGGGAGGACTGGAGGAAGCAGCTGCCTTGCTGGGACGGGGGTGAGTCCGTGGATGATGCTGAGCCCGTGGCAGGACGCTCAGCTTTTCCCGCGGGGCTCCCTCCGGGTTTGTCAAAGAGACGAAAGAGCTCCCCCCGCCGTGCTCGCTGTTGGATTCCAGGCTGGAACCCGCCTGCAGCCTCACCCTGCGGCCCGGGGAAGCCCCACAGCGCACCCCAGGGTGCCCACCCCCGGGCTTCGGGGTCCCCCCGCCGGCCGCTCCCGTTGGTGCCGCTGCAGCGCCGCGCCGTGCCCACCAGGTGGCGATGTGGCACCGCGCATTGGCCGCAGCAGCGCCCTCCCATTGGCTGGGCGCGCCGCCCTGGCAACGCGCTGGCAGCTGGTCCCGCCCCCCATCCCCGCATCCCTCCGCCGCCCATCGCCAGGGTCGCGCCCCAAATCTCTGCCTGTGCCCTCTCTGCTCACCCCGGCCTCCGTCGTTTCCCCTTCTCTGCTCCCCTCAGTCTCTGCCCCGAGGGTCAGCAGTGCTGGGGAGGCACCCACGTGCGCCTGTGTGCCCCGAGCAGGGGAGCACAGGGTGGGAGCCGGGCTGAAGCTGCTGCCAGAACCATCACGCTGTAGTACAGGGAGGGAGGGCTGTGCGCAGCTGAGCACTTTGCTAATGCTGCCTCTGTGACTGCTGCTCCCGGACCTGAACAGCAGACAGGATGTCTCTCTCTTGCCTTCTCTCTGCTCCTTTCCTTCCCTTTTTCACTGCCCGAGCTCCCAGGCTGTTGTGCTGGTTGGTGCCGTATGGTACATGGACCAAGATGCCAATTCCAAGGGTCCATCATACTGAACTCCCCTGGGAGGAAGATGATGGCTCTGCTGAACGTGGACAGCGGTGCAGCCAGAGACCTTGGTGCACAGCTGGACAGGGGCCTGCAGTAGTAACGTCTGGCTGGCCTAGGCTAAGAAGCCGATGTCCAGACTATCTAGAAACTCAAAACAATGTTTCAGAGGCCAAATTCCCTTTCCTTACTCCGGCTTCTCCAGCCAGGTCTCATTCTTGCCCTGGGTGCACTTCTCCGCCATTGCAAGGCAGGGAGAGCCATGGGCACAGCCCCACTGATGGGATTTGTCCCAGTCCCCTGGGACTGCAGCTTCTCTGTCCCAGCACATCAGGGGTTGTTCAGGAGGAAAGAGGCGTTTCAGAGGGTGTGACTTCTTCTTCCCTCTCCCCAAGGGAAGGAGCTCAGTGGGGAGAAAGCAGGGAGGTTTTCAGGCACCTCCTCTGGTGTTACCCTCCTCCAAGCCAGCTCAGTGAATTACAGCCCTAATTCAAACCTTGCCTCAGCTCTGCTTGCCTGAATCATGGTGTGAGCGCTTCTGCCTGCAGTGAGGCTGTTGGCAGGGATGGAGCTGCTCCTCCGGTGTCAGCGAGCAGGGTCGGTCCCACTTGATGCTCCAGCAGAGCCATGCAGTTTCACCCTCCATCATATGTGGGGTTGGATGTGGGCAGCACTTAGGGGTCTAAAACCTGATGCAAGTGCCTCACGTGAGGCTCTCTAGGTGCAAAACAACCCCTTAAGCCGAAGGTGTGTGAGTGGGTGCAATGACCCCCCAGAGGCATTGCCAACCCATAGAAATGGTGTGAAGGGCTCCGAGCAGAGGAAGGGGCTGGGAAAGGCTCTGTCGGGCTGCTCCGTACAGGGGCTGCAGCATCCACCTCCTCTGGCTGCAGAGCTCCCGCTGCCACGTGGCCTGCTCCAGCGCAGCTCCCTCCTCCCATCTCTTTGCTTCTTCCTTTTTTTCCTCAGGAAACATCTGGAAGCTGAGTGAGGGACGTTAAAAGGGGAAAAAAGAAAGAAGGGGAAAAAAAGCCCAGGAAAGAAGCCAGGGGGAGGGACTCGGGAGCACCATATGATTTCGCTTTCCTAAGACAACTGCAATTATGCCTTTGAGGCTTTACCCGTCACTGTAGATTCAAACCATGTTGGATGATGTCAGTGGGAAAATATGAAGGGCCTACTGGCTGCTTGGAAATAGGAGAGGGAAAGATCAGTCTCTGGTGTTTTATTTAACATCGGAGTCAGAAGAAGGCACCGTCCAGATGGGCTTTTTCTTTGTGGCTTTCCTGGGGCTGGTTGGGCCTGGCCGCTCCCTTGGGAGGGGGGAAATTCCTCCTGTGTCTACCCAAAGGATGTGCTGCCCTGTGCTGCAGAGTCTGCTCCTACCACGAGCCCTGAAAAGGCTGGGGCAGCGCTGGGGCTGGATTCCCCCAGTGAAGGGGACAAGCAGGAGCTGTCGATCCCGCTTTAGCAACCACGGGGACTCCTGTTTGCAGGCAGCTTCCAGCCAACCTGCCCATTGCCACCGGCTCCTCCTGGGAGGTTTGGATGTGGAGTCTCCACGCAGAGCCTCTTGAAAAGATCAAGGCGTTGCTGTCAGATTTCATGAACCTTCCGTTTGGAAAAGCAGGATGCTGCAGGAGAGCTGGGCCTTGAGCTGACAGGGGTCAAACTGCCGGAAAACAGGCTTGGGAGTAATGAAAAATCCCTCCCTCCCGTTCCCGTGGGAAGAAATCAGGTGTGCAGATGGGGAGGGGAGATCCCGTGCCAAGAGATGCTCAGAGCCACCACTGCTGATGCAGGGGGAGCTGGAGGCTGAGCAGGGGGGTCAGATAAATGTGTGAGGGGTTTCTTCACTGGGGGTAAAGCAGCAATGTGAGTTCCTCGTGTGGTTCTTTTCCTGTTTGAGGAACAGCTCCGGATCCCAGCGTGTCTGGCCCAGGAGCTGACGCGAGGACGTGTCGGGGCCTCACCCTCACCGACATGAGCTGGATCCGGATTTCCTGGAGCTGTGGCTTTGAGGGACCCAGCTCTGGGCTCACAGGGCTCCTCTTGGTCTTTTGAGCTGCACCTCAATGGGGGGGATTGCCCAGGCTGCTCCCAGGGATGTGCCCTGCTTTGTGCTCTCAGGGTGAACACCCAGTTAGATGTGATCCATGAGCACCCAGTTAGATGTGATCCATGAGCACCCAGTTAGATGTGATCCATGAGCACCCAGTTAGATGTGATCCATGAGCACCCAGTTAGATGTGATCCATGAGCACCCAGTTAGATGTGATCCAGGAACACTCAGTTACATGCAACCCACGCAGGCAGCGCACACCTCAGCTGTCCTGTGCACATCTGATTTCATCAGCCTGACCTTTTCAGGCTGTTAACAATGCCCATGGCATTGAGCCCTTTACAGGGGTTTTCAGCAGTGACATTAAAGAGCATCTCCTGATGATCTGGAGATGCAGGTTAGACCTTTTGCTAACACACCACAAACACCCTGCACACGGTGTCCTCATCATCCTGAAAGGCTTTGGAATCCTGAAATCCTTCAGGGGCGGCAGGGGTGCAGATGAGAATTGCAAGGGTTTCTCCTGTTCAAATGTCCTTTGTGTCACAGAGACACAGCCCTGGAAAGATATGTAGGGACCTGAGCTGCAGCAGTTTCCATCAGCTGGGTGTTCAACAGGAGGTACCCAGCCCCCTCTAACCTTCAAC
This sequence comes from Pezoporus flaviventris, assembly GCF_033815535.1. Classification (NCBI taxonomy): domain Eukaryota; kingdom Metazoa; phylum Chordata; class Aves; order Psittaciformes; family Psittacidae; genus Pezoporus; species Pezoporus flaviventris. The sequence goes on from NW_026892645.1 coordinate 867,678, forward strand.
ACCCGCCTTTGCTTTCCTATTCACCATATGAAGAAAATATTATTCCTTCACTGCTATTCTTTATGCAGGCTGCTGCCCTGTGCTCACGTTACAGCTCCAGCCTCACCGTCTGAAGCCAAGACTAATCCTAAATCATGAATGGGTATGAAGCAGGCAGTGCGATGGCGAGGGCACCGCTCCACACGGCTCAACCCCCTGAGGACACCGAGGAGCCGGGCAGGGCTGGGAGCTGGAGCTGCTGCTCCCCATCAGCCACATCCCCACCGCTGCCTCCTTGCTGCTACTGCCTCTTCCTCTTCCTCCTCCTCCGTCCACTCCCAGCAGCATCTCCTCCTGGACAGGAGCCCCAGCAGAGCACCCATGGGTGCCTTGCAGCTGAGGGCATTTGGCTCAGAAAGTGTTTAAAGCATCAAATTCCTCTTTTTAACCCAATTAAAATGTTCATTGGAGGACTTCAGCGCTGAGATTACAGCAATTAATCCACTGCCGTCCCCAGGCACATCTTGCTCAACTTGCTCAGGAGAAGTATTCCAGTTTCTATCTAACCCCACAACTTCAGCTGTCCCTTTGGTGGCTGGGAACTGAGCCTAGACATGAAATAATGAACTAAAACCCTTCGATGCATTGACCAAAGAAAACAAGCTGTCAACTAGAAATATTCCCTTGCTTCTTTCTGAGGCTCACCAAATCTCCATCCCATCTGTAGGTATCATTATGTCAGGAAGGCAGCCTAAGTAACTCAGCGTGCGATTGTCAGCGGCAGCATGTGAGACTGTTTGTAGAGCATAAATCAGTCTAGGAAATGAAAAGTGCTGTCTCCTTTGCCCCAGGTTTGCTCAGCATTTCGTACCTCTGTGGGGAGGTTTTGGCAGTTTAAACCCAAGTCCCACATTTGTTGTTAGGGCTTTAATTATGTTCAGTCATCTCTTTGCCATCCGCATTAGGCCCTGACATCCCCCCCTCCTGAGCTCCAGCCACCCCAGCAGAGGCAGTGACTCCACTTTAGCATGAAAACGCTGATGGAGAGGTGGAGCCTCCCCAGGTTTGCCTGCCCTCAGCTCTTGGCTCAGCCTGGAGAACGGAAGGAGCCGCAGTGGTTCCAGTGCTCCTTTCACCATGGCTGTGCTGAGGCTCCTGCCTCCACAGCGGCAGTGGATGTGCTGGAGGATGATAGAGCAACCTGGGCACTGACTTCTGAAGGCTGGTTTTGAAAGGGCAGCTTTGCGCAGAGCAGCCCCCAAACTCAGGGTCTCTGGAGGGGCCTGGGCTCTTCTCCCATGTAACAAGGGATGGGACAAGAGGAACCGGCCTCAAGCTGCACCAGGGCAGGTTTAGATGGAGCTGAGGAACAATTCCTGCCCCAGAGGGTGCTCAGGCATTGGAACAGGCTGCCCAGGGCAGGGCTGCAGTCACCCTCCCTGCAAGTGTTCACACACCATGGAGCCAAGGCCTCAGGGCCATGGGGCAGTGGTGGCCTTGGCAGGGCTGCGAATGGTGGAACTTGATGCTCTGAAACGTCTTTTCCAACCTGGCTGATTCTGTGATCCTATGACCTGAAGCCCTCAGGAGCTCAGTCATGTTGTCCTCCGGCACTTCCAGCCGGTGCCATCAATGCCCAATCTCAAACAGAGAGGAATTTTGTAATTAGCCTTTAATCCCGTTTAAGGATGATCTGAAACACCCAGCCCCGTACCGAGCCCTGCTCTAAGTGAAAGGACAAGAGCCTGTCTCCATTCTCCTTCTGGGAAGGAAATGTGTGAGGTTGTCCGATATCTGACACGGAATCTCCATCCACATGGATCTTGCAGTGGAGTTTGCCAGAGGAAGAGGGGCCATTTCATTCAGGCCAGTTCCTTCTTTTCTTTGCAAACAGCCTCTCCTCACTGTTTGGCACCAGGCACAGCATGCAGTATCCAAGCCCATGGAGGGCTGCAGGGAGCCCATGGGCATTCTATGAACAAAACTCCACTCTAGGGTGGAAAGCAGGGGTAAAGCACCACATCCAAAAAGACCCATGAGCCCATTCCCTGCATCACCCATTCCCTGCATCGCTCATTCCAACCTCGGGAGCCGCATAGAGGAGCCTCAGGGGGATCCCAAGGAGCTGAGCTGGAGGGGCAGGGGAATGAATAGAGCTTCTGTTCCGTGCAGAGCGTTGGGTTTCGGCTCGGGAGGGGTCTGGTCTGCAGCAGCAGGAGAGGCCCTGGTTTACAAAACAAATAAACCACTGTGGCTTTCAGCACGAGAAATCTGTTATTCTGAAGGGTCCGGGGTAACACCACCTGATGGCACACTGCGTTTTGAAAGGGCGGTTAACGAACGGGAGCTGAGACGGAGAGGGGGAAATCCAGTTCTCCTAAAGCTGCTTTGATTTGAACTTCCTTAACCCAAGCTAAGGCTCAGCGTGTTTCCCTGTCTCTGGGGACAGGGGTGAAGGTGGCCACAGCTTGTGTCCAAAACCAGGCAGCCCCTCTGCAGGGGTGCTGCCATCCCAGCACTGCTCATCCTGTCCCATGGGATGGGCATCACCCCAAAGCCTCCAGTCACCTTTCTGCTGGCCTCAGAGGCAGGAGCCTGGTGTGAGGACACAGGGGTGCACCTAAGGGTGTTCCTCTGCATCTGCTTTGGGGTCAGACCCTCAGAGGGAGAAAGAACCCGATTGTTTTCTCTGGCGGCTCCATCGGAGGGCTGACAGAGCCGTGCCCGCCCCTTCCCTGTTTACACGACATCGTCCCAGCCCTGCCGGCGGGGCTCGGAGCAGGCCCTTCTGTTTGCACTGATTTAATCTTCCCATCCTCAAACCCCTGTAAACACTTTTAAGCCCGAGGCTGAGCTGGATGCCTCAGCTCCCCCACGCGTGGCACTTGCCCAGGGGTGCTGTGTGCAAATCCCAGCTGGACCATTCTGTATCCAGAGGCAATTCGTGTCTGAGATCCCTGGGAACAAAGTATAAGGGAAAGCGCAAGGATGTGATGCTCACAGTGACAAGTTCCTAAGGCATTGGAGTGACTGAGGAGCGGGGATTTCCCTTCAAGCAGCCTTTCCTAGGAGCTTTCCTGCGGTGTTTGCAGTAGAAACATTAGGTCAGCCCTTAACCAGGAGCAGCAGCAAGCTCTGGTTTTCTAACCTCCGATGCCCAGACCCGCCAAGCTTCGTGGATCAGCTCCGGTTTTTGCCATTTCCCAGCTCATCCCAGCAGCACTTCGCATTAGGGTGATGTCTCCATATATGCTCGGTGGAGCCCTTGCGGGGCTCTCACCGGGGCTGCCTGGGGTGGGTGACAGCCTTGTCTGTGGCAGGGGATGTCCCTCTGAGGGGTCCCATCACAAGCATCACATCAGGGTTCTCGTCTCATTGCTGGTTTTTGGGATGCAGACCGCAGATGGCAATGGAGAGCTGGGAGGCGCAGAGGGGGTAACCAGCAGTGAGGGTCAGGCTCCTGTGGCTGATAAAGAGGATCCGTGCTGTGGGAAAAAAGTAGTTTTGGAAAGAGGGAGGGAGAACTGAAGAGCAAAACCTCCCTCCAGCCTTGAAACGCCCTTGATGTCCCTGCTGACCCCTGCCTGCCCGCGTCCTGCAAACAACAGGGCAAAGCCGGGCTTATCTCCAGCCCAGTTTGTCAACCCCGTCCCAATGTGCTGCAGGATGCTGAGGAAAGCAGGATGCTGTGGGAGCCATTGGGCTGCCTGCCCCATCCAGACCTGGGTGTGAGACATCCCAGGCAGAACTCCAGCAACTGCAACTGTGTGGGGCACACAGTCCTGGATAGAGAGTGACTGGGAGGAGGCGGATGCAGGCAGCATCCCATCATGGGTGGGAAAGGCACCAGGCATCCGCGGTAGCAACCAGGGGGACCACTGCCTGTGGGCACCGACACCAGCGGGTTTACAGGGTGTAGCCAAGGTTGTGGTATCTGCTTTTGGCGATGGGAGCCAGGCAGCACCCTCCTGCCCCGCTGCCCTCTGGGGTCCCTGGAGGTGCTGCTGCATCTCCTGCCTCACACCAGAACCCACCCCTGGTCCCCTCCCTGCTGCAGGCTCCGGCAGCCAGAGCCGGGAGGAAGACACTAGGTGGCAGGTTGAGGCCATGTCTGAGCCCCTGGCTGCCAGCCCAGCCCCAGAGCAGGGCGGTGTGGGATCGCTGATGGCTCGCAGGGCTGTGCTGGCCTCGGTGGCTCTGCGGGACGGGGCGGGTGCAGGATCCAGCTGCACATTTGCATGAAGCTGCTTTAGAACTCTTGCCTTGGGCATCAGCCAGGTTTGGCAGAAGCTGGCAGGGAGGTTTGAGAGGAGGGATGACGGGGATGTAGGAGAGGCATGGCCTGAGTGCTGCGTCTGCAGCAAGCCAGGCTGGAAAGGAGAAACAGAGATTATCTCTGTGTGACCCCCGTGCCCTGCACACAGGCACTGCCTCTGCTCACCACTGCAACCCCGGTCACTTCTGAGCTGCTTAACAGAAGCTGGAAAGAGCCACGCATGGGGGTTGAGGCAGGATTCGTGCTCCCAGAGCAGAGGGTGATGCACGTGAAATCCAGCCCTGTCAGTCACCATCCTCATGAACCAAGTTTGCTGTGCAGAGCATCCTGAGCCCTGCACAAACCAGGACAAAATGGGATTTGTGTCCCAGAAACAGCTGCTATTAAAGGGTGACTTTTCAGGAACAGTTTTGTCTTTCTCCTTCTATTAAATCTGTGCAAGCTGGAACGCCAGATTTAGTACTGCCTAGGGATCCAGCAGGGATCCACATGAGAGGCAGATAGAGGCATGCCAGGACTGCTTAAGGACAGGGACAAGAGGTAAGGCCACCCTCCAGAATGACACTCACACTTCCCAGGGTCTTGTGTGCTTGCAATGAGGTTTGTAGCTGTTTGATGCCTCCGAGGGCTGCCAGGAGCTGCAGAAAATCAGGGAGCAGAGCAGGGTCTGAGCTTTGGGTCCACGTTTGCCAGTGAATGCACGGAGCTGCCGGTGAGCTGTGCATAGCTCTTTGCTTCCTGGAGCAAAACCTTGTTAGAACAGAGAGGCGGGAGCTGTGGGATGCTGGTTCTCAGAGCTGAGCTCAGGGTAACCCTGCCCGCAGAGGGGCTGGTCAGCTCCGAGCTCTTTTTCCGCTCCTGGGATTTTGCCTCTAAAGAGCAGCCAGTGGCCGGGACACGGTTTTCTCCGGGCCAGTTTTGCACATTGGAGACGTTTCACATCAGCCGAGGCTGAACTCCTGAGCTCCCACACACTTCCCAGGGCTGCAGCCCGGCCCCGGGGCTGGCCCTGCCTGCGGGAAAGCCAGTTCCCCTGGGATACCGGGACGTGTGTCCCCAGGGCAGCTTTTGTCACCCATGGAGCCTCGTCGCTCCCGGCACTTGCGGGTTCCAAGAGCCAAGAACCGGGTGAAGCAGCATCCAAACCATCCGGGAAAACGGCACAAGCCCGAGTGAGGGCTGCGCACACGAAGTGCGGCCGGTTCACAGGGAGCTGGGCTGTCCAGAGAGGAATATTCGTGGGGATCCGCTGGGATTTGCTCTGAAAAGGGAAATCTGCTCCTGCTGCAACTGTTTTATGGGGCAACTGTGATGAGAGCTGCAGACAAGGTGAGGAGCGGGGCTGCTCCAGTGCTGGCGCCCTGCCCCCTTGTCCCCATGTCCCCAGCACCTCCCAGCACCCTCCTTGGGTCCCTCCGATGCTCTTCATCCACAGATCCATGAGTGTTGCGGGTTCTCAGGTTCCAACTGGGGCTCGCTCCTCCTGCAGATCCGGTGCCGGTGCTGGGTGCTGGGACCGGTGCTGGTGCCGGTGCTGGTTCTGGTGCAGGCTGTCGGGAGCCCCAGCAGCCGGGGCCGTGCCTCAGCAGAAAGGAATGTTCTCCAGAGCTCATCAAGGCAGCCTGAGACGCTCGGTCCAGCTCTCATGAGTCACCTATGGCCGCACATGTGGGCTCCGAGGCAGCCAACAGCAACACGGCGTAGCCTAGCAATGGGGAGCAACCCGACAATAATAAAGCAGGGTTTAGCATAATCCCCTACAGCAAACCCGTGTAAACTAATTGTTTGATGAGGATTTTCCAGCAGTGTCTGTGATTGTGAGGAGGGAAAGTGGAGGCAAAGCACTTGCCTGATGCAGCTTGAGGTCAGGGCTCCGTGTCTGCTGCTCTCACACCTCCTCCATCTCCTTTTCCCTCCCCATTCTCCTGCATTCATCCATCTCTATTAAAGCTTTTCTCCCTGACTCCCTTTCGGGCTGTTCCTTGCCTCCAGTGCAGGATGCAACCCTCCACCATGGCCGAGGCAAGGGGCAGCTACTCTGACCTGGGGAAAATGTTTCATTCTGAAATAGGGATGCTGACACAGCTATGGTCATTTATGGTGTCCTTCTGGTTAAGAAATGGGCATCATTTCTAAAGATTTAGAGTCCCCACCTGCCTTTAATGGGACTATTCTCACAGCTGTTGCCAAAGGTAGAGACTTAGAGTCAAACAATAATTACTCCCAGGAAAGAAGCACTGTTTTCTTGTCATGTTCCATTAAAGAGTTCACAGCATGAGCTAAGGAATTAATGGCCTTATTATATGGCCTTCAAGCCAGATCATATTAAAGAGGAGAAGGCAGCTCTGAAGAATACAGGAGATGCTGGGGATGCCACTGCCTTGGATGATGCAGCTGCATCGGGGTGTTTAATATTTTAGCTCAGTGTTGGCTCTGTCAGCAGGGATGGAGGGTGGCAAAGGGCCCTGGACCAGGAGAGGAGGCTGGGCAGGCTGGAGATGTGCCCTTCTTCCCATTGGGAATTGCTTCCCGCAGAGATGAGGTTTATTTCCCATCCTCGGTGTGTGTGGTGGCTCCATCCCGCCCTGGTTGTGGTAGGTGTTGGTGCTGCCGGGCGATGGCTGGCATCTACCCCTCTACCATGGTGGCAGATGGCAGCTGGGGAAGCAGACGCGCCGCAGCCACGTGCTGGCAGCAGGAGCCTGAAATGTGTCTCATTAATGCTCGTTGTTGTTGCTTCCCCTTGAGCAGGAGAACCTGGCAGCCTCCGTGGCTTGGAAGTACACCAACCCCCCCAGGAAAGAGAGGTTCCAGCCCTCCCAATGACTTCAGGGCTCCCTGTGGAGACGACTCAGCATGGTTCATCCCCCAGACACCTGCAGATGCACTCAGGCACGTGCATGTAGGTGCTGATTCCCGGTGGCCCAAGGGTTGCATGTTCCAGCTCCCTCCCTGGCTCTGGGGGTTGAGAGACCTGCTCCGTTTTGATGAATTTGGGCAGGATGGCTCCGGTTCTCCACAGCTGCTCACAGTGCAGCTTGGCCATGCGTGACAGCAGGGAATGCCCTGCCCACAGACCCCATTTCCCTGTGCGCCCCTGTACAGACGTCCCGGTAGAGAGGTCCCACCAGCAGCAGGGCTGTGCTTACAACAGTTCACACGGCTCAAGGAGAACAGCACCAGGCAAATGCCAGTCCAGGTCTGCCTTCGAGCCCTCAGGGTTCCACACTTCCCTAGGGCGTGCTTTGTGCAGCAGATCCCAGGATGTGAACTGCCAGCCTGCTGTCACACATTGATGTCAATGGGACATGTCCCATTTTGGATGGGGGACACAGACCATTACCTTTCACTTCTGAATGGACAAAGAGGCTGTAACGTTTTTAATAGCACTTCCTCTTCGGAACACCATCTAGGAGGCTCATTTTCACATGCTTTGGTCTATATTTGTTCCTTCACCTATTTCTATTTCAACACTGCTGTTACTGGAAAACTTACACAGCTTTGGAGACCAAGGAGCACTCTGCTGCTGATCCGTGTCCTGCTCCAGCCTGATGGCAATCATCTGGTTTGCATGATTTCCTAATTAAGGGGCTTGGCCTGATGGCACTTCATGGTTGCAAAACATCTCTGCACGCTTGCAGGGTACTTAGAGCATACGGCCCTCATCCAGCAAATGGAATAGTGCTCGAGGCAGTGAACTCAGCTGAGGACAGTGGGATGCCTTGGAGTGACACCAGATGTGATGGGGTAGGAAATATGTCCTTCAAAAACCAGACTGAGATGGAAGTGCTGAGCCGGCCCTTCTCACCAAGGGAATGGCACGAGGTGTAATCACTGTGGTGCTTTGCCACATTTCCAAGTGTGGTTTTTAATCCCTGCTCTGTTTCTCCAGGCACCGGTGGTGTCTTGGATTGGGTTTGATGGGGCTTTGTAGTTTTCAAAATGTTCTTTTTTTTCCCTCACAGAGGGAACAGTCTCTGTCTTCCTGTTACTCCACGGAGCAGAATATTCCAGTACAAAGCCAAACTGCAAGAACAAAACCAGGACTCACCATCAGCAGCCAACCTGTCTTCTTACAGCTGTAGGAGTCACAAGCTAATATTCCAACAGTTCTACTTGGGCACGGGGAAATGGAACGTTATCCAGAAACTATCTTGGATTTCTCTGGGTAGGGAAAAATACAAAGCTAATGCCCTCTTGTGGCTCCTGACGGCAGAGTGCTCGGCTGCAGGGTGGTGGCAGAGATACCCACCTGGTTGCTACAGGGTAGGGAGGATAAAGGGCTGTGAGTCCCCTCTGCAGCATGGGAGGTTCCTGGAGTGCATTCCTTCTGCTGCGATTAGAGACCGGGATGAGGCTCGGTGAGAGCAGGGGCGCACACTGCTGCAGCGGGCTCTGGCTGCTCTAAGATGTGCTGGGGGCTTCGGGCCTCATTTAACCTGGAGTTTCCCTAAGCAAGGTTTGACCACGTCCCTTCGAGCTGCCCAAAGGACATCAGCACACTCCTAGGTTGCATCTGACGCTCTCTGCACCTCACTTTTGCTGTCCCCTCTGTGAGAGGTGAGGGCTTTGTCCCTGTGAACACGAGCGGAGCCCCATGGACATCCACTGCCGGGGTCCCCTTCAGGGCAGTGCTCGGTGGGAAGAGCCGAGCCCTCACAAGCCAAAGGCACTGCAGCAAGCAGGAAGAGCCTTGCTGCGCTTCCCAGCAGCTCCACTCCATCTCCATCTTGTTAAGGAATACACAGCATGTTCCCAGGCTGGGCTGACAACCAGACTCCCCTGTGTCCAGGGCCCCGCTGGCCCCTTCCTAGGTGAGTTAAGCAAGCACAAATGTCCTCCCTAAACAACAACAGAGAGGAGGCAGCTGGATGCGAACGCGCGGTTCCTGTGCGGGCTCCCTTTCAAATGAGTCATCCAAGTTCCTTGGCAGGCGCCCCTGTGTATCTGACTGGGATCAGGTTAGGGGCAATGTGGATAGCTGAGGATGGAAAATATGTGTCCAATTTACTCTTCTGTCCCACTGCTGATCCCGAGGCTTGGGAACGCTCCTGTTACACACCAGCTCTGTGCACTCTGCTTTGGGCTGTTTGGGGCTTGTTCTCCTTCCCATTCCCTGCTGGAGGCTCTTCTTCCATCCTCTCCCATATGTCCCTCTGTATTCCCCACTAGAACCCAAGGCAGAAGCATTGCCTTGCCATGCTGCTGGGTACAGAGGCAGCCACAGGGCTGGGGCAGTCCCAGAGCATCCTCCTGCCTGCTCACTGCTCAGCAGAGACCCAGCAGAGCTCTCACTTGTGCAGTGTCATGATTCCGTCTCTCTGGTGCAAACCCATCGCGGTGGCTGCACTTAGAGCAGGCTGACACCAACCGATGCGTCCTGCTCTCTAGGTCTTGCTTTAGCTTGGAAAGAGCGGCAGGGCCTGGAGGAAGCACTGTGTTCCATAGAGCAGGAGGAGCAGCTCACACATGGTGCCCAGCAGCTCTGCGCACCACTTCCCTGCAGACCTCCAGCGAAGGGGGGAAGGACCAGCACAAACCTCTTGGAAAGAAATGCCCAGGGAATGGAGATGCTAAGTATTCCCTGAAATTCTGACGGAAATGGAGCTCTTGGCAGAGAGCAGAGCCATGCTTTTTAGTAGATCTATAGTCGGTTGAGAGAAAGAAAAGCCCCTTTAAGGAGCCTCTGCTTTCAAGGCAAGAAAACAGCACCCTGGTTTCCACAGAGCCTGGAAGCAAGGAGGGAAATCCTACCAGAAACATCCCAAGAGGCCACGAATTCCCTTCCATACCCCCTCCTCCTCCCCTTGTCCCAGCACCTCAGCTGTCAGTCCCACCCCAGCCATCAATGACAACTGCCCATCTCTGGCGTCCCACTCCCACAGCCTGCCCAGGAAGGAACTTGCACAAAGCAGGGTGGTGAAGAGCCCATTCCTCCCCTGGGCAGCCAGGACCGCAGAGGGATGCCTGGGAGGCAAGGAGTGGCTCGGGCAGAGGGGAAAGGGCAGGAAAGGCTCATCGCAGCTGGCAGGACCATGCAGATGCTCACTCCAGGGGATGTTTGCAGAGCCAGGAGCTGGATGGTGGCTGCTCCTGGCTCCCAGCCCAGCGGCGTGCCCCTGCCCCACACAGTTTGGTGGAGATGGCTCAGCCCTGCTGCTGCTGTTTGTGTAAGCACCCTGCCGATGCTGTGTGCTGGGCTCACAGAAGGAACTTTGCCCTCTCTCAGCTCACACTTTTCCTAAGAAAATAAGTTTGGGTCTTTGCCAAAGAGACAGAAATGAAAAAAACCTTCCCTTTGAAAGCTAAAATCATCCCTTTCTGGTGCTCAAAGCTTTCCAGAGGAAAAACCTCAGATAGCAAATATCTCTACAGAAACAAGTAAGATTTTGACAGAAAACTCAGTGCTGCTGAAACTTATGAATTAAAAAAAATGAAATAAAGCTGAAGAAGCACCTCAGCAGTGATGCTGAGCCTGTGCACGTGGCACGCTCAGCCACCACATACTCGCAGGGCTTGACTGGATGCTCAGCATCTGTTTAGGGAGGGAGCCTGTCCACTTACAAGAAGAACCGAAACAAATGCGAGGAGGAGCTGTGGCTCCGCCTGCTTTAGGACACAAGCATCTAAAGGCTGGGAAGTTCTCACAGGCAATGGGAGGTCACTGCTGGGGTAGGATGTTGGGCGATGGGGACCATCGGTTTGATCTCTGATCTGCTCAGCAATTGCACTCATCCTAAATTCCTCACATTTCATGGTAGAAATAGTTTCAGGTTAATATTCATGTGGGGAGTGACTGGCTCCAGATTCTGTGATCTGTGGGATCAGGAGCACAGCCTCATCCCACCGGCATAGCGGAGCCAGCGCCAGGCTCTCCGCTGCTCTTTGTGAGCTCTTTGGAAATCATGGAAGTCAATAAATCTTTGAAGTTATTTTGGGCTGGAACCCAGTGATGTTTAATCAGAAGCAGATGCTCGTGGAGGTCTGTCCTGGAAGGCTGGTGTGGGGACAGGCACGTGGGCTCTAGAATATAGAGAATTCTCATCACTGTCATTGTATGTTAATGTCTGTGCTTTAAAGAATATTTGATGTACTTGGATGTGTCATTGGGTGCCTGGCACCAGTGAGACAAGGGGGGCACAAAATCAACAGCACCAGCCACCGCTCTGCATTCAAAACCAGATGAGAACTGGGCTTTGATGAACCCCCCACATCCTTCCATTTACCTGGGTTAAACGTTCTCGCAGAGCCTGCTGGACTGGATGGACTCTCGGTGACCAGCAGTGGCCTCCTCCATCCCTGGTGTCCTCAGGCTGTTTTGCCTGGGGAGCAAACACCCGGGATTTTGGGCTGCCTTTAAAGCTGCAAAACTGCCCAAAGCCCCTCTCCAGGTTCCCTGCAGCCCCTTCAGGCACTGGAGCTGCTCTCAGGTCTCCCCTTCAGGAGCCTTCTCTTGTCCAGGCTGCCCCAGCCCAGCTCTCTCAGCCTGGCTCCAGAGCAGAGCTGCTCCAGCCCTCAGAGCATCTCCATGGCCTCCTCTGGCCTCGCTCCAGCAGCTCCACGTCCCTCTTGTGCTGCTGCCCCAGAGCTGGATCAGGACTGCAGGGGGTCTCCCCATCGCCTGGCCACTGTCCGCAGGAGATGGAGGAAGCGCTGGGTGTGAGCAGGGTCCGGAGGGTCTGCGCCACCCAGGGTGGGATTTCCTATTTCCCTGGGATGGAATTCCCTATTTCCCAGTCGCTGACGCTCCCTTCTTCCTTCCCTACGGCTGGAATGCCCCGCGCAGCTCACACCGCCGTCCTCCTGCTCCCAGCCCTGCTGCGGGGGGGTTTGGGGCCTGTGGGCTCGGGGTCCCCCCCATCCCCGTAGCCAGCTCCGAGAGCCGCAGCGGCATCACTAGATGGAGCTACCGGCTGCGTTATCCCCGGCGCCGAGGGTACCGGAGCCGCTCCCGGGCACGGGGGATGCTGGGGTGGTCCCGGTGGGCCTGGGCGCTGCGGCCACTCCTGTCCCCAGAGTCCTCCACCTCCCGTGGGCTCACTGAGTCACTGCAGCCATCCCTGCACCACATCCTCTGAGACCAACCCACGCAGGAGCGAGAGGGGCTTGGGGCGCTCTGTGCAGAAATTGCTTTCTCATGACTAAACATCAGCGCACAGAAAACCCAAACCACGGCCACAGAATCCCTTTAAGGTCATTGGTGACTCCCCAGCCCAGAGGAGCTTGGTCTCAATGTCCCAGTGGGAAATGGACGCAGGGAGAGGGGTTGCTTGTCTTGGTAAGGGCTGCCACGAAACATCAGTCAGAGAGCTTCCTCCAGCGAGCTCGTGACCTGGGTGGTGGAAGAAGGCCGGGCTGGCCCCCAGCAGGACAGCTTCTGGGCTTTATGGTTATAAATCATGATTTGTTCATGGGCAGCTCCTGGTGGCAGCCAGAGGGTGAGCCATGGGGCTCACACTGACACAGGCTGATGGGGAAGCTTCAGATCAGCTCCGGTTTGTGCGAGTCCCTTCCTGGGCAGGCTGGGGCACAGGAACCTTCCTGCAGCTCATTAAAAACCCACTCATTGAAACTCCTGTCACTGGGGATACTTGGTTTTGCTTCATCATCCTCCTCCTCTAGGCTTTGAGAAGTGCCAGCAACATGAAGGTGGAGTTACTGCAGGCATGGCTGGGCTCCAGCCACCCTTGTAATGTTAATAGATTGATAGAGGAGCAAATGAAGCTGGTGTAGGTAATATTAGCACTGCACACAAATGTCATGGTCAGAAATATTTCAGGCTACAACAGTAAGAAATTCTCTTCTGCAGGATCCGATTTGCCCTTGGTTACATGAGGGCTGGGTTGGTGCTGGAGGTGGCTGCAGTTCTTTGATAAACTCTGATTTATCTTTTACATGAACAGGCATTAACAGTTTAATTCAGCTTTTGATGACCCCATGTAAAGGAGCAAGTGTGTGGTTGGGGGGTTTGGTCTCAGCTGTCCTGTGGTGTTCACACTGACTGGGATCACCTTTTCCACCTCTCCCTGTTTCTCAGGCAGTGTTGGGCAGGCGATGCCAGGACAGGGGCGGAAAGAGCTGCACGTTGGTGGGAGGAATTGCCCCTTGCACACTGTGGCTTGCTCCATCCTGGGGCATCACCAACAGGCAGTACCAGTTGTAAATGAAACCCCTCTCTTTGACCTTTCCAGGTGTGAAAGATGCAAAGATCCCTCAACTTCCCTTTCCTTTAGTTCTTTTACAGAACACTTCAGCATTGGATGTTGAAAGATAAAAACTGTCCTTTATGGCCATCTAGCCCCTTTTTTTCCTCCTCCTGCCCTTGATAACGAGGACCAGTGTGATGGAGCACACCAGATACAGCCATTTCCTCACTGGCGCTAGTTGGGAAGGAGCAATTCCTGGAGAAATGGCAGAAATAAAGGCCAGTGTTGTCTGGGCAGAGCAGCTGCTGTGCTCCAGAGCAGAGTGAAGGAGCGGGAAGGGCAGGGAGCGCTGACCATGGGGTCACGTTGGCTCCGGACGAGCTGGGAGGGGGAAGGACGTGGGTCCAGGAGAAATTCGAGGGAAGAAGCAAGAGCCAGCAGGGATTAAATCTGTGGCTCAGCCAGGATGAGCTCAGCACCCGGCTCCCGTGCTCCCACCAGCACCAGGGATGCTCTGGACATGCTGCAGAGGGATTCTGGATGGCTTGGGGGGTTTGGTGCCCATGGGACAAGAGGTCTTGGGGGGGGGTCATGCCCTGGTGCAGGGCCCTGGCTCCGCCTGACCCCCTGCTCTGTGCCCATGGACACGGGGAGTGAGTGAGAAGCTGGAGCAGCGCGAGAGAACCCAAATGTGTTTCCACTTAGCTGCTCCTCCGAGGCCAAATGATGTAACTCCACGAAGCCCTGCAGTATGTTGGCAGGAGGAGCCCGGTGACAACTCCAACTGTAAGTTCCTGAGCTAATGAGCAGGAAAGTTGAATAAAAAAAGAGAAAGAAAAAGAAAAAAAAAGGCCTTTTCTTTGGCTCCACATCAAGATCCTTCCCAAGAACGTTTTCTGAGCAGGGAACGGCACACCGAAGGGAAAAATCCAGCCCCAAAGCTCCTCTCCTCTGTTCTAATGGGGCAAAGCCAGGAGGGCAGCACCAATTGGGCCGAGCATTTCAAGCCAGTGGAGCTGGGTTTGCCAGGGATGCTGGGCAAACATCCTGCTCCAGAAGCAGCTCGCTGCCACCGCATCCTCCAGCCTTTATGGAGTTAACCACAATTACTATTACTAAGGGTGGTTTTTCCTCTCTGTGTGTGTTACCAGCAAAGAATGTTTTACTACAGCTCTCCACACAGCCACCAGCCTCCAAATGGACCATGTTACACTGGAGCTAACTGTTGTGTCAGGGACCATGTGTTTCTTGTAAGATGGGCTTGAGCCACAACTGTGTAGGAAATTGTTTATCTCTCCCCCCTCTCCTTCTGCCTTCATCCTCCCACGGGCCGCATGGACAGGCTGGGACCTTGCCTGGGGATGCTGGAGGGGGTTTTACAGCCCAGGCCTGTAGTGAGGAGCGAGCTCTGATTGAGATCAGGGTGACTTCCCCTGTCACTGGCTGGGTGATATGTGCCAGTCCTGTGGTCCCCAGGGGCACAAGCAGCTCCCTCTGGGGCTTGGGTGCCATAAACAGTGCCCCAGCACAGGGCAGGGGCCAGCATCACTGCTGCAGGCTGGCTCAGCACCGCCGATGCCTGGGAAACCTCTGCGGGAGGGCTGGGATGGAGCACACGAAGGCAGGATGCTGATGTGCGTGTGTGTGCTTCAGAACAAAGTCTGGGCAGAGAGGATGCACCAACCCCAGGGTCACGGTGGAGGCACCACGGGCATGGACCCCCCTTTGGCCTCCACTGAGGGGGAGTCTCAGCAGATCTGGGGCTTGCTTCTCCCCTGCTCTGCGCTGCAAGAGGGATGCCAGGGAAACCCGAGCCCCTGGTGCCTCCCTCTCCTTATCCATCCATCCAAAGCCATCCCCCTTCACAAAAAGACACTTTTCCTTTTTACTGCCTCTGCTCTCCTGGCCCCTGATCTGCACAACAGCATAATTGGATATAAACATCTGATTTTTTACTTTGCCTCAGTAATAGCTTGTAGCAGCCTTTTCCAACATCTATTAATACTGTGCTGTGTATTAGATCCAGACTGCAGATCCCCAAACGTGACTATCTGCAGAAGAAAATGGGGAAAGGCTGAACACAGATCAAACGCTTGCCCTCTGGTCAGTTTTAAATATGGCATAAACTGTCTTTCTCTGACTTTAGTGAGGGCTCTTGCTTCTAAACACCTTGGCCTTCACTCCCTGCAAGATATCATAGAAGAGGCCCACCTGGCTCAGACTAATCATCTCTAAGCATCAGTATCTTGTTCCAACAAAGGCCAGTGAGACCTGGCAGAGCAATACTCCTCCTGCTGCCTTTATACAGAGCAGAGCCATAGGAGGTTGAGATCTCTGCTTTATACAGGGAAAACATGAGCACAAAGAGAGGAACTGACTCACCCAAACCCACCTGTAGCCAGGTGGGAGGTAGAAACCACTGGGTCATGGTGGTGGCTCCCTCCAGCAGTCCCAGGGTGGGATTCTGGTGGGGATGATGCTGAGGCGCTGTTTCAGTGCTTTACATTCGTTCCTCGTGACACACAGAGACTTGCAGAGGTGCAGTCACTTCCTCAGACAGAAGTTGCTTTACTCTTTGGAACAGGAGGGGTTTACTCAAAGAAATGAAGATTTTTCTTCCAGATGGGCATGTTTTTCCTGAATTGCTTTGATTTAAGCAGATCTGGGAGCTCTTCATTGCCCGTGGCCCCCCCATCTCCTACCGGCTCCCTGCAGAGGCAAAAAGCAGCAAAAATACAGCAGAAAATAAGAGCCACATCTAATTCCTGATCCCCCCTGACACAACGTGGGAGCAATTCTCTAACCCCCAGCTCGTGCTCTGGCAGAGCTGCAAGGCCTGGCTGTGCTGGGGTGCAGACCACAGCAGGAACAGCACCGGGCTTGACCAGCGCCAGAGCTGGGGAAAGGGGCAGCACTTCCCATTGGGAAATAATCCTTTTCTGCCCCAGAAGAAAAACCCACACCGCTTATAACAAAGGGACATGTTAGCCCTGATTGTATCTCTGGGAATGGGAAAAACAGCCCGGGTTAAATCCTCCAGCTGGTTACAAGCCCTGGGAGGCCTCCCCTGCCCTTCCTTGTTAGGACACCAGCAGGGTACAGCTCCAAACCTTCAATAGATGATGTTTCTTGCAAAAGCAAACCACAAACCTGCACCCTCAGCTATATTTCTCTTCCACCACTGTCAGCGTCTGTCTGTGCCGGGGCTCTATCAGATGGTAGCAACTGCTTTTCGCATCACGCTGCTGGGGCAGAGCGATCCAACAGAGGATACCTGATGAGAAAAGGACACTGAAGAATCTGGCTTGGAGGGGAAAACAGGGTGTGAAGCTCTGCTGGGGTTTGCTGGTCGGGTGTCAGGCTTCCTAGGGCTGCTTGAGGAGAGCAGATCCCTTTTCCTCCTCACCAGGAATGGCAAAACAGGGCCTCCCCTGGCTCTGCTTTGCTTGTTGCTGCTGGCCACTGCTCTGAATTGGGCTGGGGGAAGGAAAGAGGCTGTGCATCTCCTGATGGCTGGGATCACTGAAAAGCCTGAAGTGTACCATGGACTAGACCAGCCCTTTAGATGACAACCTGCTTTACCACCAGCCTGGGCCCCAAATTTATTGGGCTGCAGCTGGGAGTCTTTCGCTTTGATCCATCTCTGCTATTAAACAGCTTCAGATAAAGCTATAAAGCTCATTTCTAGGAAAGGAAGTCAACCAACCTAAATCTTGGATCTGAGCAGCAGTGGGGAGCTGATCTGTAAACTACCTCCTCTGCAGCTTCAAAAGCAAAGCAGCTCATTTTAACACACTGCACGGCACTTCAGCAGTGATTAAAGTACCTTAAACATGCTCCTTTTTCATCATAGACCCGTGTGCTGACAGGTTGCCAAGTACAACAAACCCAGTCAAAAGCATCCCCATGATGGATCTCATTGTCATTGCCTTGTTTCCTGGACAAGAGCATCTGTTACAAAAATAGAGCCTGAAGGAACATGCGCATCCTCATATAGAAACAAACCCTAAAAGCAAGCTGAGGAGCCATAGAGGAGACAGCCTCTGAGCTACAGACACAAAGTACCGAGGGAAGGAGACAACTGCCTGGTGAATGCTGGGAAATAATACCCTAAAATCCTCCTGAGCCCATCCATCACCCTGCCTTTGGTGATCATCTCAGCAGTAAATTCCCTTATCATCCTATTGGAATTTGACATTAATGACCTGCCTGTTATTTCAGAGGGAGATGGACTGGAACCAGCGGGTAATTGGTAGGAAAGATTGCCGGTTATAGCAAAGACCCGATACCATCGGAGCAGTTACACTATGGGAGAGGGAGATTAGGCAGCTCTGTTTACCACAAGGGGCTTATTCATCCTGAATAAATGCTTTAGCTGCCCAGGGCCTTCCTCTCACACTCTCATTCCCCTCCAGCGGCATCTTAACATCCGCACTAACAGTGTTTTCCCCCGTGGCTCTGGTAGGAAAAGCAGCACAGACGCTGCGCACCAGCAGCAGAGATGGTTGTAAAAATGACTAACAGGCTCCCCCCGAACTCCCATTAGTTTAGGCACTTATTTCTGAGTTGTCCCAGGAAAGACCACTGTAATGTCTTAATCATTCCCACTACCCAGAAGGCTTCTGCAAACACCTCTGTCCATGAAGACAACATCCACAGAAAGCCTAGCTGGAGTCCTTCCTTTAAACAGTGGCTTGAGATCAGTTCTGGCGTCCTCAACATAAAAAGGACATGGAACTGTTGGAACAAGCCCAGAGGAGGCCACGAGGATGATCAGGGACTGGAGCACCTCCCATATGAAGACAGGCTGAGGAAGTTGGGGCTGTTCAGCCTGGAGAAGAGAAGCTGCGTGGAGACCTCAGAGCAGCTTCCAGTATCTGAAGGGGGCCTATAGGGATGCTGGGGAGGGACTCTTCGTTAGGGACTGTAGTGACAGGACAAGGGGTAATGGGTTCAAACTTAAACAGGGGAAGTTTAGATTGGATATAAGGAGGGAATTCTTTCCTGTTAGGGTGGTGAGGCACTGGAATGGGTTGCCCAGGGAGGTTGTGAATGCTCCATCCCTGGCAGTGTTCAAGGCCAGGTTGGACGAGGCCTTAGGTGAGATGGTTTAGTGTGAGGTGTCCCTGCCCATGGCAGGGGTTGGAACTGGATGATCTTAAGGTCCTTTCCAACCTGAACTATTCTATGATTCTGTGAGATGGGGCTCAGAGCAGAGGTGGAGCTTGGCATTGGTAACACCTGAGATAAGAGACTGCAACAGCCCTGGAGCTGCTGGGTGCTGCCCCATCCCCTCCCTATGGCTTTAACAGGCATTGGGAATCAATTCCCATGTCTCTGGTGCCGGCACGATGAGAAGGCACAAGCAGTGAGCTATGGCCATGCCTCTCCTGGGGACAACTGAAGTGGAGACCTGGAGGTTGGATTTCTTGCCTAGAGCCGCATATCAAGCTGTCAACCACCAGCATGGCAGGAATCGAGCCTGCGAGCCCCATGCGTTGTGCTGCTGTGCATGGGAGGCTCTGCATGCACAGAAACATCAGCAGAATGAATGAAATGCTGCTGTAGTGGCCACATTCCCACGTGCTCCTTGTGCTCTTCCACTTGACTCACCAATAAGGAAGCCAAGATATTTTGTAGAGGCTGTTTTGTAAACACTGATCGATGTAATTCATAGCCAGAGCCGTGCCAGCCCACTTGCTGGATACTCCCCCGGGAATGGGTTTAAGCCCTGCTTGCCCTGAGTGGATGGAGACGATGTCCTCCAGCCCCTTCCCTCTTGGCTGTGACACTGGGCTGGGGAATGGGTGCTCACTGCTGGTCTTTGGGGTCATGCACAAGAATGAAATGTTGGTGACAGCCTGAAACAAGCTTCAATTGCTTCTTGCCTCGCATGTTGTTCCCTGCAGACAAATTGGAGGTGAGCGAGTTCATAAACTGAATAATCACCATATTCCTACAAGAAACATTTTCTTATCTTGATTTTTCCCCCTTTCCCCCTCTCTCCCACCCCATCTTGGACTAATCACTTCCAGACCGGGAACCTTCAAACAGATTTGTTTGGAGGCTTGGCGTGAGCTCGTGGTAGCCGAAGCCTTCTGGCTTTCCCTACGAAAACCAGAGCCCATTTGGAGGGGAAGGAGAGCTCCAGTGCTAGTCAGACCCTAGGCATCAAGGGGGCAAGCAAGATGAGAACTAGAAAGCTGCCCAGAACACCTCTGACCCCTTCCTGCACATCGGCAGCAGAACTGCTTTCCGTTTGGCTGGTGGTGGCTGAGCTGTAAACGCTGCCAGGAGGAACCCAGCAGCCTCCTGCGGTTTGTTCTGTGCAGGTTTGTGAGAGGCTTCCAAAACGGGCCTGGAGGCTGTCGCTCTGGTCCCAGACAGCCGTGGGCAATGGTGTGTCAGCGGTGTCCCCCCATGCGGGACAGCCTGGGGATCATCTGCACCAAGCCAGCGGTGCTCCCCCAGCGCCCCATCATGCCCGCGGTGATGGAAATGGGTGTCATGGGATGAGCTCCTTGGGAACTACAGCAGAAATGGGCTGAGGGGCTCATGAAAGCTGGAGAGAGATTCCCCAAGGAATGCTGTGGTCTGGAGTACCCAGGAGACCCACCAACCCATGCACATCAGGATGTGTACATGTAGATGTCCTTCTGAATCTTGCTCTTCACTTTCTTGTCCCAGAGAACACCCAAGCTGCGAGCACTCTGAGGGCGATGATGCAGAGCAAGAAATTGCTGTAGCAAGAAACAGATAAATGAGATTTGTGCATGTTTTTTCGGGAAAAATACCAAGTTTTCCTTGTCAGAAAATGAATGTGTTGGAAACCGGCTTGTAAAACTCCAGTCCTGACCCAAGCACTGGTTTGCCACGGGGCTGTCACCTACGCTCGCTGTTCTCAGCATTCCTCAAACCCCTGTCTCTAAAACAAAAGATTCCTGTTGATATTTTATAGATGGATTTGTGGAAGAGCAAATCCTGGTCAGGTCAGCAGCTTTCCCTGGATCCAGCAGCGGGTGAGGAAGGTTTATGGAATACAGAATTATTCTCCGCTTGCTGCAGAGCTGTTCCCAAGGAGATGGGGAGCGCAGTGATAAATGGATTTCAGGAAGCCT
The DNA here is from genome assembly GCF_033815535.1 of Pezoporus flaviventris. Taxonomy (NCBI): domain Eukaryota; kingdom Metazoa; phylum Chordata; class Aves; order Psittaciformes; family Psittacidae; genus Pezoporus; species Pezoporus flaviventris. The sequence continues at coordinate 888,197 of NW_026892645.1, forward strand.
GGGGGTTCAGCTTGGCTAAGGGAAAATTGCTGGTGTCTATCCCAACACTGCAAACCTGATTTTCTGCTTACATGCCTGATCATAAATCAGCAGTAAATGTACTTATGGTGACATGCCAAGTTTTCCCTTGGATGCTGTTCTATAGGCAAATGCTCCTTCAGCCACAGGTGATTAGAGCTGATGAAGAACCCACGGATAGAGGTGATTTGGTGGGGATCAGCAGGAGATGCTGTTTGATCGGAGCAGCCTTTTGCCCTGAGCTGCTCTGACCACGCTGCGGAGGCAGCAGAGAGATGCCAGCAGAGACATTGACCCGGCGAGCCCGAGCAGTGGGAATCCTCTGTCTGCAAAGCTCCTCCAGTCTGTAAAAACCTCTGAAGAGGTTTTTGATTAATGTAAATTGCTTCTGCCTTTTTTTGCAGCAAATTAAAGCTTCAGTCTCTATTCACATCCCCTCGAGGCTCACGCAGCCTGAGGTTCCCTTGCTAAGAAGGACGCACGGCTCTTTCTGCTCCCTTTTAAGTAGGCCAGAAAGCATCCCAGCGCCTGTGCTTCTGGAGGAGCAGGCGCCTGCACACCAGTCACCGGCACACAACTGCAGCCATGGGAAGAGGCAGGCCGGGGCTCCAGGCAGGCTGCGGCGCTCCGCGGGGAGGGACTCGCTTGGAAACTGGGGCGAAAGTTGAAAGAGGATTGAATGTTGTCTGGATCGGTTCATGTGTCCCCGATTAGCAGCAGCTTCCCAGCGCATGACGTAAGGGGGGTTTAATGAGCTACTCTCGCTAAGATAAAGCACAGCCGTTCCCAGATCGCGCCCTCGATGCTGCGATAGAGACTGGTGCAGTCAAAGATGAGAACGAGATCCCACGTCACACATGGCGAGCACTAAAATCCTTTAGAGTATGGCTCTGTTTTCCTACCAATTTACTGTGGCAACCCCAGGAACTTCTGCACATCCCTGGTTTAATACCTGTATTAACTGCTACTGAGAGGGGACCCTTAAGCTCCCCAAACAGCACAATAAACGATGTCGCACAGTGGGATAATGCACAAAAAGTGTCTATGATTGCTCTGAAAGTCCCCAGCCCAGCTGGCAAAGCCCAGTCCTGTTTAACGGCACTTTAGCACAATAAATGAAATTGAAAATCCATATTTCCCAGGTTTTCATGACAACAGTGTGAAACTGGGCTGCGGGCTGATCTCGCTCACCTCGTAATGCACAGTCCTCCCCTCTTCCACATCATTCCTTTGCTCCTAGTCATACCTCCTTGTACCATCCCACATATTTCATCTTAGTCCTCTGTGCTCACACCCTTGAAATCCTTCCAGGCTGCTATCATGTCCACTTCTCTAACTCACCTCTGCGAGCCAAGCTATACATCCAGGCTCCAATTCTTCCCCATAAACCTATCCCTCCAGGACCCTGACCATTTTGTGATATTTCCATGGGGGTTTGCTTCTCCTCTTCTAACACCAGTACAGCTTACACCAGAGAAAGATAGGAATCAGGTTTCTGGGTTTTTTATAACCAGAGCCAAGGGCAAAGCTTGGGGATGCTGTACACAGTCCTCACTGAGCGGCGAAGAACCAGGGCAGGACACGTTGAGCAGATGGTGATTCTGGACTGCAGATGAGGACTAAATTACTGTGTTCAGAGCACATCTTTGATACACTTCCAGCTTTTCTCAGATGGTTCCACTCAATGTTTGGCACAGCTGATGCGAGGGGAAGGCCAGGAGAGCAATCACCCAGCATGCGCAGCCCCGCGCCGAAGGGCCCCAGCCCCGGCGGGCTCTGGTTGACATGGTCCTTCCCGATGCATCCAGTAGGACTTCTCTGACTTCTCCCACTCCTCCAGTACCAGCAGAGCTTTAATATTTACCCATAGGTGCAAAGGTGCAGCTCATGCTCTGCCCAGCCTCTGCTCCCTCCTGCCACATCACATTGCAAGCAGCTCACCTGGGTGATGTGATCCTAAGTTCAAATACTGGAGAAGACTGCTATCATGTGAGCAATTCCTCGGAGTTAAAAGACTCTCCTCCATGGGTTTTGGCTTTGGATGACCCGCACTCCTAATGCACTCTTCACTTAATTCACTCCTGCCAGTGCAAATGCTCTTATTTATGGAGTCAGTAATCACTTCCTATCAACACGCTCTGGAAATCTGCTCCTTCCACAAAACATTCCTTCAAGCAAATCCTTCCCCATGAATATTCCCAGTGCAAGCCGAGTCCGGGGCCTGCTCAGGGCATAGGAGAGGACTTTCAAAGGACTCCCACTGAGCTCCGTTGGCTCGGACCCCGAGTGAACACACATCCACACCCACAAAGCTCTGTTAGAGATGGCCTCATAGAAGCTCACAAGAACCTTTCCCAAAGTCCTTAGGAGGGTCCGTGGTTATTTCCCCATCCTTTCACTGCACTTGGAGCACAGGGTTTTACCTCTGCGGAGGAGTCTCGGGCAGCACCACAAAGCACACACCTAAGGGCTCTGCTGGTTTAAAACCCTTCCAGGGCACGGAGCTCAGTGTCTTTTTTCTCCCTTAACTTAAAAGCCAGAAAAAATATCCAGAAATGTCTGAGCAGGAGAATCAATCACGTACGAAGGAACCTTCCGGGTCCCACGAACCAGCCCGTGTTTTCAGCCTTGGCAGTTTATTCTTCCTCTTTCTGGGAGGCAGCACAGAGATGTTTTCCATTCGAGATATCCCAGGGCTCTTGCAGCTCACGCTGAGCCCTCAGAAGTAAACGAGCCACTTTTCCCAGCAGCAATCTCAGCTACAATTAAGAAATGTGATGTTGTTCTTGGTGTACCCAGCCTGGCTTTTGGTTGAAGCCATAGGAAAGCAGAGGCACGGAGTCCACGCCAGAGCAGCGCCAACAAACATATAACACACACACATCTTTAGCTCGGTTTTCTGCTCCACATCTCAGCTGTTTCACAGGCCAAGTAGAGCTCTTTATCGGTGTCATTTACTCAGCTGTCAAGTGGGGTTTTTATCCTCGAGCTCCGCAGTGAGGAAATAGGAACCTACAATGAACTTGCCTCGAATTGAAACAGATATTTAACTAGAATAAACCAGCGGCTGCACTGAATAAACACTGCAGGCACTTTAGAAAGAATGCTCAGTTGACATAAGATCTGTTGGGTGAGTTCAAGAAATGTTAGATTTTACGCTGAAGTCATTAATCTTCTGGGTTAAAAAGGGATAGTGCTGAGCTCTGCACCCTGGGGCCTGGCTTGGACAGACCAGTGCAGGTTTGCTGTCTGGGGGCTGCAGAGCTGTTGGCATGGACAGGGAGACTCCTTTCCCATCACAGCGGCTGAGGAGTGGGGACTCGATCTCCACTGCTGTCTTCTGCAGCTGCTGCAGCTCACTGAAACCTCTGGCAGAGGGTCCTGTCCACTGGCCATGTGCACCAGGGCGTTTAGTGCAGAGCTGAGTCTTTGCTGCTCAGCCCTGATGCTATCACAGATGTCTTGAAGGAGACTGAAGCTCAGGGTCTCCGGGCCAACACTATTTGTTCCACTTGGGACAGCCCCAAGTGCTTTGAGGGCCAAGGCAGCAATGGAACCCAGTAGCCTCTGGTGGGGCTGTTGCAGTGTTTGGAAACCACAGTGCCCTCGTATGACCCTGACTCTGCTCTCCTTCCCCTCTGGAGCACAGGACGGATGGAAGGGTGGATGCGGGTCTTGGCTCCTCATCCTCCCAGCAGCCGTGTTGATCTGGGCAGGCTGGAGCACGTTTGCTCCAGGCTCGCAGGTGTTGGCAGCCGCCCGCGGGCTGATCTCTGCATGGGCACCCATCCTGCTCCCTGCTCCTCTCCGACACCAACAGCCCCGGGGAACGCCTGGCCCTGCGCTGAGCTCAGCAACACCTGCCACAGCGCTGGAATCCCATTTAATGCCGAGGGAAGGGGGCTTCTCGGAACTGCCCCTGTAACAGGGGGGTTGCTGGCCCTGCAGAGCCACAGCTCCGCCGGTCAGAAGGGAAGGAGCTGCTGGTTTGGGGTTTATTAAGAGAAAACTGCACTTCCTAAAGACAGGAGACCATGGCTGATCTACCCGGGGGGGATCACCCAGGCTGGCAGGACCTGGGGCCTCTGCTCAGCCAGACCTCAGAGCCAAGCGCCTTGGGAAGGTTTGGATGTGACGGCAGCTCTGCTCCATCTGCAAGCCCCATGTCTTGAGAAAGCAGAGCACGTTTCCTGGGGAGTGGGCTGATCCCAGCCAGAGGAATGCCACGTCCTCCATGGTACCTGCAGGCTGGGCTGAGCAGTGGCCCACGGGGAAGAGCTCACCCGGTAAGTCAGCCCGTGCTAAAGACTCACAGATGTTTAATATTGCTGGTCCCTGCTCCGAGGAGAGGGGGAGCGGAGCTGCACCGAGCACTGCCATGGGTTTTCAATACATTCCATATGTTTCCTCCATAAGTCAAGATTAACCAGCGGTGCTGGTTGGAATAGGAATCAGCCGCTGGCTGTTCCGCTGCCTTTGGAGGAAGAATGAGCTCTGAGCGCAGGCTCTGACCTGACTGACAATACATCTCCATGGGGCAGGTGGAATTGTCCACGCTGCCACCGCTCTCATGGGTGCTGTTGCTTTGCCAGCAGGACCAAACTGCCCCAGCCCCATCTGCCTGGTGGAAAACCCTGGGTTTGTCCTCATGCTGCTCTGCCATTCCCAGGGAAAATGTGATGTCCTTCAGGTGCCCGAGCCCCACTGCAGCCAGTCTGCAGACACAGAGGGGACCCAAGGCCCCAGCTCATGCCTCGAGCCCTCGGTCACCACGCTCCCGCAGCCACACACAAGGGCTGCAATTTACTTTTTCCCTATGTTTTCCCCCCAGTCTCCTCACTCCAGCAGCAGCATTTCAGGGGTGTTACCTTCACCTCTCCCTTGCTCAGCTCCAGACACTGCAAAAGCCATCACTGGCAGGTCTGCAGGGAAGAGGAAAACCCAGCAACCAGGAGGGGAAGGAATTTGCTCTCTCCTGAAGGGCACCCTCGCTGTAACGATGCCAGCCAAATATGCACAGAAGTCCTCCGTAATTGCTCTGGTAATCATTTCACATGTGTGGGACTTTTTAGGCTAAAGTATGATTACAGCTAATTGCTGTTTGATTTTGTTCCTGTTTGTATTCCCCTTAAAGAAATTGTTGGAGTCTCTGCTAAAAGACTTTCTTGCCTTTTTTCCCCTTCTTTTTCTTAAATCATGCTGGAAAAAAAGGGATCGTGTTGCAACACTCCGAGCTCATGAATGGCCATTAGCTCTCCAATGATCTTACAACAAAGAGCCGTGTGAAGCCTGAAAGAGCCTGATGCTTTTTCCCAGCACTGGGAGCTGACAGTCCTTCAGTGTGCAGAACTAAGGAGAATTTGGGAAGATCTTGGCTGTTTGTTAATGAAACCCTCTGGGCAGGAGGCTGAGGCTGGATTCGTGTGGGGAGATGGGAGGATCTGAGCTGGTTGGTGCAAGTAAGATAAAGGTGTCAGAAATCAGCTGAATCCCTGCTGTGTGCCCCCATAGGAAACTGGACGAGGGGAGCAGGGACAGGAACCCCTCTGGTGCCTGGGTTTGGAAAGTCTATGTTCTTTCCTTGTCCTGCATTGATTTTACACGGTGCCCATCGGCCAGAACCAGCAAAGGGGCAACTGAAGCTGGTGGGGCTCAGCGCAGGCGCAGGGGTCACTGGGAGCATCTCCTGCCATGGCTGGTACCGGTATCCTCACTGAGTGCCTTTCCTCAGCCCTGGTTTTCAACACAGGTGTCCCAGGGTGTAACTTAGAGAGAATTAAACACCAGGTGTGCTCAGGCTTTGGGGAGTTACCATATTCTGGTGGCCTGCGGTGAGGCCAGATAACTCCCTTATCAGTTCATCTGTATATATATATATATATATATATATATATATATATATATATACACATATATGTGTGCCTCTGTACCATCCCTCAATGACTTTTGCAGGTTTTATTTTTCTATCAGAAAATTGGCTTTATGTTGAGATGCTGAAAAGATTTGGGGAAAAGGAACAGAAAGAGTCAGTTTTCCTGTCCTGGGAGATTCCCCCATCCCTCTCCTCATTTGGAATGAAAAACTGGAACCGGGAATGATGCTAAAAGGTGAGATATTTTTTACTACGTTCACTGAAATGCTTCAGGTTCAGTCAGCACTTGTCAAATAAAAACCACAGAGAGCACGTGCACAAAGCCCCCTTTCTGACTGAGCTCCACTGTTTGAGCAGTCATTTTCCAGAAGCTTCTCACTTCCTCTGTTTCTCCAGGGGCTGGAGCACTTGGCAGAAGCTCGTGGACATGAGGTAGGTGATGCTCGGTGGAAAAGCTGCTGAAGGAAGGGATGGAGGGAGGCTTTGGTGATGGCTCTAGACACAACCTGGAAGAGGTGCCAGGAGAGCATCTCCCCAGCACTCCCACCTCACCGAAACACAATGCTGCCCTGGAGCAGGGAGAGTCAGTGGGTCACAAGAGCTGTAATATTCTCATTCCTGACCATTGTATCCTTCAGAGGGGACTGAGACCACATGAAAAGTCTTGACTGTGGTGAGCCACAAGCCACTGTTCCAGTCCCTCCTCAGCCACATGCAGAATCCAGAGCAGGGAGTGATCACAGAAAATGCAGGGTTATGTTGCTAAGGGGTGGGATGGAAAGAGCTGGTGCCATCCCAGCCCTGGAAAACAGGGAGCTTGTTTGCTTTCTCTTTCTTTTCCTTCTCCCCCCCCCTTTATATTTGGCTCCTGCCTCTGCCCAAGAAGCCAAATTAGCTCATGGTCTGAGGCTCCAGAACTGAACATGAGCAGAAGCAAGATGACATTGGCTTGAAATAGAAGCAGAAATAGAGCTGTTTACCATCCTGTTTGACACTTGGAGGGAGCAGGAAATATTTCAGGGCATGGGCACTCACACAGCAGCTACCAAAGCACATCTGTAAGAACAACTGCTTCCTGTGGAGCAGATGTTTTGTGGCTGCTGCTTATATCCACTCCAAAATGCTATGGGTGAGGACACCACCTGCTTCCATTCGGATGTCCCACCACATTCAATGGATACTAACGAGATGATTCCCAAGGGGCTACATTGCTTTCCCTGATGGGAAGATGGGAGCCCAAATCTCAACCAGGAATCTCTCATGGATGCATAATCCTGGGAATATGAAACAGATTGAAACGCACAGAATCCCAGCTGATTGCTTCTCCCTAATTAAGAGAATTATCAGCTCCCTTTGAGCTGGTGACTGCATCTGAGAGCTGCTGCCCCTCTCGGCACCGGAGCCGGCATGGATGCGTGGTGTATTTTTAACCAGGCTCTTCTGAGCAGGATAATGATATGGTGGTGCCTCCTCCCTGCAATTCTGTAGTCAATGTGTTTGGAAGATGATCTCAGCCATGGTGCTTACATGCTAAACAGCAGGCAGAAGAAGAATGAGCTCTTGATTAAAAGATGTCTAGACAGCCTTCTGCATTTTTAGGTCCTGATTTAGAGGACTTAGGTATGGAGGGATTTACATCACTCCCCAAATCTGATCCTCTGTTTCTGATGGCGGCAGGACAGTTCTCACGGCCAGCTCTCAATTCTACCAGCAGTCTCAGGACATTTGTTTTTTTCCTGGAGGCCCCAGAGGCTGTGGAAGAATAGCTGCTTCCTTTTCCATACAAATAGGAAATGCTCATCCCCAGTGATCCCAGAGCAAATGAGGCCCATAATGGTTGAAGCTTGGAATGGGGAGGCAACAACACTCCTAGTAAATGCATATTTTGAGCCATCTTATGATTTTGGAAAGCTTGGGGTTGCTCTTGCAGACCTTTAAGCTTTCAATATAGCTTGAAATTCCCAGTCCTGAGTCCAGGACTGCCGGCAGTCTGCAGAGTTGCTTTACCCAGCATCCAGAAAACCCTCTGAAGGGGAGTGCTGTCCTGCAGGAACAACGGCCTCAGGGGACTTGATGTGGCAACTGAGTCTTTCCATTTGAAGATCAGCTTGCTCCAATTCAAGCCTTGCTGGCGACATCCTGGAGGTTCCAGCAAGTTTGCTGCGGGGCCACGAGCAGGACGTGGATCCCAACAGTGTGACCAGGCTCAAACCAAGGGCAATGGGAACTCGGCATGCAGGAAAGCATCAGGATCCCTATCAGCCATGCTCCAGGTAGCTGTGACAGCACAGACCCAGCCTGGTTGGTGCACATATCCTGCACTGTGATTATCACTGGCCCTTGGCATGATCTGGAAATCAGGTTCCCTAATAGACCTATCAGTTATCCCCTTGAGCAGAGCAAAAGTTGAGTCTGCAGATTCCATCCGCTGACAGCCAGCCTGAGTGTTTCTATGGCTCGCACCACTCAGCCCTGTTTGGTTACGAGGGCTCGAGGCAATAGGAACCCACTGTCAGACACAACTTTGTTGAAGAACTCTACAGTTATTTGCCTCTCAAATGCAGGTGCAGTCGATAGCCAGGGCTAATCCTGCTGCGAAAGAGGAGCTGAAGCTCTCCAGGCTCCACTAAGGACAAACCCAGTTATATTTGGGTGTATTTTGCAGAGAAAAAGGGCTCTGGAGTGTTTGGGTACTAAATTACTTCTGCCAAAGCCCCCTTCTCCTGCAGCAGAACTGGTTTGTGCCAGGCACAGAGCTGGGGGGGGGGGGTAGACCAGCCTGCTCAGCACCCAAAAAGCAGGTTTCCAAATGACCGCTTTCTCACCTGGTGAACTGAACAAAGGCAAAGGGAGACACTAACTGAGACGTAATTCAGTTTAAATGAACTCCGGAAAGGCCTGAAGGAGAAAACCAGAGCAGCTTTCTGGTCCTTGTAGAGGAGCCACGTTGCAATTTCTCCCATGACCAGCAGCATTAAAAAGGTGCCGGGACAAGAAAAGTGAGAACTCATGTGCCTTTTAAAAGCCTCTGCTCTGCTGGGCTTAATGGCTCTTTCTTTTCAAGAAATGATTCATCCTATGACTGTGTAACCAGCATCACAAAGAGGATGGCATTGCACATCTGGAATAATGCTTCCTGACAGCTCTGTGGAGGTGGTGGGACTTGAAGAAGTTAATGAGAAACATAAGCTTGCAAAAAGTGGGTGGGAAAAAGGGTTAGAGATACAGCAAAGTGGTTTGCATCCAGATTGAGGAACATTTAATGACTCAGTGTGTGCTGATTTTCGAGCTAGAGATGTTGTCAACTCCTTAAGGATTTCTCCATCCATGGGCCCATTAAGAGGGGGTTAATGCAGTTAAGATGCGAGTCACTGTTCCAGACCTTACAAGGCAGAGAAACCCCCAGAAAAAGATGCCATGGGCCCTTGTTCTGCCTGTGGATGACTAACCCCAGGAGCTCTCTAACTGCCATCCCAAGGGTATCATTCAAAACCAGCACAGGAGCCCTCCCAGTGCCACACCATGCTAGTGCCACAGGACAAGGCTTATTTTTGGATCAGGGTCTTACTTTCGAGGGCTGTGATCCCTGCTCCCGTCCCCTGTCAGCACCCTCAGCTTCTTCTAGCCTGGGACCATCCCATTCCTTGGATGACAGCTCATTTCAAAGGCAGACGAGGCTTCCCACAGCTATTGTCCTGTGGCTGTCTGCATATTTCAGCCCTTCACTACCCTTGCTCCTAGCAAGCATCTGATCAGAAGCTCTGAGCTTCATCTGAAAGTCCACAAATGAGACTTTGAATTAAAGAAAGAGACAACCCCCCCAGCCTTCACTGAAATACTCCTTATAAACAGATCCTTATACATCCTAAACTCAAAACCATCTGCGTTTCCAAGCCTCAGGAAATTGCAGCTCCCATCCTGGAAATAAAATTCATGTTTGTCCATATATCACATTAATTAAACTCCATAATATGGAAAGAGGCTGGTAAAATGCTTTCCTGATGGCTGCCAGATTTGCATAGCAAATTATCGTATTACCCATTGCAATTATTATTATTACTACTATGAGCATTATTGTCATCATCTTTTCCTTCATGTCAGATGTGTTTAGAAAGATAGGGAACTTTGCTGATGAAGAGATAAATGTATTTGGTCTTATAGTGATCTGCTCATTATTTATGTGCCCCATCTCACACTGGGGAACCCCAAAGCCTTGTGCTGACTTACTGACTGTAGCATGCGATGTTAGCAAGGAGGAGATCTAAACTTGAATGATAACATCCGTCATTTATAAAGGCAAACTGACAGGCTGAGGAAGACAGCAGCTCTGTCCTCTGTGGAAAGGCTGGGTTTACATCCCCCACTTCTGCTAACCAGTGGATGGGGAAAGCCCTCGGCGATGGAGTCCACTCAGTGCCACCATTGCTGCTCCTGAGCCCTGCTCTGGCAGCTGCTGGCCGGATGGTAGGAAATACCACATCAGAAACATTCCAGCTACTGGGGGAAACGATGTGGGGACGGGGAGAAGTGCAGACCTCAGCTGTTCTTCGTGGGGTTTGCATTCTTTCCCGCTGAGGTACGGCACACGGAAAAGCATCGTGCTCTGTGTGGTCAGCGCTCCTACCAGAAACAGAGCGGTGGCACGCTGTTAAACCGCCATTAACTGAGCTGCCACGGGAGGGTCGGCTTGGCCTCCTCCGGCAGGACTAAAACAGCGTCCACCTGAGCCCTTGGCTGCTTGTGTGTTACTGTGGAGGGGTGGCACACCCGGAACGTGCCTCCGTGCACATCTGTCCTCCCAGACACCCGCCTTCCCCAGGAGGCAGCCGTAGGACACGGCTTGCAAAGACATGGGTTGAACCTGTGGGTTCTGAGCAGAGCCCAGGCTGTGTCAGACTTCCATACGTGCCTTCATTGCCCCGGTGTGTCAGCCCCTCCTGAGCTGGGGAAGGCACAGCCAAAGGAAATCTGGACCCAAACGTTGGCTTCCAAACTCTGAAGCTGTCAATATTTGTGTCAAGAAACGCGACAAAATTAGGACACATTTTTCACAGCCAGTTTTCTCTGCCTGGATACAGTCCGTGCCATCCAGGTATGCCAACATCAATAGCAGTTTTGTGGAACATCTTTATGGTATTTTGTTGTGTGAATGCCAGGGGAGAAGGGCATTGCTTTATCCAGAACGGTCTGCAGGAAGACCACACAGCAAATCCTGCTTCTCATCCTCATCCAAGCTGCATCCATCAAAACGAAGCTCGGAGCGGAAGCAGCCGTGAACCTGGAGTGACCATGCTGCTGCTGGGGGAGGAGGGTTTCAGCCTCCCAGGCCCTGCTGCGGGGAAGCTGCCAGGAAACGTGGCAGTCTGGAGCCGAAACCCCCCGGCCATGAGGAGCAGCGTGTCCAGGCACTGCGATGGGGATGTGTCCTGCACGCCAGCACCACCGCACTGACCTCCCCACACCTCCTCAGCCTGTGCAGGGACTTCAGGGCTCCCTTCAGCCCCGGCAGGCTGCGCTGGCTGCCATTGACAGTCACCTCATTGTCAGCCAAGTAACCGTACACTCCATGCGCAGAATGCAGGAGATCGTGTGACAGCTTCTTCGTCTCACAAAGCAGGGGATGCCGAGGAGGCAAAACGTCCCATTCCCTGGTTAAAACAGACATCACAGGCTGTGATCAGCCCTCGTGTACATGCACACAGGCAGCGGGAGAAGATCGGGCATCAAAGGGAAAACCCCATCCCTGCGAGGATATTGACATCAACAGGAGCTTTGTGAGGAGATGAGATGTAAAACCGAGTCGCAGCCGGGCTGATGGAAGTTAAAGACGCCGTTAACCCTTGAGCAGACCCGCTGCTGACACGCAGGGCAGGAGAGATGTCAGGGCTCAGGCTGCTGGTCCTCACCCAGGGCTGGGCTTTTCTCAGCCACTCAAATTCCTTGGAAAGTTGGACACGAAAGGCCACAGGCTGCTTGGAAATTGCCACTTCTCCTCAATCACTGCTACAGATGCAACATGTCAGTTTTTCTCTCACCATAATTTTTCCATTGCTTCTTAATGGAAGGAATTCTCTGTTCCAGTGATGAGGCAAGAAAAGGATGACACAGGAGAAAGAGAGCGAAGCTGCAGGAGAAGGTTTTCTGCCAGGGCTTTCAGTTTGGGATGAGATAAAAAAAGAACTAAAGGAAGCTCTCGATGGAGAATTCCTGACAGTTGGAGTGTCACAATCTCTGAGCTTTGGCCCCTTCAGCCAAAAATCTCCTGGGGACACCCTGATGCATTCCCAGCACTGTGGTCTGGATGCTGGGTCTCGATTAATCCACCCTTGCAGAAACAAAGCTCAAGCTGGGAAACCAGACCCCGAATCCAGCCCCAGGGAGTCAAGAATCCAACCCCAATCCCACCGGTTCAGACACCCCAACTACAGCCCCTACCCAAAGACTGTGCCCTACTGGGACATGGACCCTCGCTGCAGCCTGAAATGCACCGTGGTCATATGTCCCCTTAGAGATGTATTTATGGACGTCATTTCCCTTGTTTACCGTAAGGAATAACCAGGCGCAGGGTTTGTGCCAGGACTGGGTTTTCTTGCATGTTTTTATCTGACAGAACAAAGGGATTTATTTCTGCAGTAAAACAACTTGCAAAGGTGCCCTGTAATTCCACCCATTGGAAGTTGTTTCGAGCTCTGCCGCAGCCCCGGAGAGCTGAAGAGGTTGCAAGTTCAGAAGGGATTTTTATCTCGCTGCCTGGAAAAGCTTCACTTTGACTTTATCCGTGGATCTCAACATGAGGCTGTTGTTTGAATAACAGCAATCCAGAGCGGTCACCCCGCTCTGAGTTCACCCCGGGGATTGGGATGGAAGCCTGGGGACCCCTCTGCCCAGAAGAGATCCATCCCCTGGGCTCTTGCACCATGGATGAAGGTGGGAGAGGCTCACCAGACCTGTTGTCTGGCTGGGTCTGGGCATCCCCACGGCTTCAGGGGACCTGTGAAGTGAAGCCTTGATGGGACAAGCAGGATAAGACCCTGCTGAGGTCTCCCAGGCCATGGGGGGGGGACCAGGTCCCATCCCTGACACAGACACATCCCACCAGGGCTTGGGTTTGACTCTCAATTGCTCCTTCTGTTCTGACTGTGCCAGTTATTAACCAGCACCACTTGCTCAGCCTGAGCTGACCCTGCGCTACCTGGAAGCGATGAAGCAAAGAGGCCATGAAGGCAGAGGGGCTGTTGTTTAATGTGTTTAACCACTGTGCAACGCACCCATCAGCAGGACCCTGGTGCTGTGCTGTTGGGAGGGGAAAGGCAACTGGCACCATCACTGGGAGCAGCTCAGTGCCAGCAGCTCCCGGTGCTGTGACCACAGGAGCCAAACCTCTGGTCCCCTGTCCTGCATGCACAGGTGCCTTCAGGACAGCCATAACTACCCCCTATGGCAGCAGCACTGGGACAAGGCTGATCAGCTGCAGGTTCTCCTGCAGGTTAGGTCAGAACGATCCCCATCCCCACAGTGCTGCAGACCTGGCCCTTACCAAGCACAGCAGATGGGTTCACATTTGAATTGTGCTAAAGACAGGCCTTTGGGGACAAAATGTGTGTGTCCCTGCCAGGAGGAGCAGGCAGGATCCTGTGGATGCTCAGCTCCCAGCGGGATGGAGCAACGGGTGCATCTCCAGTCCTGCTCTGCCTTTTGGACCTGGGATCCCGGTCGGGGGGTGTATCACAAAGGTGATGACACAGGACATATGGAGCTGTGTGTTTCAACATACATTTCCATAAAGATATTTAATGCATTCCCTCACACCAAGTAATGCTTTGGAAAGGATCCAGGCCTGCGAATGTTTCTATAAACACGTCATCTCTTGCTGCTCTTCTCCCTCTTTTGCTGTGAGCTGAAGGATTTGGTGTTTCCCTCCCTTGCTGTGGAAACCTTGGATGTCACTTAAGATCTTGCTGGTCCATTAAAGCAGGATCCTTCATTCGTACTCAGCTTTCAAGTCAGTGCAGTCCACGTCAGAAGAGCTGCGGACTGTGGCGTTTCATATAGTCTGTGCCTTGAGGAGATGATTTCCTAGAAATAGCCAGCTATGAAAACACTCCCAGTACATCCTGTATGTGGAGATGATTATATGCAGCCCACACGCCCATTGGGTTGTTTTTCCTAGCTTTTTATTTGTTCCTAGAGATAGGTGACATTTTCTCACAAAGCTTTTTCAACCAGGAAATGCAGGTTCAAGGACACGACGGCGCTTTGGAAATGGGCATTGAACCTCCCTACTTCATCCTCCATAGACACCCAAAGTTACCCTGAACTAGCAAGCTGTTAGAAACAAGTGACAGGCCTGCATTCCTATAGAACCAGCCAACAAATAGGTGTGATACACTGCAAATATCAGCTCTGGTAGGCTGGGATTTTTACTTTTAAGGAGTTAACATTTTAAAGCTTGGCCTCAAACCTGGACGCTTCCTCAAAGCCAGGCAGATGTGTTCCAGTTGGGAAGGAGGTGCTCCAAGCGAAGCTGGGTTGTTTTCCCACAATTTCTGGATTGCCAAAAAGGCAAATCAGCATTGGTTGTAGCAGCCTGATAGCCAAATCCACCCTTAGCTGGGGCTGAAGCTGCCACAGAAAAGAAGAAAAACTTGGAGATGGTGTGGAAAAGCTTTCCTGGAATGATGGGCAGGACCCAGCCTCTGTCCCCAGCAGCTCGGAGTTGGATCAAGATATCTCCACTTTGATTCTCAATACTAATTGGAGCTTGAGAGCTCTTTGCTTGAAGTAACAAGGATAAAACTGTGTGCCATTCCACCCCATTTCCAGGCAGCACCAGGCATGAGAACTGGGCTCTGTTTAATTTATATTGTGAGAATCCCTCACTGCATAATGCCTCTGTTTCTAGATATTATTAACAGAGCTGGAGAGTCCTTCCATGTGTTCTGCTGGAAAGTAGCTGTAAATCAAACATGATTCGGGAAGGGGATTGTGAAATTTGACTCACAGTCTAAAAATGTGCTTGTGGAATGGAGGTTGCATCATGGAGGTGCTGCAAAGCAAACAAAGCAAACCTCATCTTCTGCAGCACATTTCCTTCCCAAGGGGTAGCAGGACACTGAAAGCACATCTCCAGGAGCTAGTGATGCTCCATCTCTGCTTCCACCACTGCTTCTCTTAGCAGCAAAAGAGCCGTTGGAGCTGAGATCAGAGGGGTTTGATTTCAGCTCCTGAGCTCCATTTCTGCAGTGGAGGGGAATAAAAGGGAAGGGAAGGGAGAGGAGAAGCACATCTGGAGGCTGGTGCATGGCAGCTTGGCCTTCACTTCCAGCGAGCAGCGTTAGGAGAGGAAATTGCCTTGTGGATAGCTGATAGGGGTGTTTGCTCAGGGGGGAGCGGTGGGCCTGGGCAGGGGAGGAAATTCCTGAATGCCAAGCCAAATACAGGAAAAAGAATGTGGATTCCGCAAGGAAAACCATCCACTGGAGAGAGGCAGCCAGCTGCTGGGGATGGCGATGGGTACCACGGTGGTGATCGGAGATCCTGGCGTGGGGCATGTCCTGGCATCCCATTGCAGCCCTCGTTCCCATGTGTAGCCCAGCGCTGTGCTTGGAACCGTGGGCATGGCTGGTTTGTGGGGCCAGATGCAGTGCCTTCTGGTTTGTCCCTTTTTAAAGCCATCCTGCACTATCTCCCAGCTTCTTTATGATGTGGAACCAGCAGTGAGGGGAACAAATGAAAGTAAAACACTGAAGTGTTTTACACTGTTTTCCGTGACCCTGCTCTGGCTTCTGCTTACAAAAACCCCTGGCATCCACAGTGGTCAGGTCTGTGATTGAATGACATTTTAATTTGGGGTATATTAAAGCAGCATGTTTTCCATGGAAAACCTCAGCACAGAGAGGGAAGATGAGGCTTACGAGAACCTCTTCAGCTTCAGAATTACAACGTGTGCCCCAGATGCCATCACAACATCTTTGATAGGCAGGCCGGTCGATTTAAAGAGGGCAGGAGGGTTCAGCTAATTGAAACCATTGTGTTGTGATAACCAAATGTCATCTTTTGCATCTCCCATAGATGACAATGCATACAGAAAAAAGAGAAATAATAATGCTACGTCCGTTTTCAGGGAGAGATCAAAGGATCTCCTGGAAAGAAGAGCCCAGTTGTCCCTTGAAAGCATCTGGGCTGCAGACAGCCTCTGGAAAAGCCAGTTCCATTCACTCACGAGGCAGAGGAATGCTGTCTGGATGCTTTGAAAAGTGCATGGGCTGGTTGAGGGAAAGCAAAGGGAGCTGTGGCCAGCTGTGGTCATCTGAGTGTCTCCTACCCTCCTCTTGCAATGGGGGCCTCTGGCTGAGCTGTGCTTTTCAGCAAGACGTTCAGCTGATGCTGTGAGCACCACTCATGCACTTGCTTTCGGCTCTTCACAAGGGTGATGTCTCCTTTCTGTACAAGTTACCACTGCTTCTGCAGCAAGGGAAGTGGCGGTGCCCGAGAACCACATGGTCTGAAGGACCCTTCCTGTGCCCCTGGAGGGATGGACCCAATTTCTCCCTCCTGAAGCTGCCAAGGTCGCTGACACAGCTCAGACACCCTGAGTCTCTTTCCCTGCTGTAACCACGGGACCAGCCCTTTTCCTCATCGCCGGAGAAATTACAAATAACGTGCCCATCATTAGTGTAAATTAGAGGCAGGAGATGGAGGGGAAAGGAGAGATGTGTTCCTCTTGTGCCATTTGGTCTGGCTCTGAGCTCTCCAAGGGTGCCTCTGCCCCTCGCTCATGAAGATATTTCTGAGGGGAGGGGTGGCTTTTGCTGATTTTGAAAAGCATCTGATTGCAGCAGATGGTAAATGCATGGGCTCTGTTCTGCTGGGAGCATGCCCTGTGAATCACCTACTGCTTCCTCCTGCATCCCCTGGCAAACCTGGGATGCAAACACTCAGGTTTGTTCGCATTTATGATGGACACATCTGCTGACAGCTCAGCTCACCAACCGGCCAGAAAGGCCGCTCTCATGCAGGGGTATTTTAAACAGCAATTAGGGTTACAGACCATGTCCTCCTCATACTCCCACAAGCAGAACTCCAGAATAACTGGAAGCAGAGCCTGCTCAGACGTTGTTCTGAATACAGAACACAACAACAGCAACAAGACTTTATTAAACGCATAACACCGAGTGGGTAGTTTTGCTAAACATTTGTGAGATACTGGAAAATTCAGCTCCAGCCCTCATGCTTCATCAGCTGCAGTTCAATGCTTCAGTACAGATGGACAGAGCCCAGATGGCAACCTCGTCTGTGGAATGCGTCTGCTCTGGCCCATATGCTGCTCAGAAGTGAAGAGGATGCAGGGCTCGCTTTGAAGCCAGGTCTTGGGGCTCTGCGGGCGGACGGGTGCCACATGGAGCCTCAGACCTTCTCATCTGCCTGTGACCGACCTGCAGCTGGCTCTGGTGACATGGCAGGGTGCTGGCAGCCCCATCAGTGTGTGCTCATGGGGTCACATCCTACTGGGGAGCGAGGGCTGTCCCAGGCACCCGTGGACATTCAGCAAGGACTTTGTGCTGCCGTTACTGGGACAGTGAATAAGGCAGAGGGGAGGTCATCAGGGAAAGGCATCCTTTCAGGATGGAGTTAGCAGAGTTGAAAAGCTTTGGTAGTTTGGGATGAGCACTTACCGAAGAGCAGGGAGCTTTTCTTTCTGGAGGCCATGGGAGCTGAGCAAGCATCTTCAGCAACAGTCTCCATCAGTCTGCAGCTGAATTTTGTCTCCTCCCTGCAATGCTGCTGCTCTGCATGTAGAAATCAGCCTCCTTTGTGCTTCCACATTCCCATGACATCTTCTGGTGAAGGTGCCAGGCTTTGGATGAGTAACGTTCCCCCACTGTGCATCGGTTTTATCAGCACCTGGTGAGCCAGCCAGCAGAATCAGTGTGAGAGGAGGACAGGGCTCCTCGCCACAGACCCGATTGGTAAGGCTTAGTTTTCATCCCTGAGACTGCTGTGCCTGGCTTGGCACTCCATGGCAAACTGGGGATGAGGCTCCTCTGCTTCAGCAGAGTCCCTGGATCAGAGAAAGGATGTGGGGATAACAGGATGCAAGTGGATGCCTGACAGAGACACAAATGGCTGTTGGAGAAACCATAGGAAGGGCAATAAACATCTGTAACCGAGCTGTGTTTGCTCAGCAAGGTGTGCCATGACCTCACCTCCATTTAGCTTTGCTCCTGGGCACGGGGTGATGCTCATTTCTAACCCATGAGACCTTCTCCATCAGCACTACCTCCACTGCACCACGGCCCTTGCGGAGGGGCGAGCAGCACAGCTCGGGGGGCTCCAGCAGCCCTGTGCTGTGACTCCCAAGGACCAGACAAGACCTTCAGGGGTCCTGTGCGATGCTCATGTTTCACAGACACGTTTCTAAAGGCAGCAGATGTCAGAGAACAGCATTCGCAACTCTCTTTGGTTTAACCACTGCTCTGGGACCTTTTTGCTTGTTTATTGCCTTTGAGCGCAGGAGCGTGGCATCAGCCTTCATGGAGATGCAGTTTACTGACCCCCATTTGCATCCTTCCCATGCACTACACAACTTTTACCCCTTCCTGACCCTCTGCCATCCCCGTGGGCACTTGGATCTGGGCAGTGAGGGCAGAACTGGAACCTTCCCCCTGTTTTCACCCCCCTGCTCCCACTCCCTCCATCTCACATGGGGGCAGGCCTCTAACACAGAAGTTGAGGCATTTTTATTGCACACGCAGCTCTGTGTATCCTTTCCCTAACATTTGTTTTTCCTAGATAGACCCATGTTTATCCACAGCCATTTCTATGGTCAGAGATGTTAATTTGGCATCATACTTGGAAAGTTTTAGACATCTGATCAGGATCAGTACTGGAGCTGCTTGCCAGCTGAAGGAGAATGGCCAATATTAAAAGAAGCCTTAATAAACATCAGCACTGCAAATCTAAACACTTCAAAATGCTATTAAGTGTATTTAGAAAGTTCTGGTGAATCAATAAAGTGCAGAGGCGAAAGAGTCAAGCAGAGGCAGTGAAATGCGAACTCGGCGCGCCGAGGGCATTCTTAGAGCGCCCTGATTGATCCAGGCTTTCCAAAGCCACCTCTGATTTCCTACATGCAACTCACCGTGTTTGCTGTGGGACCAGCCCAAAGGCCCTTAAAGTCACTGGGGTGGGCTGGAGCTTCCCCACCGGCATTCACTGCTGCAGACACTGCAGGAGCTGCAGAGGATGCCTGCGGGAGAGCTCCAGCACAGAGCATCCCCCAAGAGGTGCCACCAGCAGAGGGGTTGGCAGCTCCTGTGCAGCAGCTCCTGCCACACCAGAGGCCACGGGAAAGGAGCCGAGAGCCTCAGAGCTGGCTCTGGGGCTGCTGCAGAGCAGGCACCTGAGAAGCGGGGCTGGAAAGGGAGTCCCAGGTCTGAGCCCTCCAGCCCGGCTCTCAGCGTGCCTTAGTCAGTGGAGGCCCATGTTCACTGTGCTGCTAGAGCTTCAGGACGCTGTGAGCTCCTTCTTCTCCTCTCTGCGTTTGCTTCCTGAGGCCCTGGGGGTTTGGCTGTGTTGAGCTGCAGGTGCAAAGCTCAGAGGAAGCCTGGCTGCTGAAAGCCGTGCTCTTTTCAGAGGGGGTTGAGTGTCGGACCCAGGCTCGCAGCAGCTCAACGTGCCAAAAGCACCGTGTTCTGCAGACCCCTGCGAGCGCTCCAGGGACGGGCAGAGCCCAGTGCACCCACTGCGGTGGCAGAGCAGAGCTTGTGCCCCTGCGCCGAGCCCTCCCTCCAGGGCACGCATCAAAAACCTGCCCTCATCTTCCTGACGTGCTTTTCCTGCTCCCAGGGCTGAATTAGCACTAAATGAGACCAGATTCCTCTGTAATTAAGGGTCTCTGTTCCACATCGCTCTGTTACTGAAGATCCTCCTTACCTCTTGCTTCTCCTTCTCCTCCTCCAACCCCAACGCCCCCAGCTGCCTCCTTCTCTTTACATCTCCTGGTCCTACTCGCCTGGGATCCAGCTTCATGCTCTCCCTTCCTCTGTCAACAAGAGACGTGAGCACAGAGAGCTGCTGCTTTTCCCCCATTGCTTCCCTTGTTCTTTGAGCTGAGGACAGAGCACATGTGTTTGATGAATGAGAAAGCAGTTTGAAACCATGTAAATAAAAATAGCAACAACCACCAAACCTAACAAAACAACGTGGAAAAAGATGCTTGGGAATGGTCACAAGTACTTGTTTTCTCTTTTCCCATGAAAGTTTCATTTCTTTCCAGCCTTTCCATCCTCCACGTCTGCCAGCTACCACAGCCTGAGAAATCTCAAGAAGGGGCTGGCCCATGTGGCCCAAAGAGAAGTGAAAATCCCCTCCAGAAAGCTCATTTGCACGAGTGTGCTCCCATAGCCCTCACAGCCTGCGGCAGGGCCCAGGACTGTCTCCTCTGCTTTAGCTCCTGCATACGTGTTCCTGGCTCCCGTGGCGGCACCGCTGGGCAGCCCGTGCCAAACTGCACGCCAGGCCCTTGACCTTCCCCTGACGTTCAGGGCTGTCTCCTAGCCTGCGCCAGCTCCTTGCAGGCAGGACTGTCTGGCCAGTGGATTCTGGCCCTTCTGCATGGAAAATGCACTGTGTGGGGTGCCTTGCCAGCTGCGTCCGGGACTGCGCTTCCCAGCCTCCCCCTGCTCCTCCCTCCCTTTTCCAATGAGCTGCCTTTGCTCACAGTCGCTTCACACAAGGGTCTGCAATGGGGGGACCTGTGAGGTCACCCTGGTGTCCCTGGGCCAGCTGGATGACCCCCAGTTTCCCACTGCAGCACCCAGCACCCTGCTCGCACAGCAGAACTTAACGTGTGACTTTTCTTTCTCCTTCCTCCTTTCAACCATTCGGTTACATCCTTCCCCATGTCCCCAGTTTCAGTGCAGGGTATGGGGTGATCCTCACCCCTCACAGCAGCTGGTTCTTGCTTCCCTGCCTAAGGTCCTATTTGTGCTGGAGCTCAACACAGCAACAAAGCAGCGCTGCCTGACTCTGACTCAAATCAGTGTTACCGATCCCAAGCCTAAAGGCAGTTTATGCTGATATTAACAATGAGGCAGAAGTTCCACACCAAGGATCTGCATCAAGCTCACTGCTCAGGGCTGCAATTGAACTTCACAGCAACCTCAGCTTCACCCATTGTCACCATTTGCAGGGCTTGTGCCACCCCTTCCTCTCGGTACCGCTAGGATCACAGACAACTTCAGTACTCCCACAGTGCTTCCCTGCACTTACTGCATCAAAGGGAGATCTCTGCTTAGATGCTTCTTCCAGTTGCCCTATTAATGAGCCTTTTAATTGCTATCCTTTTGTGGTAAGTAATTGCTACAGAGATCCGCCTGGGAGATGCAGATGACCTGGCAGCAGGATGCTCTAGGGTACCGGAGCAGCTGAAGGCTGCTGTTAATGGCTTCTGACAGGCTGCATTAGGAGGAGCAGTAACAGCCCTGGACAGGCTGGGACCTGCCGGGACTGTGGCTTCCCCTTGGCACCATGCACCTGCCTGGTGCTAAATTCACTGACCTGGAAAGACGTTGCACATGAGTGGAGTGGTGTGAGTTCTAAAAGAGTATGTGTTCTACCTTCGTGAATGATTGCTTTAGGCAGAGGCCAGGTTACGCCACAGAAATGAGGGATATCTGCAAAGGGGATGGATGCTTTTCTCAGCAAAATTAGTTTGAAGTTTTTCACTTACACAGCTCTCAGGCCCCACTTCTCCTCTCCCTTACATCAGGACATGTGAATATGGATATTACAGATGTCACTGGTCCCCCCTGCATGTTTGTGGGGGAAAATCTAGGCAAGCAATGAGCAGGCATGGCCACAGCAGCTGGCTAAATCCCCATCCTCAACAGGATCTCATCCCTTTTACTGACACAACCTCCTGCTCTACAGGTCTAACAGTCCCAGCCCTATAACAGCCACACTGCTCATGTGCTGCACTGCCTCTTGCCCTTGAAACAAGCGACTTCTGCTCACTATGAGCTGCTCAGCATCACTGGCTTAGGGTGCAATCTGTCCGAAGCAAGATTGTCCCCAGTGTGGCTGTTGTCCTGCCAAACCACGAAAGCAACAGCCTGTCCCTTCTGGGAAACAGCTGAACACGACACAGCCAAAGCTGCTTTTTGTTTGGAAAAGGAGGATGTGCCCAGAGAGGCTGCTCTGGGGAAGGACAGCCCTTGCGCTGAACAGGACGGAGATGCTGGACTTCAGGCAGCAGATACTGGGTAAAGCTGCTCAATCATGTAAGTGGGATGAGGCTGCTGTCAAATGAGCATCAGGCTCCCAGCACTCAATACTGGCCCCTGGCAAGGCTCAGTACGGATTTTGCCCAATGGCCACATCCTTCAGTGTCCACAAAACGCACCTCCACTGAGAAGGACAGCAAGAGGAGCCTGATGGGCTCAGCTCTGGCCAGGCTGGCTCCCTTCCCAGCTCCGTGTGGGCATTCACACGCACCACTGCAGCTCCACTGGGGAAAGCTCCAGCTTAGCTGAATTCTGCACAACAAATGGGGACC
The DNA here is from genome assembly GCF_033815535.1 of Pezoporus flaviventris. NCBI lineage: Eukaryota > Metazoa > Chordata > Aves > Psittaciformes > Psittacidae > Pezoporus > Pezoporus flaviventris. The sequence continues at coordinate 910,645 of NW_026892645.1, forward strand.
TTTGTAGCCTCGCTGCTCAAAGCTCCCAGCTTTAGGGGCACACTTGCCCCAGCACCACAACCAATGTTTCCTTTGTCAATACAGTGGGTTCCACATGAATCCACATCTCACCCCTTACCCAGATGTGGCCATCAGTTCTGTTGCTGTCGCTGCCTTTTATCCTCTGCATCCCTGAGCAGAGCTCACAAGTGATGCTCTATACCAGATTTAGAAGGAAAAAAAATGTGTGCTGCAACACACAAAGGAAAAAACCTCATCTCGCCCCTTGTGTTTTTCCTGGAAGCATCACTGCCCTTAGTGCATCAAAGAATCACTTCTCCCCTTTTGTTTGCCTTGGCCCCTGCAGCTCACGTCGAACAGGCCAACATAAACCTGCATGCACTGAAGGAATTTTGGGCACAGCTTATTCTGCAGCGCTGGGCTCAGGGTGGGAATGACTCCCAAAGGTCATTGCCTGGCTCTGTGGGTGCAAGCAGCTATGGGTGCAGCGGGTCAGTGCCCTGCAGAGGAGCAGGGAGCCAGGGGCCAGCATCCCCCTGCATCCCAAGACTCCGCTGCACATGGAGACCTCGCTCCCAGGGACCTGCCCCACAGAAACCTCTCGGTCCTGGCAACTGAAAAACTACTGTGCTGCTGCAGAGCTGTACTGGTGTGGGTCTGCGGAACTGCAGGATTGTGGATGCGCTTGTGCAGAGCTGCCAATGCTGCCGATTTTCCAGTGGGAAATCATATACAGGGAAATGATTGTCCAAACCCTTGGTGGGAAAAGCCACGTGGTTTTTGAAGGATTTTTGCCTGAGAAGGCAATGGCTGAGGTCAGTCCTGCTCTCAGACCTGAACAGAGCTCTTCAATATTACTCTGGGAGTTATTTTCGTATAAGAGGAAGGAAACTGGCCCTGGCTGTGTACACTTTCCTAATGAGCTCCACAGCACTTTGTGCATCTCCGCTTTTCCTCCTCTCTGCACCCCCCTCAAACATATACAGAAAATGAAAGCTGAAAATAGGCCATTCCTTTCTGACAGTGAGTATAATTAAGCCTCAGAACAGATTCCCCAGGGATATAATGCATCCCAATTACTTGGAGGTTTTCAGTCCAGGCTGGGGTGGAGATGCTGGCTTGCTCAGAGCAGGCTGCACACTACAGGTGAGTCCCCTGGGACCTGTTTGGTTTGGGGTCTCCAGACCAGCTCTCTCTGGGCTTTTGGCAGCTCTTTGGGCACCACCAGCCCGATGTAAGTGTGTGCATTTCAGATCCCCACCTTATAACAGGGAGGAAACACCCGATGATCATCCCTGCTTCCAGTTCCAAGGACATCAGCCCTCGGACCTGCGGGCTGCCCATGGATGCCACACAGCTCCACAGGTTTCAGTGCTGTCACCAGCTGTGACTCCACATCAGTTTTGCTCTCTTATTTGGTTTCTAAGCTGGTGCTTGAGGTTTTTGGCTCACAGACAGGTTTTCCCTTCCAAGATCTCTGTGTTGGAGGACTGTTTCCCTAATCCCCAATAGTTTAAGATTATCTCTAGCCAACTATTAATCAACATCAGGATCTAGCACTGTTTGCTTGTGCTCTTGCACTTGAGCACATGAAAAATCCTCTTTTTTCCCTGACGAAACACAGTTGTTAGTTTATCAATTTGCCTCTGGTTTCTTTAGCACCAGCTCCTCAGACGCAGAACAGCTCCATTCCTCATTCAATACCAGGATGCCACATGGCAAAGGGATGCTTTAAGAACACCAGTAAAACAAGCAAACACCAGCACAGGAAAGGCTTAAAATAAGCTAGAGAACAACAGCAAAGCTTTTATTTTCTCCTTTCACAGTGTGGTCCTTCGAGTGCAGAAGAATGAATTGCCTTATAAACCCCTGGCACATTTGATAGGCAATCAGCTCGTGCGGTGACAGGGGTTATAGAGCAGAAGATGGATTTTTACAGCACTCTCCGTACGCCACATCTCCAAAAGCCTTTGCAGAGAAGTGAATCAGATGCCACTGACTTTCTAGGGTTGGTAGCTGGAATGGTTCCTTCTGCTCCTGTGACAGGGGACTTTGTCCCAGTCACAGAGGCTTCTGATGGGGCTTACCTCTGCTTAAGCTGCTTCTGTTGCAGCATCGCTCTGGGCTGAAATCACACTTCCCACAGCAACACACACCAGGGAAACTGATGCTGCTTTGTCGTATCTCATTTCAGGCAGCTCGTTTCCTGAAGCTGGTTGTGAACAAGGGAGGATAATGTAACACATAACTCGCCTCGAGAATGACTCTCCCATGCTGAGCCCTGCTCTGCCGCTCTCTGAGGCGCTTTGCTCAATGGATCACAGCACGATGCCAGCCCCGGCTGGCAGCCTGCACAGAGCTGCAGCCACCGACCTGGCTGGGATTGCTCTGAGAGCTGTCACAGGGGATGGATGCTGCTCGCGAGCTGGCACCCGATGTCTGCTGAGGAGTCCCACATTATCGCTGCTGTCATCTTCCAAGCTGTGTGTTATACAGGGCAGGAAAGCTGCCAGCTTGCTCTGCAAGCCAGTAGGCATTCTTGGAGACAAAAACCTGAGCCTGGTCCCAAAGCCTTTGTTTGGGCTTTGCTTGGGTTTTATTTCCTTGAGAATTGGATGCTCCTCTGGCTCTGTCAGCTCATGAAACTGCAGCCTGGATCAGGCTGCGTCCGTTTCAAACCCAGGACCTGATCCAGAGCTCAGCAAAGCCAGGGGACCAGCTCCATTGTCACCAGATTTCCTGGATCAGGCCTGGCTGTGCTTAAACCTTCTGCTGGAGAAGCTCGACCAAGGCTGTACATGAAACCCTGAAACCTCCCACAGCTATCATGTAAAGCCATGAGGGGCTCCCTTTCTAAATGCAGTTTGCTGATATAGCTCTGCCTCGTCCGTTTGCAGCCAGCATTTACCCTCACCTGAGCTACTTATTGGGCTGCTCCCCAGCTAAAATGGACAGGAATGGCGTTTGCTCGCTGAAGGATGAAACAGGAATCCCACCTTTGCTGTGGAAGCACCGGTCGAGGACCAGCTCCGGCTGCATCCTCTGCTTCCAAACAGCAGCGCGACCTGGGCATGGTTTGCAGGGAGTGTGGCTTTCTTCTGGTGGCACCAGAGACACAAACCCCTGCTCACAAACAGAGGTTTCCTACAGCTGAGGAGCAACTGTGAGTGGCAAAGGAGCCTGGAAAGCTCCTGCCATCCTGCTGCATTGTGCAGACCTGGCTATTTACACAGGGATTGGGGGGGGCACAGACAGGGTCACTCCACGTCTGTAGTAACTGTGTGTGCTCCCTGCTCTACATCAGACCGGACACTTGGCACAACCAGGGTAGGAACAGCACCTATTTTGTAACGGGGAAGCCTTCAGAAAGATGGGTACATGGTAGTTTTTCACACAGTGCTTTGTTGACCAGAACCTGCTGCTATTTGGGAAGTGGAGAAGCAGCAGTTCAATAGGGGAATGGCTGGAGAAAGACAAATGTTATCACTAAAGCTCTGGTTAAAACCAAGGGTACCACAAGGCCCAACTATTTTCCTAACTGTTCAGCTGCACTGAAACCTTTTTGGAAGCAGAGATCTTCTCCCTTCTTCTGTATGAGGGTTGCTTCTTACACTTTTAGTCACCAGTGATCAGATTCTAGCACTGTGTCTGCAAGGTAGCTTCAGGTTTTGATTTACACCACTGTAATTATTGCTGGATCAACATACATTCTCTCTTATCTCATTTATAGCCCTGGAGGGAGCAGCTGAAATGCGATTGTGGTGGCAGGAAATGACAGATGCAGGCACTAACCAGCAGGTCAGGGCTTTGATCCGGCTCTGATTGCGGCACCTGACCACTACAAATAGGATGGAGATGAAGAGAACAAACATATGGAGCTTGGCCCATAAAGTGGAGCCAGCCCAGGAGTGGAATGCTTGCAGCTGGTTCCCATGCCTGTTTTCCATGCTCCCACATGCACTGGGTCCTGCTTCCCATGTGGAGGGATGCCCCAAACAAACCTGTGCTTAGGTACCGGTTTGCGTGTAAGGCGGGGAGAAGGCAAAGGAAGGTTGAGTGAGTGGACTCTGTGCCAAGGCTCACACTTCCCATACTTCCATGGCCCTCTATGATGGTTTCCTAACAGCAACCTACAAAAACCAGCTGGGACTCAAGGCAAATGAAGGAAAAACCTTTGTCTGGCATCAGTAACCCCGGCCTCAGTGGGCAGCTTTGTGCCAGGGGCTGCTCTGCAGCAGAGTGGGGTGGGTTTGGGATGGTTCTCACTGTGTTGGTGAGCTACACACACGGACACGCAGTGAACAGGGGTGGGCCACGAACACCACAGGTCCATGCCGATGCTATCATCCTACATGTGGGCAAATGTCCCTTAGGGCTGGACATAAATCATCCTGCTCCAACCATATCTCTGGTTTCTGTTGTGATCTGAGCTCTGACACCAAGGGACGTTACAGTTGTAAATAGAAGCAGAAAACTGCCCACTCAGCATCTGCTGGCTCATTACAGTGCACACATTGTTTTGTCCATTAACCTAGGCCCTGTCTGTGATCGCAGCACACATCTGCAGCTGGATGCTGATTTACGGGGGGGCCTTTCCCTGGCCCCTCGGTGCTTTTCAAGAGCTCCAAGCTGACTGCACGAAGGGGTTTTCTGGCACTGGGATGTGCAGGGAGACGGCTGAACACTGGAACATGGCACTTGGGAAGGGAAAAGAAAGGCAAAGGAACAGAAACTTCCTGAACCTGTGAAGCGGTGACACGGCAGCAGCTGCGGAGCTGCTAAGCCCCGAAACGAATCTGTGGGATGAACTATACGTGTGATGGCAGAGAGGAAAAGGTGCCACCACTTGGAAAGCATCCCCAACCCTGCGCTCATTCACACTGTGTGGGAATGCGGGTCTGCAGGAGGAGCATCCGTGATGTGGAAATGAGGCCGGGAAGTGGCGGCTGACACCTCAGAGCAGCGGTGGGAGCAGCCCTTCCCATTCCCACCAGGAGAGCTGCAGCAGGGGCTCTGCTGGCCTGCACGGGGATAACCCCATGGCACGTTCTGTCCTGCTGCCAGAGGTCAGGGCTCTGCGTGGGGAGGGCTCTAACCCCCTCCGCTTGGGGAGAACATGGGGCAGGAAGGGAAGGGAAGGGAACACCTTGGAAGAGCCAAGTAGGCAAAAGCAGCAGGAGGCTGCAGCTCCCATCAGCAGGGCGCTGCCAGGTGAGCCCAATCTCAGCGGCCGAGCGCAGCAGGAGCGGTCTCTATGAGAAGCCCCCAGGAAGTCCCTCCCTGTTGGCGCTCGGAGGGGCTGCTGGGGCAGGAGCTCCAGGAAGCATCTTCCCCTGGGTCCTGCGGGGCTGCTGAGGGTCACCAGAGCGCTCTCCTCCGGGCTCCTTGGGACGCTGCTTCGAGATGCTGATCCCCAGCGGGTGCTGAAGGTGGGCGATGCTCCCCGGGAGCCCCTGGGTAAAGTGGTCCCCTCTGCTGGGGTCTGGGCAGTCCCTTGTAGGCAGAAGGCTGCAGGCAGCTCCGCGTGGGGAGGATCCCCCAGGGGTGTTGGCAAGAGGAGCGTTTTCTTCTGGTGGTTTTATATGGTCCTTGTGTGTTGATCTAAAACAAGCCGGGACGCTTTTGATTGCGGGCCAGGTTGGGTCCTGACGTTTCTGAGTGGTCCTTGAATATTACAGCTTGAATCAGAGCAAGTCTGCTACTGGGTGATCTTGGAATGAGCGGCGTGCCCGTGTACAGCTATAGAGGGAGGGATGTTAATGGGGGGTGCTATTTGTGTATTCTCAGTATGAAAAGTGGCATTAATTTCACCCACACTAAGGTGGAAGCAATGGATTTGTGTTCCAGCAGCCCCCAGCAATAGGCTGGCACGTTATTTTGCACAGAATGTAAAACATGAAGCTACAGGTTGCTCCCTGTGTTCTTGTGACCCGAGGGGCTGAGGGTGCTCCTCGGGCTGTGCTGGCTGTTGAAGAGGTGCGTTCCTGCTGGGTTTGCTTAGAGGGCACAGGCTGCTGTTAGCTGCAAAGCTTCAGCTCCTGCTCAAGTGGGATCTAATTAGGGACGAGAACTGTTCCTGTGAATGAAGAGTGGCTTTACAAATGTAGTAGTGAACTCTCCAGTGACTGCGTTGTTTTCTGCTTTGCTTAATACCAATAGGAAAGAAGCTGAAATACCTTGGTTTGTGATGTTTATTGCTCGCAGCTTATTTGGTTCACTTGAACCTGCGTTTCAAAGCCACACTGAAGTCAAGGGGTGTGAATCCACTTAAATAGAAACCAAATGACAGCTGGCTGGGATCCTTGGGAAGGGAAACCATGGAGCTGTGCTTGCTTCCCACTGTAGCTGATGGGAAAATGATTATACCTTCATCAATGGGAAAGCTCCCCTTGGCTGCTGGTGGCAAAATCTGGTTTCTCATCAGCATGTGGATACAGTGATTGTGCTCCTGAACTGGTGTGTGTGGATGTGAGTTAATGAGAACTCATCTGTAGGCTCTGCTTGAAGGCTGGTGCTTAGGTCCAGCTGCACGCTTGAGGAGGAGGCTGGGGTGCCCACAGCACTGGGGTGTTGTGCTGCAGCTGTGCAGGTGCACTTGGAGCACTGGTTTGCTGCCTTCTCCAGTGTCTCATGGTCCCAATCAGTGGGGGATTAGTTCCTGTTGTTAGCAATGACTGCCAGCTCCTCCTCCTCGGTGGTGGTGTGCTGCAGAGCTCGTGGATGCAGGTTTCTCTCCAATTCCTCATTAGGTGCAGGTGAGGAACACTTGTGAGCTCAAGCCGCTTGTAAATGGGCATCGGGGTGCACCAGTGCTTGTGTCGGTCATAGGAGAAGCTGCTGCTCTTTAACCAGCTCAAAGCCAAAGCTCATCTCTTCTTTGCAGTCTGTAAGTCAGAGTGGCAGCAGGGAGAGGGAAGTGTGAAGACAGGCCCTGGGGTGTGTGTCCTCCCCCCCAGCAAGGGATACAACAGCAGCCACTCTTCAGCCCCTGCCAGCTGAATGGAAGAACTAATCAATCTGTCTTGTTCTGCTTGTTGAATGTTCCTCCTCTGCAGGGAGGTGAGACAGTTACTTACACTTTCCAATACGCTGGGACAGTCTTTTGGCCTCAAAATGCTCCAGAATAATGAAAAAGTCTATTTACAGTAGCAAAAGCTCAGCCTGTTGCCTCCTGGGATTTACTACACTGGGGTTTCTGAGAACACTGGTTTCTGTCTCCAAAGTAAGTGCCTTGGCAGCTCTTCACTAGTGCCAGGTATTGAGCCCTTTTGATGGGACCCGGTGATTTATTGCTTCAAGATCTGGGGGAGCTTTTTTGAGGGGAGGAAGGGAAAACCCCTCAGTTCTGTTGTGATGCCGGAGTGGCAGAGCTGCTGTTGGGCTGCAGGTGTGCCTGGGGGAGCTGAGAGCTCGGCACTGGTGTCACCAGCCTAAAGGTGAAGGTCTCGACCCATTTGCAGAGGGGAAATGCAGCCTGGCTGCACGGCTGGCCAGCCTCTGTGGGAGCCAGGTTTGTCCCAGCACCTCCTGGGCTGCTCTCTTTGGTTTGAATCCCCATTTTTCCATTTCCAGCTTTGGAAGTTGTTTGATTTCCAGCCAGCCCCTCGGAGCTGGGAATGGGATGTTTTGCAGGACTGTTTGCTCCTGCAGATTACTGTTTGCAGCCCTGCACATCTGGATGTGCAAAGGTGCCGGTGCCAGGAGCAGCAGGACCCTGCGAGGTGCATCTGTGCCATAGGGTGTGTGGGAAGCACCCAGGAGGTGGCTGATACCTGTGCAGTACAGATGCATTAGGGATAGGTTTTGCCCAATGTTGCCCTGTGTTTTGGGAGACGGGGGGAAATGACAGCACTGTGAGCACCACACACATCCTGGTACCTGGGACTGGCTAAATCCATCCCTTTGGAAGCTGCTGTGTTTATTACAGTTATTGTTTCGCTTTGCTGTTGTTTTCCTCTGGAGGAGGAGCAGGGGAGGTCCTGGCACTCGGTGCATACACATGCTCAGTGTAGGGCTGACCTGTGGTCTCTGCTGCCCTGCTCTGTGGGATGTCTTTATTTCCCCCGCAAACTGATGTCTGGAGCAGTGCTCTATGGGAGGGCTGCTCTGTGGGCAGTGCTGAGGGAGCATCCCCTGCTCACCCCACACTGCCGTGGCCCTGGGGGCTGTGGTACCCCCAAGCGTGGCAGCTTTCCCTGCTGTAGGTGCAGTTTTCCTGCTGCCCTGGCGTTCTGGGGGCTGCTGCTGCAGCTTTGATTCACAGAACCCCAGGCTCCTGTTGCTGGAGGCAGTTGAGAAAACAAAAGCCCAGAAGAAATGGCAAAGGCAGCTGCGGTGGAGGGGCAGTGCTGGGAGCTGCTGTTCCAGCTCACAGCTGGGAGCTCATTTCTGTACCGTGATCCCACCTGTGGGACATCAGTCCCTGGGCTACCCAAAGGAGTTTCTCCCTTGCAGCCTATAGATCCTAGAGGAAGAGAGCTGATTTTCCACTCCTGAGAAGCCCTCTGGGCCCCGGGGGTCCCTGAACTCAGTTATTCCTGAGCTGACCAGCTCATAAATTTCACATCTCATTGCACTGGTTGCTGTTGTTTAAAACAACATCCCAGCTGCTCCCTGTGTCCATCCCTGGTCTAACAGGGGGGAAAAGGAAGGTCTGTAGGTTTTTCCATAGGCCACCTCCTCATGCATCGAGGGGCTGGTAGACTCATTAGGATGTGTTCTAGCTGCACGATGTGCTTGGCAGGAAGAAATCCCTTTCTCCTCTTGCGTCAAGAGCAAGCCATGCAATGCATGAGAAATGCAAATAGCTTGGCTAATTCTGGAAGCCAGCACTAAGGTTGTGGCCTGGATCCCACAGTGGGACTGAGCCTTGGCGTGGGTCCCTCACGCTGTGTTGTCAGCTGGAGCTGCACTGTCAAACCCCTGCACAGAGCACGTAAAGCCATAGTAAGGTCGTAGTAAATCCAGCTCTTAGGAGTAGGCTGATGCTGCACAGCTCTTGTTCTTGCAGGAGGTTTTCAGTTCACCCTACTGAATACCCTGAACGTGTTCCTGTTTAACCCTTCCCTGGATGGAAAAGAAACGCTTCCATTGCACGCACGGGGGCACATTCAGTGGTGCTGCCTGTTCACTGGAAGCAGCGTAGCTTGAATTTCCACTCATGCATGCAGGATTCGAGCAGGCTCAGGAGAAAACTGCTCATGATGGTTTTGTCCTCTCCCTGCCCCTCTCCCTGAAGCGCAGCAGTTGTCTTCCCTGCCCTCCTAATACAAAGATTTCCAATACTAGTTCCAATTTATGCAGGGAAATACTGAGCTGGAAAGAGATTGCAGTGTAATGAGGCAAAACCATGGCAAAGGGGCAAGAGCTTCATTTATTTAAAGACCCGTGGCTCTTCAGCACTCTCTTCGTGCCAGTGCACTCATTGCCTGCCACCGTTTGAGCTGCTGGGCTAATTCTGCAGATAGCCTGCCCCTGGGGTTTTGTGCACATGGCTCAGACTTCACCCCAAGCTCTTCATTCTTTCAGTGCTGATGTGGAAGATGCCGATTGTGCCTTGGTGTCTGCAGAATCCTGGCAAAGCTCACTTTGTGCATGAGTTGCCATCTTTGCCTGGCTTCGGGGGGATCTTCAAGTGCATTAACTTCAGTTACACTGAACTGGTGTTTTCAACACAAATGTTGATCTCGGTCCTGTTCAATGGTTCTTGTGCTGCCACATGCCAACCATCTGTAGCGAGCAGAGATGCTCGGGGTCTCTGGGGGCTGAACTGTGTATTGAAAGATGTCAGCCCTTCTGTATTCATGGGGCTTTAGTAGGTGAGTGCCAGTGCAGGATAAGGAGGACACATGTACAGCTCATCAGGCTTCGTGTGTTAGATCTGTGGCACTCAAAAGTTGCAGTTTGCAGTAAATAAAGCAGCCACCAGCCAGGTTTTTGTCATGTCACGTGGGAATAATGTGTGTGATAGAATGAGCCACGGGAAGCAACTCCAGCAAAGCGAGTCCCTGCTGGGATCAGGGGCTTGCTCTTGGCCTTTCAAATGGTACCTCTGGGAGGCTGGCATCTCCTGCAAGGAGAACGCAGAGCAGCGGCGGGGCTTGCCTGGCTTGATTTACGCAGTGAGAGGTTTTGTGTGGGATAATGATGATACATGGACTCCAGACTGATGCTTCCAGAAATGTGTTTCCAACCTGTGTGAGGAATTTACTCCAGCCATGCTGGAAGTGCAGACTCGAGGAATACAGACATTCAGAGGTATTTAGTTGTTCATTTGGGGATGCAAAAATGCTGAAGAGGCAGTGTATAGCTTCACTGGGAAGTGATGGAACCAGCCCTTCTGTGATGCTCCTGGCATGAGGATACAGCTCAGGCACTACACAGTATGCCAGAACCCCTGAACTTTATATGATGTGACTGAGCAGTTTTCAGTGTGGAACTGTATGTGCACCCTTCACCAGCACCCCTGTACTCCAGAATTAGAGCCAAGCTGAACCACAGCCCTTTGTACCTGAAAAGCATCACTCCTAATTCTCATTTTCACCCTGCTTTGGAGCAGACCTATGAGAAGTCGCAGGTGACAGATTTACAGGATACTTTTCAGAGCTGCCTGTGGATGATTTTGATGCTTGCTTCCTCTGCAGCTGGCAAGTTCTGCTTCTCTGGGACTAAACCTTTTGGAAACTGTATCATTTGGCTTCCATGCTGGGAAGGAGGGGGCCAGGTTTAAATCTGTGCTCCACATCAGGTGCAGTTCCACGTCTCAAAGTATCCCACATTCGGTGCTTTTCTCACAGTTCAGCAGCCAGTGCAGGCACTGATTGTGAACCTCTGATTCACCAGAGTCAGTGGAGGAGCTGGGAAACACTTCAGGTCTCTTCCCCATGGCAGTGACTCAGTCAAAAGGCTTTTTCCTTTGGCTCTCATGGAGAGCTACCAACCCAGGCTGCTGGAAGTCCTCAGCCCGGTCCCTGCTGATGTCTCCTGGTATCTGAGCGGCTAGACTGCTTCCTGCTGCGTTGGGCGAGTCAGCAGAGGACGTGGGGAGATGCTGGTTGCGGCGCCTGCCTCTGCACAGGCCTTTCATTAGGAACTTGCAGCTCGCTGCAGAGGGGTTCACCACACAGCTACTCTGCTGCATGAAAGCATCAGCTTAGAGCAGCAGCAAGTGTCGTGGGTGCTTCACCAAACAGCGACCATTCTGCAAGCCGCTGCTTATCAGAGGCAGGCAAGACTGCTGTGATGAGAAGTGAGGTTACTTGGGAGTTGGGTGCAAATGAATGCAAGATGGAAAACGCTTTATTTTAATAATGTTCTTTGGGACTTGAGCACCTCTGCTAATTATGAAAAGCCTGTTTGCATGTAGCAGATATTTGGAATAAAAGCAAGGCTGCCCCAAAACCGGTGGGACGCAGCATCGTCCTAGGACAGGTTAGCATTCCTACTGAGGGCTTCATAGCCTTGTAGAGTCTAAACTAATATTGGTTTCCACCCAGTGTCTTTAAGTGCCAAGGGAAATAACCTTCTGCTGAGGCTCTGTTCCCTTCTGAGGGAAAATACAGTCCGAGAGGTGCAAGAGACGCAAGAACGTCAAAAGGGATGAGCGCTTCCATGACATGATGTCAGGGCTGCGACCTGCCAGTGCAGACTTGGCTGGCACCGTGCTGCCAGGAGAAAATGGTGTCACCCTCTCCCCAGCTCCCAAACAGCCTCCTCAGTGTGTAGGCAGCAGCCACGGGTCCTCATGGAGCAAACGTGTCCCCTTCCAACCTGAGACACAACACAAGGCTCTTTGATTCCTCCTAATTGCATTTCAGTGTTTGCGGCCCGAGCGCAGGGATTCTGCAGGAGTTCAGCACTTTTGGTTGCTGGCTTCCTCTCCTTGCTGACCTACAAATACCACTTCTCAGGGAGAGATTTATGAGCAGCATGAAATTACCGTCTTGTAAAAGCACAAATCACGGCTATAAATAGGGGCCTGGAATATGCAGAGAAACCCCAAGGGAACAGTGCCTCTGGCTTTGTCCATGCGGGACAGCCCTGCCAACCCAGGTTGAGGATGACTCCGGTCCTTTGACTCCTGCAAGCTGGCCTAGTGCCAGCCAACCTTCCCCTAATCCATATCCTCGCAGGGATGGAAATAACATCTGGTGAGGCTGACAGCGGTGGGGCTTTAGAGTAACTGAGAGCGCTGAAAACTGAACCTTCTCAAGCCTTGCATGCATTTATCTTCCTTTCCAGAACATTAGCAGGCAGAGTTTGTTTTCAGTGAGTTATTTAGCAGGAAGAGGGATTAGACCTTGGGCTAGCACTGATTAACCCCTGCATGTTGAGTTGTTTAACAGCATAATGGATTAGTCATGTTGGCTGGTGACCTTTGTCAATGGGATCCTTCATCTGAAGACTCTTCTGTCTTTTTAAATACACAGATCCTTAAAAGTTGAATCTAAACCGTCCCTCAAGTAAATACGTGGCTCAGCAGAGCACGGGATTGGGGCAATAGTCCCACAGTTTCTGATCTTAGGCTTGATATTGCATAAATCAAATCTTGGGAGCCCCATGTATGCAGCTGGCTCCTTGGCACTGCCCGTACACTTGATCAGTAAGGGTTTGAGGTGCTCCAGGAGAGCTGTGCATGAGCTGGAAAAGAATTGTTATGTGAATGGAAAAGAGTTTCTGGAAAAGGTCTGAATTTGCTGTGGGTCTTGGGGAAGGTGTGAAATGGGAGTCCAGCAGCAGTAAGGTTTAATGCCCCTCTACTCTGCTCTTGTGGGACCTCACCTGGAGCATTGTGTGCAGTTCTGGTGTCCTCAACATAAAAAGGACATGGAACTGTTGGAACAAGCCCAGAGGAGGCCACGAGGATGATCAGGGACTGGAGCACCTCCTGTATGAAGACAGGCTGAGGAAGTTGGGGCTGTTCAGCCTGGAGAAGAGAAGCTGCGTGGAGACCTCAGAGCAGCTTCCAGTATCTGAAGGGGGCCTATAGGGATGCTGGGGAGGGACTCTTCATTAGGGACTGGAGTGACAGCACAAGGGGTAATGGGTTCAAACTTAAACAGGGGAAGTTTAGACTGGATATAAGGAAGAAATTCTTTCCTGTGAGGGTGGTGAGGCACTGGAAGGGGTTGCCCAGGGAGGTTGTGAATGCTCCATCCCTGGCAGTGCTCAAGGCCAGGTTGGACAAAGCCTTGGATGAGATGGTTTAGTGTGAGGTGTCCCTGCCCATGGCAGGGGTTGGAACTGGATGATGTTAAGGTCCTTTCCAACCCTAACTATTCTGTGATTCTGTTATTCACCCTGGAAATTACATCACAGCCATGTCTGGGGACTCAATAGTTGACTTTTTCATTTAAAGGCAGGCGTGGGGGCAGAGCTGCTGTGAGCATAAATGTGTGAATTCTCATTGCCTTTGAAGCTGTGTCCATTTAAATCAGCTGAGCGGATCTGGATAACTTACACATATTCCTGCTGGTGAAGCCAGTGACCAAGAGGGAGGAAAAACTGCTCAGTGGCACCCAACATGGTACCAAGAAAAGCATCTTAAACTGCAGGAAGGCACTGATGGGAGTTTAAGGACTGCCAGGAGCGTATAAAGGTCCCTTACATAAGGCAGCCTTGGACCCAGGAGAATGAGAGGAGGGTGTCTCCTCAGACCTTCCATCCTCAGCGGTGCCACGAGGAAGCTGTTCCACTTGACTTTTCAAGTGGAATACCTTCCCGCTGCAGCCAGGAGCTCTTTCTGGGCTCACTGTGCTGCAGTACGAGTCAGGTCAGGAAGTTTGTTTGGTTTGCTAAAAAAGATACCCTAGTTCAAACAAGACTTAATTCATTGAAGCCCCATGGCCTCTGTGAAACACGAACCCCTCGGGCCCCGTGATTTATGAATACAAAGCCATGGGGAAGCCTTGCCAGAGGAAAGCAAGCTGCATGGTGGGTAAGTAAAATAAACTGGGGCAGGAAAGGGTTAAAGACACCCGAAATGTGGAAGCTGCGCAGCTGGAAGCTGGGATGAGCTGTCAGTGCTCTGCCTTCCCAAAGGGGCTCTGCTTCTGTGGCCAGGGAGCTTGCTTAGAGTTGTCTCTATGAATCTGGCTGGTTTTGAGAGGATAAATCTATAGCAGAGGCTGTTCTGTGATGTTGTGGGAGGGCCTGACCCAGGTGAGCAGCCACCAGGGCTGGGCCCTTGGGAAGGGGCAGGACCCAGCTGAGTCTCCCAACCCTCCTGCCAGATGTGCTGCCAAATCCCTATTGTGATCACCAGCAGTAAACCAGCCCAAACACATCTGGTCCTAATGAGGACCACATGAATCCCTGGGCCAGCTTAATCTGTGCCAAATGTTAATTATGCAGATACTTATTAATGTTCGGTTGTTGTCTACATGAAATGGGTGTCGGGGGGCTTCTCTGTACATCTGCAGAGCCCTAACAGGTACAGTGCTGCTTCCCAGGGTTAAACCTCGAGGCCTGACAAAGCTTTGGCTGTGATCGCACCCTGAAGTTGTCTGGTGATGCAGCAAAGCCTTTTAACCTGACAAGATCCTTATAACCTACAGGGCAAGTGGAGGTGCTCCAAGGGATCCACCTATGGGGAGGGGGCTGCAGGCAGAAAACCTGTCTCTAGACCCACCTAGGTAGCCTGTGCTTTCTGGAAGGTACCTTCAGTTGTACTTCAAAGATAGGAAGCAGAGCAGACCATAGTCTGTCTGCCACCCACTCCCTGACATGGTTTCTTTTGAATGCCTCGGAAAAGAACAATTGGGGATGTCCTTTCTGGATGTGATCCTCAAAGGGATGTGGAATGCTGGTGGAGCGTTCCACGCTGCTGATCTTGAAGATCTAATGTGTGGCCAAAACTGCTCAGACTTCCTCAGAGGTGTCTGAAAAATGTAAAAATGAGTTCTAGAAGTGCCTAAATACATAAACAGGAGCTTTAGGAGGGTTTAGGGTGCTGCTGGCTCTGAACTGAGCTGGGAACAAAGCCAGGCCTGGACTTCAGGTATAATGAAGCAGGATGCCCTGCGAGAGGTGCTCTGCAGTCTCAGATAGCTGTAAAACCTGGTAACTGTTCCAGAAGACTGTAGGTGCTGCACGAAGGCACCGGTGCTAAAGGAATCCTCCCTCAAGCAATGGTTGAGCATCTATTGTAGAAATGAGGTGTATGTGTGGGTGCTGCATCCTGGGAACCCCACTGAACACTGAGAGCGGGGCTAGCAGGTGGTGGGGTGACATGGGGTAGTACATCAGTGCTTGATCTGGACGTACAAGTACTGGGTCTCTGGTTAAGCATGTTAGTGATCTGACACCTTGCTCTGGCCCATGTCTGCGCCTTCTGCCCTGCTGTCTGGCTCTCCCCAGAGCTTCCCAACCTGGAAAACTCATCAGTGGGGGGAGAGAAGGGAGCAAGTTCCTGTGGGGACTTGTGGAAAGGTGCCGATGCGTCTGAGAAGGTGACTGACTGGAAACACTGAACAGACAAGTCAAAATTAGTCATGTTAGCGACCACTCGGAGGCTGGATTGGATTCCTCGAGTGATTCACCCGCAAAAAGGGCTGCTTTGCCTGACATTTTCTTTCCCCTCTCTATTTAGAAAGGAGCTCAGACTGGCTGAGCCTGAATTGCCTTTTGATAGCTGGGTGGTGCGCATAGCGTCCCTGTGTTCTCATCACTTCGAAACCACTACTTCAGCAAGGGGAAAAAGACAACAAAATGAAGGGTTTGTCACTGCAGAAGCCCTCGGTGGAATGAACCTGTAATCTTGTGAAATCAAAGGGGAATCTACGGAATGTGCCATTTTTGGTACAGTTAATGCAACAAAATTATAAATGGAAATAGCTGCCTGGAAATGGTGTACGTGGTTAATAGAACTATTGAAGAAGGGAAAATGTACTTGGTAAAATAACCTCCGGAGGCTTTAGGTTGCTCTATTCTTGTTTTTGAGGAAGGATTAGAGGATGAAAGGGCCAGAGGATGAAA
The DNA here is from genome assembly GCF_033815535.1 of Pezoporus flaviventris. Lineage (NCBI taxonomy): Eukaryota > Metazoa > Chordata > Aves > Psittaciformes > Psittacidae > Pezoporus > Pezoporus flaviventris. Next base: position 926,620 of record NW_026892645.1, read on the forward strand.
GGACCATCAGCTGAGGCAATCAGAATCTGGGGCGCTTTAATCAGCTGTTAGACCTGAGTAGAATAATTCATAAATGATGCTCATTTGGGGTGTGCTGGGCCATACACAGAACATGCACGTTTTCGGGTTGTTACTGCTTACGGGGATGAAAACCCACCTGTGGTTTTATTGGCAACTTGTGTGCGTAAGACTGAGTAAAGGATGCTCCTTGGCCTGAAAAGGAGCATCCTGCATCTTGATCAGCAGGCAGGAGGTCTGCTGGGATGTCTTGTACAGGCCAGCGAAGGCAGGAGAAGGCTGTAACCTCCTTGCTCTGTGGTGGGAGCAGGAGCCCTGAGGCTTATCTGTGCTGTGACCACAATTCCTTGTGGAATTCATTCACCCAAATGTTTTCAGGATTAGTGAAAGGCACCAGTGGAAAAGATCTGTGGTCACTCAACCCACAGTCACACCAGGGCAGGATTGCTCCCAACAGTCTATAGGTTTGTCCAGATTGATTTGGTATGACTCAAGCAATAAGATTTTCACTAGTTCCTTTGAGAACACAAACGGATCTTCCATGGCTGAGGAGATCTCGGTGTAAGGATTATTTTTCCTGACATCCCAGTTGGAACTTTGTGTTATTTAACTTCCATCCAGTAATACCACATGTGCCCTGAACCCTGCCTGTTTGATGTTGTACCCCCACGTATGCAGAGGCAGCACCATCGCCATTAACAAAGTGGAGGTGTGTGAGAAGCAAATTGTCATCTGTTCATTTGGTTCCTGCCTATCCTCATTCATCCCTGGGGAAAATGGAAAAGCCTTCCTTGGGGATAGGCTTGGAAATGAGCCCCACAGTGGTCCAGATGAAAGTGTTCCTAATGGGCATCCAAGCTCAACCCCTGAAGCCAGATGTCACTGGGTGGGTTTGGACCTGTGCATAAGCTTTGTGGCTTGGGCTCACCTTTAATCTTCAGGCATGATTATGATGAACTAGAGCTACAAAATGAGCTCTGTGGTCTGTATTCAACCAAACCTCCATTGGGGTCAGTGAGAGTTTAGTCCAAGTCACTTAGGAGCTTCTTCATTCTTGACCCTGTGAAGATCACAGGGTAAGTCACAGCTCCTTGCTAATGTGCAGCCCCGTGGTTTAACACAAAGCTTTCTGCAGCACCATGGATTATCTCCCTGAAGTCTAGACAGATTATATAGGGTTTAGCCTGGGCCATTGACCGCGGATCACAGGGCATGAGGAAATAAAAACACAGGGATGTGAAGAGGGAATGGCAGCTCCTACCAGGCTGGCACTGGGCATGGAGAGGAACCAAATGAGCAGAAGGTGATCTGAGTTCATCCTTCTCAATAGGCGCCATGGTGCAATTTGTCCGTTTGCATTTAATAGATCATATGGTTCAAACACAAGGCTTGGAGTCATTAACATGAAGTGAAGAGAAGGCAACAACACTGGAAAAAGAGGAGGAGTGGAAAGTCCATTCTCTTTATGATGCTATTTCCTTTACCAAACAAACCTCTTTGACTACGAAACATTCAAACATACAAAAAACAAGCCCCACCTTGTGCTGGCCGCTCTTCCCACCATGGGCTTGTCCTGGTGCCACCTCATGGCAAAACTCAGATCCGAGTTTCCAGCAGAGCAGCTGGGATGGGGCTGTTGTGTAGAGCCTGGTCTGTGAGGCCAAAGCAGGTGCTGAAGCACAGGAGGGGTATTTCTGCTTCTCTGTGTTGTGATTTGTGTCTCTGGGAGCAAGAACGTGAACTGTTTGTGGTGTGTGTGTTCCACGTGCGGGAGAAACCTGTTGAATCTCTCCATGGGTCCCTGCAGCCTAACTAGAACGTAAGAGTCTGCTCTGTGTGATGGCTTGCAGCATTGCAGCATTGCAGCACCGGTGTTGATGTGCTGCCCGTCACCATGTTCTATAACTGCAGATTTGTGATGGCCTCTGCTCAAAACAGTGCCTTCAGAAAGGTTTTAGGGCACTGGCGAAGCTGCTGCCATGCTGCAGCTCTTCAGCAGGTGGGAATAGGTCTGAATGGTCCTGGGTGATGCAATAAATAGCACTCTGCTCAGGCTAAAAACCACACAGAGTATGGAGCTCTGTGCTTCCTCAGTGGGAAGTAGAGATTTATCTTTCAGGTCTCTCAATCCAAGATGTCTCAACTCTAAATTCTCTTTTTTCCTTAAGCTGAATTGGAAAGTGACCATTTCCATGGCAACGGGTGTGAGGTCACAGGGCAGGATTGTGACCTCGGCGTGAGACCGTTCACACACCTCGAGTTCTGGGTAGGGATGTAACTGGGTTTATATGTTTGCTAGGAGCGAAGGCAGATGATGAGGTCGCAGAGGAGAATTGTCTGTTTGGATGTGTGTGCTCTTCATAAACAGCATTTGAAACAATTCCTGAGAACAGTTTTGTCTTTCCTGGTTATTTATACAACAGTTCAGGTAGTTCTAACGCTGAGTCTGTTCCCATCAGCTGGCCATAGGCTGTAATCCTTTATCGGCAGCTCCTTGGGCTGTTCTTTGATTATCCCCATGCTTACTGTTAAACTGCAGAATAACTACAGAATAACCCCCTTTGGGGGGGTCAGGCTCAATGCTCGTGTCTGGTTTCATAGCATATGATTAAACCCCCCCAAACCCTACCGATGTATCGTAAGCTCCTTTGAAAGCTCATGAATGTCTCCTCCATCCCATAAACAGCCAGCTGGGCTCAAGATGCATGTAGTCATGAAACTACTTCTATAAACTGCTGTTCCTTAAAGATATTTGGCCATCTGCCTCCGCTGCAATGTATTCCTTTGGCTATTCACGTTACCCTGCCTGGCTGCTGGAAGGGCTTGGAGTTGGCGTCAACCAGGAGCTCATGTAAACCCACTTGGAGCTCACACCAGCAGATGATCTGGGCCACTCTAACCCGAGGGCTGGCTCCGTGAACCTGGCGTGTGGATGCTGGAATTTTCCAGTTTACCATTACAGGCCTGTTTCCGTATTTCTCTGCTATTGTTAAGGAGGGGCCAACAGGTCTGTGCAAGCTTCTAAATCACCTGGAGAGCAACTGGGAACTCAGACCTAGAGCTCAGGAGAAGCTCCCTGGGCTGGGTTCTCAGCTGGTGCAAAGCAAAAGGTGCTGCATCTGATGGGGGTCCAGGTCTGGGTGCTCTGCCTTGATCGTGGGCTTAAGAGCCCTTGAAAAATGAGTGGTGTGCGAGTGAGCTGCTCTGAGCTGCTTTTATTTCCTTGTCTGCAGTGTGTTTGGTGCTTTAGGTATCCCCCTTCCCCTAGCTGTGTTCCTCTGGAAGGGTGGGGAATGTCAACCCCTTGGTGACAGCATTCAGGTGTTAGTGGGATTTTCACTTGGAGATGGAGAAGACAAACCAGGGTTTCATTCCAAAACAATGAGCTGCTTGTATGGTCCAAGATGCCAGGCTGGGGTGAGAAGGTGGAGGATCCTGGTGGTTGTGTAACCGGGGCTGAAATCGGAGCCCACTCTGTCAGTGCCCCTCAAGGGTGATTGGGCATCCACATAAGTACTGTGGATCAAGTTATCACTTTGTCATCATACTATCAAGGGTTACTGGGAAGAGGAGGGTTATTTGCAGTCCTCAGTCTGTGGTGCTTTTACCTGTCCTAGTTTCATATCCATATGCTTCATGATGATCCATATCCAGATGCTTCATGATCCATACAAATGGGGGGGGGGGGGGGAATCCCTGCCATGCAGTGTGTCTCAGCTATGGAACAGGTTCTCTGCTCCATTCCAGAGGCAGCTGTGAACCTGTGGAAGGGGCTTTTGCTGTGTATAGTGGGATATTCCCAAGCAGGAGGGAGGTGTGATGGTGATGGATATTGTCACTGCTGGGCTGTATCCCCTGGAGCTCTGCAGTGGTGTTTGCAGGCTTGCACGGCTATTAGCTGCACTGGAAGAGCTTGCCCCAGGCTCCTGGATATGGAGTGTTGCTTAATTTTTCTTACCAGCCTCTAGTCATGGAATCCCAGACTAGTTTGGGTTGGGATGGGAACTTAAAGCTCATCCGGTTCCACCCCCCTGCCATGGGCAAGGACACCTTCCCACTTGAGCAGGTTGCTCCAAGCCCCGTCCAACCTGTCCGGTCACAGGTTGCTCATCAAAGGCAGGACCTGGGGGGCTTTCACTGAGGGCTGTGCCCAGGGTGCCACTGGCACGGTCCCCACTGCACACGTGGCAGCAGCCAGCACATGCTGCCTCTGGGCTCAGGGGCTTGCAGCCAACCTGCCTCTAACCTCCCTGGTGAAAGGCTCTTTCAGCAGAGACTCTCCTCCTGCGTGTGGCTCATCCCCTGCTGCTTCCTGTTTCACCGGGCTGCTGGTGGTGGGGAAAGCATCTCCATGGGTTCGGAGGCAGAGAGGGAGATTTCCTACAGCTCCTCTCCATTAGGTAACTTCTTTGCTAGGCTACAAACTGAGTGGACTGGGAGCACTCCTTTCCCCTTGATCTGGTGGAATTTGGCCTCCTGTGCTTGTAGGTTTTGATGAGTTTGACATCAATTATACATCTAAGTAACTCTCATTCCAGAAGGTCAGGCTTATCCTGAGTGAACAGCTAAAGCTCGGAAGTCCCTTTTTGTGTGGAGTTCGTCAGACAGGGATAGGACAAGTGACTCTGAACTCATACCTTGCCCTCCTTGTATATAATAAACGGGATGACCAGTGACTGCCCAGGTTCTCACAGTGAGTGAAGGCGTAGACAAGCAAAGTGGAGCCCAGGGTAGGCAGACTGTGGAGTTTGGGTGATGGCAATGCTCGCTTTTCATTGGGATGATGGAAGCCTTTGAGGATGCTGCTGTGCAAGGGCTGAGGAGGGCTGGGATGCTCTCCTGTGGCCCAGGGTATTGGCGTATAGGTGAAATCGCTGCTCCGTGACAAATCTTTGCAACCATTGAAGTCACAGGAGGTGTGACTGTCACCTGGATGTGTGCTGGCAATGATGTGCAGGCCTTTAATGGCGCTGGTATAGCAAGTACCGATACCAGGAAGAGCCTTCAAAGTGCTTAAGGGAGAGGGTTGTGCTTGGTTCTTCCACCTCTGGTCTCCAGATGACCTGAGCTTGGTTTTGAGGGTCTCTGATGTTGTGCGACCTAGTCCTACAGCGAGGTTAGGCTCTCTTCCGCACTTCTCCAGCCGCAGCCTCGTTCTTTGCCCACATCCTCGCCTTTTCCACGCTCCACAAGCCCTGGCGGTTGGGGGGAGCAGATTCCCGATGGAATTCCTGGGGTGGGGGGGGCCGCGCCGTTCAAACTTACCGGGGGCGGGCTGGGGGCGGCTCCTGGCCCGCTGCGCCCGCTCCCGGTTGGCTGCGCTGCTCCGGGATTGACGGGCTCCGGCCTTGGGCTTAAAAGAAGGAGAAGAAGGGAAAAAAAAAGGGGTGGGGGGGAGAGGAAGGAAAGTTTTCCTCGGCGGGAGCCGGAGCGGACGTGCGGAGCCCCCGCTGCCCTCGGCCCGCCCATGGCTCTATAAAGCGGCTGCTCTCGGGGGGGGGCTTGTAAATAGCTGTATATTATTATTTTTATTGGTTTTCCCCCTCGAGCGGGTGCCCGGTTTCTCTGGACCATGGATACGCACACGCGGTGGAAACGGCGCAGTTGGATACGGAGGTGGTGGGTGCCCGCTGCCCTGGTGCTGCTGGGTGCCCTGTCCCTCGGCCGGGCAGGTAAGGACCATCCGAGAGCCCCCCCATCCCCGGGACAGCGGCGTTGCGGGGTCGGGGAGGGGGGGGCTTTGTGCGGGATAAAACGTTTGTCTGGACCCGCTGCATTCCAGAGGAAAAAAAAGAATGGAAAAAGGGAAAGAAACCCCCGAGCCTCCTTCAGCCGCCCGAGTCTCCGAATGCCATTTGTCAGGGGCCCGGAAAAGGGGGAGAAAAAGCAAAACTTTCTGCGCCTTCTGGAGCCGGGCCGCCTGTTGCCGGGCTCGGTTTTGTGGGGCAGAAGTCGGGATGTGCTCCCGGAGCCGTAGCTCTTGCTCTGTCGGCGGCTGTATCGGTATTGAGGCAGCTGGAGACCTCTCGCCTCGCCCTGTGCCTTCTCCCTGGGGAGAAGAAACTTTTAGCGCAGGAGCGAGCGGCAGCTCCAGTTCCCTGCGCGCATCGCGGGCGCAGGAGCCTGAGTCGGGCACCCCCCGGCCCTCCCCAGCCCCTGTTTGTAGGGTTTCTCTCTAAAATCGTGGCTGTTGAGCGTGGCGAGAGGAAGCTGCAGAGTGCCAGATGTGCAGCAGCCCTGCACACGCAGCCAGGAAAAACCCTGGAATGTCTTTTTTAACCCCGCGGGACTGGGACATCCACTTCGTTTCGTTCCACCGATGCTTTGGGTTCTGAGTACGTGGAGCTCTGCTTTCCAAATGTCTGCCTTCCCTGGTGGGCTGGAACTGCAGGGCAGGGCAGGGGGAGAGCCGTGGCTCTGCTGGAAAAGTTCTGTGTTCGGAGTTTGGAGCAGCCAGCCCGCGGTGCTCCGGGGTCTCTTCAGTTTGTGCTTCAAGGGCGCAGGCTCTGAAGCAGTTTGTTGGCAAAAGAGGATTTTGAAACCAGGAAAGTTTAAGCCAGTGGAGCTCTGCGGGGTAATGAGAAACAGTGAAGGGCTGAGAGTGGAGCTCTGGGATCCATCCAGCTTCTGAGCCTGAGTTCTGTGGGCTCGGGGTGTTTTTCCCCGGGAAGCCCAGTGTTTGCAGGGTGGTTTGTGTGTTACCAGGACGAATGCGTGTGGCATTCTGTGTATAGCAGCGGGATTATGAACTATTGTAATTTCTAGGTTCTTAAAATGACCTTAAGGAAGAAAAGGTGGGCGTGCGAGGAATGCTTTCATGAATGGTTTGCTCAGAGTCTCGGCACGACGGAAAATAAGCTGCTGGTTGAGGAACAAACCATTTCTAAACCATCAGAAGTTGGTGAAGTTAACGGCGGTTGGGGCTGCAGTGAGAGTTTGTTGTACAGCAGAAGCATGGGGCTGCCGGAGCAGTTTGTGATTAGGATACTGGAGCAATACTTGCCCCTCTGGAGCTCCCTTCTCGTGCAGCCACCTCATCAGGCTGCTTTGTATTAGTTGAAAACTGCGTTATCACCTCTCTCAACCATTCCAAAGGATATTTTTCCCCTTTCCTCCTGTCCATGCTGTTATTGGAATGGCTTCGGAACATCCTCACACATTCTGTCCATTGGTATAAATCCGTCAGGCAGCTTCAGCCCTGCTCCTTTTAGAAGTTACCTGGCTGCTTTGCTGAAACCTGTGGCTCCAGCTGTGAGCTGCAGGGAGCTGGTGGGAGCTGATGTTTCTGTGCAGGGCTGAAGAGCTGTTGTGGGGCCGATGGGCAGCTCCAAGTAGTGACTTTTGCAGTGAAAGGCTTTGAGGTTTCCTAATGAGCCTCCTAATAGGACATCAGATAATTTGGATGAGGGAGGAGTCAGACTGGGGCTGCTGATGGCATTGACTAAGGCTCTTTGTAGCTTTTTTCCCCATCTTTCCAAGTGATCTTTGATTTCAGCTCAGATTGTTTCAGTTTCAGTTTAGTTGGCTTCTCTGTATGGAGAAAGGTGGACCCCCTCTGTCATCTTTCACAGATCCATCAGTTGGCTACAAAGAAAGGGGAAAGACACCTTGCAGGGAGGGTTTCTAGAGGAATAACTGTCCAAGGCGACGAGCTGAGGGCCTCGGAACACTGCCCTTCCAGCTCACATTTTCCCATATTTTAGCAGATGATGTCACCCGAATCTAACCCGCAGACAAAGCTGGAATCTGCCTCTGCTTCCACAAATCCCCATAAAATTGAATCAGGTTTCTGGGTGAAAATTTTTGGAAGCAGCAGTTTCCTTTAGCGGCGAAGGAAAGTGGAATCAGGATACATGGAATGCCCTTTAAGAGAAATAAAAATGCTGGAAACTATCAAGTGTCCTGTTACCATCTGCTGCTTCTCCCCTTGGCCCTTCCCCGCTCCTCCAGAGTGAGGTAATGAACAGTCTGTATCTGGGCAGTCAGAAGTGTTGAATATTTTGCCAATCAGAAATGTTGGTATTGTTTTACATAAGCAATCGGATTGTGTGAGTCTGGAAGTGAGGCAGATCTGATTCCCAGTGTAAAACCCGGGTTATGCTGTCAGTGCAGTGCCAGGTTGGAACTGGATGCTGTGACTTCCAAGCCCTTGCTACCAACTGTGCGCTGTCACGGCTGGAGTTGCTGCCTCTGCTCTGCAATGCTGGGGGGTACCCCAGTAAACAAGACTGTGTTGGTGTTACTCCTATGCTTGCAGACAAAGGGGATGTGCATCCTTACTTTAAAGGTGCTGTCCTTGCCCCTTAGATGCTGTTTTTGTTGGAGATGGACTTTTCAGGCTCATTCCTTTCAAAGGCTGAGCGCCGTGTCTGTGATGTTCAGACTAAGCTTTAATTCTCAAGTAGCTTCTCTTTTTCATGGACCTCCACATGAGAATCTTTGCCACGCTCCCAGAGCCCCAGACTCTTAATGGCCCGTGGATGTCCTGTCGCCCTCGGGAGCCTGTACCTGGCTTTTTCCTCTAACACTGAAGGTGCGATCTGGTCCTGCTGCTCTCTGTCTCTGGTGACTCAAAGTGGCCCTGTCTGTCCTGCAGCCTGGGTTCAGGGCACAGGCTCACAGTGTGTGTGCTCACAACTGCTCTGAGTTACAGATAGAATCCTTAAGATGAGCCCAAGTGTGGCAGCAGATGCTGAGAAGCAGAAGGTGCTGTTGTGGCATATGCCCCTCATGCAGAGGCATTTGTGTGAAGCACAAGTAAATAGATGGGGTTTAATCTTCTGGACTTAGAAATCAATCTGTGGGAGTGCTTTAATGCTTTCCAGGAACTGCTCTTCAGCCTGAGGGGTTTCCCTCTATAGAGTAAACTGGTAATTCTTTTAACAGCTACTTTTTGTTATGCCCTGGTTCTTTGCCCTGCTCCTTGTGTTTTCCCTCTCCCCATGCTATCAGGATGCTGGGGCTGAGCCATGGTGCTGCCCTTCCTGAAGCAGGTAGAGGATGAATGTCAACCACACCATGCAAACAGGAAAGTCTGCACTTGGAAACACTGCATGGAGCAATACTGCTGCGTGAGCAGAACCTGTAAGGGTGACGAAGGGAAGAGGGGACAGGCCAGCTGGCCACAGGGGATAGTGTGTGTGTCAAAGTGCCCAAGTGAGGTGTCACGATAATGATTCATGGGTTTATTATTCATGTGTTGGTGTGGTTGCCTGTGGATACATCTGGAGAGCAGTGGGACCTGGGAAGAGCAGGGAGCTGAGCACCAGGGGCTTTTGGCTGGCAGCAAACTGCAGCTGCAGAGCTGGACCAGGATCCTGGTTGAGCAGATGATGCAGGCAGGGGATGCTCGGCATCCAGGGGCTTCCAGAGGGTCCCATTTGGAGCCTCTTTGACCTGATGGTTGATACTTGGCTGTAGAAAAGCAAGGACCAGTCTGTGTATGCCATGGTGGAGGTGCTCCCTGTGAATTGGCTTTGAAGTGCAGCAGCCCCTAAGACAGGGGAAATCCCTGCTGCGCTGCAAGTATGAATTTGGCACTTCATCACATACGTACACACAGCCACGTGTGCTCTTGCTTCGGTTGTTCAGGAGGAGCCTGATCCTCAGGGTGCAGCTTTTGTTCTGTACACAAGTGTTTTGCAAAGAGGTTTCAACTGTTTGGGTTCTGGGGAAAACACGGTTAAAACTCCTCAATAGAAAACCTCAGTACCCAGGTTTTGGTAACTGGAGGCTGCTGCTTGAATGAGGATTGTTTGGGCAATAAACAAGGAATTCACCACAAAACACACCTCGGACTTCCCTCAGTGGAGGAAGGCTTCCACGTCCGTGCTTATACCCAGTGCAGACCTCTGCTCGTGGGTTTAAGAAAGCCCTGGCTGCTGCAGCTCGGTGACTGCTCCTGTTGAGGGTATTGTGGGAATGCTGAGGCCTTAAACAGGCACTTGCTGGAACTGGGGCAAATTTAAGACCTGCAGGAGTCGTCCCACTGTCAGTCAGTGTCAGGGGCACGTGCACGCGGGGGTATGCTGCTTGTGGAGCTCACATTGAGCTCTCCACTGGGTTCCCTGCACTACCTGCATAGCTGATAGCATCACATTGGAAGGGACCTTAAAGCTCCTCCAGCTCCAACCCCTGCCACGGGCAGGGACCCCTTCCACTGGAGCAGCTTGCTCCAGGCCCCGGAGTCCAACCTGGCCTTGAGCACTGCCAGGGATGGGGCATTGTCATTCAGCTCTCTTACTGAACCCTAACCCCAGTGCTGGGGGATGCTGGTGCCATTCTGGAGGGGTTTTAGGAGATCCCAGGTGGACACTGCCTTGTGTCGAAGGCTTTACTGTTACCAGCTGATGTGATGGGCACTGGGCTTGCAAGGAGTTCCTCTTAACAAAATAAACCTTTGTGAAACAAAGAAAAAGCCAGTGAAGAAGGAGCAAACCCAGGAGAAGCGAGACATGAAAGAATGGAAAAACTTGGTTGAAACCTAATGTTGTATGGAAAAACCTTCAGTTGGGAACATGGTATAATTAGCCACTGGGTTACTGTTGGCAAGTTGTGAGGCTCTTGAAATGGAGCTGAGCCCCGAGTGAAGTGTCCAAGTGATGTTGTGGTTTCTCTGTGGATGTGTCTGGAAAATCTTGAACTAAAATAAATAAATGAAGGAGCTGCACAAAAGGCATTTTTGAGGTTGGTCGCTCACAGTCCGGGCTCTTTTTGCCTCCAGAAGCCAAGAGGATTCTCAGCATCATCTGGAAGCTGTCACAATGGTGAGATGGAACTTCTCTAAGCTGGGACAATGGCATTCATGTATCTGCAGTGGTGGAGTTATCCTGCCAGATTGTGTAATAAACTGGAGAGAAAAAGGGTGGCTTGGGGAGTGAATGGGTGGGATGAGCTGCATCAGTGCTGGTTCCTAAACTCTGCTGTGGACTTTCTCCCAGTCCTTTAGGCAAGTCTCTGTTTCCCATGCCCTGGGGCCTGATCCCGTCTTCCTGTATGGAACCTGCTATTGTGATGCTGCTTTAACACAAAGTTAGTGCTGACAATACACCACCAAGACGTGCTTTCAGGCAGTGAAGTTCCAGGAGTCTCTTTCCATCCCTGTGCCCCAGGTTATGTTCGTGGTTGTGGTCTTAGTTTTCTGCTTCTAAAATACTTTTCCTCCCTGGGATGGTGTTTTCCTTCGAGCAACACCAGTGCCTCACCCTGCAAATCCAGAAGGTTGTTTGGATTTGGGCTTGGAACTCGGACAGGTTTCTTCCAGGTGACATGATGGTGTGCAGTACAGACCGCCGTGATGGCTGTGGGGTGGTGATGTTCAGCCGTTTTGCTGATGTGGAAGCCATTCCGGTGTATTTTGTTCTGAGTGCTCTGCCCCAGGCTCTTTTCACCCTGCTGGGTTTGCTTTCGTGAAGTCCCCCATGGTTGATTCTGTGCTCCTTGTGGGGCTCAGCCCTGCTGCTCTAGATGCACTGGAGAAGGATGCGAAGGCAAAGCCTTAGTCTTGCTGTGCTCAGGGGACAGCTCACCATTGCTCTGGATGTCACCCAAAGGGACTCCCTGTTTTCTGCTTAGGGATGAGGGTGCAGGGTTGGGGAACCTCTTTTTCAGCAGCTTGCTGAAGGCCTGGATGATCTGCCAAGCTTAAATGCAGCTAAATCTTGGCTAGCTCGGGCTGACCCTGTGCACCATCCCTGCAGGACCAAGCTGTGCCTGCAGCCAGGGAGATGCTCTTTTTGTCAGGGCATATAAAGTAGCAAGCATCCTGGCTTGGCTTTTAAACGAACTCCTTGAAGCCCTTTTCCTTCCCTGCCTTTCTGCACTCCCCTGCTGTAGCTCGCAGAGGCCGGGGGAGCCTGCAGCTGTGCAGGCAATGCTGCAAGGAGTGGCTGGGGGGAACCCGAGGAGAGCAGGGAGGTCACGGAGGGCTCTGGACCCCTGTCAGGTGCAGTCTGAGTGACCAGATTTAGCATCTCACTTGCGTGTCAGCTGGAGTGTCTGCTTTCTGAGTGTGGGTATAGAGGAGAGAGCCGAGCCTCTTTTGCCCTGCTGTTCCTCCCTCCACCCCCTTTTTTGTTTCCAAGACAATACTTCAGTAAGAATTCCTTGCAGCTGAATTCCTGGAGGTGACACTGCCGGTTTCCCGGCATCTCTGGTATTCCTGCAGCGTTTTACGTGGTGATTCTTGGTGCTGCTCCTCCAGCTGCACCCCTCCGATATGAATTTTGTGTGGCCTTCGAGGGGGCTCGTCCTGGACGTGCTGGAATGAGACGTCTGCTCTGTGTGCTCTTGTCTGCTGCAGGGGAGAGATCTGGTCTGAGGGCTGCAGTTCACCAGCTGAATAATGAATGCATTGTTTGCATGCCCTTATTTCCAGCTTGCAGTATTAGGAGTGAATAGAAAGGTCAAGGAGATGAGTCACTGTGAATACAAGTGTCATTCTGCTCAGAAGAAATGGAAAAAAAGGTGCTTCCAAGCGAGGTGTTTCAGCTGGTGCCAAGCAGCTCCGTTCCACTGTGCTTGGGGTGTCACAGGGGGGAATCTCGGCTGGGATCTGCTCAAGTGCTCAAGCACCAAGGGGCTGGGGCTCCAAGCACAGCTACTGGCGGAGGCTGGGCACAGTCAGGGTGATGCTCTGAAGTGCTGGGCTCACCGCTGCTCTTTTGCAAAGCGAGGAGCTGGAGCTTGGGGGGGTGGCAAACTCCTGTTCTCAACTGCTTTATAGGGCCAGTGGTACCCAGAAGCAGAGGCCTCCTCAAACCAATGTGGAGACTCCCAGTGCTCAGTGAGGCTGCTCTCCTCCAACACCTAGAGCAAGGGTTGGTAGTGCTGTGAAGGTGCTGTCACGGGACAGTGTTAGTCTTGAAATGCTGGTGAGAAAGCGTGTGCACCTCGAGCAATGGGTGTCAGTGGGGTCCCAGCCCGGTTCCTGCCCCATCCTTGGGGCAGGGTGGTGGTGTGGTGTGGTGTGTGTGTGTGTGTGTGTGTGTGTGAGAGAGCCTGCCCATCCCTGCCCTGCCCACAGTCAATGCCCGGCTCTAAATTCAGCATTTTAATTTCCTGCCCCAAAGCTTCATTCAGTGCCCCCAGCCGCTGCTCCAGCCACGCTGGCAGAGCACTGAAGCGGGGATGTGCCTCGCGGGTTGCACGTGTGGAAGGGCAGTGGTGAGCTCCGGGGGGTAGTGCCAAAGGGGTGGGATGGGGACGTGGCCAGTTTTCCTTTAATAGGTACTGCTGGGGCGGTTACAGTAAAGCAGGGGTGGTGGCTGAGAGACCAGGACGCACAGTCCAGTTCAGAAGTTGCTAACGCTGCTTTTAATGGGGCAGAGTTTAAGTCATGGGCTCCTGTACCTGTGGGTTTCCTTTTTCACATGGCTAAAACACCTTTCTTGGGGGTTGCCAGCATTTTGGCCAGCTGCCTTTCACTGAAGGGAAATGCCCATGATGTGTTTGAGGAGGTGATGTGCTGGGGCAGATGACCCTGCATGCTGTGTGCCCCCTGCTTTGGTGTTTGGCAGAACTTGAGTCCTGAGAGGCAGTACCCAGAAATACTTAAATTCTTATTTCTAGCCACGGGATTCTTCTGTTCTGTAAGCCACTCCTCTGGTGTAAACCAGATTCCTCCAAAAGCCAGCTAAAGCTTCCGAATCTTGCCTTAATCTCTGCCCTCAAAATACACCTTCAGTAGAAAATCAAGCCAGCTGTTTTCCTTGCCCATCTAATGAAAGATTACTTCCATAAACAGCTTCCAAGTGAATTTGCCAGTGTAGCTTTGATCCCAAAATTCAACAAATTCCACGTGATATCAAATGACTGGGAACTGGGACTCACTTGCTAATGATGCAATAGCAGGATGCTGACCAAGTGCAGCAAAGGCACTGGGTCAGTGACTTTAGTGTTGGCATTAATGGGAGTTAAAGCCTTCTGCAGGCAGTTGAGGTGGTGGTGGATGTGCTGCAGGCAGGCAGGACACAGCTCCTGCAGCATGGGATGTGTGGGAGCAGCAGAGCTGCTCTGTGTTCACTGGTGCGGGACTGGGTGGGAGAAGCCGCCGCAGGCAGGAACTGTGCGGGATGTACCCCTGGGGTTCCCCAAGCACAGCTTCTGTTCCTGACCCTGGGCTGCTCGGTGTCTGCTGTTGGAAAGCTGTGGGTTCCTTGAAGGATAAGGACTGTTTGCCTGGAGCCCCGCGGCTGCAGATGCTGTTCCTGATGAGGCTGGTGTTGTTTTACCCTCGATCCTGTTGGACGTTCTGCTTTCTGTAACAGGGAGGGCAGATCACGGAGAATCCCCTCGCTGTTCCTGTGCTCCAGAAGCAGCGTGAGTGTGGGAGGAGGAAGCGGCTTTCATCCGTGTCACTGCCTTTGGCACTCGCTGGCGAGCGCTCGCATAGGAAAACTGCTCGGAATGTTCTCTTGCCGGGGTTTGCAGGGATGGGGAGAGGCGAGGGATCACGTCTTGTGCACGTCGGGAGAAAGCCCCTCCCTGCCGCTCTCAAACGCTTAAATTGAGACAGTCTGTCCTTCTGCAAGTGCTGGATGCTTTCCCTGCTGACCTCAGGAGCTGGGGCTGGAGGAGGAGCGAGCGGCCCCGGCGCTTCTAACAGGCTCCGGCTTGTCTTGGAGCTTCAGTCCCCGTTCCCTGCAGGATGCAAACCAGCAAAACAATAAGGGCCATATCTGCTCTGGAAACATCCATTTTCCCAGTCCTCTCTAATTAAAGAGCTATATCAGGAAGCAGCAGAGCCTTTATGCACTGGAGGCTATTGTCTTACAAGACTATGTATAGAAGAAGCAGCAGGCGTGCTTATCCCTCAGTGCTGGCCCTGGCAGAAGGGTTAAGTCCTCTGCAGCATTCCACCATCCCTTGCTTTTCCAGCCATAGACATTCCCACAGCAGGGTCTGACTGCGGAGCAGAGCTATGGCTGAGCAGGATCAACTTTTCCTTTCTCAAGGAGAAGGCAGAGCTAAGAAGCCCTGCAGGCAGCATTACCTGAGGATGCTGGATGTGGTGCTTGGTACCCAGGCTCTGAGTGGTCCCTGCTTGGGGGATTTCTGGGCACCAAAGGGAAAGCCAGGGCAGGATTGTTGGTCTGATTCTGGTGCTTACACTGAGTTTTTAATTGGCCTAGGGCCCTGGGGCAAGGCTGTCTCTGTGGATCCTGCACTGCTGCAGGGCTGTGTCCACGTGGAGCTCTGGATGCAGGGCTGGGACCCGACTTCTGTGGACCTTGGGACTTTGGGCAGTGAAGTAGCACAGAATCATCGGGCCTAAATCACGGAACAGCCATTCTCTTCTGCCACTGCTTTGACTCGCTGCCTTCATTGCCCATAGGTCTACATTTTCTTGCAGTTTACAGAGCATTTTACAGACTAATTGGGATTCAGCCTAGGAAAATCCATTGATTTCTTGTGGCTGTGGGGAACAGGCTTGGATAACACTGTGCTGGTTAAGATTTTCCCCATGGAATATGAACCAGAACAAAAACTGGAGCTTGTTTTGGGTGTGGAAATATCCATGAAGAACTTTGGGCTCCTCATTTGAAGGTACTTAAACTTTCACCCCAAGCACTTAGAGATGCTCTGAAAGGTTCAGAGTCCGAACAGCAGTTCCCAATACACTGCACATTGAGTGACCCTGCGGCTCCCTGCTCCAAAGCCTTGGCCAGACAAGCCGGGGCCCTCCCTGCCCTGGGGACGCTCATCCCAAATAGCAAGCAGCAGTGCTGCTAAAAGGAGCAGGATTCCTGCAGCCTGGAAATAGCTGAGTCTCTGCTGCCTGAGCTGGGCTGCCCAGTCTGGGGCCTGGCGCTGAGCTTTTCATGGATGAAGCCGAAACATCTGCTTTTGGGGGGGTGAAATCTGCTGCATCTTTGCTTTAGCTCATGTGGCCTCTAAGGAGCCTGGGTGGGATGTGGGACTCCATTTACCTGCCCCTGTTGTGACATCTGGGCTCGAGTTGATAGTTTTCCTTCTGATGGTGGCAAAGTGCCCAGCTTCCAGGCATCTTATAGGAAATTTTAGTTAATGGAAAGGCTGAAAATAGACCTGGGAGATGAGGGGGAGCTTCTGTGCACCTGAAGTGGGTTCTCTTATGCCACAGAGGTGCTCTAAGGAATGTATCTGGGGATCAGATCTGTTTCAACACTTTTCATTTGGGTGAGCAATGAATGACAGCGGAGAGTGTGACTGCAGGCAGGATGTCGTGCCTGTGCAATGTCAGTCAGTGCAGGATGAAGCAAGGCATGTGGAAAATCCTTCTTCTAGGAGGTAAAGCCTAGGGAGAAATCATCATGGGAGAGCTCAGGGGGTGAAATAGCCTGCTCCAGACAAGCCATGGTCCTCACTGTGCCCCTGCGAGCTCTGCTGGTGATGGATGGGCAGCCTGGGAGGAAGGGACATGTGGGGCTGACCGGCCTGAGAGCATCCTCTGTGCTGCCACACTCGGAAACGTTCTGTCATGCACGAAGCCTCCCAGAGCGAGGGATGGATTGATGGATATGGGGCAGAGGATGCTCCATGAGGCAGATGGTAGGGCAGAGGCAGTTGCCACTGGAGAAACTGGTGCTCGACCAAGGGCTGGGTGTGAAAAGCAGAAACCTTTTTCCTTTGTACTGAGGGCTGCAGTGTGATGAGTCTGGATGTCTACAGGAGCAGGGGTTGAGCCCAATGGCAAGAGGGAAGGGCTGGGACAGGGAGGACTCGTTCTGGGTACTGCAGCTCCAGCCTTAGTGGAGCTTCTTCTTGTGGGCTGGTTGGTCCTGGTTAAACTCCTCTTTGATGCCACCAACCTTAGCAGCACTTGAACTGGGTTCACAGCTGCTTTGAATTGGTGCAGTGGTGAATTTGACTTGTGATGTTTTGTGTGAAATAATTGTGTTCCATTATCCACACATGTAGCAATGGTCTTACAACTGGCACTTCTCTGCATGCACATCCTGATGGATTTTGACAGGAATGGGCTGGAGGAGCCAGGGTGGCACCAGAAAAGGGCAGAGTCCTTCCCAAACTCTCATGGGTTTGAGACTTGTATGCAGTCTTTTCTGGGATGTCTGCCTTGATGTCAAAGGGAATGTCTCCTCCCTTCTTGCACTGGTAAGATCTCAGCATGTTAACGAAGGGAAGAAGAACATACTGTAAGTGACCTCTGCACTTTTGTAAGGACAAAATCTGTTCTCCTGTAGTAGAAGTCTCTCATCCCTTGGAGTAATAAATGCGGGCATGTAAAATACACCCAGGTTACTTTTGAGCTATTGTGTGTACCCTCTTACAAAGTACTTCATGTCGTGCTTTAGTGATGAATATCAAGCATGCTCTGTGTGTAAATCAATCTTCTCAAAATATCCTGATAACTCCTCTTGGCATTTGCCTTGTCTCCAGACTCCCAGATATTTTCTTACTTGGCTGCTGCCACTACTCAACACGCCTCGTGCTCATCTATATGGAGTGGTGCTGGGCTGCTGGACTTGTCTGCATGGATTGATGCCTTGATGTGTCATTTACCTTCTCTCCATATGTAAAAATACCAAGCATTACTTACACTCACGAGTGGATGCACAGATGATTGGAAGCGTCAGCGTGCACTTTTCCAGATGGTGGGAGCATGTTCCTTCATTTATTTCAAATGTCAGACTCAGTGAAATGGATCACTCCCAGACCGCGGTGATGGAGTGAGTCTTGTCTCTGTTTCACCAGCAGCGGGGAGAAGCTGCAGGCTCCGTGGCAGCAGCAGCCTTCAGGAGCTGAAACACCACCACTAAACCATGGCTCCAAGCGCTGTAAAGATCTGGGTTTGCAGCTGGCTGGGGGAGGCTGGGTTGGGTCTTGGGAAGGAAGGAGGGATGTCTCCTGGGGGAAGAATGGCTTGAAATAGTGTGTGAAAGACTGACTGTGTCTTGGGTTTCTTCTCTGCTGTGCATGGCACAAGTGCAGCAGACCCTGGGTAGGGTCTTGGTGTTGCCCTGCTTGTGTTTGCAGTGCAGGTATCTAGGGGCTTGTTCTGGCATCTCCCATTGCGCTCCAGTGAGCTTTATACCTACCCTTCATCTTCTGCCTTCCTACTCCATCTGCAGCAGGATGCTGTGGGGTTTTGTTTGCGCAGTGTCTTCAGTCCTCCGGCTCTTTGGGGATAGCAGTGGTGGAAGGTGGGCAGGGTTGGAGAGCAGTTGCTTTGCTCAGATGTTAGCAAAGCTCCAGGGGCGGACATGGGATTTGGGTGCCTGAGTCAGGGCAATGAAGGACTGAATTTCAGCTTAGCAGCTTTTGGGAATGGGGTTGGTGAGTCTCAGGACAGGCCTGCTGGTGGAAGCAGTAACAGAAAGTGCAGATCTCGGTTAATGTTTCGCTCCAGGGTCTGGGCATCGCGGCTCTGGGAACTCTGGAGCTCTAGGGAATCACTTGGTATTTCATGCAGAGCTGAGGCTTCACAGGAACAATAACTGTGCCTGGGGTTTAAAGTGTGTTTAAGTCCCACCCTGCATCTTGCTTCATGTAAAAAGAGCACGTTCTTGTAAGGGCTTTTCTAGGTAATTCCTTCTAATAGTGCTTTGCGTTTCTCGAGCACCCTTGTTCCTCTTGGCAGAGGACACCTCGCAGCAGTTATTTAAGCAGGTGGCCAGATTGCCATTTACCTGGCAAGTAGCTGTTACCAGAGAGTTTCTAACCGTGCCCAGCTTGGGAATCCCCATTTTAACCCGTTGGTCTCTGCTGTGAGCCCTCCCTCCCTTGTCTACCAGACCCAGAAAAGAACCAGCCCCATCTCCTCTTGCCCTCTGTTGTTTCTCCCCTTTGTACTAAGTACAGTAACGCCCCTGAGCAACCCAGGAATCCTGTTCCCATGATCCCCATCCCTGCACAAAGGATCTCTCCCCTCCCTGCCTTCGGGGTGTTTGAGAACATGTGCCAGTGACCCTTTGCTCTGTATGAAAATAGCTCCTGCCTTTCTGTAGCTGTCTCTTATTTTTTGATCCTTTAGTTGGACTTTATCCTGTTTGTAGCTGCTCTCTTCCCTTTGACCCTTTGCTTTACCACAGGGGGTATGTTTAGGGGAAGTTTTCCAGCTCCCTTTTCTACCTGAGCATGCCCAGCTGGGCTGGCTCACACGAGTCTTCTCTCCTTGGGTTAAGTTGGAAGGAACTTTAATTGCAAGACTCCAAACTTCCCCGAGTGTTTCCTACTTGTGTGTTGGGAGGTTCCCCTGGGATAGGGCTGCCCCCTTGGAGCTGAGATTATCTTTCCATCTGCTTTTGCCCGAAGCTGGCAGCTCTTTGTGACTCCCTCCAACACTCGCTTCCGTGGGTATTTTAATACTGCTCTCATAATTGCATTAGAAATATTCTTAGTGGCATCCTCATTCATCTTGGCTCGCTGCTCTTCAGGGCTCACATCTGAGCAAAGGACCTGGTAACTCCTCATGTGCCGGGAATGGTTTCTCCTTGTGTAGAAGAATCTGTCCCTGCAGTGAGCGGTCCCCTCCTGTCAGGGTCCCAGCGCAGTGATGCTGACTTGCACCACAGGCGGATGTGCTCTGGTACCCAGGCGATGTACAGCGGAGCTGTTTCCCCACCTCATCAGTATCTCATTAATCAAAATCTCTTTGCTGCTGCTGATCAAAACCCCAGTCTGCACAGGCACAGACTTACCTGGGAGAACACTTCCTGCTGTTTTCAGTGGCCACCCGGGCACAGCATCCTGCAGCCCCAGTTTCTTCTGTGGTCCCCACAGAGAACAGCCCTGCAGATCCACATTCATTCCCTGCCACGGTTACTGCCTCTTCCTCCCTCTGCCTGCAGCTCCTCAGCTGGCTGTGCTGGTACCACCATGGGGGCTGCCATGTGGTGTGGATGTGCTGCAGACTGGCAACGCTTCTGAATGTGTCTTGGAGTCAGCTGCACTTCGAGAGCATCCTTGTTCACCCCTTCACATTGTGAAGGGCTCTTTCTGGTGCCTTTGCCTGTACGATCCTTTTATTTTGTACAGTCCCCGACTGGTTTGAGTTGAAGGGACCTTAAAGCTCACCCAGCTCCAACCCCTGCCACGGGCAGGGACCCCGTCCACTAGAGCAGCTTGCTCCAAGCCCCTGTGTCCAACCTGGCCTTGAGCACTGCCAGGGATGGGGCAGCCACCCTGGATGTATTGTGCGGGTGCAAAGATGTGCTTGACAGAGGTGGGTTTTGTGTGCCCTTTAACCGTGGTGCTTTCTAAAGTAACAAAACCCCTTTGAGATGCCTCCAGGAAAACAGGATGACATGCATTATCATGGAGGGTCTGCTGAGTGCCTTGGTAGTTGGGGCAGGTTCTTGTACATGTGTCTGGAGGGGAAGTTATGATGCATTTGGGACTGAATGGCAGCAGCAGAGGATCTTCATTTCAGGCTTATAAAGCAAGTTTAATTAACATCTAATGTCAGTGCAGGTGATTCAGGGGACGTGTATTGGCTGGTCAAGTCAGTACAGCTCAGTGTTCAGAGCTGCAGGTGCACTTCATCTCTCACTGATGCCTCTGACCTTGCTCAAGGCCCTTTATTATGCTGCTTATGATAACAGAACATAAATTTAACAGGAAACGTTGTGAGCCTTTAAAACAAAAAAAAAAGAGGGGATAATGTCAAGGTAAATGTCTGATGGTACAGACAGAAGCGATTAGAAGTGCTTAATATGTCAGGGTATTGATTTCTGTGCTCCTCTGCTCTTTCACCTGCTGCAATTTGTACCCTTTGGAACAGTGAGAACGATGTGGGCTCTGCTTGTGCTATAGTCAAAACCAGTCTATGGATAGTTCAGTGATGCTGAATGGACCGTTGAAACCCAGATGGCTTCCAGGGGCTGCCCATCTTAGTGCAGGAGCTGGGTCTCACCCCTGGAGCTTGGGGCTCTGGCACTGAGGCTGGTGTTAGATCTCACTTGGGTGTCTGTGCTGTGATTGCATTGCTCAACATCATGTAAATGACTGCTGCTTGTGCTGTGTTCTTATACAAGTTTGTTTTGATTACCCACCTCTTAGGGACAGATACTGCCAGCCTTCTCACCTTACCGTGAGTAAATTGCCACTTAAGGCATTGGGGTTGTTTGACAGCAAAGTAATGTACTATTCCTCAGTGAGAACAGGGCCTGGAAGTTACCTGGGGAGCGTATGGCTGTGCCAGGCTGTGTGGAGAACCTCAGCTCTGCTCAGCAGTTTTCTTTACAAAGCTGGAGTTTGTTTCCCTGTAGAGAATTCAGTTCTGATGGAAACCTGGTTCTTTGGTGTTAGCAAAAAGCCCAGCTTTTAGCAGCCAGTGTGTCAGTGTTGCTGTTCTGCACTTCGCTGGCTTTAAATGGAGCATCTCTGTAGAGCTGTCCGGTTTCTGCCCTGGAAAATCAGAACAGTTTGGATGAACCATCACTTTACACTCTGGGTCCCCATGCGTCCTCCTTTATACTGCTGATTCCCCCCGATCCATGCGCTTGGGTTTAAGGCACTGTGTGAACTAGGATCTGAAGCTTGCTGGCAACCTGGAAGGTGGAAGCCTGCACTGAAGGGGGCCAGTGTCTTGCTGAGCTTCCCTCTCCGTGACTGGAAAGGCAGAGGATATAAAGCAGTGGGAACTGCTGCTCAATGAGCAAAGGGTGAGGGCTGAGCTGCTCTGCACTGGTGTGAGGGACAGACGTTAATCCCACGGGCTCCCTTTGCCAAGAGCATGCACGTGCCCCCCTTTATGTCACCCTGTTTGTTTGGTGTTTTATTCACTTTTCCAGCCTGGAAGTGAAGACTGGCCCTGTTGGAAGCAGGGAGCGGTGCTTTGAGGGGCTCAGCACCCCACTGCTGCCAGGGTCAGCCCATCCATTGCCTGCCATAGTGCTCACCCCATGGCAGTGCCAAGCAGCTCATGTGGTTGCCAAGCTCCTCTTTCAATGTCACCTCGGTTGCTTGCAGTTAAGATGCACAAGCACAGTTTCCTGAAAGCGCTCGCAGTTTGTATGTGTTAGGGTATAAAAAGCATCATTCCCGCAGCCTGCAAATATTGCAGGCCTGACTGAGCAAAGCTGGGATTGAGCTTTTTAAACCTCCAAGCAGGTTTAGAGGTTGTGCCATGAACCAATTCCAGGCAAGTGGGAATAAGCTTGAGCTGGAATTACCCTTTCCCAGATGAGAGGATTTTGTGCTTCCAGCCTGAGAAAAGATGTCCTAGAGACAGAGCTACTGAAATACACAGCTCTTTTCTTCCCAATAGAGAAATGCAGCACTGGTGACCACCTTAGCTGAATATTGCAGAAGGAAATCTTCAGTTGCTTCCATGCCTTAGCCGGAACTGGTAGAAAAAAAAAGTACTTTCATATATTTTTTTTGGTGCTTTATGGGAGGTTACCTGGTATTTATTGTCTGCCTTTGCACTAGGAGGGAGCACTAATTGCTTTCTTGCTTGAGTTAAACGGGCTCGCAGCAATTGAGGCTCTCCCTGCACTGCTCAGGGTCACCTTTCCATCAGGCTCCACAGGAGCATCCTGCGCAGAGGCTTGTTTGACCAAGCACCAGTGATGAGCACAGAGGCGGCTCTGAAAAAACCTCTTGGTTGTTTCCTGCTGCCAGAAGTGTTTTCTTATTCTTCCCCTTCATCAGTATACTTGAAGCCTCACCCTAGAACTGGATTGTGCGTGTATGTATTCTCAGTACAGGCCACCATAAATACCTCGGTGTGTGTTCATCTTGAAGTGGATTACACTTAGCCACATTATGTTGTGTGCTACTGTAGGACTTCATAATTGGTTTGCTTTGCTGAGCAGCCTGCATGCATTCAGGCAAAGGCTTAGTCCCAAGAGCTCACATATAAAGCAGAGAGGTGCAAGAAATGACTTGTCCAATGCCATAGGACAGTGCTGGTGTTGGAGCTGACAGAGAGCCAGGCGTGGTTCCTAGACATAGGGAACCTCTTCCCTGTGAGGGTGCTGAGGCGCTGGCACAGGGTGCCCAGAGAAGCTGTGGCTGCCCCATCCCTGGCAGTGCTCAAGGGCAGGTTGGACACAGGGGCTTGGAGCAAGCTGCTCCAGTGGAAGGGGTCCCTGCCCATGGCAGGGGTTGGGGCTGGATGAGCCTTAAGGTGCCTTCAACACAAACCAGGCTGGGAGCTGCTGTTACTGCCAGCAGCCCCCTCACCCTTTGCCCATCAGTGTTCCCTTTTCCCAGCACACAGCCAGGGGCAGGAGCCATCCCTCCTCCATCCCCCCGGGACCCTTTAATGAAGGTTCCCTCTCCTGATTGCCCCAGGCGGCAGCGACAGCTCCGGTGCTGCCCATCACTCGAGTACTTCTCCTTGTCAGTACTGCGGGGAGAGCTCGCGGTGATTTTTATAACTGTCATTGGCTTCTAATTAGATGGTTGATGCCAAAGTAATAATAATAAAAGGCTCTTTATTTAAAACAAACCCATGTGAATAATTATGTAAATATTTGTCTGGGCCAGTGTTCGCTCGAGTCCTGGGAAAGCTTTTTGGATGGATACCTTGGATATTTCTTGTTAGCTTTTATAGTAGCGGATTTCAATGAGATGTTATCTTTGGGTTTGAATTCTCCACGTCAAATGGAAGGCCTGAAATGACATCTCGGTTATTGGGTGCAGCTGATATTTCCAAGAACAGTGAATGGAGAAATCACATTGTAAACCGTTTAATAGGAAATATGTGAAGGAGGGGACGTAGGCGTGACCCACAGTTTGTAAAGCCGGTTCTTGTCCCTGCGTGACTTGGTCACTGCTGCAAAACACCAATTGTGGCTGCTGTGGGTTTTGAGCAGATGAAGGCATCGTCGTACAGGAATATTGGTACGTGATGAGCAAAACCCATCATCTCCTTCACATCAGTTCCTGAAGCAGGAGGCTCCTGAGGGAGGATTTGTCTCCCATCCAGGTGGGGCGGTGCAGGGAGGAGGGGCTGGGTAATTTGCACCTCTTCGGCTCCTGATAGCTGCGTGTAATGGAGCTGCTGCTCCGGGGTAATGAGCTGGGTTTCTCCGCTAATGACCGGCGGTCAGAGATCACAAAGGGCTGTCAAGGCTGAGCTGCAGGCTCTGGATGTTACCCTAATGCCACTTGATGTGCTCCGTTAACGGCACTAAACCCACTGCCACCGTTTGGTGCTGCTTGGACCGGGGGATGGGGGTGGAATCGCGTGTTTTAATGCAGAACCCCCAATGTGCCGTTTCTTAACGTGGGTATTAGGGAAATACACCATGTACACGTGTTTTATTTCTAATGGGACTGGAAATCGGACGGGAATGGGAGCTGGAGTGTTGTATTTGGATGAGCTGCCTCTTGTGCGTGGTTGGACTCAGCAGATTATATATCATTATAGCTGGTACGTAAAAAAAACCCCTCAGCTGCTCTGGTGAAATAATGTTAATTCCTGGGTGATGCCAACAAAGAAATCCATTTAAACACCTCACCGGGCCAGAGATCTGCTGAATAAATACGGATTAGAACTGAGAAAATCATTAGGAGCCAGTAACCCAGGGGGTGAGTTTCTCCCTGCTGGAGGCAACAGGCTCCTTGGCTGCTCTGTGGTTTCGCTGAGAACTGATGGAACTCGTGGCTGTGGGTGGTTAATTCTGCATCTTCGTCCTCCTGCTCTTGCTGTGGAAGCAGGACCCGTGTTGGTGCAGACGTGGGCTGTAAACCTTGCAAAGGGAGGGGGAAAAAAACAGGAAAACGAGCTTCAGAAACGGTTCCCATGAAGTCAGGCAGATCCTAACTTGAAATTCACCTTCTGGCTACGTATTTGAGGAAAACAGGATATAGATAAAGAGTAAATGGAAGAGTTCATTGGTGAAAGCATCTAAGAGATTTAGTTTTGCATTTCTTTCCCTCTGTCAAAGTATGTGGCAGTGCTGGAAATGGTGTTGGGCTCTATTAGTAACCAATGAAATATTCCGAATGACTTATGCCCGGTCCCATTAACTTCACAGACCCCTAAACCCCACAGCGCCTGAAAATGGGTGTTCAGCTCCGCAGTGAGCGCCCTGGGGCATCCCGGGTGCAGCAAACCTCGGGTTCCGCTCCCTTTGCGGTGAGGAGCCAGCGCAGCGCTGCTGATTCAGCGGCCCAGCTGGCGCTGCGGGGCTTGCCCCGGTGGGAATGACTGTAATTATGCAGGTGCTTGTGTTAATGTGCTTAATGAGGCTCCTGGATTGGAGATCCGCTTCCAGCACAACAGCAGCGGAAGGGCTGGGCATGGCTATGGGAGGGCTGGAGGGAGGCTGTTTCTATGTATGTTCTTTCCAGACTACCTTGGTTTAGATGGCAGAAGATGCTGAGAGGGAACGTGATCTTCTGCACTGCCCTGCCTTGAGCCATGTCTCCCTGGTTTCATTCAAACGGTGATGCCCTTGTTCCCGGTTCAGTGTGAAGTAGCTTTGGGTGCGAAAGGAGGGAGAAAGGTGCCATCTGTTGTGTTGCAGAGCCCATGAGCAGTGGCTTGCAGGTGGCTGCAGCTGCAGGAGGATGCTCACACTGGCTGCAAGAGGCTTTTCTGTCGGGTCTTCATGTGTGGTTTCCCCCTGTCTGGGAGATGATCGTGTCAGCTTCTCCCTTCCTTGGGAGAGTTGTATCTTCTGCCCCGTTAAAACTGGTTACAAAACTTGAATGTGCTGCAAGATCAGGCCCTAATTAGATCTTGCTGAGCTTTAAGCGGTTCATCATTACAAAGCACTCTGAAAATGCAAATGCTGTCTCAGTGCCACAACGTCTGGAAACAAGTGCACTCCTTAGAGAAAAGGCAAAAGGTTGAACTTCCCTTTTCCACCTTCAGATACACCTGCAGGAGCCCTGTGTTGCTGGCTTAGGTGCCAGTCCCACACTGGGAACTGGGGAAGGCAGTGTCCTGCAAGGCCCAGGCAGAAAATAATGATCACTTGTAGGAGCAGTGAATGCCACTCTGACAAAGCTGCTGTTAGCCTGGAGTGAAGCCTGTGTCTCATTGTGTGGCCCTGACTGTGCGGCAGGGTCACAGTAGAGTGTGACCGGACCCAAAGTGATGCTGTTCAGACTGATTCCTTGGGTGCTGTTCCCATCTCTTGCTCATCCATCTCTGTGCTCCCACAAGGCTGAGGCAATCGGGGCCCTCGCAAGGATTTTAAAGGATGCTTTTCTGAGTAAAGGGTGCAGAGACCTGGGCTGGGAGGCAGGAGGGGAGGGTGCCTGTTCATTTGCTCATAACTTGCATCTCCTTGTGGCTGGCTTCCAGAAACTGCTCCTAAACCCGAGCTCTCTGTAAGACCTCTCAGTTCATCATTCCAAAGATGGAGTCATGCTCCGTCACAGTTTCCTTCTGCAGATCTGCTGAGTGTGTGAGTTTGTAGCTTTAACAGCTCACAGGTTTCAGGCTCCGCTCAGCCTCAGTTGTTTAAAGGGCAAGGCACCAATGAAACTTGTGCTGGAAACCCTTCCAGAAATGTCACAGTGACCCAGAAATACTCGATCCTGATGGGTGGGGGATTGGAAAGCTCCCCTGGGCCCTGGCTGGCTGGGATGGGAGGAGTGGGCAGGGTGGCATGTGAGGCATCCCTGGCTCTGTGAGCAGGGGCAAGGACACTGCTGAAGCTGGTGATTCACCTCATTCTCCTGACCCTGCTGTCAGGAAGGGGCCCATAAAACCTCCTTGGACACTGAACAGTCGCAGTGAGCGCTGACATGGGCTGGGAGCTTGGCTTGGGCTCCGTCTTAAAAAGCTTTGTGCTCTTGAGTGGATGGGGTGGTTTGCTGCAGTGGGAAGGGGGGGTGGGAGGAAGGATTTGTGCTGTGGCCCCTTCCTGGGAAGAGCTGGTGATACCCAATGCAAACCCCATGGGTCCCTGTAGGGCTGCCCGTGGGCAGGGAAAGGGACCCTGCGCCTGCTTTGCACCCTCAGACCTGCCCGTCTGGGCCCCCTCTGCTGCCCCTTCCCTGCTCTGGATCTTGTTCGTTGCTTTTGACCAGGATTCGTGGGAATGGGGTCAGCAGCTCCTTGGGAAGTGCAGGACCCACCCGTGGGTGCTCTGCTCTGTGCGCTCCTGGCACACAGCACCGGCTGCCCCCAGCTTTCGGGTGACGATCTGAAACCCTCGATTCCTTACAGTGAATGGGCTCTTTGCTGCTGTTGCATGGGGCTGGGGCTCCCCCATCCCGAACGCTGCCTGTTCTCTGTGCTTTGTGCCTTTAACTTTCACGTGGCATTTCCAGCAGAGAGTTTTTTGCGTGGTTTGATGCCGTTCTGTGGAGAGAGGCCGGCTCTGTGCTGGCTCTTTGCTGCTGCCACCACGGCTTTGTTAGAGACCCAAATGATTGATTGATTTAAGAGAAAAAGATTTATGCTCGCAGGAACAAAGATGATTTGATTCTTTGAGTTTAATGTAGTCTTGCAGAGCTGCTCCAGTATCAGTTTGGGGTTTTTCTTTCCCTTCTGGGATTATGCATACGATCTTTCGAATCCACTCTGCATAATGGTTTCCTTTGTTCACAGTTGGGACTATTTGGGCCTTTAAAACAACCCTATAAAGGGATGACATGAGTCACTGGTGAAATATTCAGCTATCTAGAGCAGTGTGAATTGCCGCAGCTCTGTTGCAGCTATTGGAAGGAGCTGATGTGCACCAGATGAGCGTCTGACCTCTTTTGTAGCTGGCCTTTTTTGCTGTATTATGCTCCTTCCTAGGGAGCAAACTTTTATATCTTCAGTCCCGCACTTCAGATTCATCAATTCTCCTCCTTAAAATGCCTTTCCTCTTTGTCCAAATATATATTTTCATTTTATTGGGCTGCTGGGATGCTGAATGAAGAATTTAAGGGGCTCTATTAAGTCCCTCCAAAGGATGCTTGAACAATAGCAACTGGAGCTTTGCATGCTTATTTCTTAGACTGTATTTTGCCTTAGCCTCTGCCACCTTGTTTTCATCAGTTATCTAAGGGCTGCAGCTAGGTGGTGAAAATTGTTTAGAGAAGAGTAGAAATCATTGAAATCCCACAGGCAGGACCTGGAGACTCCAGGCTCTGTATAGATCCATCGCTAAGTGAAGCACCTTCCAGTTCTCATCTGTGCTTGGCTGTCTCCTATGGGTCTCAGCACAGGAGCCGTTAGCGCTTGGTATTTAATTCCTAGGATAAGCCATGATGTCTGTGTCAACCTCTGGAGAGTGAGCAGCCCTGAGCACAGTGGAAGGGCATCCTTTCCTCTGCACGCTGAACCCTGCTCACCGCAGGTCTGAGCGCGGTCCTCCCAAGGACACAATCAGTGTTTATTCAGTGCTAAGAATAAACTTCTCTTCCCAGGAATGTGGTTTTGCTGTGCATTCAGGCGGCTCTGTAGCATCCTCCTTTCCTGCTGGAGAAGGTAATGCAGTGAGACAGGGTGGTGCGGTGCCTAATGTTGTTTGCACAGGATATATTGATATTAATGGGGGGAAACATGGCAGTAACTTCATCCTTGTCATCTGGGTGTAGGCAGAGTGCCTTATTATGCCTCTCGCAATCTCCTCACAATGCAGATGCTGGTGATTTTCTGGTTTAAAGACAAAACAAGGGGAAAGAAGGGGATTTAAGCAGTTGGTTTATTGTGGGCAGATCAGCTGCAGTGGATTGCTTTGCTTTGGCTGGGAAAATGTTTCTTTTTCCCCCACCTTTCTGTGGGATTTAAGGTACTTTTCGAGGAGATGCTGCTCTTGAAATAATCCTTATTCACTTTATCTACTGTAATGACTTGCTGCAGGATAAGATGGAGAGTTTGTTTTATATTGTGTGTTCATATAGGGAGGCTTTGCTCCCAGGAAGCCTGCATCCCTTGGATATAAATGCCAGACTGGTGGGTTCTGTATTAAATGATGAGAAAGCTGCAGAAGGCACCTGGGATGAGCTGGGAACATAAATGCTTATTCATTCCTCACCTTGTGACCTCAAATATTTAGCAATAATTGCACATAAACCATAGTATGACCAAGTGCTGTGTCATTAAGTCCTGAAGGTCTTTGGATGCCCTTTAGCTGTTACGAAACCAAATATAGAAGAACGGTTCTCCACTGCTAAGTTTGGTGACCTCTTCTTTAGACACCCACATGTCTTGGTGGTTGTATTACTACAAGGACAGGTCAGCTGTGCACCATGAATGTGTCTCGGGATGCTGGTGAGATTTTTGTTTCCATATTGAAGGGTATTGTAAGGCAAAAAGTTGAAGAAAGGGGGTATTTCTAGGGATGTGTTCAGTGAAGATGCTGAAAGCTTGCTAGTGGGATGTGTGTAATTTCAGTTTATTAAACTGCTTTGCTAAAACCTTTTCAGCTTCTGGTCCATTGAGATCTTTGGGGGCCTCCTGCCCACTTACAAAAGGCAGTTGGAAAAGTAAACCTGTTTTCAGCAGTGCACCAAGTGTGCAGCATCCTTTATGGCTCCCCTGGACAAGGGGTCTGTGGAGAGGAGGATGTAGGTGCTGCCTCACTTGAAGTATGCAAACCACTGCAGGTACAGCTCTTACCACAGCGAGGACACCAGCCTGGTTGGGGAACTGGTTTCTTGTTGACTGGTGGGTGCGTGGTCCAGGCCCACAGAGGAAGGAGCAGGTTGGGCATGGTGTGGGAAAGCATCCCCTGCTTTTCTTCCTGCAAACCTTCTTGAAGGGTTGGCTTTGAGCTCTGGGGGTGTCCAGGCAAAGCTTTTCCTGAGCAGCCAAATGAATGTGGCGGAACCCTGAAGAGTTTGGGCAGGTTTCCAGATGTAAAATGGGAAGTAATGCTCAGACTTGTTCCAGGGCTCTCCACGCTGCTGGGTGCAGGCTTTTGGGGCAGCCTCTGGCCCCAGTTTGGCTATTTGGCTATTTAGGGTTTGCCTCTGTGTACTGGGTCTGTTGCCACGCTCCTCTGGCTCAGCAGGACCTGGTCCTTGGGAAGCCCTGTGCATCTCGTGAAAGAAGGATCCAGTGTAACGCTGCATAGTAATGTCATTCATGAAGAGCAAGGAAAGAAAAAAGCTTTCATAAAGCACCAGCTAATTCAGTCCTCGGATGAAGGCCAAGCTCAGTGCAAGCTTGCAAGGAATACCCTGTAGGACCTGGTTTTGGTCAGTCTGGTCTCTGTCCAATGTGCACGGTGCTGTCGGAGCTCCTAACAGGAGCTTGCTGAGTTTAGATTTGGCTGAGAAGTCCAGGGAAATAAATCAACTGATGAGCTGGGCAGGAATCGGAGCTGCTGCTGTGGGGAGCTCATCCTTCTGGAAGGAGCTGGAGACTTTCATGCTGTTTAAGTCCTACTCCAACTGATTTCTTAGTGATGAAGAGTAACACGAGTGCTCTGTAGGGCTTCAGCTGCCTCCTCACATCCTCTTTGATTTCCAAGAGCAAGCAGAGATGAGGCATTCATGCACATCTGAGCAGAGGTTATTTATTCTCCTGCTGGTTACCTGTGGGGTTTGTAGTTTGTTTGTGCAATACCCAGACTATTCTACTTCAATATCTTGCTTTGACCTAATCCATCATCCTTATGGAGGTATAGGGGATCTTCCTGTAAAATGAAGATGAATTAATTACATGTTGTGTTTGGAGGCTCTCAGCTTGTGTTTGAATCACCCCTTACACAAGTGCTGCACCAAGGTTCTGATAATGAGGGTGGTGTTGCTCAAAGGGCTCTAAGCACAGCATGAAGTGCTGAGCCTGCTACCTGTTTGCAGCAGGTCCAGCTTCAGTGAATGCCCATCACCGTGCTCTGACCTCTGTGGGAGCTTTTGGCAAGCATTCTGTTCATGTGTAGAGCTGCTGAAATCCTCTGTTTTCATGTCAACCTTCCTGTCAGTGCGCTGCACTTTAGCTATAAGATGATCACAGTGATGAGCAGCACTTAACTCATCCAGCGCTGTACACTTCTCCCCTATGAGACCCCATGACTGGCTCTGCTGGCTGCCGGGGCTCCCTTGACACAGGAGATGATGCTCGCGCAGGCTCTGTCCCAACAGCAGCCACGCTTTTGGACGATGGGCTCCTCTGCAGAGGTTTCTGTTCCTGCCCAGCCCCGCTCTGCAGGATGGTTTATGTGCAGTGCTGTGAGCGAGGCGCGGACCCCTGCACCCTGCGTGGGGACCGGGCTGATGTCAGGACTCTGGAATTCACATCCCCTCCCCCTTGCCTTTGCCTTTTCCCCCTCTCCTCCCTAAATCCACGTTGGAGGCAGCTTAGGAGCTGGCTCATTTGAACCTCTTGGAGCACAGGGAGGTAACTGGAAGCAGATCTGGAGCTTGGTTGTAATTTTAGTTGTTTAAATGCAGCTTGGGCTCTATGTGTGCAGATATTCCTGGGTGCAATGAAACATGATTGAAGGCGGTGGGAAGATCCAAGTGTCAAGGACAGCTTAGACAAATGTGTGTCATCCATATACTAACAGGAATGAGGGATGAGGAAGCAGCACAGCTGTGTGCTGCGCAGGCCAGGCCCTCAGCTGGTTTATCTGCAGCATTGGCTTGGATCTGCCATATGTTTGTAATCTCTCATTGAGAGCCCAGCTTCTCAGGATTGTGGAAACTTCTAAACACTGCCTAACAATGTACACGGATTTTCCATGCAAATATTAGGCTGATCTTCTTGGTAACCAAAACTTTTCATATTGTAAAAGATCTGTTCATGCTCTTTCTTTCCAGTGCCTGGGGTGTTTGTGTTCAGCGCTGATGGCCGAGCTGTAGCCCTTCCCCATGGATGGAGCCAGTCGCGTGTGGCACATCCCTTGCAAATCCTCTCCGTCTTTCCTGCACTGGGAGATGTGTCCTTTTTGCAGCAGCAGGAATGCCACGCACCTCTCTGAATGCAATTGGGCTATTTGTGATCATTCCATGAGCTGCATCCCTGCCTCGTGTTGCCTTGTCTCGCCCCGGGCAGGGTTAGATGCTGGGCTCAAATGCTGCGAGGCTCTGGGCAAGCCCATGGGCAGCAGGACCAGCCATCAGCATCAAAGCACCACGCTGGGATCCTGCTCTGCCATAACCCACCGAGGCATGGCTCGTGGTTGACCTGTTACCCCATCAGTGTGAGCTGGTGTGTGGTTGTTTTGTGTGGTATGTGTGACCCTCCAGGGAAGCTGGTTCAGATGTTTGCTTCAGAACAGCTTTTTGGATCAACCAACTTAAGAAAAAGGAATGGGAATGTTTGCATAAGCATGAGGGCAACTTCTGATTTAAAGCCTTTCTCTGGGATCATGAATTTCCTGTCAATGCTTAATCTCCAGGAGGTACTTGAATAATGGAGATTGAGTGAAGACATCCAGCAAATCTAACTTCTGTAGCTGACAGTGTGCTCTCCCTTCTGCCCTAGTGCAGACAGCTGTTCCTCTCTGCACTGAGTTAGCATTTCTGACCAGCAGCACAGCGTCCTGGCTTTGAAGCTGGTATTAGCAATGTATTTGCAGATGTATTGAAAACATATTTCATCTGTTTTTAGAACTGTGATGATTGATTTGTGTGATGCTGACTAATACCGATTCGGATCTGAACAAGCACCACTCCTGTTGCCTGCTAATTCTTGTTTTCTCCTTTTCTTTCTACAGCTGATCCTGCAGACCTCTTGAAGGTATTAGATTTTCATAATTTACCTGATGGTATAACAAAAACAACAGGGTTTTGCACAAGCAGAAGATCTTCAAAAGAAGCAGATGTTGCTTACAGAGTAACAAAAGATGCTCAGCTTAGTGCACCGACAAAGCAGCTGTATCCTGGTGAGTCCACGGTTTTATCTGTCATATGGAAATATCTGATGCTTTTCTCAGATTCTGCAGGCACATGTAGGGCACTGCATGATTCCTTCTCTTTCCAAGTGTGCTTGGATAATCCCTTGGGATGCAGGGAGTGATTCCACTGCAAACATTCAGCTGTCAAATAACATCCCAGTAAGCGGTTCTTTTATCATTGCACTTGCACATGGTGGTGGGCTTCACAGCAGATGTGGCCAGTGCCTACATCTGTTCTTCCCATGCTAGGAAGCTTCTACTGTCTCATTATCACCGTGATGTCCAGCTGGGGAGAGAGACTTGGAAGATGCAAAAGAACGCAGACTGCATGGTGTTTGTGGCGTGCCAAGCACAGTGGGGTCTTACTCTGTGGCTGCGGTGTCTCTCGCAGCATAAATAATCACCGTGTAAAAACCAGACTGCCCCATGAGAACAGATGTCCCAAGGGAAGAAGTTTGAAGAAATGGGAGGCTCACTGGGGAAAGCCACTAAGATGCAGAAGTTCACAAAGCCATTGAGGCGTGTGGGCTGCTGCTGCTGCTGCTTCATTTGTCACTGAGGATGCACCGGGGTTTAATTTTTCAGCCCAATGGGCAATCGGTGCTGCAGAGTAAAATGTGCTTGTAAAAAGCCCTGACACATTATAGACCCAAACTACTCACTGCCCAGAAGCTTCGGTCTTGAGCATATACCGTACAGGTACCATAAGGACCACTGCTGCATCCCTGTTTTACACGGGGGAGTGCAGGGATGCTGGCGGTAGGCATGGTTTGTGGACTTTGTAGGTCTGAGGAAAGTGCCTTTGCTGAGGAAGGTTTAGCAATGAGGCAGAAAGATGCTGGGTATAAGTGCTCTGTGAAGCAGTGATGACTTAAGCAAAGCAGACGCACACACACATCTTCCTTTGGTGTGTGTGAGAGAACTAATGGTAAAAATGCATTAGCTGGATCCCTGGTAATGTGCTGTGCCACCGCTTTTAACGAGCATGCTGTATCTATTAGAGCCAGCCTGTCAGTGGCCTGACCAAGGACGCTGAGGCTGCACTGCTGCTGCGCTGGCATCCTCCAGCCCTGTATTTCTTTCATTGCATCTGTTATCATTAAGGTTGTTTCCAGACTTCATTATCATCCTGCTGTGACAATAAGCAGGTGAATTCTGTTTAACCTGTGGTGAGCAGGAGCATACCCTGTGTCTCGCATATGGGATGAGGGCATCTGTGCCTGTGCTGTGGGCTGGTAACCCTCCATGGCACAGTTAACCCCTAGCAAAGGAGCTGCGTGGCTTTGCCTGAAGCCCTGTTTCAGTGTCTGCAGAAGTGCAGAACAGACCCTGGATTTGTCTTTATTGCTGCCTGGGGCAGGACACTCCCTTCTGATTATAGATGGTACCATCATGTGCTCAGCTGCACCCCTCAGCCAGGTTCTGCCCATGTCCCAGAGGATTGTGCCTGTAGATGTGTGGGATATTCATCCCAGGGATGAACATTCATTCAGGAGCCCTGCAGTGGTCCCTGCAGTCATCCATCTGTCCCAAGGCAAGATCAACTCAACCTGACCAGTGCATGTCTGACCACTTTGATGTACTCTCTTTCCATGTACCTGAAAGGGCTTGAAGTTTTGGCCTAACTGGCATCTTCTGCTTCAGAAGTGCTTCAAGAAAGTGGTTCCAGTTTGGAATGTACAGCTGTAGTGGATTTGAGAGCTTTCCAGTAGTGTCGTAGCCACTGTGAAATGTTGCCTGATCACCACTAGCAAACAGTGGTGATCCCAGGAAATAAAGACAAGGATGGAGTACTCCGATTAATGTAGTAAGGAGAGTGGATGGCACCAGTTATGACAGAGGTTAACAGAACAAGACAACGTGCGGAATTGAAGCACGGTAACAGGAGAGAACTCGGCATTGTAGGAGATTAGCTTACTGTTGTCCCACCTTACTTGCATGTCCTCATTGAGTTCTTGGTTCTGCACCTGCTGTCGTCCTTGGGTGAGAAGATCTGGATGGTGTTTCCTTGTGTCATCGAGCAACTTTTCAGTCATTTAATCATCTGGACAGCTATGGAGTGATGGAAGCAGCTTTGTTCCTCTCTGGAGGCTTCCAAAGTCATTGAGTCTTCTCTGCAGTTTGCTAAGGAAATGGGAAGAGTGAAGAACCCCCAGTGTTTTCCATCAGATGAACAGATGTTTGCTCAGTGCATCTCCATAGCTGGATGTGACTTCAGTTCACGCCACCAAATGAATGAGAGAGGAGATAAAGATGATAAAGTAATTGCAGTGCAGCATACCAGGGGAATGCGGGTTTAGTGATTTCCTATTAACAGGCGGGTTATAGAGCACCCGAGGCAAATGCACACTGCACGAGACGGTTTGTGCTCATTAGAAGCTGGTGCTTTTCTAAGATGGCAGTTTGATGGGCTTTGCGTTCTGCTGCCACAGCCGGCAAAGCAAGATACACGTAAAAGTTTATCTGTTTCTACAAGCTCACAAGTGTGAGGAATCCTGCTGCGGTGCTCTTGGTCCTCGCTCCCTCAAGTTCTGCTTCCCAGCAAAAGCAGAGGCAAGAAAGGCAAAGTTTTCAGTGGCAAACAGCAAAATGTCATTTGCATTCTTCAAGCAACCTCATGCTCTCCACGCTTCCTGTGGGTGTCTGCATATGCGCATGTTTAAGAGCTCAGACCTCTCTATAATAGCTCAAGCAGCCCTCTCTGAGGAAAACAAGTCATTCTGAAGCTGAGTCTGCTCAGATGAAGGCCAGAAGTTGGTGGCACCGTTGAAGAGCTGTTTCCCCCTGAAGAGTGGCTCTGGGAATGACACCATCTCCACAACGGATCTGCTTTGTGTTTGTGTTGGGAGCTGGCTCGGCTCGTTGCTTTTGCTGCCTTTTTGCTATTCAGCAGCTAAAGCTTTTCTTCCTTCCCAGCTCAGCAGCGGGGCTCGTTATTTCAGGCTGTGTCTGGCTGCACCTGCAGGGTCTGGGTTAAGATGGTCCTATCTGTCCCTGTCCTGAAGAACATGAGCTGGTACAGAAGCCTTTAGTTCCTGGTCCTGGTGCTCGGGGTAGCAGCAGCTCAGCCTGGCTCTGCTGGGTTGCATATCGGGGCATAGCAGGGGTGCAATGCACGCAAGTGAAGCCCACAGCATTGATGTGCTGTGCAGGAGCTGTGTGGGGTGGAGGGGTCTGTACCCACCTTGGACCTCCTCAGCTCTTCCCAGGGCTCCATCTGCAGAACTGGGGTCTTAACCCTTCGCCGCCTTGCAGGCGGTTGCATGTGGTGAATGTGAAAGGACTTGGCCACGGGGTAGGAAAGTGATGCTGAGCTAAATCCACCATTGGAGCAGTGCTGTTCAGTGCTGTTGAGTGATGGGATGGATGTGCAGCATCTCTCAGCATGAGCTCGTTTGAAGAAATGAATTGAAGATAAGGGCTTAATCCCAGACCCAGTGTTGAGGGGTTGTCTCCATTGTCTGTATCAATTGACCCAAATCCTCTTGTATTTATTACTCTGTATTTATTAGTACTTATTAGTGCTTCGTATATTTATTATGATGCATTTATTAGTATTGCTGCCGGTGTGGCTGTGTTTCCATACATCATTCAATAGCCTGGGCCACTTCTAGCTGTGACAGTGAAGCCATTGTTGTTTTGCCAGCACAGCAGAGCAGTACAGAGTAATGTCAGCTATAATTCATCCATTATGGTTATTTGGGTTGAGAAACTCGCATCGCCATGGAGACATCTTAATAGTGAAAAAAAAATTAAAAGCAGCTTTTTTAATGAGTTGGCAGCCTGTCCAGGCTGAAGGTACCATTGTGGCTTCCTAATGACATTTTGGACATGAGCTATTTTTCATAAAAGGCCCAAAACTGTAGCCTGTAATTGGAACCAGGAAGGCGTATGGTCTTGATTCAGCTCTACAGGAGGATTTGTGTACAGCAGGAGGGAGATAAAGCTCAGTGGTTCCTATGGGAGGCAGGATAATAGGATGCCTGCATTTGCCAAACATCTAGGTCTGTGTCCTAGGGGGAAATCAGGCTATAATCATGGCATTTAATTACTGGCCGTGAGTCTTCTATTCAGAGCGCTGCCTTATGCTTCTTTCCAAAGGCTGTTCAACCAAGGTGAGGGATATTAACTTGGTGCAAACAGTGTGTGTCTCTGTAGGTATCCTCAGCTCTCCCCCTCTGTGTCCTCTGTTTGCACAAGCTGTTTGTAGCAGTGCTGGGTGTGATGCAGTAGAGCCTGCTCCTACCTCCCGCTCCCTGTGCTAGGCAGGCAGATGCATTCAAACCACTGTTCATAGAAGCTAAAGCAAGTCCCAGGCAGAAGAGGAGAGGTTAAGCACTTGTTGGTTTGCTGTGGTCAACACTCCCATGGTCC
This sequence comes from Pezoporus flaviventris, assembly GCF_033815535.1. Classification (NCBI taxonomy): domain Eukaryota; kingdom Metazoa; phylum Chordata; class Aves; order Psittaciformes; family Psittacidae; genus Pezoporus; species Pezoporus flaviventris. The sequence goes on from NW_026892645.1 coordinate 963,702, forward strand.
TGGTCCCGTCCCTGGGTCAAAAATCCCTTATGGAGCCCTGAGGTGCTACCTACGAAAAGCCTGCAGGGGTGCAGGAAGTGGATTTGAAGCTTATGGGCACAGAGCTCGACAGCTGTGGTGGTTCACATGGCTGCGTGTCTCAGTTTGGAGCTGAGGGCTTGTGGGGTTCCCGTCCCTGCTTGCCGCTGGCTGCCACACGTCGCTGGTCCCAGCACAGCCTGTGGTGCCTGTGGCCCGGCTGCCCCACTTTACCCTGCCAGGGTTTAAGATTTCTCAAGCAGATACCCAGGGGTACAATGCAGCCCTTGTTTCTGAAAGCCTGGACCTCAAAGGCAAGATCCCCTGCAAGTCTCACGCTGCTGAAATGCAGCATCTGAGCAGGTTATGCCCTGTGGGTCCCCTCTTCAGTCATCATTTGGGCAAGAAATCCCCTTTACTGCTCCTTCTGGTGTTTTTAAGTGTCCAGTTTGGGACGTGCACCCAGGATGTTCAGTTTGGGCTCATCTTCCCAGGCTGAATGGCAGAGAAGTCCCAAGTTAGGGGAGTTGTGTCCAGCCCCGGGTGTGATTTGTGACTCGAAAGCTGACCTGCATTTGTCTTGTGTTTCAGGGGACTGACCCTTCCTCCCGTGCAGAGCATCTGCTCTGTGCTGACAGTGCTTGCTCCGTACTTGAAGCTTCCAAACCTTGCAGAAACACAGACAGGAATTGCCTGAGATCAGACAGGGTGGCTCTCCTGAGTGCAGAAAGAGCTAGGAAACACTGACTGCTTTTTAGCATGCACACAAATCCGTGTCTCCTGCTCACTGCCAGGTTTATTTCTGTTTGCAGATCTTTCTGTCTGCTCCGGTCCTGAAAGCCGAAGGCACAGACACCGTTCTCATCTGCAGCAGACACAACCTGATGCAACTTCCCTGCTCCCTTAAATAAACCCCTTCAGTGTTGTGTGTGCTGAACTGGCACCGGGCTGCATCATTTCCTCTGTCCCTCCGACATCTTGTTAATCTGGGGACCTCATGATATGTGAAACAAAGTCTTTGCCTTGTCTCCTAAAAAGCTCTAGAACATGCTAAGGAAAGGTTAAGTGCAAATAGCACAGATTTAAACCAGCAGGGTTTTTAGAGTCCCTGTTTCCTGGCGCTATGGTCTCATCCCAAAACAGCAGATCCCTTGCCATCCTTTGCTTGCAAGTTCAAAGATAGGGTGGCTTTTGGCTCTGTGAGAGATTGCAACAAGGGCTGGAAAACGGCTTTCTGCTCATAAATGAATGATGCTCAGAGATGCTCAATTCTGTGCTTGGCTTTTTAATGTGCCATTAGAACAGGTAGCCCTTGGGGGACTCTGCTGTACACTGGTTTTGCTGGTGCAATCTACTTTGGGGTGCAGCCCATCCCAATCCTTTATCCCAACAGGCTTTGGGGGGGAAGCCTGATCTTCACCTGGCAACTAAGATGCTGCCCCATATTTTTCGGGCTGCTGATCTGCACACATCTGGAAAGATAAACCAGAGGTGTCCCCAGGGGTTATTAGGCAACAGCACTGCTTCGGTAGGGTTTAATCTTCAAAGAAACCTGACTAACCTCTTTGCTTTTCCACTCCAGCTTCCCCATTCCCAGAGGACTTCTCCATTCTAACCACTGTAAAAGCGAAGAAAGGAGGTCAGTCCTTCTTGATCTCAATTTACAATGAGCAAGGGATCCAGCAAATTGGTGTGGAGTTGGGTAGATCTCCTGTATTCCTGTATGAAGACCATACAGGAAAGCCAGGCCCAGAAGACTATCCTCTCTTTAGAGGCATTAACCTAGCAGATGGCAAGTAAGTGAAACTTTGTGCACGAAGGAAAAAGTACGTTGTCTATATGAATACCAGCATGTTGAACGTTGTGTACTCTAGGAGTCATGTATGTTTAAATGCATGTACGCACCTCTGACTACTGCCAAGTGTCCTAACCTTGAGCTTTGCCCTTTGGTGAATCAACACTGCACCTGCAAGGTGACAGACACCACTCAGTGCAAATTGTCTGGCACTTACGGGGGCAGGAACAGTGACTTCTGTTGCAAAGAGCCTGAAGAAATCGGTTTGTCTTGGAAAACCTGACTGGGTCTTTTGCAGGATGTGAGGAGGGGGGAAAAGGGGAATAGCCAGGGAGTTATTGGTGGGGTTTTCCCCTCTGCTTCTTTCTGAAGCCAGAACTGGTGTGCTCCTACCTGTTCTGGAGGGATGAGAAGTGAACGGCATCATCTGTCAGTCAGCCTCTATTGCAAGTGAAATCTTTAGGGTCTCCCCGGGATGGTTTTCATGTGGCTGCAGATGGTGGCTGGCATGAAGATTTGCAGAACACCACTTCGTGAAAGCTTCATTGTTATACCATTGTTAGCTTGTTCTTGAAAGCCCAGGGCTCTGTTTAACACATCTGGGGGCTGTTCTTCTAGGTGGCACAGAGTAGCTATCAGTGTGCAGAAGAAAAACGTCACCTTGATTTTGGACTGTAAAAAGAAGATAACTAAGTTCTTGGACAGAAGTGACCATCCCATCATTGACGTCAATGGCATCATTGTATTTGGAACAAGGATATTGGATGAGGAAGTCTTTGAGGTAAGTCATGCCAATGGACAGCTCTGGAGATGTTCCACAGAGGTGATGAGCTGGAGACTGGTTGATGGGGTATTTGCAGCTCAGTTTTGGAACTTGTATCGTGGTTTTGCGTAATGGAACACTGTTGTATGTCATTTATATCTTTGTAAGCTTGTGTTTCAACTAGGGAAGTTCTTTCTGTAGCAATGATGCAAACAGTGGGCCAGATGTCCAGCTGGAGTGAGCGCCTCTGCTCTTCATGCTCTTGCTGGGGCTCAGACTAGCCCCTGCACTGGGATTTTGTGTCTCTGTAGCTCTTCAGCTCATTTAGCATGGGAAAGTTTTCCTTCATCCCTGTTAGGATTTAGGTGGAGTTGCAGGGGTGGTAAATGGAGGCTGGGGAAAGCAGCTCCTTTGCAAGTCACAGTTCACTCCGGGGCTGTAGGAATTTGCTCTTTTCACATGCATTGTCCGTCGGTTCTTGGTTTCTTGCACCATGACGTAAGGGGTCTCTCCTCACCAGCTTGCCTGGCAGCCCTGTCACCTCCCACACAGCGACTGCCTTCAAGAATCAAACCAGCATCGTGATGGGCGGAATGCTAACCATGAGCTCCTCTCATTTAAGCAAAGAGATAGAGGATTATTTATAGCCAAGGTACATATGGCAGAAGTTCTTCCCATAGTTCAGCAACTAGTTTAATATATGCATTTCACCAGCAGTCTCGACTTCAGTGCTCTGCTGCACTTGTGAGCCTTTCATGTGTATGAGAATCTTGTCTCTGATCTGTCTTGCAAGCTAGGATTTCTTCCCTGAAATCAGTGCCAGTGCATTGGAGTGTAAACCAAGACCTATTGATCTCTATCTCCCTAGTTTTATTGCATTTATGTGGAGGGAGAGCTGTATCTCCTGGGCCTCCCCAGCCCAGCAAAGGGACGGGGCGCATCTCCTAGCAGTGGATAATTGGAGCTGAAGCCAAGCCAGCTCTTGTCTGCATTTTGCTGTCACTCAGGAGGAAAGTTCCAGTCTGTTTAACAGTACCAACATCTGGGAGCTGGTCTGCTGTAAACACAGCAAGAACGCATGGGCTGAAGGTTGCTGCCAAAATCCCAGTTACAGAGTTAGAGCTGAAGCTCTAAATTCTGTTAAATTAATAGATGTTCCCTGGGAAGGTTAACAATTCAAATGGGAAGTAAGAGCTGGGTTTAATGGGCAGTGGAGCGTCTGTTGCAAAGGTTGGACCTTTGGCCAAACCCATCAGTGGTTGCACGGGATGCTGTGTTTTAAGTGGAGTGCCCCTGAGGTCTGGGATGTTCCCAGGTGGGTTTTAGAGCTTACCTGGATTTTGGGCTGCTGATTCCTCTGCCAGGCCAGGGAATGCAGAGTGATGGGTGTCAGTGCTCTTCCAGCACCCATCAGCCCTTCCCGGGGGGGTGGCCGCTGAGAAGTGGACAATTAGCAAGTATTTTCTCTGTCCTATAGCAAATGTTCTGGTACCACACAGCATGTGTATAACCTCCCTCTCTAGTCCCGGGATCTGTCCTTTCTTCTTTTGTCACTCTCGCCAGACAAAAAGGGTTTTCAGTGCATCCACACACTAATCAAGACACCAGCAGCTTTAAACTGGATGTAATGAATAGGTCCCATGAAGGCACTGGACTATAACCTAATTTCCTTCATAACTCAGCAACTTAATTTCCTTTGGTCCCTCCTTTCTTTCTGCAAGCCTAAGCAGAAACTGTGTAGGGAAAATCATGGCTCAGAACAATGGGAAATGGGTGTTCACTGTCCAGTGATGTATTCCTGGAAAGCTGATAATTTCTGGACTGAGTGCAGAATGATGAAATGAGGCTGCTGCTTGTGCTGGTGGCAACTGCTCTGCAAACCTCAGCTAACGTGATGCTCCCCAGGGCTTTCTGCACCCATGGATTTGGCTAGTTCTTCTGTTCGTCCCTTTTGCTGCAAGTTAGCATAGCCCGGTTTGCTGGGAGCGGGGTGGAAGGCAGCACTGGGCCGGGCTGCATGGATCAGCAGGAGGTGTAAGTCGTGGGCATTCATCTCCTCGTGGCCAGGACTGAAATCCAGTAACACCCCAAAACACACGTTGGTTTGGAAGCTGCCACTCCGCAAGCTCCAGGTCCAGCTGGGGCTGCAGGAGGAGCAGCTCTGCTGTGTTTGCCCCTTGAGCACCCAGATGGGGACTTCCTCACTCGTCCTCTGCTGCAGCAGGAGCCCACTGGGGAAGGTGAGAGGAGTTCCAGAGTGCTTCTCCAGCAGTGGGAGAACGACTTCCTCCCATTACCGAGCACTCGGCTGGGGCTGTGTGGGTCTCTGTGCGGCTGCGGAGGTTTGAGAGGGACCCAGCCTGCCCGCCAGGCTGCACAAGCGGGGTTTTGTGCTGAGCTCTTGTTCAGCGCAAGGGTACAAACGTCAGGACAGGCTCTCACACCGGGGTTGGGAAGTGGCGGTGGCTTCCAGCTGTGACTGAGGGGATGCTGTTGTGAGACTGCAAAGGGCTTTCTGCAGCCAGACTGAAAGAGGAAAGAAACAGCCCGTGGTGCAGCATAAACACTTTCCCTCTGCTTGCAGGCTGCAGCAGGCAGCACTCCTGCGGCTACAGCAGCACAGGAGGAAGTCGGATGTGAATGATCTTGGTTTTAGAGGCTTTAACTGTTTCTTTGGGCATGCTTGTTTTTTAAACCACGGCCTAGCATGGTCTCATGGTGTGGGAACAGAGAGGATGAAGTCTGGGAAAATCCCTTGCCCGGAAAGCAAAGCATCCTCTGCCTGAAACCCAGGGAGTTCTTCCAAGCCATCCTGGTGATGTGGCCCCACTCGGCAGTGATGCCCTGCAGGAGCTGCCCGCTCCAGGCCTGTGATATCCTGCAGGAATCCCTTTTCTGTGCAGGATCCCACCAGTTCTTGTGGCGATAACAAACTGAAGTGGGAGTCCTTCTCTGGCAGCAGCGTATTGATCCCAGGGCTGCCCCATCAGCCTCTGCTTGGACTGATGGGTCCCTGGGAGCCTGTGCTGCAGCAAGAGCTGAGTGAGCTGAGCCCCTGTCAGGCCAAAGCTTTGCCCTGTTCAGGGTTTACTTGGCTGTTAGGCGTACACCTCTGCTGCACATTGTACCATCAAACCTGGCTGCGGGCTATGTGGGTGCTTCGTGGGCTTTAATTTGAGAGCATCCTCGGAAGACGCTCATGCCGAGGCGCTTCTGCTCCACGTGTAACTTGTTGCTGGGTTCAGGAGACAGCACTTACCTCCCTGAGCCTTCCTCCTTCTCTCAGAGCAAGCAATGTGGCTCCGATCCCATCTCTCTCCCACCCCCACCCGAAGCCTGGCGCAGTTTGTGTTTAGCCATAACAGTGTGCAGCTTTACCCCTTTGAACACCGGCGCGGACGGCGCCTCCCCTGGGTCGGCTTGTCCAGCCTGCCCCTTGCCGTGGTGGTGTGATGGAAAAGCAGCTCAGCTGGCCCTGCGCTGAGCCTGTTGTACTGGTTGAGCAGATGTGGGTTGAAGCGAAGCTCAGGCCCTGGCTCAGGAAGGTCGCTGGAGCTGCGCTTCAGCCCCAGCAGTGGCTGGTTTACAGCAGCAACCAGAGATCACGTCACACGCAGCTGGAAGAGCTCTGTGCATGGGAAGTGCTGCCCAGCATCTGTGGGGTAAAAGTTCCTGTCCTGGGCCTGGATGAGGTGAACTTAACCCCTTTGCCGTGGTGTTCTGAAGCATCTCGTGTAATCCCATAGGAAGAAGTTGGGATTCTGCAGCAGTGCGTGGCTCAGCATTGTTCTGCGGACCTGCGCTTCTGTGATATCCCAGTTTGTTCTCTGATCTGTCAGGAAGAGACTGTTGTGTGAGGCTGCTAAAAGCACTGCACAGCACCCGGCTGGCAGAGCTAGTGTTGGCATCATTAACGTGGGGTGTGGGCGCTGGCGTTGTAACACTGATGACAATACCCTGGCAACAAGTGGGTACATCTGATGTCAATGGTTTTTGGTGCATTTGGTAACGTTTTGCATGATTGTCCCACAAGGAGCCTGGTGTTTCGGCCCTCTGGAAGTAACACTGGTTTGCAGTAGTGTCTGGGGTAGATGAACTTGGTTTTCCCATAAGTGGAGAAGCTCAGTGCGCGTGTATGTTGCTTTCTCAGGTTTATGTCTTTTGCTGTTGGCTCCTCTGGTCTCCCTTGCCCACCTGGGTACCACAGGGGTGTCTCGTTGGTCCGGGTGGTACTGTAAAACCAGGAGCGTTCCTCTGATCCTACCTAAGAAGGTGCAGAGTGAGAGGGGGGTGAGGACACCTGCAGACCCGGCTCTGCCAGTGCAGTGGAAGGCGAGGGGCTGATGGAGGGTTTGCTGTCAGCTCGTGCCAGAGCCCATCCCGGGCTGAGATCCGCTGCGCTGCTGGATCCGGGCGGTGCTGAAAGGATGGTGCTTTTCATTTTCTCTCCTCCTTTGTGTGCCTGAAGACCACTGGTGAAATCAAGACATTGGGACTGAAGGGAAAGAGATTTGTGCTGAGGTGAGCCAGAAAGCCCAGGCAAGGCGCCAGAGGTGCTCTTAGGGCTGCTCAGTGTTTCAAGGCGCAACAAGACAAAGCAGAATAGATGCTACAGTGCTCTCAGCAGAGACATTGGGGCCGTTCAGGTGCTGTGTTGCTCTCGGGTTGAAATGCCAACTCTCTTTTCATCTTCTGCCTTGTTTACACTTAAAAACCAATTATCACTGGGGTTGATAGTCCCAGATTTCATTTCACCATCATCAGAGGTTTCTCCCTCCCTTCCCATGCTCTTGGCTGTAGCATTTCCAGCTCTGGAAAGTGCTCTTATTAAAGTTTCTCTGTGTTGTTTTGCTCTGAGGTTAAAAAATCAGATCTTTTTTGCCTTAGCAAAAGGTGTACCAATTAAAACAGGTTCCTATACGTATATGTGCATCTTAACAGTATTGTTTTAGTGTTTAAGGATGGAGACATTTAGGAGCTTCCTTTTGCAGGTTTGCTGTTAATATGTCAAACAGCCTCTGTCTACTGCAGGAGGGCAGTGATAGTGATGCTGCCAGTGCAGTGGGCTTTGGGGGAAGACAGATTGGTGATAACTCAGCTCATGAGGGCAAATGCACTGCAAGAGCCTCGGGTTTGAATCCACGTCTCATTGCCATCCAGACCCTGGCTTGCCTTGCACAGCTCTCTGCCATTCCTGTTTATCAAGCTTTTGTTATCCTTCAAAAAGCACTTCTTTATGATTAAGGCTCTTTGCTAATGTGAATGTCTCCACCAAGATGCGCTGCAGATACATGCTCTGTGTTCTTCCTGCCTCGCAGCCTGCTGGAAGGAGCCAGTTCAGGGCTGGCTGCTGGCCCTCTTGGCCCTGCCAAATCTGATTTCACCTCTTTCGCTGTAGAGGCTTTAAGGGAGTGCAAAGAGTGGATGTTTTACACCAGCAGCATATACCATAGTGTGAGGTGATGGAAAATCAAATGTCTTGAGCCAGCATGAGGGCTCGTTACTGAAGATGTCTGCAGCTTTCCCCAGTCTCCCAATAATTCTCCATTTAGTTGCTGGTTTTCTCGTCATTTCTTCTGCTTTTGTTTTTTCAAAGGGATTCTCTTAAGCAAAATGGTGCATTGGAGACATATGGATTAAATCACAGAATGAGGCTCTTCCAGAAGAGCAATGCTGCCTAGAAAATGTCTCCAATCACTGAAGATTATAACTCTGGATGGGTTTGCAATTAATTGTGAGGGTTTTGTGCCAGAGTCCAAGCAGTGCAGTCAGTCTAATCAAAACCCAAACGTGATATTCAGCTTCAGCTGGCAAAGCCTTGCACACGGCATCATCTTACACAGGTGCCCAGGGACATCGTCTGGTTTTAGCAGTGTCTGTACCGAGGGAGGGGCAGGACCACATCCAGAATGAGAACTGCAAACCAGCTTGTAAAAGTTCATGTGTGCTTCAGGTGCTGTCGTTTCCAGCCTGAACCGATGCTGTTTCATCTGACCTCGAGCTGTCAGGTGCCAGCAAGGCAAGTGGGAGGCTGGGTTCGGCCATCAGATGGATTGTTTGCATGCACTGCTCAAACTCTTGGTTTTCATTTAGGTTTGCTGGGTAATTGGCAGTTGAGCCATCTGGACTGCAGTCAAGCATTGTGGCTGGGTCAGGGTTGCCTGTAATGATGTAGCCTTATTAGTCACGATTACAAAATACACATATTCAATAGTCTCTATTTTGATTTTAGGGGTTTTTTTTTGGTTCAGTGGTAAATTCCATTTCATAAACTGGAAAAGAAACTCTGCATTGGCATGTGTGGATAATCATTGCAGTTTGCTGCTAGCAAATGCCTTCAGACCTCTGATGGTGTACAGTGTGCAGGGAGATGTGCTTTCCTGTTCCAGCAGACCAGAAAGAGCTTTTATTGATGTTTAAGTTAGGCGGTGCATCATTTATCTTCTAATATGGCCAAGTTAAACATCAGCCCTTTCAGTGTCATTACAAGGGCTTTTTAATCAGTGCTTCAGATGGGAAAAGGCATCCAACCCAGGGTGATTTCTTGTTGAGGGATCCCTCCTCCTGATTCTGTCAGCAAAGCAGGGTGAATGCTGAGGATATGGGGCACTGAGCAGCCCTCAAAATCCAGGATTAACCCTCTGAATGGCTGGTGAAGGACATGGTTGAGGAAGTACTGGCTTTTCTCTGCCTGTGGTCACAAGAGCAGGGATGTGCCATGACTCAAAGAGGCAGTTTGGAGCCTGATGGTTGCCTTGCTTTGGGAGACTCCTGCAGGATAATTGGTTTGAATGAGCTTTTGCCATTTAGAGGACACAGGCAAAGAGGCTGGGTGGGAGCTGCCAGCGGGGAGGGATGCTAAGTGATACCTTCAGGGCTTTCCATCACTGCTGTCCTGGGCCACAGCATGGAGAGGACAGGCGGGCTGTTGCACAACTTTCCCTGCTGTGGGATCCCTCCTGCAGAGTGGGGTAATCAGTTAAAACTGCTAACAAGGAAAACTGAGCGGTCTCTGGAAGGCAGAGCTTATCCCTCAAAACCATTTCCATCACCACAGGAATTATGGGGTTTGAGGGATAGAGTTCTGTCTGGTTGTTCCTGACACTCACCTGGCAGAGCTTTGCAGTTAAATGCTGGCAGGCAGCAACCCAGGCAGGCTCGTTACACATGATGGATGCTCTTAGCTCTGGTGGCATTACTCTCGCAGCTGATGGCTTCGTTGGTAGTTTGCTTCCCCCCTTGAACAGTGGGAGGAGGGGGCTTGGTTTCTTCCGTGGAAACTCTGAGGTGCAGCAGGCTGAGTGCTGAGTCCAGACAGGCTGATGTAATGCTGGAAACCTGCTCCTCTCCCGTGACACAATGCCAGGGTTTAAGGTGGCCTTGTGGACATGGATGTCTGCAGGCAGCAGGACAGGGCTTCGGGAGGGTAAGGGCAGTGCAAGGGGGCCCTGAGCACGTTGGGAAGGCCCTGAAGAGCAGACCAAATGCTGCTCTCAAATGTTAGGGAAAGATGATTGTCCTCAGCTCGAGCATGGGGGAAAAGCCAAACACTCATGCTGCTGGGGAGCAGTTTCCAGCTGAACTTTACTGGCAGCATCACTACGCAGTATGAGAAAGGGGTTATTGAGAGCAGTGAGCAATAGTGTGCCACCGGCCCAAATCAGTGCGTGTTTCCTCTTCCCTGCTAATTCGGGAATGTTGTTCCATGTGGGAGGTGACACACGGATCAGTCTTGTGTGCATTAGAGTGAATTTCTGGAACAGAAATCTGTGGCTAGAGGAAAAACCCTCTCTGTGCCCAAAACATTGATTGATTTGCATTGTTACAGCAAACTGCTGTAGGAAGTACAGGCTTGGCTGAGCCGAAGTCGTGGGAGAGGAAGAGGATGGTGAGCGCTGAGCTCTGCAGTGAGGGCGGCTCGTGTCCTTGCTTCCTCGGAGTTTAGGTCTTTGTTGCTTTTGTCCTGCTTTTACAGGACATGGCGTGAAGTCTGTCCTCTCTCTAAGCTAGGGTTTTATGCAGGCAGCCTCTTGTTGCAGCGAGGACAGAGTGAAGCCAGCATAGAAGAGACCATCCTAACGTAGGAGCCTCCCAGCTGACTTCGTGTTCAACCCATTCCCTCGTCACTGAGGCCCGAACAAATGAAACACATGTTCCGTTCGCATGGGGAGGCCTTGCCGTTTTATTTCACTTTATTTTTGAGGCAGTCTGGGCTGCGTGCCAAAGCCCAGAGGAAAATCCTGGCCCGCTCCAGACATCCCCAGCGTGCAGGTGTACTCCTCACTGTGACAGAGCCGAGCGTGAGCGAATGGATATGTGCACATAAATACATCGCCCTGGGGATGGGGGCTGGAAGAGGGTATTCCTAATGAGTTGTGCAGAATGTTGGATGGGGTCTGTGTGTTGGGGTGTGTGTCTGTGTGTTTGCTATTCCCTCCAAGAACACGGAAAAAAGTCTCTAACCGTGGGCTCATTGTTCTCCACACGTAGCCACATACTGGCTGTGGTTCAGGAGGTCAAGTCTGCTTGAACAAACAGTGCTTTGGCCACTGAAGCGAAATGTGTGGGGAGATGAGAGAATTCGTGGTGAATATTACTTTTGTGCAGTGTTCTCTGCTCTGGAATGTCTGCAGACACAGCGAGGGTTTCCTGAAGCTTTGATGCCCGGCGGAGGCAAATTTATCTGCAAATTGTATTTATCCTCTTCCTGCTTTGCTGCTCGGCATTCCAGAGCCTGAGCTGTGACGCTGAGCTACTGCCCATGGCGCTCCCACTGCGCCCGTTCCGGCTCCGCAATGAGTCCTGTTCAGGTAACCACATTTCTGGGCTGAACTTCAGATCTGCTCCTCAGGCCATAGGATGTACAGACCCGGCTCCCTTCCTGGGGAGGAAAGAGCCCAGTTAGCTTAGCTGCGGGAGCTGCACGGGGGGCTGTGTTAAACATGAGACTGAATGCGGAGTTTGAGGTGGGCGATGCTGCACAGAGGTTCTCTTGCAGGGATACAAGAGCCAGCTGTGCAGCTTTGAAATATAAGTGCACAAATACTTTGGAGCATGGAGTGAGAGGTGTGTGAGCGTTGACAAAGGAGACGGTCCAGCTTCCTGCAGGAGGAGGGAGAATGTGTGCGGACAAGAGGTGTTATGGCCAAATGTCAGCTCCTTCCTGAGCAGCGCTGGCCAAATGTGCAGCGCTGGTGGGAAACAGCCATAGGAACCTGCAGGAAAGCTCCCTGCTGGGGTGGTCCCAGCACGTGTCTCGCTCCACGGTTTGGTGATTGTCGCCGGCCAAAGGCAGGAGAATTCTTTCCCAACCAGAAATGGGTGTTAAGTTGAATGGTGAATGTGTCAGCAGAAATCCCCACGGCGAAGCACGTAATCCCGCTTCTATCCTGAGATAGCTTTGGCAGCCAGGTCCGTTTTCCCCCCATTCCCTTTAATCCATAAAACCTGGATTCTGTATTTACCTCCTGGGGCAGGAAACATTCCAAGTCATGATTAAAAGCCTCTGTGCACACAAACCCCTTGATCCTGAGCCACCTCGGTGTGATGGGCTGAGGACAAAACCTCGGGGTGGATCTTGGGGCTGTAGCAGTTGGGGGGGAAGCCTGTCCATGGGGCTGAGGAAAGGGCAGCTCAGCTTGCAGCAGAATTCAGCTTTGAGGGGAAAAAACTATGGAGTAAAAGGAAGGGGTTGGGGGGCTTTTAGGTACCTGGGTGCTCAGAAGAGCTCCAGCTGTTGTGGGGTGGGAGCAGGAAGCCCTGAAGTGCTGCTGGAAGCAAAGAGCCACTCTTCAGTGATGGAAGTGAGCCCAGACTGGGGGAGGCTGAGGCTTTCCAAAAGGAGCCATGGGCTTTGGAGCTGTCTGAGGGCTCACCTGGGGTTTCACACTGGAGTTTGGGAAGTGTTTAGGGAGCGAGGAAGGGGAATCCACAGAGCAGCAATGTGGGGCCTCCCTGGCTGCTCCTCCTGCCCTTGTAGCGGTGGTGTGAATTGTCTGATGGAGCTGTGAAATGCTGGCTGTTGTTTGGCCCTCATAGATGGTTATGGCTGGATGTCTGATGCAGACCTTGCACTGGATTTCTTTCCCGCCCCCACCTCCTTTTCTGTACCAAGCCTCCTCAAGTCTCTCTTGAGACTTCACCTTCCCGAGGCCATCATTTTCCCTTCGCATCGCCCACCTCCATCATAGCCACGGTGGGAACAAAGCCCCGATCTTCCTGACTCGTTGGGACCAGCACCTCCCAGGCAGACACTAGGACCCTGTTTACACAGGGCCGAGTAAAAACCGAGCAACTGCCTCCACTTTGGCTCAGCGCGGCTCCAACAGCGAGTTTGCAACTGTGCAACTTCAGCCAAGAGCTTCACTTCACTACATATTTTCCACTGTGAGAGTCCCCCTTACGGTACGCTGGCGTATCCCTCCTGGTGTGGGCGGCGCAGCCAGCAGAAGCTGATCTCGTTCCTAATTTTCCATAGATGAAAGGGAAATAAATCAACGTGAAACCGGAGCCAGGAACCGGCATCGCTCCGCGCCGAGGGGGAAGACACAAAAGAGCAGCGCTGCGCTGTGCCGTGCCGTGCCACAGCTTGTAATGAGGGGGAATCTGTTTTTAAACTATCCCTTCTGGTTCACACATATGTCATCGAGAAATAACTTCTATAGGGGAAAAGTCAGCCCTTCAGCTCGGTTATTAGTGGATTATTTGATTTGGAGGGAGAGAGGGAACTTGGAACGGTGCGATCAGCCCTTGGTAAGGCGGTGACATCAGGAGATGAAGCTGGAGGGGGGAAATGCAGCACTAAATGAAATGGTAAAGAAAATAGGGACATTGAGTATGTGGTCAGGTCTGCATGACCACAAGAAGGAATGCAAAGGCTGGGCAGCTTTTGGCAGCCTTGCAGGCTCTAATTTGGGTTTACATGGAGATTGCACGCTCCTTCCAGGCTGTATCTCCTCTCCAAGGAAAACGCTGTGATTTCCTCATTTCATGTGAGGAATGGAGCTGGGATAACATGGCACTGCCCAGAGGAGAGCCTCAGACGTGAGCCAGGCTATGGGGCCAGGGGCACTGGGCCCCGATGCAATGGGGTGACAGCTAGGACCTGGAGAGTGGTGGCACTGGTGCAGGATAACTGGGCTGCCTGGTGCTCAAAGAACCGTGGAGGTCAAGGGGAGCTGGGCTTATTCCAGGGATTCCTAATTAATGCAATGAGGAAAATGGAGAAAATCACTTTTTTGAGGCTGTTCTATGGAGCGCAGGACCCTGATGCTTCAGAAAAGCAGTGCAGAAGCCGCTCATTGTTCCATCCTCTCCTCAGTCCCGCTCAGTTATTAACTGATGGTTCAAGGCCTGGCAGATCATGATAGACAATGGCATCCATTCATCTTGTCCTATTCATTTCTGAGAGGCCTGGGCTGGGCTTTCATGTTTGTTGTTTTGTTTGCTTTTCTTCCTTTGAATTTCCATGTTGGACAGTGGAAGGTCAGGCTGACGCTCTCCTCCCTTTATGGAAATGCCTCCCACAAGTGCAGGCTATGGAACTGCATGTGAGTTCTGTGGGATGCTGCCCGTGGGGCAGTGCCGAGCTGTGCTGGTCCCCACACCCTGGCCTCAGGGCTCCACTTAGCACCCTGCTGGAGGGTGGTGGTGTGGGTGCAGGCTGCAGGAGCAGCACATAGGGTGTGCGTGCAGAGGAGGGGAAAATGCTTCATTGCCTTTCACTGCAACCACTGATTTGAAGCCGAACACTGCCTGGTTCTGGTACCTCCCCAGCCTGTCCGGCATCACTGGTTGGTGGGGGCTGAGCCCCATTGGCATACTGGGCACTTGGGATGGTTGTCAGGGGCAGCACCACCTTGTCACACTGTTCCCTGACTTTATCCTTGCGAGAGAACTTCTTCCCCTGGCTATCACGAGCAGGTGACAGTTGCAAAGCCCGTTCCCAGGTGCCTCCTGAATTGTCCTGCTTCAGCACATCCATGGAAGCAAACTTCCCTGAGCGAGTATCAAGAGATTTTCTTGGACAGTCTGATTTGCTGCTTGCAGGGGCTCAGCAGCGTAATCTGACTTGATGCTTCAATTAGGGACCGAAACCACACCGTGTGAATAGGCCTGAGCCAAATCAGCTCCTATTGGAAAGCGACTGGAAGGAGCTGCTTGAAAAACTTCTGCCGTGGGGCTCCACTCATTCCTTGGCAAACTCCTTGGAACAGACAACTGAAAGGAGAAAAGAAAACCGTGTTTAAGTTCTGGATCTATATCTGATAGCTTTGGGTTTGAATTCTGTTGCTGTGAGGTCACCCTCAGCTGGTGGTATCAATATTGTGAACAGATGGTGGGTGCTTCTGTTACCTGGGAGCTCAGCAGTGCAGTTCTGGGGCAGTTTTTAAGGCATTCCTTTCAATGCTGTCCTATGGATTTACACGGTTCCTGGGAGAAGCATTTGTGATTGGGAGGGGCAAAAAAGCCTAACAGTGACCATGCTATAAAAGTTGTATTTGGGTTAGATGTAAAACGGTGACAGCAGAGTACGTGGTGATTGTGGGGGCTCTATTTTTAGGGATCAGCACTGTAATTTGTGTGCAGTGTGATGTAAATGCTGATTTCAAGTTACCAAATGAGGAGTTTGAAGCAGAAATCACAGAGTGACAAGCTGCTCTGTGGTCATAGAGGGGAAAAAATAACTCCAAGGGTTTGATCCCAGGGTGTTTGCTGGAGAGACAGTGGCAATTACAAGTCTGTTGGGCAGATGGATAAGCCACTGTCCTTAAGTAAAGGCTCATCTGAGGTTGCCTGGGTGGCAGGGACAGCCTGACCGTGGCCACCCCCTGATGGCAGGTAGCACCCAAACCTCTGGGCTCTGCTGTGTCCATGATGTTCCTCAGGGAGCTGCCTAGCTGAGACCTGGGCACACTTGGGTTCCTCCTCCATTCTTCTTGGGTCTGGAAAGTTGAGGAGAAGAGGGTGTTTCCTGTGCATAGGCAGAAAAGCAACAAGAACCGCTTATTTTGTGGTGCTTCGGCTCATCTTTCTCCAGTTCCTGCGGGAATTGGGAATCTCGGAGATGCTTTGAGATTAGTCAAGTCTAGATTCCTTCTAATTTGTTTTGTGGTTGCTTTAACTTTTCTTATAGTAGGAACATTAAAGTGATGTGTTTTTATTGTGCATGCCTATAGCTCACCATATGTGAACTCATTCCATAGCCTCCCTCAGACAATGAACTTGCACGATGCATTTCTCTTACTAAGCTGCCTGTTTCCATGACATTTATGGGAGTTTAATTATCTTGAGCCTTTTACCTCTGTCAGAAGTGATTGAAATCAGCCATATGAGGTTCAGGAGTTATTGGGATGGATGGACACACCTGTGGCTGCACAGGGATCACACATGGCTTGCTTTCGGGGGAAACCAGCCAGAAAAATGCACCGCTGTCCTACTGAATTGATTAGAGGAGAATGCTTCCTCATGTGTTAGCTTAAATCTTCAGATTTAATAACCCTCCATGTGGTTTCTGGTGCTCACGAGAGAGGTGAGTATTTAGCTGCTAGCAGTTGTAATGACAGAGGTGGCCAGAAGGCTGGGTTGGTTCTCTGGTGAAGGTGTTTCCCTCTCATGCACACAACAGCTCTCCTCCGAATGCTTCTCTCTAGGTAGGATCCTTGTTAGGGATAAACCCAGTTCAAGCTCCTTTTGCTGGCAAAGTGCAAGGAGTGGTTCTGCCCGAGTGGATCCCACACCGGGAGCAGGCACAGATGGGGTCTGCAAAGGACCTGCACATGGTCTGACCTTAACATCTCACAGGCTCCCCAGGAGATGGTGCAAGGGTGCCACGTCCTCCTGCCAAGCTGGCCCCGTGTGCTGAGTCTAAACCTGCTTTTCTCTCATTCCAGCTCTTCCCAGAACTGGTTTCCTATTTTTTCAGTCAAAACCGGAGAGGGGAAGCAGAGTCAGACTATTTACCATGTCCATGGGAGACTGGGAGCAGCCAAAGAAAACTGAGTCACTTTGGAAGGGTTCTCTGGAGTCAGGTTTTTTTATCTTTTTCCCTTCTTCCCCTGGAATAGAAGGCACACCTTTGCCCAGCCAGCACTCTGAAAGAAGCCAGCAAAGGAGTTATTCCTTCCAGTCAAGCCTGCTTGGTTGCATGGTCTGGCTAGATCTCATTGCAAGGTTTCCATCCCACAGCTGTGAGAACCTCTGGTGACTCAGTCCCAGTGAGCCAAAGGGCTCCAGCTCCGGCCCCATTTGCTGTTCTTGGGAAGGTGTTACTGCAGGAGATCTGGAAATGGTTTCTCAAGAGGAGGGTGTCAGTGGATGATCCCCAGCCACAGCAGGCTGCTCCTTGTGGATGGACACAGTTCTTCATTCTCCAGCCCTGTGGTCCCTTTGGCACTCGTGTTCACTCACTGCAAGTGTGGGCTTCCTGCATGGCTGGGGCTGGAACTGGAGCCCTGGTGGGTACCACAAGCAGGTCCTGTGGCTTTGCATCTCCTGCAGGGAATGGAAATCCCAATAATCAAGGCTTGTGTCAGGCTTTGGCAGGGTGCGTGCCTTGTGCCAGGAGTGGAAACTAAGTCATAAAGAAGGCAGAGTCTTTCAGAAGTACCCAAATGTGGATGTTTTTCTCCGTTGGAGGAGCTGGTTTGAGTTAGTGCTTAACAGCTGCACCTATAGATGCCATGCTTGAAAAGACACGTTTAAATAGACAGCATGGCTGTGCAAAACACAGATGCAAACACTGTGGCTTCAAAGGGGAGCTTGGAGAAGCGTGCAGATGGTGTGCAAGGGGCTGCATCCTTGTCGCTTTGCACCACATGAGGTGAAGTGCTCTGGAAAAGCATCATGTTCCTGGGTAATAACTAAGGACTGTCTGTGTGCATGGGTGTACGGGTATGAGCCAGCTTTTGTGGGTGACCAAACATGCAGCTGCTGCTTCAGAGAGGCACTAGCTGCTCGAATGTGATGAAATCTGAGCGAGGGGTCGTGCAGCTCACCAAACCCATGCGGGTTCCATGCCTTGTTCCTCCCATGTGTTTCTGATCTGCTGGGGGGGGGGCTCAGAGCATCTGCCCGGAGCACACTCAACAAAGCTTAAAAAGGCTCATTTTGCAAACATCGAGAGTGACTTTACAATAGGAAAATGAAACTTGAGGGTAACGTTGTGTGTTCAGTGGCGTGGGGAGGAGGGGACTTCTTTTTTCCAGGGGGTTCTTTTCTTTCTTTCCTTTTGGCCTTTACAAACCCGAGCTCCGTGCTGTTATTTTTCCCCTCTTTGCAGAACAGCTGCAAAAACCTCTCATGTTCTTTTTGCCTCCATTACTGCAGTGCTTGGCCAGGCTGTAGAGGAGGATGAGGGACTGTAAAAGCAGCCTTTTGTCCCCCTGGTCCCTGCAGCCCCTCTCCCTATCCATCTATCCCGGCTGTGGCTGCAGAGCAGGGGACACTGCTCATCGCATCCTGCTTTCTGTGTCCAGAACTGATGGTTTCATGCCCAGAAATTCCTTGCAGATAGATTGTGGTTTGTTGAACAGACATAAATATATAAAAATAGCCGGTGGAGCTGAGTACCGTGATGTTGGTTTAAGGATATCTGTGTCTCTGGGTGTTCTTAGCAGGTTTTTGTATTTGCTTTATTTTTGAAGGTGTCTTGGCTGCCTTTTCCTTTCCTGCAGCTGCTGCTGCTTGGCTGCTGCTTTGCCCTGGGCATCCCTTCCTAGCTCAGAGAAAGGGTTCTGGTGTTTGTGATCCATCAAAAGAGGAGGAATGCAGACAAATCAGCAGAGTGCTGGCCACAGGGAAGGCAAACGGTTTTAAAAGGGACCTGAGTTAGGGGAGTGGGAGCTTGAAGGGGAAGGGAAAATCGAAGCTCACAAATGCTCTGTTTTGAAGAACTGGAGCGTGTGAGGGTGATGCCACCACGCTTGCGGCAGCTGATGGAAGGCTGCGGGTGCAGAGCTGTGGGGCGCGAGGATGAGCAGAAGCTGAGGAGTCTCGGGCCGGCTCCTGCTCCCGCTCCCCTGGGCATTGAGCCGCAGCGGTTACTCGAAGTGCTCGTGGGCTCTGGAGCGCTCCCTGCGGAGCACGCCGGCGGTGCCTGGTGGTTTGCAGCACCAGGCGTGGAATCCGGGGTTCGTTTGGGTTGGAAAGGACCTTTAAGATCATGAGTCAAGGGAAAGCTGGACGCGTCCCCTGGTACGTGCGTGGGCCGGACACTGCCTCCTGCTCTGCGCTGCCTGACCTGGGATGCTCCTGCGGGAGCCTCTCGGCGGTACTGTGGGGACAAGGGGGTTAAACCACAGCCCCATTCCTGCTCCAGTGGCAGCATTTACCTTCCTGTGAGGTAACGCACCCAACACACGCAGATGTGTTTCCCCTGGTTTCTTTCTACCTTATATTTTCCCATTTGCTGGAGTAAATCCCCCTTGCTCACCAGCAGCTCTGCCTCTCGTCCTGCCCCATCAGTGCCATGGCCGGAGGGGGGATGCTGCCCTGTCCCCACAGCGGCTTTGCCAGCTCTGAAACAAAACCCTGGAGAAGTGCATTGCTACAATAGCCTTGCTGTGATTGTTTTGTAGATTTGATGCTGTCTGTGCTCCTGCCGACACCACCTGTTTTCCGAGCTGCCTTTTCCTTAAGGATTGTTTTTCTCTCTGCCTTGTGTCCTGTAAGTTCCTGGACCTTAATTAAACACCAGGTTGCTAATTTGCCTTATCTGGGTTTTTCCACCATTTGGTAAATTTCCAGACAAAAACTGTCCTCCAAGGCCTAGGCATCAGCTTTCAGTGAGGGAAGACACATTGCTTCATGGAAGTAATGCTCATTTATGGCTTATGGTGGGAGCCACTCTGTAACATACTGTGTGATGCTAATGTTGTGCTGAGCCCTGCAGCCCCCTTCAGTGAGTCAGGGTCAAGGTTGAATCAGAAGTACAACTGCTTCAAAGCACAAAGCAGCCCTGGAGCTTTTGGGGGTCTTTAAGCTGGTGGTTGGATGTCTCCTGAAAGGATGGAGGTTTCAATTGGCAAAGTGCGTGGGGATGAATCAGTGGTGGCAATGAAGGGAGCTGGTGCAGGGAGGACAGGACAGGACCATGTGGTCCGCGTGGCAAGTCTGGAGCGAAGCTTGGGCTCTTGCCTGATCATTAAACATCCATCTGAGCTTGGTCAGGGTTTTTCATCTTGTTCCTTTTCTGTTCTCTTCCGGGCATTGCCAGTCCCTGTGTGAGAAGCTCTTGGGGCAGGACATGATGGTTGAATCAGGGTGGCAGAGAGCTGAGGAATGGGTGGCTGGAGAGATGTTGTGTGGGAGCGGGGCTCTGGGCTGTCAGCAATGATTAACGGCTTTGACAAACTCAGCCATTTGGAAAGGCAAGAAAATCTTTCCCCCGCTGGGGATTGGAAGCTGGAATGGTGGATGGGTCTGTCCATCACCCACAGGGTGCTGCCAGGTATATGGTCCATGCTGCTGGTGAGCACTGCGTGCTGTCCTTGGGAGTTAGCTCTGCATTGTCACTTAAACAAGGACTTTGGTGTAAGCTCCATCAAGGTGGAGGGTGCTCAGTGCTGTGCCAGTGCTGCCAGGGGAGCGTTTGCATGAGGGTGGGGTGTGATGGACACTGTGATCAGTGGGGCCAGGCGAGGGAGTAGCTGCCTGGAAATGAGCCTTGTGTTAGTGTCTCCTGCTCTGCTAATGACTTGAGTCCTTGACTGGTATTTGGGTATTGGCAGAGTGACAGCTTCTTCAGGAGAGCTTTCCAGAATTAGCAAAGCCATCTGGCTTTTGTTCTCCTCTTAGAGAATTGCTTGTCCTTTCCCTTCCAGTAACGAGTCCTTGCTGAACTGCTTGTAATTTGTATTACACTGACAGACCTACAGCGTGCTGTGGTCTCTGTGAGTGCATAGAAAATACAGCCCCTTGCTCCAAACAACCTCTTTTCGAAGGAAGAGCCGTGGAGTGGCTGACCCGGGGATCCAGCACTTCCAGATGGAGGAAGGATGACGTGGCATTGCCCAGCTGTGATTCCATCCCTTGGAGCAGGGCTGGGTGTTGAGAGCAGCTAGGAGTGGAGGGTGGGAGAGTTCAGGGAGGGAGAAAAGACATTAGAGGAGGGGACTGCGCTTCCCTGCCCTGCTCCTTCAAATCCAGTGGCCAGGGCTAACAGTGAGCTGATGGATCCTTGTGTGCATCCTCCCTGGGATCATAAAATAAAGGCTCAAAATTAGTGGGGAGGTTGTTTACCTTCAAGCCAAAGGGCTTATTTTCCCCTTGTTGCTGTGGTCAGGGCAAGAGCCATGTGGGTTCTCCAGATAATGCTGTAGTTTGTGTTCTGTAAGTCTAATACCAGAAATGTGAATGGCTGAGCTTTGCCTGGGGGTGCAGGAATAGACTGATGGATGGGGAGAGCTGGGTTCCTGGGGGTACCTCCTCTCCCAGATAGATGCAGTGAGAAAGAGGAACTGTTATCAGCCCTTGAGAGGTATTTCCTTCAGGTTATATTTGTTCCAGTGAAACTTCTATCCCTTTTCTGCTTAATTAAAGCTGTTTTTTCTAAAGAGGGCTCAGAAGAGGCTCCCATCTGAGTGCTGAAAACCAGAAGGAGCCGTTTTTGTGGTAACTGGAGCCCGAGAGGGAGGGGAAATAGCAGCAGCCTCACGGCAAAGCTGCCCTGTCCGTTCCTGCAGCCCCTCTGCGCAGGATGGGGAAAGCAAACATCCGGGTTGGGTTCACCCAAACCACCAAGTATTTGTAGCTGACTCATGACTGCATGTGAATCAAGCTTTTTTTGAGCCAGACCTTCAGCTGCTGCCTTCACATCCATTTTGTAGTGTAGGCTCTTTGGAAGGCCAAAGGATGCCCTTTAGGTACCTGTTGCTCTGTCTGGTGAGCACACTGCTGTCAGGTCTGGCCAGTGTGAGGGGTTCAGAAGGCAGGGGCTGGTGGGGGTGACAAGGCTTCATCTGGCCCTGTTGCTGCCATTTGGTTTCTTTTCTGGAGCAGCTGTGTTTAAACGAGGGGCTCTGGGATGATGCCAGTAGGATAAGGATGCCCCAGTGCTCTGAGTGGTTACTGTACATCTGACTTGGGGCTCACTGCAGTGGCAGAGCTGGGGCACAGGGAGCTCTGGGTCACCCCTTGCTTCTTTACTTAAATGAAGACATTGGGTTGAGGCAGCTCTTAGTCCAACCTGTGCAGCCAAGGAGCCTCCTGGTGTGGGGCAGCCTCTGTGTCCTGGGCAGAGCCTGTGTCCGGGGCAAGAGCTGATGACAGCCTTTATCAAGTGGACCATCCGGGGGGCTGCCAGGCTGTCTCCCAGACAGGGATTAGGTATTTCAGAAGCTTCTGGTGGCTGGGATCCCTAAGCTTTCACTTTATCATGGAGCTGCATTGAACCTCTGCCACTCTGAAGCCATCAGCTGGGTTTGCATTTATGGAACCAATGAGTTTCTCATAATAAAACCCAGCAACATCCCAATTGCTTCCAATAATTTGGATAGTTTTTTGGTGTGTTACAGCTGGACATCCTGGCCCAGTGGCTCCAATTTAAATGCAGGAGCTTAAAACAACACACCAAGCAGGATTTATGCTTATGGATGTTCAGAAGCTCCAAGACTTCAGGGGTGAGGCACTGAAACAACAGCCCAGTTAACTGTCAGTGCGGTGCAGTGGGAGCCCTGAAGCGTCCCGGTACTGGCGGAGCTGCCGCTGGTGCCAGATGAAGTCACTGGGATTGGCCTCGCCAGCTGTTTGTTTTGGTGAACCACAGTAATCTGTCCCCGTTACTGCAGTTGATGTCATTGGAAGTGATGTGACATTTCTGCACACATATAGAATAAGTGTTAAAAAATGCTCCCGAAGAGCTTTTCCAGCCTTGTCTGGGAGCTGGCTGGGGCCTTGAATTCAACTGGCTTGGTGGGACTTAATCTATAAAGCAAATGAATCATCAGGCATAAATGGCTTTACCATAAATGTCAGATTCTCACTGGTCCTAGCAGCGCTTACATGGGTTTGGTGGGGCATATAAAAGCCTTGGGCTTCACAGTCACTTTCATAAACGTGCTGTCCTGCCTCTTCCTTTTCATGGGAAGCTCTAAGAATAAAGATCAATATAGGATTTATCCCTTTTCTAAAAACCTAGTTATTCTGGTGGATGAAATTGGCTATTTTCAGGCAAAGACTGACCTTTTGTATGTGTGTAACTGTGCCTTCCCTCTGTGTGCTACCAAGTACCCCAGGTATATACCCAGATATACCCAACTCGTTCCTATGCCAAAGGACTTCACCCACCTGCATGGGTGCCTGGAGGATGCTGAGCGGGTGACATCTCCTTTGAAGCAGCACCAGTGTGTTACTGACTTGCTCCCTTAGGTACCTCTTTACTTGAAAATGAGTCTCAAACACTGAAATGTCTTGGCTGGTGAAGTCTTCAAACCACTTCCTCACTGTAACTGGAAGTTCTCTCCCTTTCAAAGGCTTCATGGAAAAGCGGTTGCTGTTGCATGTGTACGCGAGAGGGGTAGTGAATGGTATCTCCGTTATCGCTGCTCCTGCTGAGAAAAGCAGATGCTGACTTGGGAAGGAGAGGGGTTGGGGTGTCCTGTGTAAGCACAACAGTGCAACAAATAGAGCCTTGAGTGAGGAAGGGTGCGGGGCCGGGGGCAGCTATCTCCTGGTGACATTTATTAGTGGCAGCACACTTGAGGGGACACAAAAGGCTCCCAGCATGGCCCGCTCTATTTAAAGTAGCTTTTTAAATCAAAGCAGTGGGGCTCTTGACAGCAGAGCTTTGTGCATCTTTTGTGGAGTTCGGAGAGTGGGGCTCTTTATTGCTGGCTAAATTAGCCCATTTTATTGTTTTGCTCTGAGGGATGAGGTCAGTTGAGTGGGAATCTTGCTAACAAGGTTTTACTCCTGTTTTTTACACTGGGTATCCACCAGTGCTGTGCACTTGCTGGTAATGAAACAAAGATGAATAGTTTAGCACCCTGTGAGCTCTCCTCCTTCCCCCACCGTTGAGCTGCTCAGCCCATGTCTGTACCGGAGCTCAGATGCTCCCTGGGGCTCTCATCCCTGCAAAGCTGGGTCCATTGGTTTTCCTTCTGACCTTGCATGCTTGAATGCTACTGCTGGAACAAGGAAAGGGTGGACTTTGCTGGGCAGAGTGATTGATTGGGTTTGAAAAGGAAATGGGAAAATAGTAGGCATGTTGAATGATGCTCACGGAGCGTGGTGAGCTCTGAAGGAGCTGTCTGAGGCAGCTCACGCTCTTTCCTGGCACCCCTCACATACCGAATCTATTCAGTTACGCACTGATTTTCTCAGGTTCTTGACCCAGAACTAGGAGGGAGCTTCCCTTGTTCATTCTCTCCCCTTACTCGGCAGCATCTGCTGGACCAACACTGTCCTTTGGTGTGTTGAGGGAAGTTGGGGTTTGTGCCATGGCCCCAGGATACGAGCCTGTGGTCTGGGATGTGCAGGGAATGTCTTCCCCTGTGCTTCAAGGTGCTGCCAATGCCTTGAGCAGTCAAACCCAGAGGATGCTCAGCTCCTGGTGTGCTGCAGGGAAGCAGGGTGGCATTGAGCCAGGATCTCTCCCCATGCATCGCTCAGGAGCTGCCATCAGCTGAGACTAAAAGCAAACTCAGCTTTAGCAAATTCTCTTCTGCTTAACCTTTTGCACTGTGTTTAGCCAGCGTGCCTTTCTTTGCTTTATCTGTTCCTCGAGGAAACACAGTTATAGTCCTGGTCGCTTACAGGATGCGGACTATCAGCTCTCCTTGAGGTGTAAATCCAGCCTTATCAGGAAGAAAAAGCTTTCAGCCTTCCTTCCTTGCCTCTCAGAGACAAGCACCAAGTCTGCTTTTGTGGCTGTTTTATTTCAGCTTATCCCAGCAGTGCCAGACATTCCCCATAACCCGATGGAAACTGGGGAGCTTTAACCACCTAAGTGACAAGGGCATTAATGGCTTAACGTGGCTGTCAGTGAGGGGCAGGATGGTTGAAGTCCTGCGGGCAGAAATAGCAGCTGGAAGGATCTTCCCATCAATCAACTTTAAGCCAGTTGCCTTGGCGAGGTTGGGCATCCTCCAGTGGAGGCAGCTCCAAAGGGGCGGCCTGGGGTGATGCTCTGAATGCCGGTGAGGACAGGGATAAGGATAGTGATGGATGGTGTTAGCAACCCAGTAACACCCTCAGCTCCTTCAGGTCTCTGCTCAGGGCTGGGTGATGTCCTCAGGGTCACACCATGGCTATGTTCCCCACATAGGTCACGGTGTCAGGCAATGGCCAGAGCTGGCCGGGAATGGGCGATGTTCTGAGACAAAAACTTGGTGTTTTCTGTGTTCCTAATGCTGCGTCCCCAGTTCTGGTGGTTACACTGAAAAGGCAAAAGCCAGAACAGTGACAGAACTGCTCTGTGAGTTTGTTAAAAAGAAAAAAGCAAAGGAAAGAATATTTTTCTCTTAAATTAGGAAGTTGAAAACCACCTTGCAGACATTCCTGCTAATTTTGTAAAGGTTACTCACAGGAAACAGTGACTAATGAGGCTAAACCCATGCTCGATTTCAAGGTAACCCGTGTAGCATCTGAAGGGTGCCCAGATGTTGCGCTGGGTTGCTGCAGTAACCTGGAAATTAACGTGGTTATCTTTGGGGAAGATGCACTTGGGACGGGGCAGGAAGCGCGGTGGCTTCGCACCTCACGGAGATAAGCGGCTGCTCGTCTCAGGTGGTGTGCCTGTGTCAGGGAGGAGGCACTGCCGAGCATCTTGCTTTTCCTTTCCGGCGGTGTTTATCCCCTCAGCTGCGGTCTCACGCTCCATCCCTCCGTCCCCGTAACGCTCTGCGTTTCCTTCCCTGCAGGGGGACATCCAGCAGCTCCTGATCGTGGCGGACCCGCGAGCAGCCCATGATTACTGCGAACACTACAGCCCCGACTGCGACACCGCCATCCCCGACTCCCCCCAGTCCCAGGACCCCAACCAGGATGAATACGTAAGGCTCCCGTGGGGTTTGGGGGTGCTTCTGGGGAGCAGCATCCAGCTCCGTAGTGCGGCTGCAAACACTCTGCTCCTTCCTCCCTCTGCTTCCCTGCAGCTGATCTGGTAGGGCTGAGACAGAGCTTGCTTGTGGGATGCGCAGGTTCTGGTCTTGGCTCTTGCCCTCAGGAGTTTCCTTTCTGGGATCCTCCCCGTTCCAGAGACTGAAATGAATGTTCACTTGGAGCTCAAAGCCATGTGGGAGAGACAACCTGAGCTGAGTGTGAAACACAGACCCTCCCTGGCAGGTGAACCCTGCCCGAAGCAGGCGCCTGCTTCTAGATTCCAACTTTAACTGTTGAGCTTGTAAAAAGATTTAGCAGTTCTTTTCCAGCATTCCCTGAGAACAAGTGTTAAAGGAGGGGGAAATGTTTCTGCCCGTGTGTTTGACATTTGAATTTCATTTGGCTCCAGCTCATCTGTATGAGCTGCTGTGCTCAGTATTTTTTCTACAGTTAGCCCCAGATCTTTTCTTTAAATAAAGGAAGGAAGGACTGGTACAAAATGCCCTTTTATTTCTGCTGCTCCATTAGAGAGGCCTGAGTGTGGCTGATTTCCAGAAGAGCATCACCTGAATTGTACACCCTCTTAAGAGGGCTCAGACTCAGCTCACAGCAATTGAAGGGTCTGCCATCCTCAGCTGCTTCACAGCATCTTGGCTGCTCTCTTGGTCCCACTTGCTGGTCCATGCACTCTCTTGCTTTCAGCTGGTCTCTGATCTGTGGATTCCTGCCAAATCCCCGCAAATCCTGGAATGATTTGGGCTGGAAGGGACCTTAAAGCTCCTCCAGCTCCAACCCCTGCCACGGGCAGGGACCCCTTCCACTAGAGCAGCTTGCTCCAAGCCCCTGTGTCCAGCCTGGCCTTGAGCACTGCCAGGGATGGGGCAGCCACAGCTTCTCTGGGCACCCTGTGCCAGCGCCTCAGCACCCTCCCAGGGAAGAGCTTCTTCCTGACATCTTGTCTAAATCTCCCCTCTAGGAAGCTGTAATGCCAGCAGCCTGCTCTGGCTTAGCTTCGGGACCGAATGAGCGAAGCAGGGATCTGGGGAGGAGGTGATGCTCGCGGGGTGCCCAGCCCCTGGGAAGTGCTGTAACCGCTGTGCCAGCTCTGCTGGAGAAACAATAAATAAGTAAAATAAAATAGACCTGGGTATAGTCAAAATATGTGGTAGTAGGAAAAGAAAACTTCTCTTGGAGCCAGCAGCTCAACAAGGGCTGGCTTGTTTTAGGGCTGTGTTGCTCCATGTAAGAATAACTCCTCCACGCGCCGGCGTCTGCTGCCAGTGAGAGCGATGGACTGGCAAAGAAATTTGCCATGCCTGGCTGTAACCAAGGTTCTGTTTGTGTTTCATTTTGAAGAATGACTGACGCCTTGTGGAAAACACTGAGAATATCCTGCTTCTGGAGCCCGGCGGGTGGATGGGAAGTCACATGGATACCATTAGTGCTTAGAGTGAGAACAGTATCGCGGCTTCGCAGAGCAGCTGCACAACTCCCACCTCTCTCAGTATGCCACACGTGTGACCTGGGGGGTCCCGACAGTCCAGGGCTAAAACCAGTTAATGTTTATTGTGTTATCATGGGTGACTGAACTGCGGCAGGTTTGGGCCGTCATCTGTGGTCAGAGGACCGAGGGATGAATTAGAACCTCCTCAAATCCCAGCCTTGCCACAGCAGCCCAAAGCTTTGGTGAAAGGTTTCATAGAAGCTGATGAACAAGAGGAAGGGACAGCTTTCAGTGCATGGATCTGCAACACAGCGTGGCCCTGTTGGTAGGAAATAATGCCTAAAAGAGCTGGCAAGAATGCGTTTGGGTGCTGCCAGCTTATTTTCTGCTTCTCATCTTCTCTTTGCAGTACACTGATGCGGAGGGCGAGGGTGACACCTACTACTATGAGTACCCCTACTATGAAGATGTTGATGAATCTGTAAAGCCAGAAGCTCCCACCGCCAAACCCAGCGCTCCCGAGGTGGCTGCAGGAGAGAGACCCGAAACCAAGCAGGTACCAATTCAATGGCAAAGATGTGGTTCACAAATGGCACCTCTGTAGAAGGGGAGGTGGAGGATGGTGCAGAAGGTTTGCTTTTGTTTCTGATTGTGGCGTCCTGTTCCTGTGATAGGACTATCCTGCTCCCACACCATCTCCGCATGGAGGGGACCCTGACAGGCAGACCAAAGAGGATACTACAGCGGGTGATCCCCTCGTGGACGAGTACAACTATGAGACCATTAACGAGGAGTACTTCACACCTCTGCCCTACGAGGATGTCAACTACAATGAAGAAGTAGACCCGCAGGGGGGGCTGACTGAGAACGCTGTGGAAGCCGAACTCCCCACGAGCACCGTCATCGCCTACAACGAGAGCGATGTAATTTCAGTGAATGCTTTTACCTTTCACTTTGTGGTTTTGGTGACTCGTGGTGTTTCAGAGCCCTGAGAGCCGCGGGGACGTGCTCACCCATGTGGTAAATCTGGCAGCGCTTTGGGCAGCTTTGGAAGAGGAAGTTTCTTGTAAAATATTTTCGCTCCAGATATTTCAGGGTGTGGAGCGCAGATATTGAGGGTTTAGGGAAGGATTATTCCCCTGGAAAAATGTGCTCATGCCGACATCTGCGTTTCCCTCCGCGAAGTGCTTGTGTGACAAGAAGAAAAATGAGGGTTGCTGTTAAAATCTAAGTAGAATCATTTTACTTCAAAGCTATTAATATAAATCCTTAACATGTTGATTTGCTGGAAAACATCAGTGTTTTTCATCTTGTCATTCCCACCGAACATCTTCAGGGGTTTAGATTGTAATGCTCAAAAAACCCATTTCAACACTAGGACCAGCCCTTGGTTTCAAACTCCTGCATCCACCAGAGTGAGGACCTCTGCTCTGTGCCACATCTGCTCAAAGGGGGGAGCAGTCCAGGTCCCGTGGCTGATGTACACCAAGCAGATGAATGTGGGTCTCGACTTTAGATGAGACTTAGACAAATTGCCCTGCAGCCACGTGCTGTGTAGCTCTCCATGTAAGGAAATAATGCTAGATGAGGCTGATTTTGCTATCCAGGAGGGGATAGCAAGGGGAGTTGACAGCAGGGTAGTGTTTCCTGGGAGGGAGGATGGCGCTTGGCAGAGTTTTGTGGTGGCTATGGGGGGACTCAGCACCCTGAGGCTGGTGATGCAGAGGGGTCGTGTCCAGCCAGTCGGTGTGGTGGAGGAGGAGGTTGAGCCACCCAAAATGATCTACAGAGAGGAACAGAAAAGGCTGCAGGATATCAGGGAAGTGAGCGCCAACCTGGGGGAACCCATGGATGGGAAATATTGCTGTTTCCTGACGAAGAGCCAGAAATCTTTGGCTAGGCTTGAACTTTCTAACAGAGAGGAATTAAAGATTGGATAGCGGGACCTTAGAAAAAAATTGGAAGAGGAAATAAGAGTCTCGAGGGCTGCTTTAGTTGTTAGGAAAAGGAAGTAAGAGGAGGAAAGGTCAGGTAGGGGAACACACAGTGAAGCTTTCCTATGTGAAAGCTCAACCCTCTCTCAGCAAAGCATCTCCCAGGGACAGAGTGCGACTGTTCCCCTCCAGCAGCTGCAGAGGAGGTGGCATTTGGACAGGGAAGGCTGCAGGATGGCTCCCGGGGTGGGAGCTTGCTCCGGTGAATCTCTTAGCTGAGGAGCAGAGCAAAGGGCACAGCTTGCCTGGTTGAAGGAGATTCCCATGCACTGAGGCAAAGGCTGATGCAGTGTGACATAGGGAAGAGTCCCCAGGAGTGCCAGCCTGGGGGACGAGCACCCAGGAGGATATGGATTGCAGGTTAAAACCTCAGAGTGGGAGCTGAGGGTCCTGCCTGCAGCCGGGAGCTCCTGGGAAATGAATCCTCTAATCCAGCAGCAGACCAGGCTGCTTTATGAGCAGTATGGAAGTGGGGATGGGGATCTCCTGCGTGGAATTGCCTGCCTAATACCTGTTATTAAGAGCAGGCTTCCAGCGGGAGCTGCTGTGGGGGCTGGAGAAGGTTGTTTGCTCTTTAGAAAAGGAGAGAAAAGTCCATTAAAAATCTCACAGGTGTTTTGGCTGGTTCAGGAAGCAAAGTGCTCATGGCCATGGGTTGTGCGCTCTGATTTCACCTCCCAGGCTCCTGCCCGCAGAGCCCCGTGCTGTTGGAGTTCACCTGACTGCAGTTTGGGAAGCCTTTAATTCCTGCGATGGGAATGAAAAGGGGATTTAGCTTTGTACAAGCGAAAGCAGTGCGAGAGGTTTGAGAGGCAGGAGCAGGCGCTGAGCCCTCCTGGGCTGGGGCTTCAGCCTGGCTCATAACTCCTGCTAAATGCCGGGGAAGCAATTCCGAGATTTAGGAGGCAGCGATACTCCTGAGAACAAGAGGAGCTGGGAGCAGATAGATTCTGCTCATTGCCTGCTATTCATCAGGCAGTTTGCTTTGCTTGTCCAGATGCATATACCAGGGCTTCATATCTGCATTGCTTCTCAGGGAGGACTAAAAGGAGATTTAAATGAAGCTGTTACCAGCAAAGCAGAGGCACAGCGTTCTGCACGCTGATTTTTGGGCCTCCTGTCTCCTTTGCAGACTGGTTGTAGTTGTCCAACAGCACTGTTCAGGAGATGATTTTTTGGGCTTTTATTTTGGTTTTCCTCCAAAGCACCTGCAGCTCTCAGCAGGGAGAACTTTGCTCCTCCTCTGCCCCCTTACTCAAGCAAATCTTCCCATGCAAATGGATTTTGGGGCCTTAATCAAAATATCATTCCGGACATTTTTGATGTTCATTTAAAGCAATGCAATCTGGAACAAGCTTGCTATGTTAAATCCAGAATCTTTGTAGCGAGATAAACAGGTTTTAAGGTTTCAAAGTGCAAACCCAGATAAAAGATTGCAAACAGGATAAAAGAGAGTGTGATAGCACCCAATCCATTTGAACAGCACAGAGGAAAAGTGATGCTAACTTTTCCGAGCCTTCTGATTGAGTAATTGCCAAGCTATAATTCCTGCAAAGACCGGTTGGTGCTTGCAAAGCTAAAGGAAGATGGGGTATCAGAGCAGTGGCTGCCTTAGCACCGGGGTTATTCTTATTCAAAACCTCTTGAATTTGGATGCAGATGCTTGTGCTCAGTGGTTCTGAGCAGCTTTGGCACCGAAACAAGGTCTGGAAATGATGGTGGCATTTAAGTGATTTTTGAATTTGTAGTAGGGAGGAGATCATTTGTCTGGGAAGCACTGGAAATAATTCAATTTATGGATCATTTTGGTCATTACCTGGATGGGAAAGAAACAAAAAAACCCATCAGCAGCAGCACATGTTCTTCACAGTGCTGCTCGGAGCAAATGATGCCAAGAGGCAGCTGCCTGCCAGGCTGCAGAAAGCACAGGGGGATGGAGAGAAACAAGGAAATTCTGATGCTTGTCTGGATGTCCTTGCCCAGCATCTGCTGCTGGAAGGATTCAGGAAGGATTCAGGGATTAACGCATCAGATTTGTGAAAAACCTCTGCTTCTGCTTTTTGCACAATTCCAGTCACAGTTTGGATCCCGGGATAAGCAAACAGGAGGTTTTGTAGAAGCGACCTTGGATTTTTCCACATTTCCTCCTGTAATCAGATACTCACAACAACAGATTGAGGGTTTGGTGGGCATTTTGACTATGAGACTGGATGTTAATAATCTTAACACCAGTTAATAATCCAGCATCTCTGATATCGAGGCTGTGAGAGACGAGGAGGGCTTGGAGTTTGAGGCTTCCGTTGCCTCTTTCTTCTGGTCTTTAGGGCTTTCAGGGCGCTCCTGATGCGAGCTGATGCTTTGTGCTCTGCTTTGTTTTCCTCACTCAGACTTTCCCTCAGTGTTATTTCAGGGATTGACAGAGGAATCCCAGGGAAAGCCAGGGTGGTTTTGACATAAAGATCCTCCCATCCTTCTTCCCTGCCCCTGGAAAACCCTTAGAGGTCCCTGGAGACTTTAAAACTCCAGAACTTTTCTTGTGCTTGTTCTTTACAGCTATTGTTGTAACACATCTTCCTCACATTGCAGACCCTGCGCCCCTTATTCCACCGTGCACAACCTGATGTGTTGCTGCTCTTTTGCTTCCAGGCTGCTCAGGGAGGAGATGACCTGGATAAAGATTTCACTGAGGAAACAATAAAAGAATATGATGGAAATTACTATGATAACTATTATGACCGAACAGTCTCTCCTGATATCGGCCCCGGCATGCCTGCCAACCAGGACACCATCTATGAGGGGGTAAGAGAGTTTATTTCCCATAGAAGGTGAGTCTGGCTCAAAATGTTTGTCACCCCATCATTAATAGCGTAAAGATCAGCCGTGCAAAAACCAGCGAGAGCATCTCACTTGGATTCATTCCCCTGCACTGCACGTGCTTTGCACGGGGTGAGGAGGTGCCTGTTTCTGTTCTACACGAGCATCAGTATCCTTTCGGGGCAGAAGTTGGTCCAGGATCTCCGGATCCTGCTCAGAGCAGTGATGCTGGTGGGGGTGATGTCCTCTCTGACTCTGGTTTTGTGTTTCCCTTGTGTGCTGCAGATCGGTGGCCCACGGGGGGAGAAGGGACAGAAAGGGGAGCCCGCGATTATCGAGCCGGTAAGGATCGAATGGTGTTTTGGTGTTAGTGTTTTCCCAAGGGAGAAGTCCAAGGTGTATGTTTGGTGTGGCCTGGGGTGCTCTGGTACGGCTGGGAGGAGGATTTCCCATGGAGGAATTACTCGGTTCATTTAAACACTTTAAATGCAAAATACTGTACATTTTTCTTTTAAAAGCCTTCAAGCAGTGACTGAAATCATGAAGAAGCTCAGTCTTTCCCATGAAATCTCTTATGTACCAGAATAAACCCCGGCCTTTCAGAGGGGAAGCATCAGGCAGAGGGCAGGTCTCACATCTCTGGAGGTTTGAAGTGCCCTCAGCTCGCAGTGACCCCAGCTCCCCAAGTGCTGGTGGCTGAGTCACATCCTGACCTGAACTTGCGGCTTGGGATTGGCTTTAATTGTGCCACTAATGAATTAATCTCTGTGGAAATGAAGTGGTTCTCCCAGCACACAGCTGTGGGAGAGAATGGGTTTGCTCCTGCTCCAGGGTCCCATCAGCTTTCAGAGAAATCCCATGTCATCTGGAGCGGAACCCAGCTCTCTGTGATCTGTCCTGGCCTGTTTCTGGGGTTGTTTTTCTCTCTAAAGAGCTGCCTGTGCCCTCTGCAGTCAGCAAAAACTGTGGGTGCCCAACTGAGCACCCTGTTACGTGAGGATGGAGCCACTCTGGGGCCAGCTGGGGCTTGCTCACAGGTACCCACTGGGCAGAGCAAGAGGCTGGGGGTTGATGGCCACGTGTGTGTCCCCTGTTGGGTACCAGGATGCTGAGGTGCTCCCATGGGTGCTCCTCCCAGGCTGGAGCTGGGGCTGCAGGTCCTTGCAGCCGCCTCCCCGCATGCTCCCACGCACCAGCAGCTCAATTAACCAGCAGCTCAATTAACCTCGTTTCTCTGGCACGGGCCCAGTGCAGCAGCACTTCCCATCAGTTATTTCTCTTTAATTCTTCCTCCCTTTCCTTCTCTGACCGACATTCTGCTGGGGGAGCTGGGCTGCAGCAGCAGGGCTGGACAAGCCTGAGCTGAGCATCTTGTAAAAGCTTTTCTGACCTTCCCTTCCCTCTCTTCCTTCCTGGGGCTCGCTCCCACCCTGCGGACACAAGGAGTGAGCAGTTTGCTTACCAAAGGTGTGGGAAGGGTGGGGGGCCTCTGAACCCCAGGGAAACGATGGCAGAAACCAGCCTGCGCTGCGCAGAGCCCATCGGAGAGGCTGCAGAGCCAACAAAACAGTTAAGTTTAATCATCCAGAAGGAATTTGGCTGCCTTCGCTGTTTCAAAACCCTGGAGCATGCATCGCTTGTGCCAGAGAGTAAACAAGAGCAAATGCCGCCCTGTCCCTCGCCGTGCGGTCCCTCTGCAGCACAAACTCGGGTTCGCTGCGCTCTTTAGCTCTCTTTTTCCGATGGGAGCTGCAGCAGAGGGGGAAGAAGCCCAAAGGCGTTAGTGGGGTCCTGCAGGGTTTGTTCTCCGTTCCCTTCCACCCTCCTGTCCTTCAATCCTTGCTCGGTGCTGACACTTGCTGGAGACAGCGGGGCAGCACAGCTGCAGCGTGAGGAGGGCTGAGCTGGGGGCGGATGGATGGTGGGGACCCCCCATCCTTGAAGGCTCCAGGCTGCCTGTGCTCGGGGGGGCCCTGGTGCTCCTGCCTGCCCCGGGCAGGGGGCGATCAGCCTTTGCACACACCTCTGTGTGCTGCAACCAGTGTCTGGGCTGTTTCTGTGACGGGAGTTGCCCTTGCGGGTAGCCCCTGGGTGCTGACCGAGTGGAAGCAATGCTCTTTTCCCCTGGGACAGTCCCAGCTCCATGGTTTGCTTGCTCTACCCCCAAGGCATCGCCCTTGGTGGCATCCCCCCCCCAAACCAGTCCTGGTCCCCAAACCCTCCCACTTTTCCATTGCTCCTGTTGATGAGCAGTCATATAAACAGTGGTGGTTTCTTGCCAAGGAGAATCTCCAGATGTCCCTAAAGCTTGAGCTCAACGTAAACCAACAGATAAATATGGGAGGATGCCAAGGATGTTTGCATTGCAGATCGGCTCATTAGCCCCAGCCCTTACCCCACGCTGAGGAGCGGCCCCAGGCTCTGCAGCTGGCCGTGGGAAGCGGAACCTCAGCATGCTCAGCCCATGGCATGGTCACCCAGCAGCCCACGTATGTCCTGGGGAGACCTGTGTGGGCTGTAGCCCTCCATCAGCCCAGACACAATTACTGGTGCCTGGTTTAGAGCCTGCCACAGCAAAATGTGCCATCGCTGGTGTCAACAGCGATGGACCTTGGGGGTTCCATATGGGAAAAGGTTTGTTGGGACCTCTGGGGTTCCCTGCACGATGTCTTCATCGTTTGCCTGAAAAGGAGCCAGTGCTTAGTGGATGTCCTGGGGGATGCTTTCTCCACCAGCATCTTCTCGGTAGCTTCCAACAGCAAAGGGCTGACCCTTAGTGCAGGTCGGAGGAATGCTGCGTAGGGCTCACCCTAATTCCCACCCAGAGGAGAGGGTCCAAGGCAGGCAGGAAAACCGCTGTCAAAATGGGCACAGGGTGAAGCCTGCGACCTGAATTCTTTCCTGGTGAAGAACGGCTGTGCAGGCGCTCCCTTCTGTGATGGCAGCAGCAGCAAATTTCCCCTCACACTTCCAAGTGAGCTGAGAGCCAGTTTTTATACGAGGTGGTAATGAGTCGCATGGACACTGGGAGAGACAGAAAACAGCACTGGCCACGCGTTAGTGGTGCAGAAACACACATCCCACCAATGGAAGCAGGGATGGTTCATGTTTTACCCCTTCTTTTGCTCCTCTGGGCTTAGAGACTGTGGCTTTTGGGGCAGGGATGCCTGGATTTCCCTGCAGCCTTTTCAGATGGGTTCAGCTGGGCCCTCTTCTGCTGCAGTGGCTGCCACGGGGTCAGCCGAGGCTTTTAGCACCGGAGCTGAGTCCAGGAGACCGGCCAAGGGTGACCTAAGGCCAGTCCCCACACTTGTTTCCTCCTGGCTGCTCCCGTATGAACTCACTGCTCATCTGTAGGGTTTTACAGGCAGATGTCATCCCACAGGACAAGTGTCCCTGTTTGCTGCCTGTGAACTGGGCAGTGCTGGGGTGGCTTTGGCTCACCCTGGCTGCTGCTGGGGTCACGGTCACTGGCCCAGAGGGAACAGGGTCGTGCTCACCATGGGGCTCTCCCCAGCAGATTGTCCTGATGCTGTCAGGAAAGCATTTGCTGGGATTATGGAGAGGTTTCTTTCCTGCCTCTTACGTCTCCGTGAGGAGGGGAGGGAGAAAAAACTCGACTCTACTGAGTACGTGATAGACCTGATTTAAAGTTATGACAAAATATTTAGATTAAAAGCACTGGAATAACATTATTCTACCATTTTGCCCACACAGTGATTTCCTGGGTACACAGATAAATCACAGCATGCAGGCTGCTGGGAAAGTCATTTTAAACCCCCACTATTTGATTATTAACATGGGGTTTTTTTAAGCTGCTTGGATCTAGAAACAGCTTCTTCCTGAAAAAGATCTTTTCTCCTGCACCAGCACCATCCAGGCTGGATGTGCCCCAGGGCTTGCCCTTTGCTGGCCATGTGCTGAGGGCGAAGGGTTGCGGTTGGGAAGGTGACCCTGTGCCGGGTGAGGGTGGGCTTGGGGCTGGGGCTGTTTTGCTGTGCCCTGTGTGATTTAAATAGATGGTATCTGGTTCTTCAGTGGGCAATGCCCCTTGTGCCTCTCATCCAGAGGGAGCAGAGACGCTGCAGCTCGGGGATACCCACACCCAGCAGCAGAGCTGGAATACTGCAGGGTAGAGGAGGCGTTGGGCTTTCCGGCCCTGGGGGCAGAGTGACCGTGAGGCTGTGCCTTGCTAATGGTTCTGTCTTCTCTTCCATTGCTCAGGGGATGCTGGTGGAAGGCCCCCCCGGACCCGAAGGCCCAGCAGTAAGTGTCCCTTTGTCTGCACCGCAGGGTGCTGATGTACGTGGAGGGCTCCATGTGCCACCGGCCCAGGGCTCTGTTGCTTCCAGACACCCAGCAAGGGTGCAGAGAGCTCTGGGTCCATTTCCTGGTGCAAAACTGAAGAGGAAGCTCTAAGCAGCTTATTTTTTCCCTGTCTTTTCCATGCTAGGGTCTTCCAGGACCTCCAGGACCAACTGGACCTGTGGGCTTAATGGGTGACCCTGGGGAGAGGGTGAGTACCCGTGTTTTTTTCCTCTTTGCGTCATTTTGTGTGTGCAAAGTGGGGCTGTAACTTGGGGTTTGCATCTCTGGTTTTGATACCACTTCAAATGAGTTTTGTCACTGGCAGCAACTGCTTTGTAAACTGCTGCCTGCAGAAGCCTCCAGCTCTGCGATGTCTCAGCTGTTCCCAAAGCACTTTTGTGGACCAGGGCCCCGAATCCCACATTTTAGCACCATCCTTTGGTCAGAATTGCATCTTTGTTCATTATTGCTGGGTCCTCACCTGGGATCAGGGCTGATCTGCGGTTTTGGGAGCTCCTGGACTGAAGCCTGGGGTCACTACGTGTTGCACCAGCACCATGTGAGCAGCAAAATGTGTGTTTGGGATTGCTGGACATTAAAACCCGCTCTGTGAGCTGACTCTCTGAAATGACCCTTGTACCAACACAAGCTTTTGCTTTCGTTCACCCTGTTCTAGCCTATTCCCCCTCCCTGGCAGAGACAGCCAGGCAAGCAGGTCCCTGTCTGGTACCCCATGGGACCAGGCTGCCCATCGCCTCCAGCACTGCACCCAGCACAGGGATTGTGCCTTGACATCTAGTGGAACGCTCACCATAGCGCCGACGGCCTCTGGCTTTGCACAGGAGCTGAGATGGGATCATTCTTGGCTGCTGGAGCAGCTCCGTTTGGGCCCCTGGAACTAGAGGAGTGCCCTTGAGCAATGCTGGTTTGGGTGATGAGCACCGGTGTGGGCTGCGCTGGCAGGAGCAGAGTGGTTCCTGCCCGGTGCAGCCCAGCGGAGCAGTGCGTGCTGCAGGCAGCGGTGCAGGGGCCGTACGGACCAGCAGCAGTCACTTCGCATGAGTAAATTCATTGATTTCAGCACTTTGTGAGCAAAACAAATGGAGTTTGGAGCCTGACCGCGTTCGGGTGCTTTGGTGCATCTTGATGTCGAGTGCAGCCAGATACGCTCTCAAAATAGCTTCTGGTGTTCTGCTGTTTCAGTGGGCTCCCAGCAGTGCTGACAGCAGCCTCCCCTGGAGCTGCCTGAGGCATCCCCACGGTCCCGTTAGTGAAAAAGGCAATCCTGTGCCTTGCTCCAGGTGGGTTTGTGGAGGCAGGCTTGGCTGGAAGCCCGTTTTGCCAGAGTTCTTCCTGGAAAGCTCAGGAGGGAGGGGGCCGGCAGGGACACAGATCACAGGAGGTGCTCCTCAACACGAGCTGTCCCAGCTTTTCCCTTTCCAGAAACCCAGCCGTTCCCTTTCCTGTCCGATGTACCCCGGAGCTGTTGTCCTTCCCTAGTGCTGCCCTTGCTGTCCTTCATCTCCCAGAGAGGTGGTTCTCCTCAGCAATAAGGAAGAGATGGGAAACTGCCCCTCTGCAGTTGGTGCTCTTCCAAATTATCCCCTTCGGGTGGGTTTGGAACCCATGGGACCCGAGTGCCTTCCCTGGGGCAGTCTCCTTCCTCCAGTGGAGGACAAAGCAACCAGCTGGCTCCAACCCTTCATTATTCACCTCCCAGCCCCATGACACTGGCATTGCAAAGTACAACCACTGGGAGAAATAAAACCACTGCTGGCGTGCACTGGGAGGTGTCTGCTGTGGGTTTAAGGTGTACTTGAGGAGACTGCTTCAGCGTTGGGATGCTCCTGTGGCAACGGCTCTAACCTGGGCCCTGTATTTCTTTAATGAAGGCTCTTTGTCGCCTTCTCGGTCCCTGGGGACTTGCTTGGAGCCTGCTGGCTCCCCCAGAGCAGTGCTGGGGAGACCCCACCTCACCTGCCCTCCTGGTGTGTGTTACTGGGTTTTGATGGAGCAGTAATAATGCTTCTTGTGGTTGTGACATGACTGAGAACGAGAGGCCCTGACTGTGCTCCATTGATCGGTGCCTGCAAGCTCAGAAAGTCAATAGGCAGCTGCAGGCTCTGCCCATGGCCAGGAGCCAGGGCCACCACTCAGTGAGGCTGGATTAACCCCTGAGACACCGCAGCACCAAGGAAGGCCTCTGCCTCCTGGGGTGTGGGACTTCAGAGAGGATGGGCAAGGTCCCAGCAGTGGCTTGCACCTTGCAGTGGTCTGGGATTAGTCAAAAGAGCTGTGTGGCTTCATCAGGCTCTTGGTGGGCCTTCATCCTGGAAGGGTCCTATGTGTTGCCTAGCTTTGTCCTTGTCTTCCCTTGATGTGCTGCTTCTGCTCCCAAGTGCTCGGTTGCCTGGCAGGGTGGATGCTGCAGGCAGGGTGGATGCTGCAGGCAGTCTGTGCTCCCGCCCTTGGTCCAGGCAGATGCAGGCGTTTGGCCAGGCTCCTGTGGAGTGGCCGTGCAAAGCCAGGCAGCAGCAGACACGTTGTCCCCGAAGATGCTGCTCCACACCCTGAAACGAGGCGTGATTTACATTCTAGCATATCCTGCTTTTTTGTGTGGCCAGAACAGAATGTAATACAGCATATTGTGCATAGAGAATTGATGAACTTGCAGAGCCAGGAGCTGCAACTGCATTAAAATACTCCTTTTCAATTACAGCAGCTCCTCTTTTAATTTGTTTATTATTAACCCTGCACATAGCTCATGAATTTACATGACACTTCAATGTGTGCGGCGAGGAGCATTTCCTATGCCTACGTCTGATAGAAAGATTTCTTATTTGCAATCAGGCAGGTGCACTGAATTAATATACCAATAATATTCAGCTATGGTAATATTGGCCAACACTCATTTAGCTCTGTTTTATTCGTCGTGTCAGTTTGTTCGTTTATCCCACAGCACAAAGAAGAACTTGTGCCACCGGGCAAGCTGCGGAGCGCTGGTTGTGGGAGGTTTCGGAGGACTCGTCTGGGAGGAGGGCGGTTTAGGGTGCCTTGGGTTTCTCTGAGCAGTGGGAAGAAGGAAATAAGGCGCTGAGGAGACCAGCAAGCTCTGTGATGGGTGCTCTGCACTGGAATGAAGAAAGTGGAATGGGGGAAATGTGCTCCTTTTGAACGTGATGAGCTGCAGCGTTAGAGCAAACTGCAGCTCTGCACCAGCTCTGCTTCTGTGCCTGGAAATCCGGGTATTGGGGTGCTCTGGGCTTGATCAGCTTGTCCATGGGGAAGGCTGATCACAGAATGAGAGCTGTAACTTCCAAGACCATACAGTCATTGTGTCCCAAAGGATTTATTCCCCCAGCGACAGGTTTGCATCTCAGAAGTGTAATAGGATTCCTAAAATCCTCATTGGGGTTCTAAAAGGCTTGATGTGTTCAGGGTGCCCTTTTTACCACCAGTGAACACTGCTGGACCTACAAGACCCCGAATGCTGCAAGGGATTCTGTTGCAGAATCTTCTGACCAGGGCTGAAAAATAGGCTGAGAGAGACACTTAAAGCAAACTCGGGCTCCCTCGGTACTGTGGGCTGCTGGGCACCCCTGTCACTGCCTGCTGCCTGAGGAGCCTCAGCACTAGCACTGAGGTTTCAGTGTAAACATTGCCTTGAAATATTGCATTAGTGTTTGCACTCAGCGTGGCATTTTAGAGCGCTGCACCAAATGGAAGTTGAAGTCCCCATCCCTGGCTGCTATATATCAGCAAATCTCTATTTACATAATGAGTGACACAGATTTACACCAGCTGAGGGGCTGGCGTGCTGCGTTTCTGAAAGGCATTCATGAATTTCAATTTACAAAGTGCTTTATGGGGTTGATTTTCCTCCAGCCCATTGCCCCCCACTGCTCCACCCCACAAGGAAGAGACCTCGCACACCCAACGTGGAGCAAAGGGAGGTGTTTATGTATCGAAACATTGCATCGACGTTTGTCAGGCAGAGTGCGTATAGGGAGATAAATAAGCTCATTCCTGATCCATCATTTGCTGGACTTGGAGTTAAAGGAGAAGAGAGAGAGGGAACGAAGTTTATTATAGAAAATGAGTCTGGCCTAAATTATTTATTGTGCTTCTGCTCCAGCAGATGGGCCTGGCCCCTGCACCGCAGCAGCGGAGTCAAGAGCTCCGGCGTCAGCCAGGCTGAGCAAACAGCATGAATGCAACGTCGTGAGCTTGCCCTGAAAAATGGGTACCCCGGTGTGCTGTGCAGGCTCCCTTCAACACCCAGCCTGCTGCTGGGTTTCTTTCTTTCCCTGCTAGCTCCCTGGGCAGTGCTGTTATTCTGGGCTGGTTGTGGTGCAGCCCTTGGCTCTGCCCTGTAATTGTGGTGTGGGTCCAGGCATGGGCTGGCTGGGGCAGGGTGAAGCACAGCAGCCCTTCACCCCCACCCCGGAGCTGGGCTCTAATTTAGTGCTTGAGTGTTTTGGGTCCCTTTTAAAGAGGGATGTGATGAGGGGAATGTGAAGTTGAACGTGACATAGAGGGGAGGGAAGAACAGGGAGCAAGAAGATGCACCCACATCTTGGTGGAAGACAGTGGGGCAGGGATAAAACACCAGATGCTTTGGGTTGGTTGGTTGGTTGTTTAAAACTGTTCTGATTTTTAGGGATCTTGTGACATGTTTCTGTTTCCCTTATCCCTTTCCCACCTTTAATCACCTCCCTTTGCCTTGTGGGGTGAGTGTGCAGCTTCCTGGGTCAAGGCCTGGCTCTTTGGTGTCCCTGTAGATTGTCCATAGATGTCTCTGATTTGTGGCAGGGTTTGATTTTTGCTTTTATTTGGTGTCTGCAAGGGCTGGAGGGCATCAGGCAGGTCAAAGAAAGCAGGAACTAACATAGGCACCTGTTGCTTGCCCTTCCAAGAGCTCTGCTTCTCCACAGAAGGGTTTATTATTAGTGTTTACTGATGAGGGGAGCGTCCAAGTACTCGAGCTTGAGCTGTTGGCCAGGCAGCGCTGCCTGCCTTGCCATGGACCCAGCACCAGGGTCCTCTTGGCCTCTCTGGGATGTGATGAGCTGTCTTGCCTTCAGCTCCTTGAGCTGCTGTGAAACTGTAATCAGGCATGCGCATTGAGTAGTTGGATGTCATCCTCATTGCATGTAGGCTTGTTGGATGGATGTGCAAATTTGGATTAACTTCAACTTCTTGCCAAGTACGCAACGGGGAATACAAATAATCTATGGGCTGTCTAAGGAAAATTGGCCATATTTGATTATTTATAACTTCATCAATAGATCTTTTACTGCATGCTTGTTTCTTTAGTTGAGTTAAAGAGACTCAACTGATGTTAATCAGCACAGCTCCATGGAGATCCTCAGAGTCCTGCTGATTTACAGCCATTGACAGGATCACTCACTCCACTGTAGATAGAAGTAGCCTCATAGGACTAACAGAAAGACAGAAGAGAGAAAAATGCAATGACCCAGACGACTGAACATGTGCAGAAATGCATTTATCTTTCCACGTTTCTATCTCACTGAGTTATGAAGTTTCATATATATTTTTAATAGGTTTTAACAGACCCAACTAAACATTGATTCCATTAACTTGGAACATTGCAGAGACTTTAATTGCTCACTCAAAAATTGCATATGGCAGACTCTGGAAATACAGAGGCCAGGATGTAACAAGAGGGAATCACTAAGGAGAATGTGGGCTTCCACAAAATCTGCCATAGCATTGGGATGCCCACACACTCATCACCTGCCTGTCAAGACAGGGAGCCTTTTGTATCACGACATAAACCTTTGCAACCATGACTACTTACATATGGACATGACTAAAATGACACCATAGACGTTTATTTCTATTCTTGTTTCTTGTAGGGGCCCCCTGGTCGCCCGGG
Organism: Pezoporus flaviventris; assembly: GCF_033815535.1. Lineage (NCBI taxonomy): Eukaryota > Metazoa > Chordata > Aves > Psittaciformes > Psittacidae > Pezoporus > Pezoporus flaviventris. The sequence goes on from NW_026892645.1 coordinate 1,005,777, forward strand.
TCTCCCAGGAGCAGATGGTTTGCCAGGACCACCAGGGACAATGCTCATGCTGCCAGTAAGTACAAGCATTTAAATGAGTTGGCTTCTTGGCTTTGCTACTGCTTAGTCCCTGTTCTTGTAGAAGTCTCCCATCTCTTTTACATCAAGGGCGCATTTTCCTTGGTGGAAAAGATGGGTCCAGATGGTTGCCCTGGTAAATTTACTTTCTGGAAAGCACTGTAACTTCTGCATTGGTCAGAAGCACAGGGCAGCTAGGTCAAAACTTCCAGAAGGGATGAATAAGCTCAAGTGTTTGTGACTGGGCATGGTGCTGGAGAATAAGAGTCATAAAGAAGCAACTGAAGACAATTCCAAGAGCAGAACCCTTCCTCCTGCCTCAAACCACTTCAAAGCAGGTGCTACAGTTGTAAGCACCTGAATGAACTGGTCTCTTCTGATGGCCTGTGCTTAATGTGCATTGAAGCCAGCAAGTACCAAGTCAGCCTTCTTGGTCCTGGGATGCTTAAAGGAATAGTTATATTTTGTGTCTGCTCTGATGGGAGAAAACCCCATGGAAACCAGCTGCTGCAAATGAGTGGTTAGGTACCAAAGGGGAAGAGTCTTTAGTGAAAAACCACAGTGCTCTTGTCCGGGCTCCAAATGGGAGGGTGATACTTGTGTAGGCTCCTGGCAGGGTGCCTGGGACAGCTTGGGCCGAGTGCTCAACATGGAGCTTAGCTGGCCATTACAATAGGTTTGTTGGTCCCTACAGTAACCAACTGTAGGCCTATAAATTGCATCTCTTTGAAGCTGCTTGCCAAGTTCCTGTGGTCATGTACCTAGCGCCAACCAAGCGAAAGGCAGGGGTGAAACGGAGGTGAAAGAACTGTCCAAGTAGGTTCTGCAGCCCGGGGTCCTTCTTGCAAAACCCCAAATGCACCCCAAATGCACATGCAGTTCAGCAGGAGAAGGGTGTGTGTCCCGGGAAGTGGGCTTGTAGCTGTTGGGGGTGGCAGAGGCAGAATTAAACACAAAACTCCTTCCCCTTCAAGTTTGGGAAAATAAACCAGTAAAGCTTGGGGTTTTAAAGTCCTTTGTACGCTGAAGGATCCTGGCTTGAACAATAGGCCAGCCTCTGCTCTTTGAAGCACACTGCCATGCTTGAGAAATACAGCCTTTGTCCTGGGGCAGAGAGGCAGCTAGAGCCAAATAACCTGGTGCAACCCCATCTCCGGGGGTCTCCCGGCCAAAAGCATCCACATGGGGAATATCAGCCCTGTGAGAGCTTTGTGTTCTGTGTTGAGGGGTGGTGTGTGAGGTCCCTACAGCCCGGAGCCCGCAGTCCCTCTCACTGCGTGTTGCTCTGAGCTGGTACAGTCTGCTCTGTGGGCACGGGCACGGGGATCAGTCGGGGTGTTCCTGTGAGCTGGTGACCCAAGGGCACAGTGGTCCCTTGGATGGCATGGTCTGGAAGAACAGCTCTGGTGCTGGGCTGGTCGCGGTGAGCGGTTGTTGAGGGCTCAGGCCAGGGGGAGGCTGGAGGGACAGCAACCCTGCAACCTGCTTTCTGCATCTTGTTCCCATCAGTTCCGCTTCAGCGGAGGAGGAGATGCCAGCTCTAAAGGACCTCTTGTTTCAGCCCAGGAGGCTCAAGCCCAAGCCATCCTGCAGCAGGCCAGGGTAAGTGAAGGCTGGTGGGGATGTCTCTTGCAGCAGGTGCCCGAGGAAGCGGAGGAGCAGGATAAATGTGGCAGAGATGTCTTGCACCATCCACGGTGCTTGGGGCTCGCTTCGGCACAGGCTGTTGAGATAAGCTAAAAAGCAAATTATTTCACCCTTGAATGAAGGGTGTCCCTGCCCGTGGCAGGGGGGTTGGAACTCGATGATCTTAAGGTCCTTTCCAACCCTAACTATTCTATGAGTCTATGAACTAAAGCTCACTGGCATCTCCGCCCAGCTGGGGGGCACAAGCCCCTTTTAGGTTTATAACAAGGGTTTTGGCTTAGCTGATGCCATTCTGGTTTCCATCCAACCCCTCTCTTACAAAGGAGTTTGACCTTATACACATTCAGGTAGAGTACAGAGCGCTGATGCCACCAGCCACTGCATATTCCCGTCCATGAATGTTGCTCTGAGGATAATACCAGTGGGTTGTGTGTCTGGTGTTACCTTCTCAGTCCCAATTTTCCTAATTTCAAGCCTGCCCACAGTTTTCCATCAGCATTTTCTTTTGCTGGGAATGTGACCGGATGAGAGCTTCATGAGAAGCATCTGCTTGCTCAGGCTCTCTGGTTTTGTTCTTTGTTTTCTGCTTGTTGAAAATTGGGCCTGTAATGAAGAGCCCAAAGAGCCTCCCTCCCCTCCCTCCAAATCCTTTTTCTCTCTTTTGGTTTTGTTGGGTTTATTTATTTGAATCGATGTTCAGTTTAACAAACAAACAAATCCCGGGCGGCTTCTGGGCTGCGGATGAAAAGTTGGATAATTCCATAAAGGAAAAAACCCATCTATTTCTTGGTTAACTTCAACCTATTGTTAGATAATTCCAGCTGAAAACCCTGATACCAAAGCAGAAAGGGAAATAAATTGCTTTTGTGGGGAAGCTACAGGATGGCAGGAATGGAAGAGGAATCCTGCAGGGGAAGGACATCTTATTTCCTGTTGGGGGGTAGTTTTTCTTGTTATCGGTGTTAATTACATTTTCAGGTTGATTTATTCCCTTTAAATTTGGGTTTCATGAGGCAGCACTCGCTGTCCCAGCTGCCTGCATTTCAGAGCATCTCCCTTTTAATGGGGTGTTGTGAAAGGATGCCACAACACGTAGCATTTGTGCAATATTTATGTCATTCCAAGTGCAGTTGCGGGTAGATTTTAATTACTGGAGTACACAGATAATTACAACTCTTTGAGTGTTCAATTGTCACGAGGGAGCGAGTTGCCTGAGTGATGCTTTAAAGTGTGGACCAGCCCCATTACCCACCATGGGGATTACTGACTTGATGCATGGTTCCATGACTCCTCAATTACGGAGCTAAAAGCCCCCGGGTGCAAATGGAATTGTTGTTCTGTTCACAGGGTATTAAGTAGTAACTAAAGCAAGGGAAAAACTCCTCCAAAACTGAACCCTCAGGATGGTAAAGAAAGAAATCCTCCTAACCCGGACTGAGATCATATTTACCTTAAATGGTTTGTTGCCAAAAGCATGCATGTAATAGTGTCTGTATGTAATGATGGAAAAGGGGATATGGGCTGCAGAGGCAGCTTCACATCTGGTTTAGATGCAGGACCCTCACCCCTCCACGTGGCAGGGTCTGGGCCAGGGTTTGTCTGTACACACCCATGGCTGCCCCGTCCCTGGCAGCGTTCAAGGCCAGGTTAAACAGGGCGAGAGCACGTGGCTGGTGGCACCGTGGTGGCTTTGTCCCGCTGCAGCAGCGAAGCAGGGGCACCAAGTGAGCAACGTTTCTCTTTGTGTTGCAGCTGGCGCTGAGGGGACCAGCAGGTCCAATGGGTCTGACGGGGCGGCCAGGCCCCATGGTAAGTGAACGGGGAAATGAGCATGAGCAGAGCCATGGGTGCTCTGGTTACCTGCATGAATGGCTCTTTAACATGGTGTGATCCTTCCCTCTGGCTCTGCTATGGAAAAATGTAATAAATCCTGTTCTGTGTCCAAAGGGACCCCCGGGCAGCGGAGGACTAAAGGGAGAAGCTGGAGAAATGGGACCTCAGGTGAGTATGGGCATAGTGGGCAACCAGGAGATCTGGGGGAAAGGAGGGCATGAAGCCCTGCTTTAGATGCTGTTGTGAAGGAGCGAGTCAGTAACCCAATGCCAGCTGAACATGAGTGGGAACATCTGCTTTGCATATAAATGTATCCAAATGCAGACTGGAGACATAATTTTAAGCTAGCAGTGTAAGATTCTGCAGGTGGATGGCCTTCCCTTCCCTTCCCTTTCCTGCAGAGACATCCGTGGGGGAGTCCTGTAAGCATGAGCTGGGTTGGAGTGTGAGGAGTTTGCTGATGTTCAGGAAATTGTTCCCCCAAGCCGTAAATCCTGGAATAAAGGGAAATTCCCACTTTCTAATAGTGGGGGAAGTAATTTGTCTCCACTGCATGGAGCTGCTTGCAGGGCAAAATCTTCCTCGTGCAGAGATAGTCGGTCCTGAGCCTTCCCTCTGTATTTGGAGCCATGGGCTCTGCTTGAGGACTCCACATCCCGTTTCATAGCCCCGGTGACCCGGGCAGCCCCAGCAGCGCTGGGTTCCCCTGTTGTGCCTATGGGTGATGATGCAATTCTTCCTCTCTCCTTGATGCCTTGCAGGGTCCACGAGGCATCCAGGGTCCTCCCGGTCCGGCAGGGAAGCCAGGCCGCAGGGTGAGTGTCCCGGGAGCTGCGCTGGCGACTGCGGGAGCCGCGTTCCCTGCTAGAAACTGTTTCTGCTGCCAAACAATTCCTGAGCACCGAGAGCGTTGCACAAGAGCAGGCTGGTGGCCAGCGGTGCCTTGTCCAGGAGCTCTCTGTGCATCCGGGCAGCGCAATGAGGATGGGAGTTAAGGGCTGGGTGGTGTGGGGAGAGCTGCAAGTACGCGCTCCCCGTCTTTTGTCCTCGTTTTCTTCTCCTCTGTGCTGTTGAGGTTGTGGCTGCATGAACAACGGGCTGGTTTGGACAGTGCTGAGGTCTCGGTAGTGCACAAGGAGGGTCCAGGCCCTGGGGGTTCTGGAGCTGGTATAAATGGTGCTCATCTGCTCTGCCGACGTCCCTGATGCTGATTTCCATTTCACACCATCCTCTGGCTCATCGGTTTGTCAGAGGAAGGAATGAGAAAGTCTTTTGTGTGACCCACTTCTGGTTTCCCGAGCATATTCCAATTTGTGAATGTAGTGATTATCATCTCTTCAAATGTGCTGCGAAATGAGGATTTCAAATTAAAATCAAGGACCATGTCCCAGCATCCCCTGTAGTGAAGCAGCTTTGCTGCCATGTGTCTCACACCAGGCTGAGCCCGGGATGCTCCTTCCAAACCAGACCAGCACGTTTTCCTTCCCAAGGGAAGCTGTTCCCCAGAGAGCTCTGGCTTAAATAAAGCTTCACTCGGCCGCAGAGCAGAGAGCAGATGTCCCTGGTCCTGCCCTGCCCTTTGTGTTGGACTTTGCTTTTCTCTGTTGCAGGGACGAGCTGGCAGCGACGGTGCCCGGGGAATGCCGGGACAGACAGGACCAAAGGTACCACCATGTACTGATGTGCTCTTGGAATCCACATCTGCTCTTCAGCAGTGAGCTCTGAGGGACCCTTGGCAGGAGCCCACCTTGCTTGGAAGAGGTGGTTGAACTGATGCCAGGGCTCCATGTTTGAGAGGGAGAAGTTAGATGCACACCTGGAAGGCACAATAGCAATCCGTGTTTTCCTTTCATGTTTTTAATTGCTGGATCCTCTTAAGAATGAACTGTGCTCCCTTGGCTGCCGTTGGAGAGCAAATACTTTGGAGTGCCAATTATGGAAAAGAAACAGGAATGAGCAGTTGGAAATGTCCTAAAATACAACTACAACCCCCCCACCCTATTAACTGGGTGAGGAAATGGGGAAGGCATGGTGAGGAATTTTAATGCCCTGTAGTTTTATTTGAGACAAAATCCCTTCATTCAGCTGTGATCTGCTGGTGTTATCAAGCAAGGAAGAAGCTGTGCCACTGAAATTGAATGCAGAGAAAGTTTGCTCAGGGAATCGTGTATTAGAAGGTTTAAGTACTTTATTATGTAGATACTTAAAGCTGGAATAGATGGGGTTTTGATATAGAGACAGGAGACTGCAAATCATTTATCTGGTAAAGTGCTTTAATGAGCGTCGACTGCCCTCAAAGGAGGGATGCAGGGAAGAAGGGGAAGCAAAATAACAAGGAGCACTGGGAAGGAGAAGGAGATTTGCAGTGAGCAGAGGCAGAGCGATGCTCCAGGGCCTGCCAACAGGCAAGAGCTGCCCATTGCCCCGGGTGCACCTCGGCCTGTCCTCCCAGTTGTAAAGATACGCAACAGGAGGTGGAAGCGTGAACTAAACTGGTTTCTCTTTTAGGGTGACCGAGGGTTTGATGGCTTGGCTGGTTTGCCTGGTGAGAAAGGAAATAGAGTAAGTTACTTCCACTTGTCCTCTGGCCACTGTCTGGAGTGAGCCCGTGGTTGGGGAGTGCTGGGAGGAGGACAGCTACTGCTGGGGATGAGCCGCAGTGGTGCAACTGGGAGAGCGCAACCATGTCCCGTCAGAGCATCCCTCCCAGGTGCAGCATTCACATCCCAGGAAGCTGCGAGATCCTTCTGGGCCTGATTGAACTTGGAAAGGCTGGGGGGTGGGGGGGAAATTGCCTTAATAAAATGCAGACTGAAAAATAAAGCAAGGGGCAAAACCTGCGTTCAGCCAGTGCGGTTGTGGATGGAAGTTGCCCAAAATTATAATGGGATTTTTCTCTTTATAATTAAACAAAAGGGGAAAAAATGCAAGAGGCTAGTTATTTTGGCAGGCTGTTCATGCCTCCCCTCCCTAGAGAACACAGCCATGGCTTTATAAAGCAAGGGAGTGTTTGAACAGCGGAGATTGCATCATGATTACAAGCTACACGGGAAAGGGAAGATGGTGCCTTAGAGAGATGCTTAATCAGCCAGAAATGGAATAGCATGGCTTGGGTAAAGCAGTAACTGCAAAGCCTGAGCCCTGCTCCTGAAGGAGCTACTGCTCAGTTCCCCGTTCCCTGCCAGAGTGTTACCAGTAAATCCCATGAACTCTCACCCTGGAGGCCATCAGTCTGCCCATGCTGCAGCCCACACGTGGCCCGAGCAGGTACAGGGGAGCACATGGAAAGGAACCGTGAGGGCACCTTCAGCACCCAGGGCAGGCAGAAAAGTCACGTCCATCACCTGGTTTATCAGTGTTCCCCAATGTTTTCCATTGCCAGAGTGTGTCCACCTTCTCTGAGGATTTTTCTCCCTTCCCTTTATAGGGTGAGCCAGGCCCCCACGGACCCCCTGGGGCACCCGGAGAGGATGGGGAGAGGGTAAGTCTGTCTCTGGATTGGGAATCCCTTTGAATTCAGAACTGACTGCTGTAAACAAGAAGCAGATGCCACATCGGGCAGAGACGTGGCAAGAGCAGCCGGTCTCCTGCTGCTGGTCCTCGTGTCCTGGGGATGCTGCAGATGGCCATGGAGAGAGGGAGGGAGCAGGGAGGTGGGAGAGGAAGTGAAAAGGAGAATTTGTGTTTAAAGATCTGCTCAGAAAAGCCAGGTCTTCTTAAAAGAATGAAATAACAAAAGAAAAATGATCATCTTCCAGGTGAGCAAGCATCAGCTCTGATGTTCAAAGACCCAGCAGATTGCAGCAAGGCTTGGGGAATAGAAATTCCAGACTGAAAGGGAATCAAAGATTAAATTGTTCCCTTCTCCTTCCACGCTGTTTAGTCAATAGTCACAGGCCTTTAGCAAAGCTCACATTAAGTGGTTGTAGGTCTAGAAGGGCTGGTTTAAGGGGAGAGATTGCAAATGCTGAAGCAGTGCCTGCGAGGAGCTTGTGGTTTAACCAGAGGAGCGTGTATGGATTTCCCCTGCTCTAATCCCCTTCCACGATGTTTTCTCTCCACCTCTGGCTGTTTGTTTCCTCCGGAAAGCACAGATAATAACACATTCCTCGCCACGAGCTTGTGGGGAGAAATTAGCTGTGGCTGTAAATGCTTTGAAGGCGAAAAGACCAAACCCGCGTCCTGTGGGGGAAGAACGAGTGTTGGGAGAACTTTAATCCTAAAGAGCAAAACAAACCATTTGAGGTGTGTGGAGAGAAGCTCCGAGGGCAATGGCTGGAAGGAAGAGCATGGATTTCGGCAGCAGAAGAGGAGGGTTTACAAGGGCTGGCTGCTGGCATTGATTTCCTATAGGGAGCCTCAGGGTTTGGCGATTTAAAAGCAACTCAGGGGAAGAGCCAGGTCATCCTCGTGAGGGATCCGTGGGGCACCAGAAGGAGATAGGGAGTGGAGGGATGAAGAGGTACCCCTTTGCTGCCTCTGCTTTATCTGAGGAGCTCTGATTTGGCTCAGTCATATTGAGGGAGCTGCTGCCATACTCGCCTGTCGTTCAGCATGGGACTGTCTTGTGGTTATTAACTCACATGCCCCGAGTTGTTTCTGCGCTGCCCTTTCTGTTACCAAAATCCATCTGTATAAACCTCGACATGAATTACGACGTCTCCCTGCAGCAGTTCTAATCCTTGCTAAATTCTGCCCACGCAGGATTAGTCTCCAGGCTTACGAGGCCTCCCTTATGCACGGCTGCCCCTCTATTACTCCGGGGAAGCTGGCGTTCTGTGTGAATACTGTTTAACAAGAGTGAAAAACCTGTGATGTGACTGAAATATAACTGCCTTGTTCTGTCTCTTGTGCCATTTCCCTCTGCGCCTTCGCTGCTGACCAGGGAGATGATGGAGAAGTTGGACCCAGAGGTCTACCTGGAGAACCCGTGAGTATCTTCTCCTTTGCCTTGATGTACAGTGGCACTGCTTTGGTCAAGGTCTTGACATGGTAGCAGTGGTTTTAGTGGTTCTGTGGGACAGCTCTTCTGGTGCTGAGGTCCTCAGTGACTCCCTTTAAGTCCTGACAGGACTGAGCTTGAGGGGACTTTGAGCCCTGACTTCAGTGGGGTCAATATTCACCTCACAGTGCACGAAACTGCAGGAACCTGCAGTCTGTGGCTGCTTTGGCCCCCCCGTGCTGTGAACACCAGAGCTGCTGAGGCAGCGCGAGAGCAGGAGGGAGCTGCTTGGTACCAGTAAGGTTCAAAGATGCAGGTGCTGTTGGACAAAAACCTCTTGACCAGCAGCATAACAAATGCTTTCAGGGAGCTTACCCCTGAAAGGAAACAGTTGGGGTGTCAATTTGAGACTCTAAAAATACATTTTTTCCCCCAGTACTATTTTTTACTTTATTGGCAATGGTAAACTCTGCTTCTGGCTGGCTGCAGATCTCTGTGTGTAGTACAGTTGTTGGGTGCTGATTTCATCCCAGATGCATTTCTTTTGTTACAAAAAGAACGTTATCTACCATTTCCCATCACTTTTGCTTTCAGAATGGCTTATTTTGTTGTTCTGAGGCCCAGCATGGTGGCCTGGGAGTAACTGATGGGAACATTTGGACACACTTCATGTGAGAAAGGGAAGGGCTGGCATTTACGGACTCACTGGAACTAAATCATAGACAAGTTGTCTGATGAACTTCTAGGAAAGATTAATCAACTGAGCTGTCTCCTTGGCACATGTCTAAGCAATAACTTCTGGGTTATTAACTTCTTAAAAGCATTTATGTGCTCAGGTAAGACAGTAACAAAAGAGGAACTTAACTGATGGTAATGCATGCAGGGAAGGTCACGTTTATTTCAGCAATGCGAGTAAAAATATCTGCGATGGCCAAGAATGAAGGCACCAGGGGAAGCTTTTTGTCGGGGAAGCTTTTTGTCATATCTACACCCTAAATGTGCCCGTTTGCCTCTTTGTCTGCCCTCAGCCAAAAGAGGCTCTTCCCAATTTCATTGGTAACTGAAAGCAGTGGTGGGACTTCAGAATTGGTTTCTCTTCATCCTGCTCGTTTCTTTGTGATTCCCATCACTGGGTGATACAGCAGAGTATCAGCACGGGCTGTGGCCCATGAAGGTCTCTGGTGCCGGGGGCAGATTTCCTGGTGGATGCATCCAATTTTTGCTGCGTTTTTTCCAGGATCAGAATCCCTGCAGTATCCAGGATCAGACTTTGTCTTAATGTCTCCTTTATTATCCTGTACCATTTCATTTTAATTCCTCTGTTCTCTCTGCATCATAAAAAGAGGGACATATAATATTTGGGCAGACAGATAAAACTGCCCATCAGTCAGGAATGATTCTGCTCTGGGACAGTGAGCAAGCACCATCCTTGTAAATGTCCCGAGTTCTCCTATGGTCCCTCATTTAAGCAAGGGCCTGTGTTTAATTGTGAGCTTCCAGATTCACAGCTGAGGGCACACAGGTCCCCATCCCATTCCTTTTACTACAAATCCCCCTGAAGGCTCCAGGTAGAGGAGATGCTGGTATTTGCAAAGCTTCCTACTGAATGAAGACAAGTCCCCTGCCGTGTCTGTGCTCATTCAGTGTGATGCTCCATCCTGCCCCTTTCCCTGAAGGTGATATGAGGTTAAAGCTGGTGAGAAAGCCAGAAATGGAAAGGAAACACCGTGATTCCGGGAGTCCTGGGTGGTTAAGGCTGAAGAACCAAATGCCTTTGGAAATGCACATTTATGCTGCAGGCTGAAAACCTTTCCCAGCCTTGCTGAGTTGTACAGATGTGTCAGTGCTAAAATTAAATGTGGGGAGAATTTGAATGCAAACCCCATTGCCCCAGTAATAGCATCGGGTCATCCTTCAGACACTCCCTGGCTGGAGTGACTTGGCTGTGAAGGGGTTTGTGTCGTTGTGTGCATTATTACAGGGTAACCCAGGAGTATGATTACATTAGTAATAAAATGTTGGTTTAAGCAGGTCTTCTTCTAATCCTAGGGTTAGAATGCTAGGTGTCTGTGCCTGTGTTATTTATCTTTGCAGCTCAAGGATAGGTGCATACAGGATATCTGTTACTGGTTTGTAAACCAGGAGAGCTGCTGGGACAGCGAAAGCAGCAGGGGCATTGCTGTGCCAGCCCCGGTGATGCTCATCCCGCTCCAGCAGCACAGAGGGCTCCAGGATCACTAATTCCATCTGCTTCCCCCAACAGGGACCCCGAGGACTGCTGGGACCAAAGGGGCCGCCAGGACCCCCAGGGCCACCGGTGAGTTCCTGGGGCTGCTGCCCTCCTCGGGCAAAACACCCTGTTCCCGTTAGTCATCCAAGCAGATAATGCAGCTGCATAATCTCACACATCTGTGCAATGAAAAGCATGGTATTCAAAAACACGGTTAAAGCTCCAAGTCCATTTTCTCCCCCATTTTCAGTGGTGTCACGTCCATTTAAAGCAGCTCAAGATTTGGGGCACCTGAGTAAATATTAATGCCTTGCTCAGGCTGAAAGGGAAGAATGAGAGTTATTAACACAGCAGCTTTGCCATTAACTTCTGCCTGAGGGCTGGTGGGACTTTGAAGCAGTTTGTTCGTATTTCGGGCAAAAGCCAAGGGAAGAATGTGCTGTTTCTTATCCAGGAGACAGTCACCTTGTCTGCTGTGCGCTGCTGGGAGCACTGACACGGGTGCTCTCCCGTAAATCACTGCAGCTCGCTGGAGTCCCAGAACTTAAAAACCAAACCCCAGGCTGCTGCTGGGGCTAAAGGGGTCAGTGTGTAACGGGGAGCGTTGTAAAGCCCTTCACCCCTCCTGGGATGCGAAGGCATCTTCACGTTGAGCTCCTACCCCTGCTGAAATTTAATGAGGGTTCAGGATCTGCTCCAAAATGTACAAGCACCCTGTTACAGCCTGTATCCTGCTCAGCCCCAGAGCAAAACAGCGGCAGGGGAAGCCCCAGCAGGGCATCTCCAGTGGACCATGTGCTTGTTACCCCATTAATAGATGCTCAGGACCTGTTTGACCCCAGCTGCCTTTTGGTTTGGCATAAGGCAGCACAGCCCCATTGCCTTCACCTGCTGCCTCACTGAGTGATGCATTCGCATCCCAAGTGAGCTCTTTTCATAGAATCCCCGACTGGTTTGGGTTAAGGGACCTTAAAGCTCCTCCAGCTCCAGCCCCTGCCACGGGCAGGGACCCCTTCCACTGGAGCAGCTTGCTTCAAGCCCCTGTGTCCAACCTGGCCTTGAGCACTGCCAGGGATGGGGCTTTTCCTTTTCATTTGCTGTTCCACGCCTTGGGGGCAAATCGGCCGCTTTACCAAACACCTTTACAAAACCGTGCCCTTTCCCCCTGGTCCAAAGGGCTTCCCCATGTCTTTGTGGGTTTCTTTTTATGACCAGTTCTCTGCTTTTGTGGTGCACAAAACCAAGATCTGTCCTTAGTGCTGTTCCTAAATCCTTCCGCAGGGTGTGGCTGGTATGGACGGACAAACTGGTCCCAAGGGCAATGTGGTAAGTTTTCACTGCGAATTTTACAGGCAGTTGAGGTATTATATAGAGTGAAATGTAAAATGGCCTCTATTAAATTAGATTTTCTAATTGCTTTGTAGCCTGGTCTACATTCCTACCAGAGCCTGTGAAAACCACAGAGGGTATCTTCCTGCAGCAAATGGATGTTAATTTATTATAATTTCTGATGGAATTACACATTATTTCCCCATGAAAGATCAAACATTTTCATTGAGATGTGTGTTGTTCTAATGAATATCAAAATATAGTAATTTAACTGAGAAGAAAAAAAACCTTTGTGCTTCATTCTTTGTACTGATGGGATGAAATGAGCTCCCTGCTCGAGAGCCAGTGCAGAGGCAGGGAGTGTTAGAGCCCTGCTCAGCTCCTTTGGGCTGCGTGTCCATGCAGAGAAGTGAGTGTGCCCTGAGATCGTTTCCCCCCTTCCTGTCCCCCTGCAGAGAGAGGTTGCTTCCCTTTCCCAGGAGCTCTCAGCTCCCAGCAGGGGGTTAGGGAGGGTGCTGGGATGCTGCACAGGGGCAGGAGCCGGAGGAAGCCCCAGCTCCGCTCTCACCTCTGCTGCCTTCAGCTCTGCCCTTGTCTCCTCGCAGGGTCCTCAAGGTGAGCCGGGTCCCCCAGGACAACAGGGCAACCCGGGTGCTCAGGTAAGAGGAAAACTCCTTTTCCATGGGTAGGGGAAAGGAATGATGGTTTAGAACAAGCGCCATTCCCCCACCAGAGACAGGACCAGCACTATGGAGGTTTGCTGGGAATTGGCTTTATGATACATCGCTGGCACAAACTCTCCCTGAAAACACTCCCAGTTTCACATCCCCTGGTTCTCACCTGGGTTTTGCTCCCGTGAGGCAAAGACAGACCCAGGTCCAGGCCATCTCTTTGGCCAAGTCACATCTTGTGGCTCATGCCTGACTCTTAGGATCTCAAGGTCCACTTGCTCTGCAGCCAGATGGGTGGCAGAGATGTCCAGGCCTTGCTGCCAGCCTTCTCCACAGCTCTCAGCAAGTCTCACCTCTTAGAGCATCCCTTTTCCATCCTGGGGCCGAGCGGTGCAGCTCCCTGGGGCAGCAGATGAATGTTATCGTCTCTCACAGACATGTTGAGAATGAATGGACCTGGGGTAGTCCCCAGCCGTGTCAGGCACTAGAATCATGCTCAGCTCTGGCACTGCCAAGATGCATTTGGAAGGAATGACTTGTTCCTTAATGACCCCCGTTTTTTTTCTCTTCACAGGGTCTTCCAGGTCCACAAGGCGCGATCGGTCCCCCAGGAGAGAAAGTACGTTTAAATCCTGAGCTCTGGCTTCAGACAACTGTTGCCATTGATATGTGTGTGCTGCCTCAGCTGCTCCTTTGCTCCATATGCAACATCTGTTTGCAGCCGTGCCTATGAAAGTCTAATGCCTCTCGTTCCAGACAAGAGGGACAAGAAAGCACGGTTTACCTCTAATTCATAATATTTGCATTCATTTCCCCTCTTAAGAGAAACATTTTGATGGTAAAGCACTAGGAGAGGATTGAAAATTATCTTGTTCTGTGGGCTAAATGCCTGGAAGTCTGAGCGGGATGGTAATGGGAAGAGCCCATGGGTTTGGCTCACTCAGCCAAGATCCCTCCACCTCCTCCCTGCCTGCTCCAGCTCTCTCTGATTTTCCACTGCTGTTGCTGCAGGGTAGCAGCACCTACCCCTGCTGGTGCTGGGCTGCAGTTATCAATAATTCTCCTGCAAGGGAGCATTATCTTGCAACTTGTCCTTAGACACGTGCAGCATTTGGTCTTTTGGCAGGACACAGCTTGATGCTTCGTGCCCCGGTGTTGAGCTCCCACTGCTGCGTCGTGTCTGTATGCACAAGGTGCTGGCACTAACACTGCCGCATCCTGAGGTGCTGGAACAACTCTGCCCACAGAAATAAGCAGACTCCCTACACCAGTGGCAGCTTTGCCAACAGGTTCACCTCTCTGCAGCCTTTCACAGCTAGGCAGAGCGAGACCTGTGTCTGAAAAGCTGCGTCCTCCAAGGTTCTGAGGCTCTAACCGTTGTGTGTGTTGATTATTTGCTTTTAGGGGCCACTGGGCAAACCTGGTCTTCCTGGCATGCCTGGGGCTGATGGTCCTCCGGTAAGTTGTTCTCTCCTGGGTCTCTTCTTGGCACTGGGGCTGGGGGCCTGATCCTGCACCCATCCGCCCTGGGGTGCACCATGGGCTAGTGAAGCACTTGAGCCTGCAAGGCTGGGTTGAAGGGTTTGAGGTTGAGAAGCTCCGTCCCTGCTCCAAGCTTTGCTGAGCCTCGCAGTGCAGCACTCGGTACTTCTCACCATCTCTTGGGGCCTCTCTTTCCCCTCCTCCTGTTTCTCCCCCCTGTTTCAGCAGGTTGGCAGCTCACTGAGGTAGGGATGCTCTCCTGTGTGTGAGCATGTTTCTGCACAGTGCAGCACGAGCACGGGGTGGTCCTCATCTTGCTCGGGGCCGCTGGGCACTGCTGCGGAACAGTGATAAGAGCAGGCTGAAATTGCATGTCAATATTGGATTCCTGCAGCTTCCTCCTAATCCTGCTTTAAGCATCGTTTGCTCCTTGCTCTAGAAATCGGTCTTAATCTCTGGCCTTTAAACCTGATCTCACTTTTACACACCTCAGAGGCACCTGGATTTAAGAGTGATAAAATAGCCACATCCCATAATGCAGATGGAAAGCATGGCAAGAAAAATGACATTTCCCACCCTTGGATTGTCATTCCTTCAGAGGAATGCTGCTTGCATCAGGGAGAGCTTCCTGGAGAGCAGCGCTTCTCTTACAAATAAACCATAGCTGCCTGAACGAGCTGTTGGCTGTGGAGCACCAGATGTGCACTAAACCCCTTTTCCTCTTGGTCTCTTTTATGAATAGGGTCACCCTGGCAAGGAAGGTCCTCCTGGAGAGAAGGGGAGTCAGGTAGGTGTCAACGTGGCCCTCATCACTGCCAAGGGGAAGGTCGCTGTGGCTGCAGGGGGACAGATGTCCACGGGGCTGCGGGGATGGCCGGGCAGCCGGGGGACGTGGGTCAGTGGCAGTGACAAGAAACAAACCTGGTTGAGATCTGGGAGCTGAGCCCAGGTTTCATCTCTTGAGAGTCTCTGCTGGTGCTCGGGCTGGGCTTCCCTGTGCTCCTCCCGGCTTTCCTGGCAGGCAGCTCTCCATAACGCAGCAGACATGAAAACTGAAACTGTGAAGGGACCCTTCCCTTAACCAGACACAAATAAATATCCTTCGTGCGCAGGGAATGAAGAAAATAACTCTTGTTGTGTTTCCCGGCCTCCCTTTTCCTCCCCCCCCTCAAACCCCTGCTTTAACAATATATTTGCGAATACTGCCGGAGGCTGGAGGCCCTGAATTATACAGGAATTATAGAGCATCCGTCTGTCGGGAGATTGACTCCCTGCCTTCCTGCTGCATCCCATTCGGTTGGAAAACATTGCATCTGTCTTTGATGGGAGCAGTTGGGTTTGGTGGATGCCAGCCCCAGCCGGGCTCGGGTGCTGCAGGGACCACGACCCATGGCTGCAGCCGCTTGTCTGGCATCTCCCAGGGCTGGGAGTTCAAGCATCAGGCTCTGCAGGGTACGAGGAGCCCGTGAGTGCTTGTGCTGGTGCTCCCTGTGCTGGGGGAGGTTTAGCAAACATCAGTGAGGTGATTTCGGGGTGCTGCTGGTGCTGCGGGTCTCTTCCAGCCGGCATTCCCGTAAGCTCTGGGGTGCTGTTGGACCCATGGGCTCTGAGGCTGGAAAAGCTGGTCTGTGTCAGGCTGGGAGATGTACAGGGGTCTGTGTCAGGCTGGGAGATGTACAGGGGTCTGTGTCAGGCTGGGAGATGTACAGGGGTCTTGTTTAGTTAGGAACTGAGCAAAATAAAAGCCAGCCAGGTTCAGTGAAGAGCATGATTCAGTTGCAGGTGTAAGCATGGCAGTGAGGGTGAGCAGGAGCGTTTTCAGGGCACGTATCAGGCACCGTGGTCTAGCACAGCTCCTGGTGTCCTTGGGGATTTGCAGTGCCAGAAGGGAGCTTTGTGAGCACCTCCTGTCCCATGTAGCTCAGGCCAAAGGACATCACTCCGAGGCTTGTGCCTCAGGCAATAACCCCTCTCTGTGATCATTATCATTGCAAGCTCTGCTGTGTTACTGCAAAACCAGCACGGTTTGGAAGAGGGGAGACAGCAGAACATGGTCTTCCTCTCTGAGAACTCTTTTCTTTAATCCAAAACACAAATCACTGTTATCACAAGTTGTTGCTACCCTGCCTCTTCTCATCCCCTTTTCCTATGGTTTGGATCTTTGCCGTTGGCTCAGCCCTGTGCACTTGCTCCAGGTGATGTTCCTGTAGTGCTCTTGGTAATCTGAGCTATTTTCGGATGGCTGCTGTCATTTCCATCCGGTCTAAAGCAGCCGCATGGCTGGGATATGTGCTTTGCACACACTTTCCTTATTGCTGCACCTTCGTGTTGATTTGTGACATTATTCTTGTTTGCCTTTCTTCCACCCCAGGGTCCACCAGGTCCTCAGGGCCCCATCGGTTACCCAGGACCCCGTGGAGTCAAGGTAAGGAGGACACAGAAGCAGTGTCCATGGCATTGCCTGTTCAGCTGGAGCTCTCCAGCTCGTGCTGGAGATGGACACTGATGGGGGATGCAGATGCCCTACCAGGGCACTTAGGACCACCTCAGGGTCCATCATCTTCTCCCAGGCCATGAGGATTACAAGTCCCCCGCTCTTCAATAACCCCTCCTAGCATCACTCAGTGCTTTGCAGGGATTTCTTTCATTATTCCTGAGCATGGCTCAGGCCCATTCCGGTCGTTTCCAGTTTACAACCAAAGTAAATCTCGGCCAGAATGTGAAGATTTTAACAAGGCTTGTTAATAAAACAAAGAAGCCCATTACTAAAACAAAGCAAGCTTTTCATGCTCCTGACCAAGACCCTGTTAGATGAAGCTGATGCATCTCAGCAATGTGCTCTTTCACTGGATTGAATTCCAGCCCTTTCCTTGTTCCTGCTGCATGCAGCACTCACATGCTGATGGTAAGGCTGTGGATGTTTTTTTCCCCATTCAGTAGTGGCCGTTATGCCCATCAAGATGTATTAGTTCAGGTGCAGATGCATCCTGCATCCCAAAGGTCCAATGAATCCGCAGGAATCTGTGCTAGCAGATACAAGCACAGCTTGGGGACGGACTGTGGGTGAAGTGAAGCCTCCTTAAACTCTCTTGTATATTTTTTCAATAGCAGAGACCCATTTGCTGTTCTGCCTTCAAAATTTAAAGGGGTGTATTTAGCCAGCACGAGCTTCCATCTCATTTTTTGCAAGGTTGCAGATTGAGATGTAGTGGTGCATTAGGGAATGGTTTGCTGTTGTGTTTACCATTAAACTGGAACTGTTCCACATTAGAGTGATCTACAGGAAGTCGTGCACCAAACCCATAGTGAGTACAGACAAGGTTTTGCTTCCTACAAGCAGTGTTCTATTAACTGCACAAGCCTCCAGCTCAGGAGAAATATGTGTCTCATTGGGTTTGCAGCTGTAAATAACTTGGAGCTCCCACCAGACCCTGTCCTGCTGCACAAATGTTGATATACTTTTAATTATACTTTTTCTTGACGTGCTGAAGGGAAGAACAAATTTAAACTACCCCAAGCAAAATACTGGTACTCGGAGAAAAAAACAACCAAAGCTGCTTCTATTCACTGTCAGAGCTGCATTGCCCAGTGCAGCTGGGCTAGGTACTGAAGGGTGATGTTGGCTCCCAAGAGGCAGCATGGATGGGAAGCTTGGGGATCCTGCAGGTTGGGCTGGTGGCAATAGCAGGGGGCAGATCCTGCCCACACTCAGCACCTCTGGGCTGAGCACCGCGGCTGATTGCCTTGGTGAAGCTTTGGAGGGCTTCTGCGCCATGTCATGAATGCCCACACTGGTCATGTTGCCTTTGCTTTTTTCCACGTTTTGGTCCCTAAATGTGCTTTATGAAAGACAGCGCACACAGACACGAGAACCATGGCAAGAAAAGAGCGAGGCTTAACCCTTGGCGTGTCGGACACGGTGCTGCAGCACGGCACAGAGATCTCTGACAGTGTGCTCAAAGTGGATTCACTTCCCAGGTGCCCGTGCACAGCTCAAGCATGGGTTTTAATTTGAATGCTTGAGTGATCTCAGCACGTAGCAAGGCATCTGTGGGAGTGGGCTGTTGGAAAAGCTTTTCATAGTGAGTTTTATCCCTGGAAACGTAACTCCTGGGCAGAAACCACCAACCCCACCTACCAAGTCAAGCTTGTGACTATAAGGTACTCGCTGGTTATCAGCTGGACATCAGCAGCTGATATTTGATTAGCAGTGTGTTAGGAGCATCACAGTTTGCAGAGATACCACTGTCAACATCACAGGAAGCACAAATCACTGTGATTAATGATTCTTCACTCTTAAGCTTACCTATACGTGTGTAACATCTTGTTTTATCTCCTGCAAGGGAGCAGATGGCGTTCGTGGATTGAAAGGCACCAAAGGTGAAAAGGTGAGTTATCACTGCATGTTTGCATTGATTTTCTGTGGCCTCTGAGCAGTTTTGCAGGCTGGTCCCTCAGGATGCTCCCCGTGACCTTTTATCCTGCACAAGAGGTTTCTCTCGGGAGCAGGGGCTGAGCACCCAAAGGACTGGTCTCCTCTTTGGTTTTGGAGAGGGTGCGTGCTGGGACCTGCTGTGATGTTCTGTCACATCTTGGCTTGGACCAGGGAGTGCTTGAGCTGTTTGTTGTGTCCAGCCGTCACTTATAGCTCAGGGGCAGTGTCGGGATGATTTCCCCATGACAGAATTTGGAGCTGGAGTGATGGAGTGGAGCTGAAGGGTTTGAGGTGTGTTACAGCAGGGCAGTGGTGCAGGGGATGTGCTGGTCAGCAGAGCAGCTTGTAAACCCCAAGCCAATAAGAGAATCAGCTCAGTCTATCTCTGTGGGTCCAAGGATGCAGTTGTTTCTGCCAGGTGATGGAGAAAAACCTTCCTTGGTCCCATAAACAGATCCATGTTCCTTCCTTCCTGCCCGCAGCGATTCGTCAGCGCAGCACAGTTTTAGCTTAGGGAATCCTGGCAGGGACCTTCCAGACTTCAAAAGTCTTTCTGGAAACCGTGTCTTCGTTGCCTACCAGAGGTTTGCTGTAGAATGAAATACATTATTGATTTAGCTCTGCAATTAAGTCTGCTTGCCTGAAAGAAATGACTGCCGCTGTCCTGGAGGTTGCCTCAAAGCGTGCTGTAAAACATCCTCCGTGAAAACAAACCCAGCTGTACTTCAGAAGTGCTTGCTTCTCGGTGCTGGTGAAGTGGTGTCAGTCACATCGGGCCAAATCTGTGCTCCTGACTTGCAGCCAGGATAGGATGTAGGGAATACCTGCTCTGACCCCTCTGGGACCTCCCTGTCGCACCCTGGCTGGGTTTTCATGTTCATTTGTGCGCACCAAAGGCTTACAGAAGCCAATGTGATGGGCAGTGCAGGGACCCAATCTTGTCCTCCCTGGGTAGGGGCCATACAGTGAGGCTAGAGAAGCTTTTTTTGCTTTCTTTTCATCTATACACCTTGTCTGTGCTTTCACCTCTTCACTATCTAGGGTGAAGATGGCTTCCCTGGCTTCAAAGGGGATATGGGCATCAAAGGAGACCGGGTAAGTCTGTGATGGATTGCAGCCATGAGGGTACTGCTGTCAGCAACCATGGGGTCTGGGACCCGTCTGCCCCATCAATACCTGTCTTGTCACTAACAGGGGGAAATTGGGCCTCCTGGCCCCCGGGGTGAGGATGGTCCTGAAGGTCCCAAAGGTCGCTCTGGCCCCAATGGCGATCCTGGTCCTCTTGGTCCTGCTGGAGAGAAGGTGAGTCTCAACCATGGGAGTCACCCAGGGATGTTTCCCTGTAAACCCTGCTTTGCTTTGGGTGTCCTGGGTGGGTGGGGGGGCAGTGCCCAGCATGGGGAGGGGGGATCTTAGGGCAGAGTGATGAAGAGGAGCTGCAGGGGCTTTGTGTGAAGGGGGTAAGAGTTGTTCCACACAGAGACCAGAGGAGACCAAAGGCTGATGGTTTTACTGCAGCAGCGTGACTTGAGCGTGTTGAGATATTGGTCCCTTTGGTGATATCTGCTTGGGTACAATGTCTTGAAAACAAGACCAGAGGAGAAAGATTAAAAAATTGGAATATCCTGGACTCCAGTCTGATCTCTGCGTGCATCCCATTGAAAATGAGAGCAAAACTTAACCAATAGGTCCCCAACACCTCTGTGGTGCTCACTGTGCATCAAACCCACTTGATTTACCCCAGGGAGGGCAGCGGGTGCTTGTGGTGCCCCAACAGCTTTATTCCACCTATATCATGTGTTCTGCTCTTGACTGCTCTGCACTTGGCATCTCCCCTTTCCGCTGGTGCAGCTCCTCGCGAGGTCTCCGTTGCTCACGCTAACACACTTCTGTCTGTGTTCCAGGGGAAGCTCGGCGTGCCAGGACTGCCCGGCTACCCGGGCAGGCAGGGCCCAAAGGTAACGCGGTGGGTTCGGTCTGGGGGAGTTCAGGGGGTGCGGGGAGCACAGCAGACACCGTGGTAGTGGATGGAGCCACGCTGAGGGCTCAGCCCCGGTAACGGGGCAAGGTGGGGCAGCAGCATCTCCACTGCAAGGGGTCCCTCCTTCCCGCCCGGGCAGGGCAGACTGATAGAGGGGTAAAGCCAGCTCCCAGCCCTCCGCCGGTGGAAACACCTGCAGGGCTGGCAAGGGAGTTGGAGAGGGGTTTTTGGCAAGGACAGGACAATGGGGAATGGGTTCGAACTTAAACAGGGGAGATTTAGGTTAGATATTACACATCCTTCCCGGTGAGGGTGCTGAGGCGCTGGCACAGGGTGCCCAGAGAAGCTGTGGCTGCCCCATCCCTGGCAGTGTTCAAGGCCAGGTTGGACACAGGGGCTTGGAGCAAACTGCCCCAGTGGAAGGGGTCCCTGCCCGTGGCAGGGGTTGGAGCTGGAGGAGCTTTAAGGTCCTTTCCAGACCAAACCAGTCTGGGATTCTGTGAAGTCAGTGATTGCTTCTGCATGACTTCAGTCTTGTGCAAAGCAGTGGGAAGAGATGCGGTGGGACAGGGCTGCAGCATGTGAGGGGGTGCAGGACAGCGCTGGGGAGGGATATAAACAGGCTCCATATGAGCTGTCATGCTAGTAGTACGTGTGACAATCCTTCTCCTTGCATTCTGTTTGGCATCTTCAAAGATCTGAGCTAGTGTTAAGTAATTAATCAAGGAGAAGAGCTAATGAATCAGGGTCTCCCTGAAATGAAAATAAACCTGCCACTGGCAGATCTGCACCCACCTTTACTGCACACCCACCCTGAGCTGGGCCAGCTTCAAACCTGCTCTTTAAATGAGAACTGTGAGTCCCACTGCAGAGCCCGAGGCTGCAGCCCCGGTTTTGCACGCCCTGGAGGCTTTGGGAGCTCAGGTTTTCGTCAACTGCTTTATTTCAGGAATCATATTTTATTATTCATGTGCATTGCTTGAGAAAGAACCCAGCCGAGCAGGCTTGTTTAACACTGGAGCCATCATCTGCGAGAGGTTGTTCCCTGGTTGTGCTGCTGATGGGTTATGTTTTAATTTGCGTTTTCTCCCTGGGATGGGATTTTTTCCGTTTCTTTGCCCAATTCCTATTCCAAGAGCAGCGGCCGCAGCTCTCCGGGCCTCACGTCACAAAGGAACGAGCCAGGAGTTAATTTTTTATGTGAGATGTGGTGACTTAGGAGCTCCCAGACGAGCTGCCTGTTCGCAAGCGCCCGGCGCAACCAGGACTTGGGCCTTCGCAGGGACTCTGAGTGAGGCATGGCCTCTGCTGCTGCTGGTTTTGGATGAGATGCGGTTTCTGAGGTCATCTCGGGTCTGTCCTTGGGTTTGTTTTCACTAAAGCAGGGTTTAACACAAGCGGCCCTGGGAGCTGTGGATGGCAGCGGGCGCTCGGTGCGGGTTGGTCCAGGCCAGCGGGTGCCTGGTGTGCATGGGCAGAGCTGCCCCTGCCGCTGCCCTGAGCCACTCACTCTCTCTTTGTTCTCTTCCCAAGGGCTCCATCGGCTTCCCAGGATTTCCAGGAGCCAACGGAGAGAAGGGCACCCGGGTAAGAGCCGCTCTGTGGAGCTACTTGGCTGATTTTCTTTCCTCTCCGAAGAAAGGTCCTTGGGCAGGATGCAGGGAATGCTCTGCCGTGGGTGGCTGCTGGGCTGGTGCCCTGCTTGCTCTTACACAAAGCGGTTGCCCAAAGAGGGTCATCCCAGGACCAGCAGGAGACTCCCAGTGCTGGCTGTGGGAGAGGAGGCTGCTGGTAGCACACAGTCAGTGCTGCAGACAGCAGCTTCCCAATTAAACACCATAAATTTTCCCTCAAGGTATTTTAAGAGACTCCAAACCTGGATCCTTCCAGCGCCGTCAGACTTTGCTCAGGGCACAAAGAGCATTTTAATTAACAGTAATTACTGGAGATGGGTGAATCTGTTCAGCAGCAGCAGGAACCATCTTTAGCCCAACTTGAGATTCAAAATGCGTAATTGGAAACAGTCTCACAAGTTTCTCCTTTTAATGAAAGCTCTTCTAAATCCATAGACACCCTTAAAATGTGGGGGCTCCATCCTCCAGACTTGTCTGCACCTCTCACTCCCACTCCACAGACTTTGCCTCCTAGTAGGGCTTGTCTAAATGCACTGGTGGTGGTTTTCCTTCGTGGAAGACAGAAGAATTGACAAGAATTAGGGGATTCAGAGTGCAAACATGAAGTCATCTTCTGCACCAGCTCTGCTCACAACAGAGGGGGTGAGAAGAGAGAGTGGAATTAGTTTCCTTTGTACTCTCATTTAAATACAAATGACTTCTAACAGACATGTTTGATAGGAGCCCAGAAAGTGTAAATCACTCTGCACTGCATTAATAACATGCCACTGAAATTTGGTTTATATCCACCCCCCCTTTTTCCTCCCCCCCTGAGTAATTTCATTTCATTCTGAACTAAAATGCAGCATCCCCATCCCTCCCTCAGCTCCGGCTGGGAGGAGGGAGCTGTGAATAAAGCAGCTGCCACAACAGCCTTGAATTCACTGTGGCTCTGTAATTACCACCCGCTTTATCAACTGTACAGCAATAAAATCCTTGGGCTGGATTTTCGGGTGGTGTAAAACGGCCTCAGCACCGCAGCGGGGCGGAGACGTGCTGCTCTGCAGCCCCCAGCAGCCGCATCCCTCTTGATCCAGCTGCTACTTCCATTCTGGTGGGATGGAGAGGCGGGTTACTGGGATGGGAAACCTGTCAGGAGCGGAGCAGGTACCAGGCTGCTGGTGGTTTATGACATAGGAGAAAACCCCAAGGGTTGGGCTGGTTGAATTCTGGCAGTGTTCAGAAGGATGAGGGGCTGTGCGTGGAGCAGGAGTGCTGGCAAGGGGACCAAGGGATGATAAGAAAAGACAAAACATCAGCAGCTTGCTTACTCCTATTCCAAGTGAGCTTTGTGCTCTTAGGAGGAGGCACTGAGGACACTTGGCTGCGCACCTGCGGGCCTCACACTTCTTCAGCCTAGGAACTGGAAAGGTCTCTTTGTATTTCAAGGTCAGAAGCTCCTGTTGTCCCACCTCAGGAGCCGAGTGGTGCTTGGGGACCCTGTCCCGAGCTGCGCTCCGGGGCACCGTGGGGCTGGCACCAGCAGCTCCTAATCTCTGGTGGAAAGGAAGGAGATGGGAATGTGGGGAGCAATGAGGGGGTTTGTGTGTGGGGAGCAGGGACAGGCACCCCTAAGGGGGAGCACGATCTGGCACCTCTGTCAAACAGAAACGTGTTGGTTTGGTTTATGGTAATTTGAATTATTTTTTTCTCTCCAACGTGTAATTGGGCCATTTCTGCTGTTTCACACCCGCTCCAGCAGCTTTTGCTTGGTTTAGCAGTGTATTTGTATGTGGAAGAGGGGCGAGAGAGACGATTTTCACAGACATATCTTGGTTAGGAAAGGGACAGCTTGAAGATCTTTTACAAATAGCAGAAATAGTGATGCTCAGGAACTGATTTGCTATCCTCCTTTTATTTTCCTTTCTCCTAAGTATCCAATATGAAAGAAGTGAAAAGCAATTATATACAGAACAATAGACTGAGCTGCCGTCCCACAGCGTCAGACCAAATGGAGACCATCAGCTTAATTCAAGCCTCATTGATTTAGGCTTGATAAATCAAAGAACGGTCTCTCCCTCGTAGAAATCTCCCTCTGCTTCTCCTGAGCCCACTAAATGTTTGCTGATGTTTTTGAGCATGTCCCCACAGTCAGGAAAGAGATGCTAAGATTTGCTTCTCCAGTGACTGTGGAGTAACTCAATTTGCAGCTGAAATAAGCAAAACCCATTTGTTCCTCTTTTTACCAGTGTTACTATTGTGCTGTTAAACACAGTTATGCCCAAAATAATCTGAATCCCACGATTCCCTTACAATCATCATGTAGGAATGGAAATAAGCTTTCCAGCTTATTGTTTCAGCAGCAAAAGCAGTCTTCCCAAGGCCTGAAGTAATAAAAAGAAAGGTGAAAACCAAAGGCGGAAGAACCCAACCGGCAGATCCTGCCCACACAGAGCAGGCACCTGAGGTCTGGTGCTGGCAGGACCCACAGCACTAAAGCTCCCTGGTCCTGAGACCTCAGCTTCTGGCTGTTCAGCTGCACAAAAGGGCTGGTGATGTTAAAGGGGGGGGGGAAGCTGCTTGGTGGGTTAGAGAAGTGTGACCTGTTGGATATGAGGGTAGTTGAGGTGCGTGGCTGCTCGGTGCCCGCAGCCAGGCTCGAGGGAGCTGCTCGGAGGTTTGCAAACCCTGATCATAAAATCAATAGTTAGACGTGAATAAGTGGTCTTATTTTTAGAGCTAATAGGCCCCTGCCATTTGGATGGGGTAATAGATCTGCTGCTTGGCCCGTCTGACAGAGCCTGGGGGGTGTGGAGGGACCGAAATACAACCATTTATTTGGGTGCCTGGGAAACAATGTGAATTTAGATGCTTTCCCTGGTATCCCGGCTTGAAAAATATAGGTCTGTGTACATTTACAGTGCTGTGTAAATCCTTTGCAGCAGCACCCGGTGCTGTGTTCATGATTAATGACAGCAATAAGCAGGGGAAGATTTTGCTTAAAAATAGAATTGAGGAAGGAGGAGAGGAGGGTTTGTGGTACCTGCGGGGACGTGGCACACGCTCCTCTCCACCTGCTCCGAGCTTAGCCTCTGGAGCGAAAGGAAATCCAACTGGAGGAGCTGAAACTGATTGCTGTAATTCATTAAAGAAGGGATGCCTGCAGGGTTTATTAAGTGGAGCCGCAGAACGAGGAGGCTTCAGCAGGACTAATTTTAGTCGCTTGAAGAAAGTTGATTGTAAAGTTTCCCAGCACCCGTTTCATGTTCGCCTGGTTAATGAGCACAAACAGGAGCAGGTGAGATTACAAGATGATGGATTCAGGGCAGAAAGTGGAGAGTGATATTTTAAGGTGCCTGTGTTCCTTGCATAGAAAGCAAGGATTTTTCCTCCTTTAACAGGTGACAGCAGTCGTGGACTGCGGGTCCCAGGGAAGGAGGTTAAACCTGTTGGAATTTTCTAGGTAGCTTGACATGAGCCAAAATAGTGTTTTCAGGGAGCAGGCTCTAGGCCATTAATTTTCTCTCAGGCTCAGGGTAATGGAGCTTAACGTGCTGCCAGACGGAGGACGCAGCCACCTCTTTCTTCTGTCAGACTCAGTCAGAGTCCCCCATTACAGGACGCTGAGCGTGTCTGTCACGTCTCGTGAGCCTGATGCTCTGTCGCTGCTGCAAAACAATGTCTTCAATTACTTGTTTAGCCCAAACTTCACAGAGATGGAGAAATGCCTGTAAATACGTGGGGCAGCTTAATTGGCTGCTGTGGTGTAAAGTAACTGCTCAGAGCAGGAATCCTGCGCGGCTCCTGGCGTTCCTTAAACCCTGAACAGCACAGAGCTAGCAACACGTGTGTGCATCCGTGTGTGCATCCTGCCCTGCTCCCGGCCAGGGGGAGGACCAGCCCTTCCTGTGGCAGGAGCAGGGTGAGCAGAGCTCAGTGGCAAAAGGGATGATAGCTTTTGGGGTGGCAGAGTTGAAGAGCTTTCTCGCTGGCTTTTTAGAAGACCACATGGTCATCTTTGAACGTCTTTGAGGTGTTTTAAAGGACTCAGGATGCTTTTCCTGGGGGTTTATCTGCAGCGAGCTCAGCCTGCAATATTGGCCACTAACTCCAGTTCTTCTTCATTGCAGGGGACACCTGGCAAACCAGGTCCAAGGGGGCAACGCGGTCCAACGGTAACAACCCATTTCTTCATTCCTGTGTGACTTGAAAGCTTGTTAAGGCCAGGGGAAAGTGGGATCTGATTTGTGTCCTTGCTGGGTAGGATCTGACCTACAGCACTTAAAGCTAAGCAGAGGGGATGGAGAGATCTGGGGCTGGGTCTCACCAGTGAAAGTCCCCTGACCTCTGGAGGCAGTGATGAAGGCTCTTTGCTGCTGGTGGGATGTCTCGCTGGTGCTTGGGTGATGACAGTGTAGTGCTGTGGGTACCAAGAAGGGCTCAGATGTTGTCTTTTGTGTCTTTTCAAGGGTCCACGTGGGGAAAGAGGCCCTAGGGGAAGCACTGGGAAGCCTGGCCCAAAGGTAAGGTTTTGGAGGAGCCTGGTGGAATTGTGTCTTAAAAAGTGTTGGTATAAGAGACTGTCGAGCTCGTTGCTCTCTATTTCCCTTCTCTCCTTTCTCCATTGTACTTTGAAAGCCGAGCCCTCCTGAGCTTCTTCACCCAGCCAAAGGGCTTGTAACCTAACCATAAAGGACATGCAGGTCCTAGAAACACATTGACCGTGTCTCAGCAAGACATCAAGCACATACACCAGTGAAGGGCCATTGCAACCAGAAGGAAGGGAGAGAAGCCCCATGCTATAGGAACCTGCCAACCCACTGACACGTCCCCTCAGCCCCGGTGCTGGTGTTCAAGTAACTCTTGAACCACCACAGAGGCTTTAGGCTGTGCCACGGGCCAAGGGCAGAACAGGTATCCTCCTGCCAGTCTGGAGGTGCGCTCAGCTCCAGACCCAGCTGCAGGCACCACTTACGTGACCATCAGTCACTGGGTGTATGGAAGCAGAGCTTTGTGGTGAGGAGTTGTCACCACCACGCTGCTGGCTGTAAAAGTAAATGCCTGGGCTTTGTGTCAGCATGAATTCTTGATAAGTCCCTCGTCCTTGCAGCATTTATCTCTGGGAGGGGAGGTGGTGGGAATGTCCTGATGTTATCTTCCCTGTTATCACTGATGTTCTCTTCCCTGCGTTCTGATTAACCAGCGTGGGGGGAACGAGCAGTGCAGCGGGTTGTTTGTCACTGGATGCTGCT
Source organism: Pezoporus flaviventris (assembly GCF_033815535.1). NCBI lineage: Eukaryota > Metazoa > Chordata > Aves > Psittaciformes > Psittacidae > Pezoporus > Pezoporus flaviventris. The sequence continues at coordinate 1,033,249 of NW_026892645.1, forward strand.
CTTGAGGCAGAATTACTGCTAGAGAGGGGCTGGGGGTGTCGGTGGGGTGTCACCGTGGGCTCGGTGCCATTTGAAGTCTGTGCACAGCAGCTGCAATGGGGAGCTGTGTATTTTTAATGGCACTCTTTTGTTTATTCACAAAAGGGCAACTCTGGTGGTGATGGCCCCCCTGGACCTCCTGGAGAAAGGGTAAGTCACGCTGATGGGGATAAAGCAGGACTTAGTGCTCAGGCGCGTTTGCATCCTCCCAAGTGCCCTGTTACGCAGAGAGGGGTTGGGCAGCTCATTGGAGCTGCAAGGAGGAGCTTGAGTAGGACGTTGGGTGTCCTGTGTAAGCATTGCTCCATTGGGAAAGGGAGAAGTCACCTGTGGGTGTTGTGCAGCCCTGGGCTGGAAGAGTTTCTCCACGTTACAGTGCCATAGGTGGAAAATACTCCAGGTGCTCTCACTTGAGCTGGGATGGGGGAAGACCTGTTTTCCATAGCACTGGAAGGGAAAGGCATGAAGTGGTTGAAAGCCCTTTTCAGGTTTGCAGTGCTTTTTCCAGCTGGACAGGCCACTGCTCAAACATGCCTGGTGGTTCACATCTCTCCATGCATTCTTTACCAGGGATGGCCTCATGCGGCTGCATCTCGTGCTTTGGGGCATTTATTTGTGGCAGAAGGAGCTGATTTCCCATGTCTTTGAGCTCACATGCTGTTCACACAGAGCTAGTGTTTCATAGCAAAGCATTTTAGGTTCCTTCACCTTGTTTTCTGGCTTGTTTTGTTTCTCAGGGACCACCAGGGCCTCAAGGACCAACTGGATTTCCTGGACCAAAAGGCCCCCCTGTAAGTACCTCTCTTTGTAGAGCATGCAAAGAAATACATCAAGTCTTTCCCACCCGGCTGTGATCGGCTGTGCCAGCTCAGCTTCATGACGTACCCAATAAAAGGCATTACTGAGACATCAGGATAATAACCCCACGCTTTAAGATTTTAAATAGCTGAGTAAATTGCGGCTGATTATAAATGTTCATTTCCTAATGACTCAATATCGCTGGGATCCTTCATGGTTGCTCTGTTCTGCATTTTCCCTGTGTTCGGGGGGACAGCACAGCAGAGTAACACTTCTGCCTCTGCAACATTACACACTGGTGGGGACCTCAGGACCCTTTCTGGAGTGATTTCCTTCCCTGTGATGAGCATCTCGCTCCTGCTCTGGACCTCCAAGATAAAGCTTTGCTTTGGGAGATGTGTGGGAAAGGGATGTATCTTCTAGGGTTCTAGTACCTCCATTTCGCTCTAAAACAGATGGAAACTAATGCAAGGAGGTGAGCAGGTTTGATTCAGTCCTTACCCAGTTTGACTACTGAGCACTTCGTGATGCTCCTTCTCACGCTGGTTTTCTGCTGTAGGGTCCTCCTGGGAAGGATGGATTGCCTGGTCACCCCGGACAGAGAGGAGAAACTGTAAGTAGCCAAACCCTTTGGGCAGATCATTAGTCCTGAGTCTCGTCTTGCCGGTTGGTTTCTCTAAACCCTTCTGTGCAGCTGGGGAGATGCGGCCACACGTTTGGTTTCCCTGAAGGTCTGTGTCTCTCCAGCTGCACGGGATGGTCTATGGGAAGCAACCCTCTTCTGAGCAGGACGGGTCGGTCTAATGATGTTTATCTGGAGGCTGTGCACCAGCTCCTCTCTGGTCCCTTCAGTAAATCATAGAGGTCAACACGTGCGTGGTGCGTGGGGAAAACGTGAGCAGAGATGTAGTGATGCTGGTGACCGGCATCGGTGGCGGTTGGGTTTCTGCCATCGTAAGTGCAAGGGGCAGCTCCTCACAAGGTGGCAGATGTTGGCTGGGGTTGAGTCAGGATCGGCACCAGCATGGGCCAGCGCTTTGTGGCTCTTGTTTTCCTGCGGAGGAGGAGCTGGGGGTGGTTGATCAGCCCCACATGCGGGCTTGGTACCCCAAGACTTGCTGAAGCACTTGTCCCTTTGCTCTCCCAAGGGGAGGCTGTGCCGATGCTCTTGGGAGTGCTGTGGGTGAAGTCTGTGCTTTATTTCCCACTCTGTCCTTTGGAGATGGGGAGGTTTTACATCTCTACGCCAGAGACTCAGCTCTAGGGCTGTGACAGCAGAGGCTTTTTCATGTGAGACAGGCTCCATCCTTCACAAGCTTTCTAAACCCAGCTGTTAGGTCAGGGGCAGTTTTGTTTTCTCTGGAACATTCAATGAGGAGAAATAAACACTTTTCACCTCTTGATGCACCATGTGGCCAACACCAAGAACGGTTGCACCGCAGAGGAGTTACAGACCAGTTTTGGCCATGCTTGTTGTGAGAGGAAGACAACTCCTGGCTGAGATGAGAGGTGCAAGGGTTTTGCTCTAGTTTTTCGGTCCACCCTGGTTTCTGCAGCCGCTGCCTCAGCACCTGAGTAAGAGCATCCCTGCTGACGCTGCCATTTAGCCAAAGCCTCACTGAGGTTTGCTTCAGCCCCCCCAGCAATAACCCCTCGCTGTAGCCCTGGAGCAGCTCCTGGCTGCTCCTCGCGGTCGTACCCATCCTGCTTTGTCCATTTTAAAAGGTTTTGTTGCACAGATGTAATCATTGTTTCTCACCAAGGGAGAACGATGAGGCATGTGGAAGGTATGATACCCTGGCTGTTGTGCGTCTGGTGGTCTGTCTCCTGCACCTTTTTTGGCTTGAAGGATACCCTGAGCAAAAATGACCCTTCTGCCCTGTCCTCTGCATGCAGGGATCAGCGTCTTTCTGTTTGGTATTTCTGGGGATGTTTGCTTTGTTCCCGGGCTGTTTATAATCCAGCTCACTCCCAGTCTGGGGATGTCCCTCTCCCCAGCACTGCATGCTGCATGGTAGCACATAGACTCTTTGTTCTGTGTTCATAGACCCCCCCCCAGTTTCCTCTACTTGGCTTTGCCTTTTCCTCCACAGCCTTTCTGAGCAAATGAGCATCAAAAGGCTTTGCACACGATGCCTTTTTTCCCCTCAGCTTATCACACAACAATTTAATTAACTCGCCTGGCATTTGCTAAGCAAGGCAATGCAAATCCTGCTCGGCGCATCACCCGAGATTTAGTTACACTCTGTAAGACCGACTTCAGGGCAGTGGTTGTGGTATTTTTGAACACACAGCCCTCAGGCCAGGATTAACTTAAAAGTGAAGAGTTTTCACCTGCCACAGCCTGACTGTGACGGTTAGTCTTCCTTCCCTGAGTTATCCATAAGATCCAGGACACCTACATTCAATTGGAAGAAGCAGTAAAAACTTATGTCTGCCGTTATCAGCTTTCGGGAATAAAGTATCAGCCCCCAAGGCTGCATGAATATGGATGGAGAATGGAGAATTCAATTATCTGGGGTCTGAAAGTGCTCCCTAGTAGCTCCCTTCAGTTATTGCTTGTCCATCACAGGCAAATCCTTCCAGAAAACAAACCCTCTCTTCATCTGCCATGATGCAGGGATCACTGTCCCTGCATCCTCCTGCGTGCAGATCCAGGCAGCCAAGTCCCCTTTTTTGTCTCCCTGTTCTTTCACAGTGCATAAAGCCAAATTAAATACCATTCCCACATCAGCGGCCTCGTCAGGGCACTCTGCACTTCATGCAGGGAAACCTAGACCTGAAATCTGTGTGTCAGATACTTCCCTTTATGTTACTTTTCACTCAGTATCAAATAGACACGCTGAAGGATGCTGAAATATTTGGCCATATAAGATTATAAAGATTGGCTCAACAAAAACCCCCATGACAGATTCTAAAGTCCCTGTGCCCAAGGCTCAAACAGGATAAAGGGAAACCCCTTTCTTCAGATTCCTAGGGGAAGTCCCGCACAGCATTTGTCCATGATAAGAGTCTGAATTGTACATTCATTTCACAAAGACGTGTTGCCGTTTCCCCATCAGTGACAGAACGCTTCCTGTGATCTGCAGACAGCTAGAATAACACCGAGAAGGTTTCTTAGCGTGATACATTACCGTTGGCTTGGGATTTATCTGATCTTCTTTTGTGGCGATGAGAAAATAGCCTGTGTGCCCTAAATGCCATTTCTCAAGCTTGTCAGCGTGCTATAGTAGGAATGATAATTAATGTGCTTTTTAAAGAGTGGCTTAGGAGAGCTAAACAAGTGCCGTGGTGAGAGCTGGTTATTGTCACTCTTCAAAACGGCACTGTGAGTTCTGGAGGCCCTGCTGCTCATCAGCCTTTGGAGAGAAACGCACGGGGAATTTCTCTCCAGAGATGATGAAGGCAATGGAGCTTCACCCAGCCCCAGGCTGGTGGGTCGGGGGCTTCAGCAGGCCTGGAGGTTGGTGCTGGGAGGGGGTCACCCAGCCTCTGAGTTCCTGCGAGCTCAGCCTAAAGCAGAGCTGAGCCTAAGCCAGCACCAGAACAGGGAGCAGCAGAAGGGAAATGGCTTTTAAGGCTTGCTCAGCGTGAAGAAACTCACCCTGGCTTGTCACTAGCAGTTTCCTGTGCAGGGTTTATGAGCGTAGCATATATACATATGGCCAGTCCTTCAGCCAGGCCACAGTAGCTCCATCAAAACAACAGAGCTGAGCTTTGAGAATCCCTTTTCCTTCCTCTGTTTCCCCCTGTATACGTGTACAAAGACAATTCTCCACCTTCTGTTGGATTTCTCACTTCCTTTGTCTTTGGTGTCCATCCATTCCCCATCAGTGTCTCACCAGAGCCAGCCTGGGACCTCGCTGGAGCACTCCTTGGCAGAGGTGTCATCTGTTTCTCTTTTACCTTTCTCTAACAGGGTTTCCAAGGCAAGACTGGCCCCCCAGGACCCCCTGGTGTTGTAGGCCCTCAGGTAAGAAACAAAGGCTCATGCTTGCTCCAGCTCATCTTCACTGGTTCGGCACAGCAGGCTTCTGCAGCTCTGATGGCTCAGCTGGAGCTGCCAGAACCTTGGGTTTTACAGCACAGAGACCCCTCTTCCAGGGAAGGCAAAGTCACATCAAAGCACACTGGATGGCTTTGGAATTCCTGGCCAGGGTGTGAAATTACCCCAGTGGGTCCCAGCCCACCTTGTTTGGAGGCGTTAGGATGGTATTTAGACAAACAGGTGTAAATAAGGTGGCTCCTGTGAACTTAATGGAGCTTTCCTGGTCTGGTGTTGGTGTAGGATGAGAGACCAGCTACACACAACCAGTCTAAAAGACCTTAAGCAGCCAGAGAGGTAAATGAGATCTCCAAGGGCTGGACAGCTGCTGGGCAGTGCAAGCATGATGCAAGAGTGCTCTTACACGTCGCTATCAAGAAATGCATCTCTGTAATGTAAAGTGCTGCCACATTCTGTCCGAGTGGGGCTGCTTTGCTTTCAGTCACAAAGGCCTCCGCAGTCTGGAATCAGTAACTGCACAACCAGAATTTGTACCCCTTAAGCCCAGGCATGCAGGGCTCATGGACCGCTTCTGTAGGCAGTGCTAGGCTGAGGAGGACTGGCTTTGGGCTCAGTCTTTCCTGAGCTACTGGGGAAGTGGCTCTTTAAGGAGAAGTAATTAATTTGTCCTCTTTAATGACAGTGTAAAGCCCCTGATTTGTAAATTCCCGGATTAGGGGCAATTCCCTGCCAGCTGTGTCTGTCTTCTCAAGTGCAAATGAGGTTCTATGGCAATTTTATTTGGCTCTGCTGCAGGCAGTTAGTGTGATCTGTGGTTGCTGAGGATTGCAATGTTATCACTCTGCTTACACTAAGTGGCACCCTGCAGCGTGACAGGAATTCCAACCCTTGTCCCAGAGGATATCAACATGCAGGGACGCTACAGAGCGGTGATGTGGCTTTTGTCCTCCTCCACAACAGGTCACTTGGGGACCGTGGGCACTGGGCCTTATGTTACACTTGTCACCATTAGTGCCCGAGTGTAGCGCAGAGGCAGGCGGTAATTGCTGTGTAGTACAAGCCTAATCCATTATTTATGCCCCATAGAAGGAGGAATCAGTACAATTGTGGAGAGCTTGCTAAGTTCTCATTTATAAAACCCCAAAACCTAAGCGTAACAGTTGTAGTAATAATCTCATTTATGTGAACACTTTAATTCCAGATGTTCCCAGTGCTGCTAGCCTGTCTGGTGCAATGTTACTCATTCTAAAACAAGGTCCTTTTAGATGTCAAAGGTGGCATCTCTCCGGGGATTCCTGGTGGCACTGCAGAGGAAAGCTGAGGGAAGGAGCATTTTCCATCCCACTGCAACCTGAAGGACTAAATTGATAGCCCACATCTCTTCCTTCGTGGGTTGTTCTGCTGATACCAACCGCCTTCTCCTCAATCTCTGTTTCCGCAGGGTCCAACTGGTGAGACTGGACCAATGGGCGAGCGGGGACACCCAGGTCCTCCAGGTCCCCCAGGTGAACAAGGTCTTCCTGGCCTCACTGGAAAAGAAGGGACCAAGGTAGGGACGAGCAGCCTATGGAATTCACCCTCCTTGCAAGCTGGATGCCTGCCTGTCTCCCAGAGATGGGGAGGGATGGTTCCCATAAGAAATTACGATGATGCTTCACAGTGTCTCATCACAAGCTGAGCCCAGAGAGAGGAGCCTGCAGGTCCTCAGCTCTCTCTCACTGTCATTGCAGGGGGACCCTGGTCCCGCCGGCCTCCCAGGGAAGGATGGTCCCCCTGGCTTGCGAGGCTTCCCTGGGGAGAGAGGCCTCCCCGGCCCCATTGTAAGTAGAGGATGCTCGGTCCTTCTGGAAGTAAGGATGCCTGGGGGTGCAGCCCCCACCACCCAGAGTGACTTTGTTTTCCTTCCTCCAGGGTGCTCCAGGGTTGAAAGGCAGCGAAGGTCCCCCAGGCCCCCCCGGTCCAGCAGTGAGTATCCTTGCCCTTACAGGCACCACCTAACACGTTTACAAGCTTGGCAAGTAGAAACGGAGAGTTAGTCACAGCTCGGAGCTTTCGCCGTTATTTCCCTTGCACTAACCAACAACTTGCTGGGTATTGCTGTGTTTTACAAGACATGTATGTAATAGCTTGGACATCCCGTGCCATCAGCTGTGAACATACGTGACAAGCTGAGGGAGCAGCAGTGATTCAGGACATGGAGAATTTTGCTTCTAAGTCACCTCTGAAAGTTGTCTCCACTTAAGACTCGTGCTCAGTGCAGCCCTCCTACAAGAAAATAGTCATCATCCAACCCTCCCTGCTGCATTGGCCATGAAGTTGCTCATGCTCTTGGTCCAAGGTGATAAGGATCCCCCAGGAACTGAGCTCCTGGCACCATCCAAGGGAGAACCCAGCCCTTCCAGAAATTTTAGTTAATAAAAGATCTGCAAGATCCCTTAGGCTGGTGGAACCGCACCACGTGGCAGCCACCCCATCAAATGTGCTCCCCTCCTGACAATGCATTTGCAGCATCCAACTGCTGGATTTCTTTATGTCTGTATACAGATGAGGCTCAATGCTCCAGTTAATGCTTCCTTTCTTCCTTCTCCGAACAGGGCTCTCCTGGTGAGCGTGGTCCTGCAGGATCAGCTGGCCCGATTGGCTTACCAGGGCGACCTGGTCCCCAGGGACCTCCAGGACCTGCAGGTGAAAAGGGAGCTCCAGTAAGTACCAGTATAAAGATAAGCAGCTGTGGGTCAAACAGAAATGCGTACGGCAGGAGGCCGAGCGTGGAGAGGCCTTGGGGTTGGTGTATAAAAACAGAAGGAATTCAATTAGAAGGGAGTTTTCTCATCTTGGGTGCATCAAACCACCGGATGTCAGCTGCTCAGCTGCCCCGTTTGTGGCACCCGTGCTATCAAAACTGGATGTGACCCCAGGACCTGGAACGTCTCCTGGCAGTGAAAAGGGATGAGGACTGAGCAGGTGAAGTGGCAGCTCTGTGACCTCCTAGTGACAACCAGCCCAAGGACCTGCCTCTGGGCAGAGCAGTGAGCCAACCCCACCACTGCTTCCAAGGCTGCAATAGCAGCAGCAGTTCCCATTGAACCCAAAGCCATCCTGAGCCCTGTTCTGCCCCGGCTGAGGGGCAGCACAGTAAAGTGCTGTGGAGGTTTCAGCTCCGTTTCCGGGGATGCTGCGTTCTCATTCCCAGGCATCCCTCCCGTGGGATGCGGCTCGTGCAGAGCGTGGCTGAGCCCTGCCATATGGTCCCTCTCCGGAGCCTTCACCGTCAGCCCGCGCAAACTCGCGCGTCTTTCGCTTCCCGGCACGCGCGTGAAATGCCACGTGCGCGGGAGGGAGTGGGCTGGGATGAGCCTTCTGTCCCCGGAGAGCACAGCACCGGGCCCCGGGAGGGAGGCTGGGCCTGCTCACACCCCAGGGACTCTGCAGGGGCTGTTGTGGTGCCTCAAACACGAGCTCAGCTTTCAGACCCGGCGAAACGAGCAAACACTGGCATCAGGTGTTCCAGACTACATGAGGACACTTACAGTGGTTGTTGTCATCAAAAGTGTTTATCAGCCGCTGTATCTCATCTTTGCCCATTATAAACCCCAGCAGCTAGTCCAGAGGCAAGAATTTCCTGGTGAATCAGCTTTCTGAACATCTGTCCTGCCAAGTACCTATGTGATGTATCAGTGCATAGATGAATGGGCAATTTGTGTGGCATCTAATTACTCAGAAGAGAGCACCCAGGATTCAGATGCAATTAAATTATGTATGAGGAAACCAAAAAATACTCACTCTTCAGTTCCTATAAAACAAACAAATGTGGTTGAAGGCTCAGGCTGAGGAACACAAGTAGATGTCCAAGCAGAAACCCCCAGTAGCTGGGGTTCAGCCAAGGAGGGAGCAGGCAGGGAGTGCTGGGGCCAGAATCAGTAAAAACTGGCTTGTGGGAATATAAATTACTTGGGGTCTTGTTTGTCATCCAGAGAGAGATGGCAGAGGCTTGAGATTAAATCTGGGTATATTGCTCTGGCAGTGAAATTGCAGCTCTGATCTGGGTATTCACCATTTAGATGTGTTTGTTCTTTCTTATCTCTCAAGATGGACATTTTGTCTTGTTGCAGACAGCGAGCACAGAGTCTGATGAAACATCAGTGAAAAACCGGTCCTTCTGTATATGTCCATGCAGTGAGGGGTCGCTAGCAGCTGAATAAAACATTAATGGGATGGAATGGGTTGGCTGGGGGAGAGCTCTGTGTGACCTGCTGCTCATTCCGCTTCCAGGGCGAGAAGGGTCCCCAGGGGCCGGCTGGCCGGGATGGCATCCAGGGCCCCGTGGGCCTGCCGGGTCCAGCAGGTCCTGTCGGCCCCCCTGGCGAGGATGGAGACAAGGTGAGAGGAGCAGCTCCTGCTGCGGGGGTCGCTCTGGATGATGTGCCCCATTGCCCCCATGCTGCCTCCGTCAGTGGGTTGGATGTGCTGCTGGCCATCACCCAAAGGGTATTTCTTGATGATGGGCAGAAACCCATCACCCCCCCCAAAGCCTGGAGCAGGCAGCCTGCCCACAGGTGCCTGGCCTTTCCCAATTAGTTACCTTCCCCCACTCACTAATTAAGCCCCTCTGGTCTGGAGGACTCTGCGGACAAGGGCTGCAACACGGTGGTTCTCGCATTGTGTGGCAGCTACGGAACATTTTAGGGTACACCAGGAGCATCCGAATCTCTGGCTTCTTTTAGAACATTCTGGGGTGTTTCCCTGGGACCTCCGGGATGAGGGATGCGGACAAACATCTCGAATGTTGGGATATGGAAGTGGTCACCACGTGAGCTAACCGTGTCCCTTTGTACCTGGCAGGGCGAGATCGGGGAGCCCGGGCAGAAGGGCAGCAAGGGTGACAAGGGGGAGCAGGTGAGTGGGGTGGATGCTGCCCAAGCTGCTTCCCTGGAGGAGCGTGGCTCTGGCGTGTGACTTGCTGGAAACAGAAAATACCAATTTCATTCCTTTCTGTCAGCGCTTCGTCTTCTCCTTCGCTTCATCAAATACCCACACGGTGGAAAAAAGGGAGGACCTGAGGTGTGAGCCTGCAGCTCCCAGGAACACACGGAGATGTTTCCATGTCCCCCTGTACTGTGTAAATTGTCCTGAGCAGCTCCTGCCATTCAAGTCAGGTGTGGGGCTGTAGCCCCTTTTCTGGTTGTCTCCAGCACTCTCAGGCACCCTTTATGCACTGCTCAGAGCCAGGGGAGGATAAATGACACTCGAGTATCTAGATAGAGCTGAGTGATGTGATAGTGTTTTGCTGGAGAAAAAACGCATTCAGATGTGCCTGGCATGCCATTGGCACCAGGGCTGAGGAATGCTGGCTCTGTTCCCTCCCTCTGTTTAGGGAATTAATGCACATTAAATGGAGGCTGTCTTGAAGGGCATCACCTTTCCCAGGTGAGGTCTTTTTACTCCGAGCTCCTAATGCTGATGTTGCTCTTCTGTTTCATGACAGGGTCCACCAGGGCCTACTGGCCCACAGGGTCCGATCGGTCAGCCCGGCCCCGCTGTGAGTATTGTCCCCTGTCAGCAGAAATCCCCTTTCGAGCTATAAAATCCCTTGGGAAGCACTGCAAGGATTGGCAGTTCCTGCCTGCCGCTGCTGATGCGCAGGGCGTTACCACTGGCAGCAGAAGGAGGTGGTGGGGATGGGGCTTTGCATCTGTGTCATGTCCTTGCTAAGCTGTGCTAGACCCTTTCCTCTTAGGGTGCTGATGGAGAGCCAGGTCCCAGAGGGCAGCAAGGCCTCTTTGGTCAGAAAGGTGATGAAGGACCCCGAGGTTTCCCTGGTCCCCCTGGCCCGGTGGGCTTGCAGGTAAATTGCAGCATCGAAGGAGGGCTCAGGGTGATGAGAGCTGGGGCTCCACCTGAGATGTTCACAGCTCAAACTCATCCCCTCCGCAGGGCTTGCCTGGACCGCCTGGTGAGAAGGGAGAAACGGGTGATGTTGGGCAAATGGTGAGAGGCTTTTGTACTTCTCTGTTTGTCACCGGCACAGACGTTGCTCCAAGAAACGTGTCTTAAATCTGTCTCCCCTTTCTCTGTCAGGGCCCACCAGGCCCACCTGGACCCAGAGGTCCCTCAGGACCACCAGGAGCAGATGGTCCGCAGGGTCCTCCTGGGGGAATAGGAAATCCTGGTGCAGTAGGAGAGAAGGTAAAAAAGCATCCAGGGAAGCCTGGCTGAGGCTTTGCTGGGTCAGCAACCCCAGGTTTGCTCATCCTCTTTTCCCCTCTGCAGGGTGAGCCTGGTGAATCTGGTGAGCCTGGGCTTCCCGGCGAGGTTGGCCTCCCGGTGAGTACACTACAGGCTGGCTCTTGCTCTGATGGAGAAGAGCTTTTCTTCACGGGTGGCCCTCTGAAGAGCTGGTAAAGGGGTGTAGGAGAGGCATGGATTCAGCTGCAGGGGCTGAACCAGTGCTGTTCTTGGTCTGGGTATTGGGTGACACATCACCATGTTCCTGGGTATTTATAGTGTAAGTTTAGTCACCGAACATGGGCTACCCACGGCTGAACATCATGAACACCATTCAGCCTTCGTGGGAAGGGACTGCTATATCATGTTCTCGTGCTCTGAGATACAAATAAAGCTTCTTTCTCAGAATTGATCCAAAGAGGAGTTAGAGATTGGCAGGTTGGTTTCCTGGAAAATAGAAACACCCTTTTTCCTTTACAGGGTCCTAAAGGTGAAAGAGGTGAAAAAGGTGAAGCAGGTCCCTCTGGTGCTGCTGGTCCACCTGGCCCCAAAGGTCCACCAGGCGATGATGGTCCCAAAGGCAGCCCTGTAAGTACCCCTCCTGTCCAAGCAGTGCTCCCTTGTCTTGCCCAGCAGGGATTTCTGCATGAAAAGGTGTTTTCCAGAGATCTCTGTGGAAATCTGAAACAGTTTACCAGCCACAGAATTGCTCCTCCAATGATACTTGATATTGATCCCCTTCTTCAGGGTGCTCGTGAGGAAAAGACCCAGCTGTACCTCATCTTCCAGCAAGACTTAGAATCATAGAATAGTTAGGGTTGGAAAGGACCTTAAGATCATCCAGTTCCACCCCCCCTGCCATGGGCAGGGACCCCTCACACTAAACCAGGTCACCCAAAGCTTTGTCCAGCCTGGCCTTGAGCACTGCCAGGGATGGAGCATTCACAACCTCCCTGGGCAACCCATTCCAGTGCCTCACCACCCTCACAGGAAAGAATTTCCTCCTTAGATCCAACCTAAACTTCCCCTGTTTGAGTTTTAACCCGTTACCCCTTGTCCTGTCACTTGAATTATTGGTTCTTTTTGCAGGCTGTCAGAAAGCTCACCCCCATGGTGAGCCTGCAGTAGGTTCACTTTGCACTTGAGCTTATGTATTTCCAAGGTCCTCTGCACCAGAGCAAAGCTTCTGAAACAGCGTGGAGGAGATTTATGTGAATCTGGGAGTTGTGCATGTAGGGCAGATCCCTGTTGATGCTGATTGCTGTAGCTGTAGTGAAGCCAGTAGAGCTATTCTGATTTATACCAGATGACAATGGTACAGTATTTATCTTGCCAGCTTCTTTGATGCTTGCCTGCTGAAGAAATTTCTGCTGTGATAAGCAGCGGAGGCAGGAAAGTCAATCATCACTGAACAGATGGGCTTTGGGGATATCACATTACTGCTTGAAGCCTATTGTCTGAGCGCTGGTCTTGGGGTTGTTTGAAGTAAACAATAGACATTGCATGGAGAAGAATGGTGAAGTGTTTTAGTCATTAAATGCCTTGAGGGGATCTTCCTGTGATCGCGTAGTAAGCAAGCATCACGCAGTAAGCAAAAGCAAAATCTCACCTGCACGTTCCCCAAAGCTGCGAGGATTTTGCTGTCATTTGTCCAATGTATTTATGAAAAAACAAATGAGGCTCCCAGTGTTGCCTTTGCTTTGCCTGATGCAGAGCTCAGCTGGTGGCTGGGACAAGATGAAGTCGCTGAAGATGCAAAGATGGGATGTGATCTGGGACTGCTGGAGGGTGGAGAACTGGGGCTTTGCTCCATAGGGTGACTCCCTGTGTTGTCACTGGGGTCACAGGCACTAGTGCTCCGCAGTGCTCCAGATGCAACCTCTCTGACATGGGGATATCCCTCTTCTCTCTCTGCAGGGTCCGGTTGGTTTCCCTGGTGACCCTGGTCCTCCTGGAGAGCCTGGTCCAGCTGTAAGTGTCCATCTCACAGAAGGGCAGTTAGGTTCCTCCTCTTGGTTCAGTAAGATACAGCACTGTGCTGTTCATTCACCAGCAGCTCCTCTGGAACTTACTCTTCCCTTTACTTGGGAAAGAGTAAGGAGTTGCACCATAAGACTACTTGTCTGAGCATGCTACAGCCTTTGGGGTAGTAGCTGTATGAGTGCTGCTACCCACAATATTTGACATAGGACATTTGCTGTTGCCAGTGCTCTCAACAAGAGATGGGAAGGGATGGTGCTGGTGGCGTGAAGAGCACTGCACACTCCTGCTGCTGCTAATGCTTTCCTCAGCTGTATTCATGCCCTAAATACACCTGCTTGTTTCTTTCTTCTTCCTTTTCAGGGTCAGGATGGTCCTCCTGGTGACAAAGGTGATGACGGAGAACCTGGACAGACCGTGAGTAACTGGATCGATGAGCTCTGTTCCCCATCACTCCCCATGGTTCCTGTACACAGGTCCAAGGGCATACAGCATCCGATTCCCACCAGCTTCTGCTGCGCTGGCCCCTGGTGCCTGTCCCTGCCGCCTGTGTCAGCCTGGCCGCTGCATCCACCCAGGCTGCTGAGCAGTGCATCCCCAAAGCAAACGTTAACTTATGGGAAAACAAAACTCTTTCATTTAAACTTTGCTGTGCCTTATGGTATTTCCTGGTGGGAATGGCTAAAAGAAGAAACCACCTGCACCCCGAGGAGGTGTTGGGAGTTGTGCTGCCCACGCCTCGGCTCAGCACAAACTCCAGAGCTCAACTCGAGCTTTACACATGTGCTCCTCCTTCCCATGTCTCGTGGTGCAGTTATGGCTTGTTCTGCTTCCTTCTCCATCTAGGGTTCCCCTGGTCCCACAGGAGAGCCAGGCCCCTCCGGACCCCCAGGAAAAAGGGTAAGCTGATGGTTTAGGGGCGGTCCTCCAAGTGTATTTGTGTTGAATTTGTGAAACTAATGTTAGCAGTAGGTCTGCAGTAGATGCAAAGCAGTAGCATGTGAGATAAACAATAACTAAAAAGAACATCATGATGCACCATCCCAACCACTGGGAATTGCTGGGAAATTGTCAACCACATCCCCTGGTTTACTGAGGTTTTAATACCCAAAAGAAAACACAAGGATGAGGTGCTCCTGCTCTTCCCGCCTTGCTGCAGAGCCCAGGGATTCATTTAGCAAGAAGCTAATTTAAAAAGCTTTTCAGAGATATTTGTCTCCATTTTGCCTTCTTCCCTGGGGCTGTAGCATCATTCTGCTAATTCCACTGGACCGTTTCAGATCTGTGGGATCTAACTGTGATTTGCATCTGTGTTGTGCTTTCTCTAGGGCCCTCCTGGTCCAGCCGGTCCTGAAGGAAGGCAAGGAGAGAAAGGAGCCAAGGTAAGCGCTGGATGGGGGTTCACTTCTGCTGCCCTTTGTTTGTCAAAGGGACCTCCCTCTGACAGTGCTGGTGTTTGAAAGACAGTGATTTGATTTCTCTACGTGTTACAACGAATTAGCCTGAACTGGGGGCTGTTGGCCTTCAATCTAAGCTTATGTTTCATCTCTTCACAAACTCCATGGAGATAATTAGGGCTTGCTGAGGTCACGGGGATGTTTTCCTTGTTTTGAAATCACAAAGTGCCATATCTGGCAATTCAGTGTGTTGTCAATGAGAGACGTGCACAGCCCTGTGTTGTTTCCCAGGGCAGAAACAGCGCTACTGGACCAGGGTTGTTTCGGTAGGGGAGGTGGGGAGATGGAGAGGGGGACTGCAAATTACAGGCCCAGATGTTGTGGCAGCTGTGGGAGCGCTGGTGGCAGAGGATGTCCTCTGCTAGATTATATCCCAGGACCAGGCACAGGACAGCTCGGGGAGCTCGCAGTCTCCGAGGCTGTTCCTGCTGGAAACCAGCAGAAGTGGTGGGGAGCAGCAGGAAAACGAATGTGTTGGGAGCTTTACGCGCTTTGCATGCACCGGTGTTCACTCTGGGACATCCTGGCAGCAGCCACAGTGTATTCAAGATTGCTTGATGCCCCAGTGCGAATGAAGCCATGCTGCCTCTTGCATCTAGGGTGAAGCTGGTTTGGAAGGACCTCCGGGCAAGACTGGCCCAATCGGTCCTCAGGGTGCTCCAGGGAAGCCCGGTCCTGATGGTCTTCGAGGGATTCCAGGTCCAGTTGTGAGTATTCCCAAACTGAGCAGAGTCTGAGCAAGCTGCTGGGCAGGGCTGTTCCTGGTGCTTACCATAACCTATCTGCTTGGAAGACTCCTTTCTGCCAGTGAACACAGGTTTAAATGCCTGACAGCAGATAAAACACATTTAGTGGAAATAATGCAGCAGTGAATATCACCTCCCAGCATGTTTTATTTGAGACTTGAGTCTGCTCACCCCCTCTCCATGGGTGAGGGTTTCCAGGACCTACAAGGTCCCTTTTCCAGTAGGGATCTGAGCATGAAAGGAGCATAAATCATTTTGCCTTTACCACCTGTGAGAAGGCAGGGCGAATGTTCCGTGGCACAGGGGCCACACGAGGAAAGGTGAATAATGGGAGCAATCCCAGCTGGGAGCATTGAGTAATTGTTTTGAGGGGATTGCACTGTTTTACAGGGTGAACAAGGTCTCCCGGGATCCCCTGGCCCAGATGGTCCTCCAGGCCCAATGGTATGTCCAGACCATCAAATTCTGTGTGGTTTTGACATGGGTGAATGCATTTTACATGAACTTATTCTCTCTTTCATTTCCCCCCCGGTCTCTCAAAGGGCCCACCGGGTTTGCCTGGTCTTAAAGGAGACTCTGGTCCTAAAGGAGAGAAGGTGAGAATAGCACACATGATCTCACTGCATGACCTGGCCATTGTAGAGGCATCCTGCAGGTGGCAAACTCCTGTACCCTTGCTTAGATATTTGGGATGTATCCAGCAACGCCTTTGCTGGGTGGCTTTGGTGTTTGGGTACCTCAAGTGAGAGACCATTATTAACATCTGCTGCTTTTCCCTAGGGTCATCCAGGTTTAATCGGGCTTATTGGACCACCAGGAGAGCAGGGGGAAAAGGGTGACAGAGGTCTCCCAGGCCCCCAGGGCTCAGCAGGACCCAAAGGAGAGCAGGTAAATATTCCATGAGGCCTTAATGGAACGTGCTTTTGAGCTGTGGGGTTTGCTGCTTTAAGCAGGTATGGCATAGCAGAGCTGCTCAACCTTGGCTAATTTTGGAAGAATATTTTCTATGTTAATGTGGTTTATTCTACATGTGAGATGGGCATGCTCCAAATCACCCGACCTAGTGGGAAGCAGGTTCTCAAGGGTCATCTGAAAAGAGCTGAGTAGACTTGGAGGGATGGTACCATTAAATATGCATCCAGAGGACAGGTTTTTACAACTGTGTACCAAGTGAGGTGGGAGATTCCCTGGTTGTGCACATGCTTAAAAACCAGTTAAACCTCCAGGTTTGAATAGAGTCCTCCCTTCCGCTCATTCAGCTCCAGTCAGTCCTCATCAGCTGTGAGCAGGTGTCAGTTGTGTAGTTACATGCCAGCACTGGTGCATACACATCGATGCTTTTCTGCTTTTATTTTCCAGGGTATCACAGGTCCTTCCGGACCCATCGGACCTCCAGGGCCACCAGGATTACCGGTAGGTGACAAGCAATTGCCTTTGAATTCCTCAGGGGCTACGCAGTCTTTGTGGAGTCACCTTTGTTCTCCCGGATACACCCAGCAGAGCATTTCTGGCCTGGCCTGGTGTGAGGAAGTTGGTGGGGATGGCTTTGCTCAGCTGAGCCTGTTAAACACACTTGGCTGGGTTAGGGAAGTACTGGGGGTGATGGATGAGCCGAGAGATGAGCTCAGTGCGCATGGCAGGATGGAACACAAACGTCCCTCTCCCTGGTTTTAGGGTCAGCTATGATCACACCGTGATTTCTTGCCCTTTTTGCTCTTGGTACATTTTTCCCTGGATGCCCAAAGGCTGCACCTTGGGTAAGCAGCATTTGCTGGGTGCCCTCAGCACGGAGCCAGGACCAGCCCTGGGCTGTAGTAATGACCCAGCAGCTTTTCCAGCCCCCATCCAGGCAGGAGTGTGGAGCAGTGACACAGATGGATCTGACACAAATGCATTTTGCATGTTGGCAAATAACATTGAACTCCAGTGGATGGGAAAAGTGGGGAAAGAAGTGAAAAGGAAACCACCTTGTCTCTAAGGGGAGTCTGTTGCCTTCTCTGCTAGAACTGTACTGACTCTGCTCTGCTTTTCTCCACACAGGGTCCACCTGGTCCCAAAGGTGCTAAAGGATCATCGGTGAGTATAGACATTGTTAAATGAAGAAGGCGAGGAGCAGTTATTAAGTGTATAACCCACGGCAGCTCCTCCCTGTCAGTGGCATTAAGGTAACTGGCCACAGGTGGCCTTAGCAAGTGCAGCCTTTCCAGGAACGGTACCTGGGGAAGGTTTCTGTTGCGCTCTCTGTACCTCAGTGAACATCAGTGCAGCAGAGATCCCAAGGAGGATTCCAGTGCACAGTCCTTGGGAGAAAACCTCCTGCTGTAAGGCGGCGGGTATTAAAAATAGCCAGTGGAGCGGGAGGTGGCGAGCTGGGGAGTGCAGAACGCAGCGAGAACGAGAATGTGACAGGGAAGCAAGATTCATGTTACAGATCTCCCATGCAGGCAGCTAAAAATTCCTCTTGGGCAGCTTCCTAATCCTCCTTCCCATGCAGAATTCAGTGTTCAATTAATTTTTAGGTTTTATTCGATTTATAAACCATTGGGTTGGTTTGAAGAGTTCACGCTGTCTTGCACTGGAACAGCCTCTCTTTTCCATAGGAAGCCTCAGCAAAGTCTGACTGTTTAACCCCAATCATTTGACTGATCTCTTTTCCTTAAGCATCTTCGGAGAGAGGTGCAAGGAGACCCCTCTGATGTGCATGAAGGGCACAGAAAGAAGGGACAGGAAGACAGATTTTGCCACAGGAGACTATTAGAAGAAATAATGTTTGGGATG
This sequence comes from Pezoporus flaviventris, assembly GCF_033815535.1. Taxonomy (NCBI): domain Eukaryota; kingdom Metazoa; phylum Chordata; class Aves; order Psittaciformes; family Psittacidae; genus Pezoporus; species Pezoporus flaviventris. The sequence goes on from NW_026892645.1 coordinate 1,051,278, forward strand.
TGCTGGAGGTGACAAGTGCTTTTCCCTGTGTGACTCCTGGTTTTCCCATGTTTTTCCTCCCAGGGTCCAACAGGTCCAAAGGGTGAATCGGGTCTTCCTGGGCCCCCAGGGCCTCCTGTAAGTAGAACCCATTACATGAAGCATGAAATGAGGCTCACATTTAATGGGTGTTGTAATATCAGGGGCTAGAGGATTTCTGGTCAGAGATTCAGCATATCAGGAGTCCCTGCAATGCATTGACAGCTCTTAGAGGTGCTGGGGAAGAAAGCAGGATGTGAAGGGAGAAGTTACTGATGGGTAAAGAGAAGATGAATCCAACGTTCAAGTTTGGTGGCTGGGGTTTTTAGCAGTGCCATCACAGGTGTTTTACCTGTTATGTGTGTGCTTTGTGATGCTCCTCAGCACTGGTGACTGCTTTGGCCACCTCTTCCGTCTCTTCCCCACTGGCAGTGCAATGAGCAGTGGTATCTCCTTCCCCCACAAATCAGGGTCCTCCTGGAGAAGTCATCCAGCCGCTGCCCATCCAGGCTTCCAAGAGGACCAGGCGGAACATTGACGCCAGCCAGCTGGTGGACGATGGGAATGCCGACAACTACATGGACTATGCAGATGGCATGGAGGAAATCTTCGGCTCGCTGAATTCCTTGAAACTGGAAATCGAGCAAATGAAGCATCCCTTGGGCACCCAGCATAACCCAGCACGTACCTGCAAGGACCTGCAGCTCTGCCACCCCGATTTCCCAGACGGTGGGTCCCAGGACAGGGGGGATGAGGGGAAAACACCGTGAGTGTCCCAGCTCCATACAGTGAATAGAGGCGAGTGCAGGAAGAAAAGGAATGTGGAGGGTCCCTGGCCCTGGTGCCTCATGAGGAATGTGGCTGACAAAGAAGGAATAGATAGAGAAGAGTTGAATTAGATGATCGTTGCAGGTTCCTTCCTACGTATATACTCTATTATAAGAATGGGGATATATGGTGAAAATCAGCTATTCCTATAAGGTGCCACAGTGTGATGTAGAGTCAGATCATAACCTGGTTTCCAAAAAATATGTAGAAACAGTGGCCTATGCCAGAGATGAGACATTCCTGGTAAGGTGGCTGCTGAATTGTCCTTCCTTCACAGTGCTGACTCTTTCTTCCCTTCTCTTCCCTCTCGTGCATCCAGGTGAATACTGGGTTGATCCCAACCAAGGATGTTCCAGGGACTCTTTCAAAGTGTACTGTAATTTCACAGCTGGTGGAGAGACTTGCATCTTCCCTGATAAGAAATCCGAAGGAGTAAGTCCATACAACTTCCCCCCTCCCATAGCATGGTGATAAGAGAGGAGTGTTTCCTAATATGAATATTCATAGACAGTCCATTTCAGGAGAACTGAACAATAGCAAGTAAGGATTAAAGATCCAGAACATTCCTTTGTTATGCAGCGTTGGTGTCTAAAATAAGGAATATGTTTATAAAGATAATTTCTTGGAGTAAGGCAGATTTAAACTGTGATTTGGGACAAGTCTTTGATGATTTCCCAGGCATAATAAATGCTAACACCTTTTTGCTTTGCTTTAGAAAGGCAGAAGTGTGTGTTGGTGCAGGAACTGTGAGCTTCGTTTAACTCCTTCCCTCCTGCAGCCAGGCTGCTCTGCTCTCTGCATGCACAGGCACTGCTGATTCCTCTGCCCTTGCTGTGCCTTGAGGCAGAGCAGATAAACGTTTCTCTCCTGTCGTTTTTCCTGGTGTTTCCTATGGGCAAATGATCATCAGTGGTTGCACCTGGCCTCTGCGCTCCTGGCGCCGATGCACGAAGCCTGGTTGAGTCCTTTGTGTAATGATGTGCTTAGCTCAGCCGGACCCTGTGCCCTGTGCTGTCCCCTAGAGCTGCTCTCCCCAGTGCCTGGGGACCAGCTCTCGCAGTGGCCGAGCAGAAGCTCCTGCGAAGCAGCCTGGGGAGCTCCCTCGGTGCCTCAGCTCTGCTGGGTTAAGGTGCAGACAAAGCTGTTCACTGAAAGCTGTTTGCTTCCCCAGTTTCACCCACCAGCAGTACGGGCCAGAGCAGGACAAGTAACAGGCAACATAAATCTTCCTTGGGTTTTTGTTAGGGTTGTTTAAGCAGGAGATGGATTTCCTCTCCTTTGCACTCACTTGCCATGGCTTTCCTCTAAATCTTGACAGCTAAAACACAGAGTCTGCCCCTGATCTTGGGGCTGCTCGGGCTCCTGTGAGTGGCTCTTTGGCCTCGCCGCGTCCACTGTGGAGCTGCTTTTCTGAGCACTGCGATGCTCCTCAAATACAAATTGTGCTCCACTTCTGCAATACATTGTAAATAAGGAAAAGCTTCAGCCTGCTCTTTTCCCACGTAGAGGAATGAAACCAGCTACCACAGCAGCATTAAGTATTGGCTGAGTGGTTTTATTATAAGCCACAGCAGACTTTAAGCCATACCCCCTTTCCCTCCGTCCTTAACCCAGCAGAATCACACTGACTTGCTTTATGGCTCACGCACTGGCAAGGAAAGGACGATCCCAAGACACCTGTGTGTAGCTTGGCCATTGTTTTTGGAGGGATTTACAGCAGCAGTGCAGGAGCTCGTGGGAGGGTCGGGGAGCAGGGAGCAGCCACGTTCCTCCCTTGTGCTCTGACCCGAAAAGTGATTCAGCTGATCAGATGCGGCTGCCATAAGGGATGCTCCAACAGCTCATTTCTTGTCAAGGTCACCCCCTGCATTGCTCCAGGTAGTTGGACCTTCACTATGTGTGATGGTCCAGCACTGACTGTGGGGGATGCACTCTGCGTGCTGCTCCTTATTGCCACAGAAGTGCCAGAGGCAGGCGGAGGCTTTTCCTTAATCACATTCTTTGCCTTTCCCAGCCCCACAGCATCTGGATTTGCTGTTAGAGTGACAGCAGCCTTCCCCATTATCAGCACTGCTTTTCCACCCCAGCCCTCCCATGGAGATCCTTTACCACCGATACTTCCTTTTTTCCCTCCCTGTCTTTCCTTTTGTCTCTCCTGCCAACAGACAGCACTGCTGGTTCTGCATCCAAAGTATGTAGGAGGCAGACATCATTAGCCCTTAGCCAAGGAGGCTCGTGCCAGGGCACTGCTGGGCAGCACCACGCAGTTCCTCCTGCGTGAGAGGTTGCTGGCACCTTAGGGCACTGCCAATTGCTCTTGTTAGTGGTGTAGAAAGATTAAGAAAGCAGTGGAAAGGAAGCTGGACAGTCTCTGTAAGACGTGCACGCTCTGCTGGGGAACTGAATGGAACTTTTTAATTGATTTTTCTTCTTTCTCTCTTTCCTCCTTTGCCGTCCACAAACTAGGCTAGAATTACTTCCTGGCCAAAGGAAAACCCAGGCTCCTGGTTCAGTGAATTCAAGCGCGGTAAACTGGTAAGATGCATCTTGGTGCTTTCTGTTTTCTTTAACCCCTGTCATATTTTACAGAGTAAAATGGCTCGTTGGCCCAAAGAGCAGCCTTCCACATGGTATAGTCAATACAAGCGGGGGTCTTTGGTAAGTGGCTAACCTTGGCCCTAGTCTGAATCAGAGCACCTCATCTGCTTTGGTATGGCCAGACCTGTTGCCCTCTGCATGCCGGACTAATCCCTATCCCACGTTGCAGTACAGATGTTTAAGGTGGAATACTGAAAAAGGACTAAAACCCAGTGGGGACACTTTTCCCGTTGGCTTGACTAGAAGCCCAGGAGCAGGGCACAGCGCTAGTGCAGCCCATGCTTGCTGTACCCAGGGTGAGGTGTGAATCTATACATCTCTGCACTGGGGCAGGCTTTCCCTAAGGTGGGTTTTGTCTCTCGCACTGGAGCTGGGCCCCGTCAGGAGCTCCCACACCACCCCCAGAGCTTGGAGACATGAAGTCATTGCTTTAAAGGACTTAAAAGGTTTAAAGGATTTCAAGCCACGTGCATTGGCCAAGCCTGATGGGCAAGAGCTTGACATAGTCCCAGTTAAGGACTTTTTCAAGTCCTGTCCTAAGGTCAGGAGATGTTTGATGTCGGCCAGCAAGGCAGCGACACAGAACAGAGAAAAAGCTCTGGTGTTTTGTCCTGTAACAGGACATCCATGCTGTGGATAGATCACTCCTACAGAACCTCAGCCCTGGTCAGGGAGGTCAGAGCAGTGGCTTATGAGTGTATGCCAGGTCTGCTTAAGCCACAGCGCTCTGTGGGTGTCAACTGTGTGATGCTGTGTGGGTATCAGCTCCTGTAGGATGAGCAGGATGCAGATAATGAACCCAGTCAAATGAGAGCTAGGAAAAAAGGAAATACTCAGTGGCTAAACCTGACCTGCCCTAGAAGCAGGAGCTGCTCTGTTGAACTGCACTGATCTGCTCCTGCAGGGCAGAGGTTTCTTGCAGTGCCCAAACTTCCACCTTAAAGGCAAACAACAAAGCAAACCACCGCGTTGTTTTCCTAAGCCGCGTTTTGTTGCCACTAAACACGTTCTGCTCTGGTTCTGCCCACCAGAAGGATATGGCTTCTGCAGCTTCTCTGCACTCCTGAGCAAGGCCACAAAGCCAAGGCTGCAGCCTCGTAGCTTCTTGGAGGGCAGCTACTCATAGCTTCATTACAGAGCACTCCATCAGTTAATGTTACGAGTAGCTCCATTTCTCCACCTTCTCTGCTTTTTTTCCCTGTTCAGTCTGTTTACCAGCCAAGTTAGAGGCTGAATTGCCAACCTAGACCTTAGGACCCTTCAGTTTGTTAAACAGGAATTTCAGCGCTACTTGGAACCCTTTGTTCCATCTTTCTGTGTTGCCGTTTTCTTTCTTTTTTTTACCTCTCCTGCATTTTCTCTTTGGGAAGAAAAAGCCACCAGCACGTGGAAGACTTGCGTAGGCAAACCTGACCTGCCTAAGCCAACCACAAAACGCCTAAGCCAGCCACAAAACACCTGAGCCAGAAAAGTGCAGTTTGAGTATTTACTCTGATTTCAAATACCTCTCATTCTCCCCAGTCAGTCCTTGGAACCATGAGGTTTGTAAACTGGGGAGACATTTGCCTGGATCCAGCATCGGTTGAGATCTGTGTGTAGCTGGTGAGCTGAATGAGTTTGAGTCCCCCCTGGGTGCTGTGTTGCCCATGGTACTCCGCCGAGAAGGTCCCTGGTGTCTTTCCATGCAGCCTGAGCAGGGTCTCCTGGGGGGCTGAGCCCCACAGGGATCCCTGATGCTGTGGGGAAGGTTTCCACCCGGCTGCTCAGCACTGAGGGAGCGTAGATGGCTCCGTGTGAATCTCAGCGCTTGCAGGAGGTGTGCTCACCTTTCTTCTGGGATAGCTGAAGGATGAAGGGCATAGGAAATGAAACACAAAGAAAACATCTTGTTTTGATGCTTCTGCACCATCATTAATCAATGACACAGAGTTCTTGGATCTGATTTCTTACTGTTTCGCATGGTGCAGCCAAACTGCATTAGAGGGATAGAAGGGATGCAGATGTTTTTTTACTGGACTCTGCTTTCCTCCCCTGTGTGTTGCACACAGTTCCCAGTGGCTCTGACAGGGCCTGCCACCCATCCTGTCCTGTTATCCTTCACAGCCGTGTGGCATCTGCCACAGGAAATACTATCACAGAGAAAACAGAAAGGGATTGATTTTGGCAAACCCGTGTTCCCATGAGCCAGCCTTATGCAGGCAGCCGGTTCCCAGTGGCTCCAGTCACAAAGGTGGGACAGGGCTTTGTGCAGTCTCCAGAGGCAGAGCAGGAACCGAGGCCCCTCCACAAGTAGTCAGTCTCCAGACTAAGCCCTGGTTGAACTAAGAGGAGCAGGTCCTGCGGACAAGTAATGCCACGCGTCCTTGGGTGCGTGCCGTGCACTTGACATCTTGTGCCCCGGCCTTCCACGTCCTGGTGGTTTTCTGCCAGCTCTCTCCTGGCATGCGCGGCTCTCTCATGGTCAGTCATATTTCACTCTCAGGAGGACAGTGCAACAGTATCCTGACAACCGGTTGGTATATCTATTTATTTATATTACCTTTTAATTCACTGCTCTATTGCCTGGTTATGAATCTCTTCTACTGTTTGCAGCTCGCACAACAAGTCAATGTTTCGTGGTACCTTGAAGACCACCACGCTGTCTGTGTGCCTGTATTTTTCTCCTGGTTCTTTCCAAAGACACCCACTGTCCATAGAGGACAGTAACGAGCAGCAGCTCTGGTAGCGTGTTGACGCCCAGGAAGAATGAATGGGAAATACCTCCGTGTGTGCAGGATGAAGTACCCACAGCAGTCAGAAAACAGTGTCACATAGAACAGACAGAGCCCCAGGCCTTACAGAAATCTGTTCTCTCTCCTCTTCAAAAGCTGGAGAAGTATGCTCGCTATTGGCTTAAGCCTGAGATGTGTATCCCCAGATTTGCACTCTCTTGCAGCCAGGGCTGAAATCCCTCTTCATTTTTCCTCCCGCCATGAATTAATGTGATTTTTTTTTTAGCTCACCACCAGACTACACCAGCAAACAGAATAAACTGCCCCTCAGTAGCCATGTCCCGCAGCCCTGTGTCTGTGGCATGGCAGGAGCAGGGTCTGCACCTCAGCGAGGTGGTGAGATCAAGCCCCGTGCACAGGATAATACAGATGGGTGAGGCTGGTGCTCCTCAGAGCCCCCAGACTTGTTGCGTTGCCCCTCACTGCCCAGTGTTTCCCCTTCTCCACTTCCCATAGCTCTCCTACGTGGATTCAGACGGGAACCCCATTGGCGTGGTGCAGATGACCTTCCTCCGGCTCCTGAGTGCCTCGGCCCACCAGAACATCACTTACAACTGCTACCAGTCCGTGGCCTGGCACGACGCCACCACCAACAGCTACGACAAGGCCATCCGCTTCCTGGGCTCCAACGATGAGGAGATGTCCTACGACAACAACCCCTACATCCAAGCCGCCCTCGATGGCTGCGCGGTACGTGGGCAGCGCTGGGCGCTGCGGGATGTGTCCGTCTCCTCCTCTGCTTGTCCAGCACCTTTTGGCTCAGTGCAAGCACCTCTGCATTTCCTGGGCCTGTTGATGCAGTTGCCTGGAGGGTTGTCCCCAGCGTGAGAGGCATTGAGCTTGTTCTCCCCTAATGCTGGTAATAGGTGGTTCCACTCGAGGCCAGGGGAATCATAGAATCGTTAGGGTTGGAAAGGACCTTAAGATCATCTGGCTCCAACCCCCCTGCCATGGGCAGGGACAGCTCACACTAAACCACGTCACCCAAGGCTCTGTCCAACCTGGCCTTGAACACCACCAGGGATGGAGCTGCAGCACCTCTAGGAATTGGGTTCATTTGCTTTATTGCTGGCTGTGCATAAAGGGACCTGCCTAAAACCACAGGTTGCTTGTAAAAGACCCCTTGCCTTTGCTCTCCCCCTGTTCACTCACGAAGAGCGAGGCAAACGATGAGTTTCCAAAGGGGCCCAGCATCCTCCCTGTGCCTCTGCTTCCTGTTGGGTGGTTGGGTGCTTGATTTGGGATTGAGCTCTGCAAAATCTGCCCTCAGGAGCTAAAAATCTGGCAAAGCAGGTGCTGCTGGTGTTTATTTTGAGCCCCAGCGTGCTGGTGCAGAGGCACATGGGATTCTCACCCTCTGGAACTGCAGCACTTGAAGCCCACGGGACAGAAAGATTGAGATGTTTGACAGAAAAAGCCCTCCACAGAATATGAGATCAAAGTGGTTCTGTTGTGGCACATTCATGTGTTTTACTGTAGGAGCAGTGAGGAAAATCAGATTTGAATCACTTCTTTTAACACTCTGGCAGAGGGAAAGAGCATCCATCCATCCATCCATCCATCCATCCATCCCACTTCGGAAGCCATGTTGGGGAGTTTATCCTCAAGTACTTAATATCTCCTGCTAACACAATGTGTCCTCACTGGGAAGTGCCTTTCCTCTCCCTTTCCCTTCTTAAGTGTCAGGGATGTTGCAGGATCACATGTTGCATGTTTTAAGGCAGAAGTGCTGGCTGAAAACCCTTTTGGTTTAAGTGATTTGACTCAGGTGCCTGGCATTCATCTCCTTAATGAGGGATATTTGCATGGAAAGACGACTGGGGCTCCTTCGAGTTTATTTGCTTGGTTGCCTCTCTCAGGCATCTTCTCTCTGCAAGAGATGTGTCCTGTGGGCTGTGGAAAGGAGGTAAAACATGACTAAGAAGCTTATTGCAGCCTTGCAGAAAGAGGCCCTGCATCTCCTGTACCATCTCTGGTACCCTGGTAGATCATCCTTCCTGAACCGCAGGCAAGATACTTTAGATTGAGCCCCACCATGTGGAAAATGAAGTTGGGCTGCCTGGCACAGTGTTGTCACAGGAGTCCTGGCAGGACCACGCTAAAGGCTGATGTTCAGGCTGTTACTTGAATGTGTTATCACAGCTCATTCTGTACACAGCCTATTCTTCTGAGGCACACAAATCAGAGGGTACGGTAGAGCCTAAAGCTGCTCCGAATCAATTTGTTTGTGCAGCTCTGTACGCCCTCAGGGGCACTGCTGCTCCTCTAATAATTATTTGTATTTCGGAACTAAGTGTATGGCTACCAGGCACGCTAAAAAGACACCATCACCTTGTGAATTCCATCAGACTTTAAATGGGATCTTTCCGGTAGCACTCGGATAATAGTCAAACTAATATATTCAAATTAAATCGCTTCTATTTGCTCAACAACCCATGTGTGTCCTCAGGGAGGCAAAACAGCTATAGCACAACCAGGCTCCTGTTCCAGCTGTGAGATGTGCTGACAGCAGAGTTAGTGTCTTTTGATGTGCATGGCAGCAGCTTCTGCTCCAGCATCTGGGCTCAGGACAGTGGGACCATTGTCAGTGGTCACCATCCTGCTTGAGAACCTCTCTGCTAGATCTGCAGGGCAAATATGTGGTTGGGTGCTGGGTTCCTCAAATTCCACTCAGAAATGCCTATGTAAGATCATCACCGTATTCCCAGCTTGCCTGGCAAATGCTTATCCATGCAAACTTGCTGCTATTGGGTTGGAGGCATCACCAGAGCTCCTCTCTCTCCCTTTTCTCCCTGTCAGGCAAAGAAGGGCTATCAGAAGACTATCCTGGAAATCAATACGCCCAAAGTAGAGCAAGTGCCTATAGTCGACATCATGTTCAATGACTTCGGAGAAGCATCACAGAAATTTGGATTCGAGGTGGGACCGGCTTGCTTCATGGGCTAAGAGCCACCTGAAAACTAGTCTCCAAATGAGCAACCTCGTAACCTCATTGCGCCATTTAATTAATTAAAAACAAGAAAAAAAAGAGAAAAAAAGAATTCCTCGTCACATGCACGTTCTGAAACTGGACAGCGATGGGTTATTTTATATCCCCGTTCCGTTTTGTTCCTCGTCCTGCCCTGGTTCCTCCGAGCCCCGCGAGGACCCAGCCCACCACACACACAGAATCTCATGACCGCCCGCCGCACGCGTGGCCCAGGGACCTGGCCGTGTGCTGCTCCCACCGCTGCTGCTCCATGGCCACCGAGCAGGCCCCACTGCCAGCAAAGGATGCTGCTGCTTCTGCTGCTTCATCATCTTCTTGCCACAAAGCAACACCAAGCCCTTGCCTGTAGATCCTTGAGGAAAAGCTTGAAACTCCAGTGTTCAGCCTGACGTGGAAATACCAGCAGTCCCGGCTGCAAACCAAACCTGCCAAAGCTCATTGGAGGCATTTTGTTGACTTCCACCAGATTGGGATCAGCTCTAACAAGTAGATGTCATGGCTACTTCCAGAAGGTTTAATATCTCCCTTGAATCACGTAATTCCATCTTTTACAAAATGACACCCCATGAATTCGATAGGGAAAAGTCGTACTGGGCATCTCTCTCCCATGTATTAAAGGTGCTTATATTTTTGTATGTTTGTAAGTAAATATTTGTATTGTATATTATTTTAAATGCTGAAATGTTTCTGGCTTCAAAACATGCATGTGACCCTGTCTGGATTGAACCCAGCTCTCTTCCCACCACTGCCCAGCCAAGCATCAACTCCGGGGATGAGGACAGCAGCTCCTGCCTCTTCCCAACCCCAACCCTGGATCTGGAGGGTCTTTGAGTTGTGCCCAGGCGTGAGCCTTGGCAGGATGAGGGCCCATGGGGTGGCAATTCCGTGTTGTAGAATGATTCCCTTCAACGTAAGGAAATTAAAGCCACATTTTAACAAGGTCTCTACAAAAACCCTGATGTGAAAGTAGGATCTGCTTTGAGTCTTTACCTTTTTATCCACCTGCTTACCTTCACATCCGTGTTTTAAATTAATTCTTCCTTTTTTCCTTCAGCATTCTTTTAAAATAATAATGATTTAACACCCCCCCCCCCCTCCATTCTCAGTGGCAGATTGCAGTGGCAAGGGAAAACCCATTGGTCCTCTCTGAATATGAAGTGTAAAGAAAAGGAAACAAAAAGGTGCTTTTTATTTTTACATGTCTCTGTGGTGCTATCTATTTGAATGACTTTAATACAACACTGGTGATACCCTGCCATTGGCCAATCTCCCACCAGCTTTTGCTTTTTAGCTGCTTTCAACGCAGACTGGAGGCTTTTGCTACAGTCTTTGATTATAAATGCATGTCCTCTCTGTACTTGTTACGTAGAAGACCCACTCATTGCTTAGTACGGTCCATGTACAAAAAGTATTAAGTGCTCACATCTTTTTTTCCTCCTTTCTCCCCAAGAATATCGCTGCCTCTCAGGCGGTGGGAGCCACACCAGATTGTACCCGCTCGCTGCATGTTTGTGGTGCTAATTTATGTAGTTGCTGGCTGTCCTGACGCGATGCTGAAGCCGGGTGGGATGCCGCCCGCCGCGCTCCCAGAGTCTGCAGTTCTCTTGGTCTTCCCACGGTGGCAATGCCAGGATGGGATTTTTCTTTTCCCATGCAGCGTTTTTGGCTCTCAACCTGGTGACACCATCTTCTTTCTCCCTGTTTCTGTCCGTGCGTCTTCCCCCTGCCCGTTTTCCTCGGTTAGATCTCTCAGCCGGATAATAGATGTTGCAGGGTGCTTTTTTAATTACTTGGCCTGGAGTATTCCAGCAGCGCTTGAGCCAAAGTGGGGCTTTCACCGTAAAGGAAAAGACATCACATTTACTGTGAAGAAAAGCCTATATCTGATGTCTTCTCCCCCCTCTTTCCCAAGCAGAGAGCAGCGGTAGCCAAGGAAGGGAGGTGAAGCCGTGCTGGAGGCAGCGGCGATGCTGCGCGGTGCTTGTCGGTCTGGGAGAGCCACGTCCATCCCTCTCCCTTCTCCTGCTCTGTTCTCTTGCGTTCTTTTATCACTTGGGGGACAAAAAATACACAAGGTGCTACCCTAAACCCTGCAGACTCCGGCAGCAAAGCAGTGAAAAGGAGAATATGGTAATAATATATAGGAGAATTCAGCTTCTCAGTCACCTTGGCAACAGCCTTGTTCAGGAGCAGTGGGAAGGTCAGGAAAGGTTGCACGTTCCTCTCTGCAACAGAAAAGCCATATCTTGATGTATGTACACACGTGTGCGCCTGCCCAGGTCATGTGATTCTGTTATAAATTTTCATCAAAGGAGCTTTTTTCTTTTTATTTTTTCTTTTTATTTCATTGCTTTAAGAAAAGAAAAAAAAAATTCCTGTCGAATTCCACAGTGTTGTAATTGTACTGAGCTCCGAACTGTTCCGATCCCCCAGACCACTTAGCTACGGTATATTGCAATAAAATTACTACTTGTATTTGCAGACCTTCTTTTTGTGTAATTTTATTTCCCTCCTCCCTTAATATATATTGACTTGAACAAATGTTGATAAGAAAAATAAAAGCCTATGGAAAAAACAAATTCTAGTACGTAAGGCCCTTTTTAAACAATAGTGTTGAATGGCTTATTGTACATTTCTCCAAAGTCCAATAAACATGTCATGAAATTTAAGTGTAATGCCCATAAGAGCTATTTTTAAATATTTTAAACCTGTGTAATAAAGGAATAAATGTAATAGTTTTTTTTTCAATAAATCAAGTTTACTGTTTCCACCGAACCCAACACGATGTGAATGTCTTCTTGAAGTTGGTTGCAGCGGGATCTCCCCACGACCCCTCTGCTCAGTGGAGCCTGAAGAGTTCATCGGAGGAGCAGTGACAGTGCTTAAAGGTAACGTATATACTGCAAGATACTAAACCCAACCCACCAGAGAGAGAATTTCCAAGCCTGGAATCTTTTCTTTCCCCTCAGTGAGAAACTCCAGTCAACTCAGTGCAACACTCCAACCTGGGCATTTCAGTGGGACCTGGACGAGAAAATCAAGTGGCCACCAGCTCTCCGCCTTCTCCACGAGCACCTGAGGAGCCTTTGCTTGGTCCTGCAGCATTTGCTCCAGATGATCTTCTCACCTCAAGATGAACTCGGGACACAAACCCTTCCTCCAGCTTCCCGGTGAGCTCCTCCACCCCCAGACGCATGCCCTGGCCCCAGAGCACTGCTGCATGGATGTGCTGGGGGAAGCAAAACGAGGGACACTCTTCCCATCCTTTCCTCCTTGCCTCCTGTGGGTTTCGATCCATGAAAGACATGCCAGAAGATGATGGCTCCTCTGGAAACCACCATGAAAAGTCACATCATCAAAGTCACCATCAGCCACTGCTGCTGGATTTGCATCGCTCTGGTTCTCACAGGCTTCTTGCAAACAACATTTGGTTGGCACTACTGGTTTGCAGGTTCAAGAAGATGCTTGGGCCTTAGGAACACGTCCTTATTTGCAACCCTGCAGGTGCGTACAGTGCACACACACATGCACAAACCCACCCTGTGCAGAAAGCTTTGCAATGACCCAGACGTGTTGTGTGTCCCATCAACCTCTCCCTTTTATTCTTCAGCTGCAATTAGTGGTAAAACTTCACATCTAAGTGGACCCCTGAAATGCAGAGCTACCACAGCTACAGGAAGAAACTATGGGGGGAATAACTTTAATTGCTTAGACCTGGCTAGAAAGATTTAACTTAGATCCTGGTAATGCTTCAAGGTGACACTAAGCTCATCGTGCTGACTTGTCACTTGTGATTTGCACTCGGTCGCTGCTGGTTGCAGCAAAGACTTCAGCAATTGCCTCAGAGTCTTGCTGCTGAAAGGAGCTTTGATCTGTCATTAGGAAAAGCAGAGATTTAAGAAAGAATGTGACTGTTTGGCACTGCCAGACCCAGAAGCTGGGGCATATTTTTCACCTCTTTTCATGTAACAGAGTCAGGGATTTGGTGCTGGAGCTACAGTGCAGGAGCTCTGCCGGGTGAAGTGTGGAGGGTAATTTTGGGGAGATCCACACAGAAAGCAGCCGTGTGAGCACCCGAGATTGCTCAGTGTTGGGGTGAGAGTGGGGCTGCTCAACCCAAACGCACACGCCCTGGGCAGCAACTGCCTCCTGTGATGTCTCCTCTAGCACCGGGTCTTGGCGAGGCTGGGAATGCTGCTTTTCTGTGTATTGAGAGCATGAAGCTTGAAGAGTTTTCCCACCCAGTTACCTGAGCTGACCCAGGCTTAAGAACGTGTGCGTTTGCTCCCTGGCTGGTTCCTAGGGTATAACATGAGTGGCTGCTTGAGTGCTCCCTGCCTGTGAATGGGAATTATCCTTTAGGTGATGCTTTAGCCCTGTTCTGGAGGAAGGGGCCGAGTCCTCCTGCTGCTGCGTGTCTGTTGGCTCCCTGTCTTTTCCCTTTGAGTCCCTTGGCTGTGCTGCAGCTGGTGGAGCACCGGCTGGCCCTAAAGCCCTGTCAGGACCCACAGCCTGGGCTGAGGGTGCTGCACACCAGTGGGGCACAGCTTAGCCATGTAAGTGCTCCTGATCTGATCCGTGCCATGCAGGGCAAGACAGGATGGCGTTGGCTGGGATGCACCCTGCTCTGTTGTTATCTCCCAAGTGATGCTCCTCCCAGCTCCTTAAATAGGTGTTTACATGAGAGTGGTAAAAAAAAGTAAGGGCTAAACAAGAAGTGTTGGCTCTGGTTAAATTTAGAGATGAGGTTCTGGGCCTCTCTCCCCTGTGGTCTGGGTGACTTTGGGCAAACAAGCCAGAAGAAAAATTGAATGGGTGTTTCATACAAAATATTTGGTTTCTTTAGTGGAACTAAAGCTCTCCTGGGGAGCAAGAAACAGCAAGATAAAGTGGGAGGCTATAATAAGAAGGGGAGAGGAATATGCATGAAGAGAATGTGTAAAGCATTGGGTAGGGGGAGGTTTTTGCAGCATACGAGCCAAGCTAGAGCTGTTTTCATTCTTCAGCTGCTTTCTGTCCAGCATCTCCCCCGCCAAGCCTGGATTGACTTGGTTTTTATTAATGTCTCAATCAAAAGGCTAGAACTGACCTGACCCACCGCTCTGGGAAAAAAAACCCGGCTCCCTGTGACTGTCAGGGAGAAAGAACAAGTGAGCTGGAGACGCCTCCTGGCACTTCAGCACCACCTGAGAATTGAGCTGCAGCGTCTCCAGCCGAGGCTAATAGAGCACCAGTCAAACGTATCCCCTCTCTCTTCACACCTTGCGCAGGAGCGGTGCCGCTGCAGATTCACTGCTTTGCTTTCCTGCCAGCCGGGCATCCAGTAGGCAGAGAGCTCAGGGCTTGGGGTATTTGTTTAACACGGCCGATCCGAGCAGGTCAGAGCATCCCGGCCTCTGCCGGGGGGCAGTGAAGGCAGGGCAGGATGTGGCCCCGCTGAATCTGAGCTCGTCTGCCTCAGCCACCTCTCCTTCTCCACCTCCCTGCTCTGCCATGCTGCACAGTGTGAGAGCAGCAGGTGGGAAGCAATGGTTTAGCATAAATACCCATAAATTATCATGTCACAGCAGTGAGGGCTTCTGCTGCTTCTTTCCGTTCTCTTTTCTTTCCATGTGTTTTCCTTACTTTAAAGCAAGAGCAACCTTTGAAGCCAGCCTGGGCTGATGCTCTCAGTATCTGTCAGTCGCTATTCAACCAGAGCTGCTCTCCTGCCATTACACAATGGCCCAAAACCGCAGAGCTGGAATTCTCTTCAAGGCATCTGGCTTGATCCAAGCTCTGATTTCAACCAGGAGGCACTGCTGATGCTGGAGAGTGCAGAAGTGCAGCTTCAATAGCTTGAGCGATGACATGAAAACACAACACTTGAATACCAGTGCTGGCATTCAGTGCTTGCAGCTGAGTCCCGGGATGTGCAGCAGCTCCGTAGTGCTTCCCCTCGGGCTGGGCTCCATCTGCTCTCCAGAGGAGCAGGATCCTGTGCCACTGGGGATTGTCTACAGCATCACCAGTCCACCAGGATCATCCTGCAAAAGCACCGAGGAGCAATCCTTTGGATTCTTACAGCCATGGAAATGATGTATTCTGAACTCATCCCTCCCTCAGCACTTCCAGATGGAATGGTGGTCCCCGGCCTCAGCAAGGAGAGCTTCAACGCCAGCATCTTCTCCGGGCACAAAACCAGCCTGCTGGATCTGGGGGTCTCACTGGGTTTTCCCCAAGTCACAGAACTGAAACCTGAGTTTGCTTTTTATCTCCAGATCAGGGGCAGTGTTGATGTGCTGTCATTTCATTATGGCACCTCTTGCCTCTTCAGTTATTCCTTGTAACTTCTCTGGCTGCAGGTTTTTCCCATCCTGGAGCACCATGGCAGCAAAGCGATTTTCTCCTGAGGCACAAACTCAATAGTTCAGGCAGACCCTGCATGTTTCTACCTTCACAGCAAACAAAACTTAGCAATTTATGCTTGTATTTAATGGGTTTTCTCAAACAGCCCAGAGCAAAAATAAACACCCCAAAGACATCAAACACATGAAAACCCTGAAGAAGAAGCTGTTTTTCTCCTTCGGAGAGAAGCCAACACACTTGTTTTGGGAGAGATGCATAACTAAGAGAGCTCTGAAGCGCTAAAATTACATCTTGTAAGGCGCAGGCTGTCACGCTCAGAGGCACCCCTGGAATCACTGCTCGACACAGCTGAACACAGAGAGCAAATGTGCCATCCCCGGGCCCTGCGCTGGGACTTCCTGTTCTCATCCTGCCTAATTATTAATATGTTAATTTGACAACGAGATGTTCTTTGCAGTGCGTTTTCTGCACCGCTCTTGGCTTTTTTCAGATGCTCTTCAGCAAATCCCCCTGTTTTCTCCATATCCTCGGCTCAGGCAGGGCAAAGCCATGGGCCGTACCTGGGGGACCCTTCCCTGAGCACCACAGAGGGTAACCACATTGGGTGGGCACGGTGTTGGTGCTGACCGCCAGCCTGAGCTTGGGGACAGCCCCTGGTGTGGCCAAGCCACCGTCCCAGCTCTGCAAAAGGCAGGTGCTGCCCTGCAGCCCATGGCTGGGGATGGCTGCGGTTGGGCATCATCTCCTGGGGACCCCCAAGGGAAAAGATGCTCTGACTGTGCCATTATAGGTGGAAAAACTTCCCCTGGGCAGTGAGCAGGGACCTGGACTTGGCTATGGGGCCCTCTGCCATGGGTGCCATGTACACATGTGGTGACGAGTTTGGTCTCAGTGCTGATTCCCATCCAAACATCCTCTGGGGGCTCCCAGACAGGAGCCTGGCTTGGGGAGGTGCTGGTGGGACTCAGCCTGGAGCTGCTCCTCGCTGCTACCGGCTGATGCTGAGCTGCAGGAGACAGCAGGAGCAGCCACCAGAAAGCAAATTGTCCCTCTTTCAGGCTTTCCTTTCAAGAGGCTGATCAGAGCCCCTGTTATGAAACGGAAATCAAAAAGCTGCCAGACTTGAAGCATTAATTAAGGTACACAACAGGGAGAGAGGGAAGGAGGGGAGCACCTCTCCATGAATTATCTGCTCTAAGAGGAAGCGTTTGTGGATTCCAGATGCATATCCATCATTTCGGTGCCGAGCGAAAGGGATTGAATCAAACTGCTGAGGAAGTTCGTACACCAGCGTGGATTTCATTTTCAAACTTGTATCAGGCAAAGATTAACCTTGCTGAAGGGCGTTAGCACAGGGAGAGGTGCGAAATTAATCCCTGCTATAAGTTTCTTCAGGAGGAAATGCCAAGCACTATTAAATATTTATTGTATAGAAATACCCCCCACCCCTACACCCCCCCAAGCTTTCTTTCCTGCTTTGCATTCCCGTTTCTAACCCAGCCTGAGCCTGCCCAGCAGAGCAGCCCACCCGGCTCACACTGTGAGTGCAAGGTTGGGTTTATTTCCTCCTAGGTAAAGAGAAAGGTGTGAGGAATAATTCATTTGCCACCTTGATTTTTTCCCTCCCTCCCCTCCAAAGATTGATGCCGTTGCACTTAAAGGGGAAAAAAATCAAGTTGTGCTGATCTATGACCAGATGCTATTTATTCTCATAGAGTCTCATCTGCAATTTGTTCAGCATCTCTGGAATTAAAATCCCTTTGCAATCTCCCCGGCTCGCTGAAAACACGCCATTTCCCTCCCCTTCCTTCTCAGATGTCTTTTTCCTCTGATCAGGGCACAATGTTATCCACGGTGTGATTCTGCTTTACATTCAGATGTCTGTGGAAGTTTTGGACCGTAAATAATGCTCCCATGCAGCTCGGGCAGAGTGAGTCTGAGGCTTTTTTTTTCCCCTTTCCTTCCTTCTTTTCCTTGTCTCTTTCTATCTTTTTTTTCCTCAGATCTTGGAACGGGTGATAAATTAATCATTTCTTCCCCCATAGCAACCGCCAACGTACAATATGGAGCCGATTCCTTCACACCTGTGAGTTAGGCTTGGAGCTGACCCTGCAAATGGCAAGAAAAGAGCCTCTCGTGGCTCCTGAGCCGCCTGCGAGGGGCGGCCCCGCCTGGCTCAGCAGCGTGGCTCACTACATTAGTCCTAGAAAGCAGCTCAAGGGGCTGCTGTCCCTCCTTGTCCCCAGCACCCAGAGCAGGCACAGCCTGGCCAGCTGAGCCCATGCCCCAGTGCATTTCTGGAGCAGATCCGGGCTGGCTTCTGCTTTTTGCAGGGATGAAGGTGGTTTGCAGGGGTATTTTGTACTTGGCGGGCTGATGGGAACGGGGCTGGCAGGCACGGGTCCTGCAGGTCCTGCCCCAGCTGCCCCGAGCTGGTGAGATGGGATCGGCAAAGCTGGTTCAGAGCAAGGCTTTTCTCCTTTTCTTTGCCTGTCTGATTCAAAATAGAAAACAGCTGAGGGTGGGTGGAGATGAGCTGTCCCGTTGGGTCCTCGTGGCTTGAAACCATCCGTGGCAGACTGAGTTGCCCCTTCTGTGCTCTGGATAACCACTGCCTATAACTTGGGGCTGCCAGCTAGGGAGGACAGGAGCATCTTCAGGCCACCAATTGCCAAAGGAAGTGGGTTGAGTGTCCCAGACCTAAGCTCTGGATTAGCCCCAACCCATTATAGGGGCTGTGACCCGATGGGATTCCAGCTGGGGGGGGGGGATCAGGACCCCCTTAATTTGCTTGTACTAGCCTGCCCAGCCCCAGCATTGCTCCACATGCTCCTCTTGCTGCTCGGGAGCCTTCTTCCTGCTGGCCAGGGCAAGGGCTGGCAGGGATTCGCAGACTCCATCAGGGTGCATTTCCCTGTTGTTCAGAGGATCCCTCCTTTTAATTTCCACTACAAATATCAATTTGTGACTAAAAGGGGACCCACCTGAAACGTCTGCCCTGTGGAGTCATTATCCACTTGAAAAGGCTCTCCTGGGCCTGGGCCAAGCCCTGCTCGTGGCTGCCTCTCTATTTATTGTGTAAAAGCGAAGGATTTCATGTTGGTTTGTTTCTAATTTTCTAGAGAGCTAATCAGATTGGCAAGAGAGAAAGGAGCTTTCAGGAGAGGCAGCTGCTGAATAGCAGATAGCATATAAAGCTGGGTGTGTAATCCAGGCTTTACCCACAGCCTTATTAAGATCTAGATGTCTTACTGCAGGCGTATATCCTGCTGGATTTCGTATCAAGTTTTGTGATTTCTCCCTTTTCCCCCCTCCCTTTTCCAACATTTTCTTTTTCCATCACATAATTTGCTGGAGGAAAGAGCCTTGTTTAACAGCGCGCGTGTTGCACTGAGCAACAGCCTCCATTTAAATGGAAATACTATCAATAACAAATGCAGCACTATCACCTCACCTGGGAAAGGGCTTAGAAACACCATTCAGAGGTAAAAACAGCCCGAGCTCCAGCCCATCAGAACAAGAACAGCCCCAGTCCTCTTGCAGAGGCAAATTGCAGATAATAAACTGCCCGTTTGTTTGCAGCCAAGATGGTGTAAACGATGTGGGAGGAACAGGAGCTCAGGAATCAAGCCTGGAAAATTAAGTGAAGGTGTGGAAGCGGGGAGCTCATTAGGTAGTTACTGTTATTGTTCATTGCAGCCCCGCAGGACTTCGGCAGAACATAAGAGCCAACGCAGGGACAAGGAATCAAACAGGAGCCATGGGAGCACGAGTGAGTCCGGAGCAGATGTGAGTAGCATCCAAACCCCTTCTCACAGTGGCTGGGGAGAGGATGCTTTAAGTGACTTGGTCAAGGGCATGAGGAGCTTGAGGTAGATAAAGGGACTGACTGCATGGCTGGGGCCCAGCCTGGCACCCTGATTCTGCAGCTTTTTGTACCTGTTTTCTCCCAGATCATAGAATCCCAGAATCCCCGACTGGTTTGGGCTGGAAGGGACCTCAAAGCTCACCCAGCTGCAACCCCTGCCACGGGCAGGGACCCCTTCCACTGGAGCAGCTCGCTCTAAGCCCCTGTGTCCAACCTGGCCTTGAGCACTGCCAGGGATGGGGCAGCCACAGCTTCTCTGGGCACCCTGTGCCAGCGCCTCAGCACCCTCCCAGGGAAGAGCTTCTGCCCAAGAGCTCATCTCAGTCTCCCCTCTGGCAGGTTAAAGCCATTCCCCTTGGCCTGTCCCTACAGGCCCTTGGCCAAAGCCCCTCTCCAGGTTTCCTGGAGCCCCCTAGGCTCTAAGGTCTCCCCATGCCTGACTGCGCTCTTCTTGGGTTGGAGATTTTTTCTGTATCATGTAACGCTATGGATGCCCTACAATGCGGGCCTGATGTGGTAGAGGCCACATAACTAGTAATGAAAAATGAAATGGGGTTGAAATACATTTATCCCTTCCCTTGTGGGGAAGGGGGAGAAAACCTTAGACAAAATATTGACTTTTCCTTTCGTCCTTCAAAATCCCAGAAATCTTCAGAAATGGCTCTTCCCTGGATGAGAAAATCCTCCAAATGAGAAACTTTACCAGCTGTCCATATTGTTAAAAAGCCATTTTCTCCTTAAAGAGATGCTTTCAGGAAATGTTTTCAGCCAGCTGTAAGAATAAATCATTAAGTATTGCTTCCTTGGACTGATGAGATCTATAGGCACTGTGTAGATGATTTACTGAGAGGTCTGCATAAAGATGCTCTCTCTACCGCACTCAATGAAGCCAGTCTGTGCCTTCTCCCGGCTGGTGCAGAGCCCTGATGTGCTATTGATGCCAGCAGCACTGTGTCCCATTGCAGCAGGTGAGGTTTAACTTGTCAATTCATTTACTGCTGGCCAGCCCGACGGGTCCCAGTGGTCGCTGACCCCTTGGCTGTGACAGCACAGCCTGAGCTGCATCTCCCATCCATGATGGGCTCTGCTTCCCATGTGCCTCCTGGGGGCAGGTTTCTCTTCCAGCATGGTGCACAGAGCGCAGGAGGCTCCAGCTCCCCCAGAGATGGGAAGAAGCCTCCAGTCGCTGTCCAGATTTGGGGTATAAGTGCTTTTTCCAGACCTGTCAAGTTTCCTTTATCGCCGTGATGGATCCTCTGCCCATATGTTTAAATACCAACGAGATGGAGCCTTGCAGATATCTGCTCTCCGGGGATGAATAATTTTGGTTGACAGGCAATCAAGGACAGATTAGTATTTTCGTTGCCATCAACAACTCTGAGATCCTTGGTGAGAAGTTTCCATGTCCCATCTCTCTGCAGAGCTCTGTCTCATCCCAGAATTTGCTGATGCCGTTAGTGCCGTTTTCTTTTTCTCTGTCAGCTCAGTCCCGAAGTGCAAAGCTGTTTGTAAACCCCAGAAATAACACGAGCAGGGCCTTACCCCCTGTGTCATAAATCACAGCAGCAAAATGAAATTATAAGAGCTTACAAGACCCACCAGGCCAGGGCCAATGCAGAATCCATCAATCCTGTGGCGTGTCCGGAGCTTACGTTTCAGCTTAGCCCTTTACAACTGGTGTTGCATGCAGGAGGTATTTCTGAGCCTGTGGCAATGGTAGCAGGGAGGAGAACTAACACGCAATCATCTGGACTGTGTGCCTGGACTGACCCTGCTCCAGAAGAGGTTGGAGGAGCCACCTCTGTGAAACAACAGGCTTTAAGGAGCAAAGGAATTGATTTCAGCCAAAGCTATTTCTCTTCTAGACCAAGAAAGAGATGCCCTTTGCCTTAGCACCCACCCTTGGTTAGTAACTGGAGCATCTATGTGAAACAGTGTATGGGAAAACTGGTTTCGTTCCCTACGTGTGGTTTCAGAGCAGGAAGGAACAGCACTTCCCGAGGAGCGCGAGAGCAGCGGAAGCTCTTTAACACCTTTAGTTCCTGTGTAGCATCTGTTGATAATTTATTTTTGGCACCTATAAGGCATTTATTATCCCTGCTGAGGCTTCACCCACTCCTGTTTGCTTGTGGAGAAATAAACCCACCAATAATAAATAAATACCAGCAAGGAACTAAACTCAGTGAATAAACAGGATCTTCTGGCAAGGGAGCTGCTCCTCGAGGGCTGCATTGCGCTGCAGATGGGATCCCAGGGATCTGGGGGGCTCTCAGCCACTAAAAGTGCTTTCGAAGGAGCTTATTTCTTATGCTGAATGCGATGAGTGCAGGGGCTGGCAGAGCAGCCCCAGGGCAGCCCTTTCCACTGAACCAAAGCAGTGCTGTGCTATTTTTCCCAGGGTGGAGGAATGGGGAAAGGTTAACCTATGATTAAAAACGCCGTTAATATGCTATCCATCCCAAAACTTCTGCTGCAATCATTTCTGAGTGATTACCTCTTCCCCCAGACCTTTCCCCCTGTGTGCACGGTGCTAAATGAATTCTTCATCGCCTCCCTCTGCTCTCTGGGACAGTTTCCTCCAGTTGATGCTCCAGGGATGCATCCAGCACTGCAGATGAGGGCCGAGAGCACCCACCTTAGATATAAGGAAGAAGTGAGGGTGCTGAGGCACTGGCACAGGCTGCCCAACGCAGTGGTGAATGCTCCATCCCTAGCAGTGTTCCCGCCCAGCTTGAACAGAGCCTTGGGTGAAGTGGGCCAGGATGAGGCATCCCTGCCTGGGCAGGGGTTGGAAGCGGATGAGCTCTAAGGTCCTTTCCGTTCTGTGGTCCTCCAGCCGCCCGCAGGACCGTCCCTGCAAGGACCTGCCCCGGCTTTTCCTGGGCACCCTGAGCGGGGCAGGAGGCTCCGTGCCGCGGGTCGGGGCTGCCCCTGGCCCTCGCTGCTGCCGCCTGCCCCCACGGAGCTGGTTTTCCCTCTGGCCGCGTGCCCCCCAGGGCCGGGCCCATCTGTGCCCACCGAGAGCGGGACCGGCAGCGCCGCCGCCCCCCGAGGAACGACCCCGCGCAGGGGGAGCCGTCAGCGCGGGGCCGCTGCCGCGGAGCTGAGGCCGGGCGCGTTCACGCCGCGCTCTGCTCCAAGGAGCGATCTCGTCGCTGAGCTCGGATGCTGCTGACTCATTTATGCCGTTGCTTTTAGGTCGCGTGGAGACATCTATATATACACAAGCGCTGAAGCACGCTTTGCGTTTCAGGAGAGGTGGGGGAAAGGGAGGAGAAGCAGGACAGAGCATTAAGGTTCTCAGCTTGAGGTTTGCTGTAGTGGCTGGTAATGAAATGGTGTCCCATAAATACCAGTCGGGTTTACAGGTTTCTCTCGCGCTGTATCTTGTCATCGCTCCAGCTCCCAGGGCACCACCAGGAGCGTATATTGCCAGGGAAGGGGTCCCCTACTCATCACCACAGCAGGGAAGAGAAATTAGGGCTTCTTTGTCCTCCTTTTCCTGCAACATCCCCCGTGCCTCCTCCACACCATCCCACCTCTCTCTGAGTCAGCCTTCCTCCCTGTTCATCTTCATCAACTCCCCATTGATGCACATCAGATCTTCATTGGAAGCATTTCTTAGTTCCTATGCCTTGCACTATAAATTATTCCTTCCCTCTACTGTCATTTACCACTGTGACACTCCCAGATGTGGTCTTCCATACAGCAAGGCTATGGAAATGGTGTGCAATTGATTAAAAAGGGAATACATCCTTTTTGGCACAGGCATCGGGTACTGGAGCTTGTTTGCAGTCTCCTCAGACAGGGACCAAACACTTTCAGAAGCTGCTTCCTTCCCTGTTGAGATGAGGGGCTCCAGTTTAAGAACACCTGAAACCAGTTGCTTCACCTTTAGATAACTGGAGAGAAGAATTGAATCACACTTTTCAATGGGAATTGCAAAAGGGATTTAGGCACCTGTAAAATCCAACCCCCTGGCATCATTCTCCAGCTCCCTGTCTGCTGGTGAGCTCCAGGGCTGGGGTCAGCATCTTCACCTGAGGAAGCTGAAATAGAGACTTGGGTTTGGTGGCTTTCATGCAGTCCTACTCAGGAATCGCAGGTACAAACCCCTACATCTCTGGCCCGGAGCGTGTCCTGTTACCTGCCCCAACACCCCGCAGTGATCACTGACACAGTTATCAACTGTACTTTGCTGCTGTAAGAGTCTGGGAAGTGCCAGGTGGGTGTTCATAAACCAGACAGTCCCACACGTTCCCTCTGGAGCGAGATCACGGCTCCGGCGCTGCAAATCACTGCACAGAGCTGTCAGTGGGGGCTAGAAACTGCAAAGCCCTCACCTTTGATTTCTATGGTCTTTAATAATTAAAGACTAAACCGAGGAGAAAGACTGAAACCCCTTGCAAGCTCCGTGGGTTGAGGGGTATTTCCCAAAGGTTTGGAGTGCTCCGAGAATGGGAACCTGAGATTAACTGACTAGAGGGCAGGGAGAGAGCAGCCAGGCCGCCTGTGTGTGAGTGAATTTCTTCTTCTTCTGAAGCTGAACTTTTCAGTTACAAAAATAACCTGTCTCGATTTTAAAGGGAAGACTCCACCGCAGCCATTGCAGTGCTGCTGTTATTAATCTTCTCCCTTAAAATGGAGGATTTATTCCTAATCAGGATTAAAACCCATAAAGGGCTGTTGGGAGGAGAGCCAGAGTCTTGCTGACAGGAAATTCACATCATGCACTGCATAAACCCAAAGAAATTCAGGGTTTTTTTCCTTCTTTCATGGGCCCTCTTTCCAAATTAGAACGAATGAGATGATCATAAGGATGTAAGGAAAGGCTATTGGAAGAACAGTCCAAATTGGTTTAGAAATAGATCTCGGGGGGGGAACACAGTTATGAAAACAAAGCCAATTAGATGGAATATGGGCTGTCTCCCCCGTTCATGCAGAAGCACACCAAGGTAGATCATTAAGCCAGTACAGAGGTAAGGATTAGTATTCCTGGCTGCAAAGCCCACAGTTTTAATTAGTCGCTGGGTCTTTCTGCAGGGCCACATTATAGACAGGGCTGTGGTGACCTTTTCTTCTCTTTCTCTCCAGGTTCATTACCGCCCTGCTCATTGCCACAGAGCACACAGCTTTGTGCTTGCAGCTGCTTTACAGGCAAAGTGAACACCATGGCCATGGGTCACCCCAAAGGCACATTCAGCACAATACCCAAAGTCCTTGGTTTCTACCTTCGCATGAGTGTTTCTTTCTGCGCATCCACAGCTTCTTGGAGCAGGGAGTGAGAACCAGGGATGCTAAAGGTGGACACTGCGGAGAGGTAAAGGGATGGACGTATTGATGCCTGCTGATATGCATGAATCTTTCCGAAGGCTCAACTTTGAGAGCCACTGGGACACAAGCTTTTAATGAATGTGGATGCTCGTGGAAGCGTCCTCCCACCTGCCTGCATTCCCTCGTGCTCTGCCTGCAGGCAAACATTGATTTCTCCCTTCTCTTTTCTACTTTTCTACCACTTCCCTGTTATCTTCAGCTCCTTTTAAGAAAACTACCATGAGGAAACCTTAAGGAAGCAAAGGCACCTTTCAAGTGCCGGTAATTTCATCACCTTGTCTTGCACTGAGGAGCAGGTTCCCCACGAGCTCTTTGAAATACCAACAGCAGTGATGAAAAGTTAAACTTCCTGGATGTGCTGCGGTCCATGCCTGGTGGCTGAGCTGCATCTGCCACCGCAGCAGCATCCCCGGCACCGCCTGTAGGAAACCTGAACACACAGGAGGGAGCACGCATTGACTGTGCCCAGGGCACTGGTAGGGCTCTGGGGGATGGAGGTGGGACAGAGATTCCAGTCTCAGTAAAGGGGAGAAGCTCAAGATCATTTTCTGAAGGTTTGGGGTAAAAGAGTTGGCCTGGCCAACAGCACGGTGTGGATGAGGTGAAGCTCTTGGTGTCTGATAAAGCACAGAGGAGAAACAAGCCCCAGCTGAAGAGCTTTGCTCCTCTTGACCCAGCCAGGTTTCATACAAGGGAAAAAGCTTTTGGTCTTCTTAAGTAATGTAGTTTGACAACGGCTGTAGCTGAGGGCCTGGGGGTTCCCAGCTCTGGATCTCTCTGCTGCTCACTTGGGAATGGAGCTTAGTTTTGCCCAGGGAGCTCAGCTTTGTGCATACAGCCCAGCCAGTCCCAGCGCTGCACCCTTTGTTGTCACCTCCAGCTCTATTTCCCAGGATCCAGGGGGCAGGAGGAGCCTGCAGACGGTGCTCCTCCTCTGCACAAGCTTCCCAAAGGTGTTTGCAGGGAGGAAGCTCTCCTACCTCCAGGAGGAATTTGTTTCAAGAGCTGCATATAGATGTGCGTGTGTGTGTAGAATAACCTGCCCCTTTAGCAAACCATCAATCTCTTGGGTTTATTGATGCACAAAGATTATTTGCGTGCCTTTGAAATGAAAGGATCTGCCTCATCCCTTCTGTAATGGTGTCAGTGCCTGGACTAGGCTGGAGTAAACCAGCCGAATGGACTTTGCCAAAGCTCTGCTGTTACACCTGGGTAAAACTCACTTAAATGAGATCAGAATCAAATCCAAACCTGGCAGTAAATGAACTGCAGCAGCAAAAGGAAGTTTAATGGATGTGTGCTGCAGTTTAATGGATATGTACAGCTCTTGTTTTATTGCTGAGGCTTAGGAGAATAGCAACCCTTTAATTGACTTTGATAGAAGAGGGTCTCCTTAGCGCTGCAGTCTAGGGCAAAACTGATCATGACTGTAATTAAGGCACTTCCAACATGTATTAGTTCTTTCTTACTGCAACTCCTGCCTTGCAAACCTGGCTGGCTGCAGAAGGACACTGGTGTTGGCCTGCTTCCCACTTGCCATTAGAAGGAGGGGACTCCTTCACCCCCATTCTGCTTGTTCGAGCCCCAACAACCCAAGGATGCTACAGCCAGAATGCCATGGGCTTCATTCATTCGCCTTGAGCACAGTTCTGAAGGACAATGTGCTTTGGATGCTCTCCTTTCATGCTTCCTCTGAAGAAAGCCGGGGGTACAGGGCTGTGCAGCGACTGTGGAGCCGCTGCCAATGGCTACTGAAAGAAAAGCAAGGGCTCCGTTTCCTCCTGCACCACTCAGGCTGCCAGCCCCAGCCTGGGGAGTCGGATCTGCCCTGCTCAGCCCTGTGTGCAAGCAGCAATGCCAGCATCCAGCCCGGCTCATCACTCAGCCTGGGGAAGACCTGCCCAGCGAGGCTGGAGCGAGCACTGCAGACAGGGGATGTGCCCTCAGCCTTTATTGGGTTTTGCTGTGCTGCAGCCTCAGAACTGTCCCCCCCGCCCCGGCTCTTCTCCCTCCCAGAGGTTTCACAGCACTTCTCCCACAAGACGGTGACACCACCGACCACCCTTTTGCAATGGCTCCCATTGTTTCAGATGGGCACCTTCCTCCTCCCTCTGAGCAGGGGAGCTCTTCTGCTGGGGTGGGTTACAAACACCCTGCCTTTCCCTTGGGTGTGACGCCGTCCCTTTGGATTCCTTTCATAACAAAGACAAAATAGAAGTGAATGCATTAATATAGGACAACTATCACTCAATTAATTCTGGTCCTGGCCCCATAACACTCTGTTTGACCTTATTCATAGTTACTTGATCCTCAGCTCTTTAATATTTCAGATGACCTTTTGGGCTGGGAAGATGCTGCTGTTTCTCACTGGCATTCCTGAGTCAACTTGTGCATCAAGTCACAGCAGTGGACCCAACCTCATTTATCATTCCATTTAAAGTGTCAGCCGAGCCAGTATTCAAATCAGTGGCCACACATGTAATCAATCTTTCATGAAACAATAATTGCACCCTCCAGTCCACAAGACCTCTGCCTTTCTTAAAGGCATATTGTGTATTAATTATTGAAAACAATTGTGTTTTACCAGCAATAAGTTATGTTTCAGCAATTGCCATCTTTCAAGAGAACTTTAACTGGGAGATTTATGACCCTCTGTTTCACTAAGGGATGGGTAAATAGCAGACTGTGTCCCTCTTTTCCTCACCTTGGCATTTCCTGTGATTCCTTTTGCATGTGGCTGGAAGGGGAGAAGTGCAGGACCACTGGGCTGCTGGGCAATAAAGAGGTAACATTTGGAACTGAGGCGATGCTGGTGAAGAGAGGCAAAGAGCCCCTGTTCTGAGGGATGATGCTTATGGCAAAGTAGAGAAGCCCCAGGGTGGGAGACCTCAGGGTTACCTGTGTCTTTGCTTTTGAAAAGCATTCATACTTGTGCTATGTACCAAGGTTGGAGAGGGTTAATCCTGAGGCACATGGGACTAAAACAGGCTCCCACCAGCTAAGCCTCCTGATTGCTTTTGCCCCATCAAAAGCCAGCAGATGCTGGGGGCTTCCTTGCAAGCTGAGGTGGGCTCAGAAGCACGGGTCTCCTTTGGAGTCAAGCGGTGGTTAAGTCAGCAGGTTCAGTGCTGTCAGCGTTGGAAATGGAAGAAAGCCCCATCAAGATTTAAGCCTTTCTTTTAATTGGAGCAATAGATATTTTTTAATGAACATGAACCATTTCAGTGAATTTACAGACCCCAAAGCACCCTCTGCCTGAGGAAGAATCATGGGAGAAATTTCACTGCCTATAATGGTGCTTGGCACGGGGGGAATTGCTTAGTGATGGAGCAATGTTTTAACCGTGGAAGCAGGGCTGTGTGGTGAGTGGTGGTGTCGGTCCTGGTGTGGCCTCTATGGATTACAGAAATAGCAGCAGGGCACTGGTCCTGCTATAGCAACAGCAAAGCTCATATTAAGAAAGTTCCTATTATTACCCCTTTATTGTCTTAGTACTGTGTTATCCCATTTATGTGTTTCCTTCACCTTATTTGCAGCCTTTCAGCAGCTGTTCCAATGGATTTCTTCCTGAAATCACCATCAGCCTCGTTGGAAAATGAGATTGCGGTGGCCCAGTACCCTGGGCTGTTGCCCTGATGTCCCACTGGAGGAGGTGAGCTGCCTGGCAGGAGAAAATGAGCACTTCTATTTCTGCAGCCGTTCTGCTGGTGGTGGAGCAAGGGAAATATGGGAACAAAGAGCCTCTGTTTGCCAGGGCTGTGACAAGGCTCGATCATGGGGAACGAGCTCTCTGGTTGTGAAGTTTCTCTCCTGTCCTTGCTGATTCTCTAGATGCTGCTTTAAGAGAGCCCTTGTGTTACACAATGAAACGGTGATGGATAAAGGGACCCATTGAGCGGGTAAAGCTTTGTGCACCGTGCTGAATATGGCTTTTCTTTCTTTCCTCTCTCCCAAACTGTTTCTTCCATTCTTTCCTGCCCTTGGCTGCTTACTTCAAGGTTTCTCTGCACTGAATTGTATGAACTCGAGATAAACCTGCAGTTGAGGCATAGCCTCAGCAGAGGCACGGCCACAAGGGAAGGGCGGTGTGAGCTCCACAGCAGCTCACACATCCCCTTCCTCTGCATCCTCCTGGGGTTCTCATTTCACCACCACCCCTCTTCTTAACAAGCCAGGATCTCCTCTCGCCCTGCCTTTGGGGCTGGTCAGGGGTAAATGAATGAGCCAGGGATTTCTCTTGTTCTACCTGTGTGCTCCCGCTTGGCAGCAGTTCCCTTCTCCCGTGGGACTGTGCAGGGTGCTGAGCTTGGTCCCACAGGGATGTTTCTCATTTCAGGAAGCAATGTACTGTGGAAGAGGCAGGTTCCTGCTGCGTGCCCAGGGATCAGTGTGAGGGCAGGAGCAGGACACGGGTCTGATCCTGCCGGAGCAAGGGCTCAGCAGGTCTGGGTGCTGCTGCCGGCTGGGATTGGCAATGAGGTGCATGAGCAAAGTCTCTTGGGGTCAGGGACAAGACTGCTTTGCAGGGTGATAAATGACATAGCTTCCTGGATTGTTTGATAGTTAATTGTTTGAATCCCATCGTACTAAGGGCTGGAAAAGGCAGGAAGCTAAAAGAAGGGGAATGCCCTTTTCCGTCTGCGCACACGGAACTCAGGGTTTTGGGCACGGATTTATAGTTTTCCTCATAATTTAATACCTAAACCTATCACTTCATTAAAAGGATTTATTAAAACCCTCTGGCTCTGCCTTTTTACGATCAGCCCCTGAATGTCATGGAGAAAATTCCTCAGCTGATTTGTTTAACTGCACAGATCTCCCACCCCCCCAGCTCGGGCTGCCTCGGGGTGGGAGTAAGAAAGAAATCTATAGCCAAAAGCAGAAGAATCTCAGCAACAGATTGGTTTGCTGATTCCATCCCTTTTCCCCTTCCTCTTCCCCCATCTCTGGCCTGGCTTTCCAAGCCTTTGTTAATGAGGTGATTAATATTGATGGCAGAGCATTGAGCTGTCAGTTTGACCGCCAGAAAAAGGAGTCTGAGTCCAGTGTTTGATGAGCTGAGCCACAGGGACACCTCTGAGGAGGACATGTGGGACAGGTTCATGCCGGGATGCAAATGGCACCTGCCCTTCCTTCAGTGCGGTCTTGGGCTCGTATCGTATGAGGCCAGTGATCCTGTAAAAGCTTTGGCACTGACCCTTAAAATTGGTGAGCTCCTGGGATTTTATGGGAGAAAGGTTCCGCTTCCTGATTGTACAGCTGCAGGAGAAAGGCTTGGCAATGCTTCTAGGCCTCTTGAAACGCCTGAAGGCTCAAGAAACCAGAAGCAAATGGGAACACAAAATGGGCTGTTAGTGAGCATCCTGCTTCTCCACACTTTCTCCAGCTTCCAGGCTGGTCTGGGAAAGAGGAGCCCTGATGGGGACTCTGGAATGGGAGCACATCCAGCTGCAGCAGCCAGCTCCCTTGTCACCAGCCCTGGCCACTGTCATTTGTCTCCTAAAGAGTTATTCTCCTCCTGTTTGAACTCCTGATGAGAGGTATTGAGAACCGCTCTTCTCTAAACCCATAAATCCTCTCATAACCCAAACGGAGGGCCTGGGACTCTTATTAAAAACCTCATGAATGAGTTCAGCCCATCTCTGATGACATTGTGCCTGTAGCCTTTTAAGTCTTCCACTGTGAAATTGGGAATTTCAGTGCTGCTCTTGGCATTGCTCCCCGAGCTAAGGGCTTGTGCTGAATACAAATCAGTGCTTAAGGGCTCCGTCTCTGGATCCTCACATCAGGCTTAAATGCAGTAAATCTCTGGCTGTAGCTGTCTATTAGCCCTGTTTATTAGATCTGGAAGGACTAAGGGAGAAAGAAAAGAAGAAAAAGCACACAGAGGAGATGCTTTTTCAGTTCTCTTCCTGTGCTGTGCGGTGATGGGGACTGAAGATGAAATGCTACCTTTGGGACACACTTTTGTAGTCTTCCTGTGCTAATGTTTAATTGGCTGCTCTGTGGTTACAGTGGAATAGTCCAGCACCAGTGACTGACCCTTTTCTTTTTGCCTTTACCATCTCTGCTGCGTGGAGCAGCTATTCCAGTCAGCCCCAGCTTGACATAAAGGCTTGGTGTTTGGAGTAGAGTATATGAAAGTATTTGGGAAGACATTTCTTATCATTTCAATGGGGCTTTTGACCCTAAATGTTTGTGTTCCTCTTGTGCTCAGAGGCAGCAAGGTTCTTTCTCTGCATCTCCTCCAGGTTGGTGATGCACAGGCAGGCACTGGTGCACACAACGTGTGTTCTGTGCCATGTGAACCCAGTGCCTGGTTAGACCCACGCAACACAAACTGCTCCTCCTGTGATGCAGCAAGATGAGCACAGAAAAGACCCTTTCTCCCCTGCCCCTTCCCTCTGCCTCTGGTTTCAGGACACTGGAGCCCTTTCTCCCATGTATTCCCCATGAAACCCCCACCTAACCAGAGGATGCTCTCACTCCCCAGGGCTTCGCCTTTGCAGCCCAGGCACGCTGCTCACTGCAGCCTTTTCCTCACAAATGGCCAGTTCTCCTTGGCCTCTCGGAGGGGTTTTTTCCACAGCTTTCAGCTTTCCTCCGGAGTGGGGGGTGAAGGTTGCTGGTGCAGCAGTTCATTTGCATTACAAAATGCGCGTAAGCCCTTGTCCTCGGGCTTATGAAGTGCTGTCAGAAGCCTGAATTAAAATACAGTGCCCCAAGTCCCTCTTGGTTTGTATTTAATTAAAGCCTTTCATTCATCATTTATTTCTGCATTCCATCATGTTTGGTGGTTTATGAAGAAAGAGGAAAATAAGGCTTCTGACAAAGATGCTGATAAGTGTTTTCTGAAGGCAACGGGCTCCTCTGGCATCGCATCTCTGTGGATGATTTCTTTAACCCATACATTTTTCTAATGACACAGGCACTTTTTATGTGCTTTTCACTAAAGGGACTCCTGCCAAGTTTACAAGAAGAGGATGATTCCTTCCCTCCTCAATGCCAGGTGCGTGCCAAAGTCTCCCTGCTGCTCCCAACACTGGCGCGCAGTGGGGTTTTGGGGGGATAGAACTGGATGGTGTTACTTCTTGGACAGAAATGAAAGCCGGTGAGGAAGAGAGAACTGCGGAGTCCCCGTGCTGGATCTGGAGCCTTTCAAGTCTGGATATGAAAGTGATGGTGGCGTGCACAAACCTTGGCTTGGCTTCTGTAGAAATCCATTCTGAAAAGGGATTTATATTTATCCTCCCATCTTCTAATTACTGAAGCAGCCTCTCTCTGGGTAATTAAAGACGCACACACACCTCGCAAGAGCAGAGCTACTCTGAAAGCAGTGGAGGAGCAGCCCAGCATGCCCACTGCTGTATTTCACCCCTTGAACTTCGTCATGGCCAAAAGGAATCACTGGAGGCCGTGACGAGCAGCTCGCTCCCATTTGTTTGCTTGGTGTCTTCCTTTAAGAAAATGCGAACGATTTTGCTGGCTGCAAAAGCGTGGGGGAGATACTTGGGTGCTCCCGAGGTGTGAAGAGCAAAACTGCTCCCTTCTGGATGTGGGGGGGGGTGTCGCATCCACCCCACGCTGCCGAGCACATCCCAGCCCTGGGGAGACATCCAGCTCTAACAAAACACTGTCCCCCCTCGGCTGGATCCTCCTTGCTTCGCACAGCCCCCATCCACCTCACTCCCCACCTGCTGTCCTCCTCTCCTCTCTGGCTCTGCCTTCCCCAGAGCCAAGGCTGGCACTCCTATTGCTCACCAGGGAAAACTGAGGATATCTGTGGCTGTCAGCAGGGAGGCGGAGGGGTTTTCATAACAACTCCCTACATGTGTTCTTGCACATGATCCAGTTTTTACACTGCCTTCAATCTGGAGCGCTGGTCTGCCCTGTCCTCCCAAGAGCTGTAGCGTGGCAATAGCATTTCAGAGCTGCCTTCAGTACATCACCAGCAGCAGACTTGCTAGAGCACTGCCCCAGCTCCCGCTCTCGCTCCCAATACGTTAGTTAAGAAGTTAAATCTGAGGTGCATATGTGCCCATCCTTCAGATTCACAGGGTCACGCACCAGGGGTTCTGCTGGAATAAATAAAAGCCACTGCTTAAGGCATGTTGGTGCCGTTGCCTTCATTCAAACCCTTCCTGGCAGCGCTTATCAATTATTTGGGTCTACATTAGGAGGGAAAGGCGCTGTGCTGTGATACCAGATAGTGCTGGTGAACAGCCTGAAGACTGACAGCCAAACTCCCAGCTCCCCTTAACAGTGCCTGCTTTGCTGCTGGCAATGGGTAGGAATCTTTTCCTCTCCTTTGCTCTGCCTGTGTGTGAGCAGCAGAAAGGGTTTCTTATCAAGCCTCATCCAGGGCTTCTCCTCCTCCATAGTCATCACAGCTGTGTCCATTG
Source organism: Pezoporus flaviventris (assembly GCF_033815535.1). Lineage (NCBI taxonomy): Eukaryota > Metazoa > Chordata > Aves > Psittaciformes > Psittacidae > Pezoporus > Pezoporus flaviventris. Next base: position 1,084,434 of record NW_026892645.1, read on the forward strand.
TTAATGGCAGAATAATGGCAGTGAGGGCAAGATGGGAGGAGAGCTCTCTCCCGTGGGCACTGGGAACAGAAGATGCTCTTCCTTCTCCCTGTTCAGCCTCCTGCTGATGCTGGTCGGCTCTGCCCTGGCTCCCATTGTGCTTGTGAGAAACACAGCTGGGGAGGACAGAACAGGGGGAGGAGACTGGGAGGCTCTGGGTTCTTGTGCACTGATAAGTTCTTTGAAAATCTGAGAGGTGCGTTAGCTCTGTGGTGTGCCTGAATACATGGGGGTGACGAGAGCTGGGGAGAGGAAAAACCTGCGTCTTCTGGTTCTGCTTTAGTTCTTTCTCTGCTTCTGTTAGAAACACAGGTAAAATGGTGACGTGAAGTTCTGGATCTAGTGTGTGACATATCATAGAGTAGTTTGGGTTGGAAAAGCTCATCTAGTCCAACCCCCTGCAATGAGCAGGGACATATTCAACTATCACAGGTTGCTCAGGACCACATCCAGCCTGGCCTGGCGCATCTGCAGGGATGGGGCATCCACCTCCTCTCTGGACGTGTAATGGTCTAGTGAATAGGTCTGGAAAGGAGCTGCTGGTTCTGCAGCATTGCTTCAGAGGCAAGCACAAATCGAGAGAGAATCAACTGAAACCCGTGGCTGGTGGGAGGCCCAGCCCAGCTCTGCCCGAGCCCTGCTGCGCTTGCCCGGGTTGCTAACGCTGATGACAGCCTCGAGAGAGAATCAATGGAAAAGGACCATTACTGTTATTTATGATGTGCTGTATGGGTTTGGTGGCAGGCCTGGGAGACTGAACTTCCTCCCTCTCTCTGCATATTGTCCTCCAGGGCTGGGTTGGGAAAAGCAGAGAGCTTTTATCACTGCTTGCCTGATTTTACCTGTTTGGAAGATGAATAAAGGCCACTCTTCTCCGGCGCTGGCAGCCAGGCTCCTTTCTCCAGCAAGTTTTGCCCATTTTGTTCTGACAGTAAGAGCTTTAGAAGGCAGAAGCCGTGTGCTGCATTTTCGGGAGTAGGCTCCTGCTCAGTAAAGCCCTGCTGTTAAGGAAGCGCTTAAACCAAGGCAGATGTTTACAGGAATTTGGGAGCTGCACAATGCCGAGTGAAAACAGAGCCGAGCTTCGCTGCACAGCAGAGCCCTGCGATGGGCTGCTCTGGAGATGGGGTTACATTCATTCTGTGACTCAGTTTTCGAATACACAGGGTGCCTGCAACGCTGTTATAAAACATTCACCTTCCTGTTAACCTGTGCTCCAGTCTAACCACCCGAGAGGCACCTTCTGGGGGATGAAATCGTGTATTTCATTCACGTAGCTTTGCTTTTCCCCCCTTTTATTGCTTTTGTTTCTTTGCTCTTGGTGCATCCTTTGACTCCTCTGGTGGTATCCATCAGGGCCAGGTCTGGAAGCACATGCTGTGACGGAGGCTGGGGTGAGCCATGGGGCTCTGTGACCAGCCTTTGGTGCTGCCCATGCCGGCGCAGAGCAGGAGACCTGCTTCATTGCTAAGGCTCAGATTGATTTCTTTCTTCCTGTAGCTCATTACCCAGCAAGTCATTTTAATTAACACCATCTAATATGGCTTGAGATGTATTTTGCAAATGTCAGCACTCTCTTTTTTTTCCCTTTCCCCCTGTAGACCAAATGTGGGAAGCTGCAAGAGGACAGCACTAAATGATTTCAGTTGATTTAGCAGTGGTAAAGCAGGTCGTTAGCAAAGTGCTTTATGAAGCCATAAATGTCCTTTCCAAGTCCTTTATGGGATTCCTGGGGAAAATCTCTTTGTCACAGAGGGTTATGCATTGTGCTGCTCTTCACCTGAGGAGCAAATGGGGCAGAATAAACCTGGGGCTCTTGTGTCTGTGGAGCTGCTCCTCCTGAGAGTGATGGAATGACAGACCTCAGTGCAGTGCCCGTGCCCTGTGGTACCCATGTTCTTCTCAGCTCCTGCGTGCCAGCGTGGGAATCACCTCCCCAAGGGCACTGGGGACCCCTCAGGTGTGAGGAGGTGCCAAGGCAGGGTCAGTAATTAAAAGGAGCGAGGGCAGCTCTTACTGCATCAGCTGGGAATCAAATCAAGTGCTTGATAAAGTCACTGGCAAAGCTCTTAATGGTGTCAGTTGTGTCTGATCAAGCCCTGGGAACAGCCTGGGCCAGTCTAAGTTTTGCTTCCAGTTAAGTCCTCCTCTGTTAAGCTCTGCTGGTACAGATCACCACCAGTTTCACATGGACAGGAGGCATTTACTGTCACCTTTTAGCTCAGTTCTCAGAGCAGGAACATCAGGAAAAAGATTTCCAGTCTGAAGCTCTGATTAACCCCTTGAACCCACTGCAAATGTCCCCCATCATTAAGGAATGGTGGAAAAAGGGTGGCAGAGAGAGATCTGGAAACTACCAGCTGTGAGTGCTCATGTATGGGAATGGGTGAGCAGCCCAAGAAAATACCCTTTCTCCTCTCATATCTCTGACAACATTGCATCTTTCTTTCTGTTGGTGCTCCAAAAGGTTTAAACTGGAGCACCTCCGTTAGAAAGCTGATACACCTGAAAATGAGACAGGTCCTCCTGTAGCACCACTGTAATGTAACTGCAGATAAAAAGATGCCAAGAGCAAAGAGCTTGATGGAAGGAGGGACCACAGCCTGGGCTATTCCTTGGGGATTTATTTAGTTCAGTTTCAGAGGCAATGCGCTAAGGGATTTGCTCTTCCCAAATCTCTCTTAGAGCTGCCAGATCTATTCTGATATGTAGCAGCCAAGTTTAGTGTATGAAGTCCACATTCATAAACTACTGGGTTTGTATAAAGGATCCTCCTCCTCCTCCTCATTACAGCGGCTCAACAGACTGTGCTGAACCACTGAAGACTTTGGTACAACGTAGATCATGTTTAACAACATGTGCAGGGCTATATTTTCCAATACATTTCTCTCGGATACCCGGTGTGCGAGGCCTAACCATGAAATACAGCAGGTGCTGCATTCAGCATTGCTGCCTCTCATCACCCACAGGTACAGAATGATCTCTAATATTTAATACCTATTCAGCAGACAAGATTTAATGCAGACTTAAAGCACGAGGCCTGGTTTATTCCCCCCCCCCCCCCCTTGCATTTGTACAACTCCACTGGCTTCAGTTCAGGCTTCATTAGGAACAGACTATTACATACAGCAGCCGAGGATGGATAGCTCTTGGTGAGCACTGGACTTTGCAGGCTCCCTCCTACTCCGTACCAGGGAGGCAAGCCCGTAAAACCGATGCTACATCATCATTTTTTATTCATTGCCTGTAAATATAACAAAGGGCAGGCTGGATGGGGCTTGGAGCAACCTGGTTTAGTGGAAGGTGTGTGTTAACACCTACAGCTTTCTCCCTGGGGAGCCCCAGTAGCCCTTTCACCCCAGCATTCTCTAGTAAGTGTGACAAAACCTCACTATTTATGTTTCCTCCCATTCTTTAGCATTTCCCCCTCATTCCAGCAGGTGTGTTCATTTTAGGACGAGAGGCGGAGGGAAAAGAAGTGTGTCAAGCATACAAAAAGAGACTAGAAACCATACAGTGCCTATGTAGGAGAGAGGTGCTAATTTCCTTTGGGGAAAAATACTCCAGGAAAGATATAAATGGATCTTGTCTCAGTCTTACTCCATAGCAATTACTTCCACGTGGCCAGCAGACGGAGGCTGTCGTGGTTTAAACCCAGTCAGGTAACTCGTTCACTCACTCCCCCCCTTCTTTCCCTCCCCCTACTCCCAGAGGGACGGAGAGGAGAATCGAAAAGAATGCAACTCCCACGGGTTGAGATAAGAACAGTAACTAAGGTATAACACAAATCACTACTGCTACCACCAATGATAATGATAAGGGAAATAAGGGAAGAGAATACAACACCTCACCACCCGCCGACCAATAACTCGCCCCCCCCCAGCCCAACCAAGCACCGACCGATACCTCCTCCAACCCCGCAGTCTCCCAGCCCTTCTGGCTAACTCCAGTTACATCCTGGGCATGACGTGCTGTGGTATGGAATACCTCTTTGGTCAGTTTGGGTCAGGTGTCCGGTCCCTGTTTCCTCCTGGCTTCCCCTCCTCCCTGGCAGAGCATGAGGCTCACAAAGTCCTTGGCCAAACCAAAACATCAGTGTTATCAGCTCTATTCCCAAGCCGAAAGTCAAAACACTGCACTGCACCAGCTACCAAGGAGGGGAAACATGACTGCTACTGCTGAACCCAGGACAGAGGCTCATCCGTTAATATTTCAGGCTTCCAGTCAACTTGGGTTTATAACTGGTTTTAGCACTAGGAGAGCCTCGCACAGAAAGCTTTCCTTGGTGGCCTTTGTAAGGCAAATCTGATTCCTTTGCAATAACCACGCTGAGTCCTGGCAGAGACTGGAGTCTGCAGAACTTGTTTTTACAGCGCCTTGATGCAGGGTTCAGCTTTCACTGCTAATGTGGTGAAAGATACTGAAATACCCAGTAACGAAAGCTAATTTAACCAGATTGCTGATTCCTGCTATGCTCTTGTCAAGAATACCCACATGTAGCAGTAATTTGCTGTTGCTGAATCCTCTTCACCCACTGGAATCCTGTGAGCTCTTGGCTAGACTGGGTGGGACGGGACAGTCTGTGAGCAAGAGCCACCAGCCCTTGGATGCTGGGGAGGCAGCAAGGAGGGAGCAGCAGCAGGTGAGGTTGTGCACGATGTGCCACGTCGGGAGCACAGGAACGTGTGTGCTGGTGCCCATCCTCTCCACAGGGTCTGATCCTGCTCCTGCTCCATCCTCCCAGCGTGGGGCTGGTCAGGAGAGCTGAGGAGGGGAGATGCCTGCGGGGACACACGCTGAGAAGAAAGGGAAACCGGAGGAACTTTCCCCTAGCATCAGCACTCAGTGAGTTGCAGGTGAGACGTGCAAATGAGATTGATTCCTCTTTCTAAAGGGACTTGGATGCGCTTAATTTATTCTTCAGCATTTCTGCAGCACTCGGATCAAGCTGCGCCGGCGGGCATGAAGCATCCTTTCACCCCTAAGCTCCAGGAAGGTCAGTTCAGGGAGCTCCTCAGTGCAAGCGCACAGCGTCCACAGCCCATTACAGCTCGGGGGGCTGTGTCTGCCCTTCCCTCAGCTGCAGTGAGCAGTTTGCTTGGCAATGCTCTGATCCTGGGGCTGGGTGCTCTGGGAAATGGGACATGGTGCTTCCCCGGCTTTGCAGGCTCCTGTTCCCTGCCCAGTCATTGCCTGTGGGAAGCTGGGTGTGATGGAGCCGAGGGGCTCAGGCAGAAGCATGGCTTGCTGTAAAAACTGTTTGCATCATTCACATTCATGGCCGGAGGTGCCAGGCGTGACAGTGACACATGGGGCAGGAGCCGGATCGGCCCCAGCCTTCCCAATGTCTGGATACGGTTTGATGCCCATGGGTAGCACCCCAAGGTGCACAGGACGCCCCGAGAGGTCCCACAAACGTCCTGGGTGGGAGGGACAGGATTAAACCACCTCCCATTGCAGAAAGCTCCTGCAGCCAAAGGCGAGCCTTAGTCAGGTGTGATGAGCCCTTAATGACTTTTAATCAGCAGGTCATTAGCACGGGGGCTGTACTAAGGGGAGGGCCTGGAAGCAGAAGGGTTTAGGTCTTTCTGTGCTTCCAGGTGAGTACAAGCATTTTGGTCCTTCCCTTTAGAGGCTATGGATGTTGCTGTAATATTGCCATTCCTTGCCTGGCATTTAGACGTGGCTGCTCTTTCCCTGAGGTTTCCGTATTCAGGCTTCAATTCCTCTCCTTGTGCGCGCTGTCTCATTTCCTAGGGATCAGGGTGAGGTGGGCATCCTCCTGCTAAAGGTGTTCAGAGCTGCAGGGGGGGCTCAGGGCAGAGATAAGGGGCTGACCATTGCAGCCACTCTCCTCCCTCTTCTGTGTGTGGGATGAGAAACCGAAACACAAACCCTGCTTTTGCTTGCACAGCCCCTGGTTTTCGTATCTTCATCTTCAGTGAATGCTCTCAGCAGAGCGGCGTAACTGCAGCTCAGACCTGGTGAAAACCTGGGGCAATTCCAGGTGTCCCTGTGAGGGTTTGTGGTCACCATCATCCCAGGAACTTGTTGACAGGGTTGGTTTTGAGGTTGTTTTTGCCTTTGCTTTTGGAAAGAACAGTTCCCCCTGTGCAAAATCACCATCTTGACTCCTTCTGTCACACTTCCTCCTGTTCCTTCCATCTGCTGTTTCTTGGATAGTTGGACCTGGCAGTCCTGCCTCCCTTTTGCTTCCCCTTTGCCAGCGTGCTCACATCCGTGCTGCCGTGAAGTGCTGAGCATCCTCCTGTGCTGCAGAGGAGTCTGATGCCAAGAGAAGGTACCTGCTTTCCCATCCACACACGTGTACATGTGATGGGCATCAGATATGGTGTTTGGTTCGAGGGGTGTGCTGGGTGCTGGTGCTCAGGAGGCAGCAGAGGCTGGCTCAGGTCCTGTGCACTTCCAGCATTTGCTCCCTGCTGAGAAGCTCCTGGGAGGGAAATTCCAGCTGTGGCAATGGTGAAGCTGTGCCCTGGCAGCACACAGCTCCTGGCTGCCAGGAACACCCAGCACTGGAGCGCTGCTGCTCTGAACCGGACACCGGGAAACCTCGCAATTGCGTGGCAGCATCGGGTTTAGAGAATTCTCCTTGGGTTCCTTTCTCTTTCCCTCCTGCCTTTGTTTCAGAGCCATTAGCTGGTGCATGGATCAATGTTCTTCCACCTTTGCTCTGGCACCCTAAAGGCAAGCAAGAAAAGCTTGTTTTAAAGTAAAATGTGTGATTCCCAGGTAACTACTAACCTTGAAGCTGTGGGTTTAAGGAAAACACTGAATACCTTATAGCTCGCAACTGAAACGCTGCCAGTGATCAAAGCAGCTCTGGGCACATTATTTACCCTTGAAGAAAGGAAGGTGCAGCATAAGCATTAGGGAAAGTTCCAGCTATCAGGATGGGCATTCCAGTTATCAGGCTGGGAGGGAGGGGTGGCTGGAGCCGGGTCACAGGAGACGGTGGTGGTCACGTTCCCCTGCAGCTGGTTCTCTGTACATTGGCCAGTGGAGTCCCAGTCCTGACTGTCCCGCTGATGGGAGCCCAGTAAACTGGGCTAAGACCTTCCCTCACTGGAGTCTCTGCCTCGGTGGCTGCATTGTCCTTTTCACACATTCAGCCCCTGTTGGGTTTTGCTGTAAAAACCCAAGAAAAAGCAAAAGCGGGGCCCCAAGGCCTGAGCCTGATTTAATACTAATCTCCACAAACATCCGAACTGGGGCTGGCTGTAATTAAAATGACAAACTGGGGGAGCCAGGGGGATGAATTACTGAAGGAAAACGTTACATTTCCCTACAGCTAGTTTAATTAAAAAGAGCAACGCATCAGGCAGAAGAGCCACTTCCCTGTGCCAAAGCAGGAGGGGCAGGGCTGGCAGTGGCATCCCGGTAGGACCATGTCACCCAATGGTTTCCTCTGTCATTAAACCCCATTGCCAGCTCCAGAAACCCTTCTGGCACATCCACTTGGCTGGGCTTTGCTGCCGTTTTTCCCCTTAGCTGCCCTTTGTCATTTGTATAAATTAACATCCCCCCAGGATCCAACATCTCAGATGCTGCAAAAGGAGAAACAAACGCAGGGAGTGGTGCCTCTCTCCAAGCACGGGCCTTCCAGGGCATCTGCTCTGCTCATGGGTGTGCTTTGGGCTGAAGGAGGTCGGGAGGCAGAACGTGGCCCCTGCAGCAGCTGTGGGCATGGCACAGGTTGGGGGCAATGGCCTTGCCCCCATGTCCTTTTCATGTATGTGACGTTTAAGATCTGAAGGATGGAGGCAGGTCTTTAACTTTGGAAGGGAGGTGGTGGGGGTCTTCCCAGCGCTCCCCCGCTGGAGCAGTGCCTGGACAATGGGGAAGAAGTATTTAGCAATCACAGAGGAGGATTTAAAGGCAGTTTTCTTCATCCTGTTAGACAGTTACTTGCCTTCTGTATCACCTACTACAAGCTCAGAGCTGCCCTGGCTACATCAGGAGGTGCATTGCCCAGCCCCAAAGTCACTGGGGTCTAGTTGAGCCTTTAATTTCCCTACCTGATAGAAGAGCCCTATTCCAAGGGCTTCTTTCCAAGACTATTTTGGGATTCTCTTTAGAGCAGAAGAGTGTCTCTGGATAAATAATTCTTGACCCATGGTTTGACACCTGCATTCAGCTGAACCCAGAGCATGATCTCTCTGCTCTCCTTCTCCTATTAAAAATAACACTTATATCTGGTGCTTGCTTCTTGCCCATATGTGAACTCCCAGGATCATCTGGGCCTGCGTTAAACAAGCAGAGCCCATCTTCTGATCTCCCTGGCTTTGGCAAGCAGAGCACATGTACTGTTCCTCACTAAGCCCCAGCACGCTTTGATGCTTATTGATCACTCATTTCCATCCCTCGTGGTAGCCAAAGAGCTTTGTCCAGTGCTTGGGTTAAAGGAAACCTTGGTGTGAATCCATCAGTGTGTCAGGTAGCACAGGGCTTCTCGTGCCTTTTGTACCACGCTGAAGAATTAAATCATCCTCTGAGTCAATACATGCGTGTCTGTGTGGATTACCATGCCTGCAGATAACTGTGCAACCATGGTTACAGTCTTTGAGGTGCTGGGATATTTGGGGCAGGCTGTAATTCTGGCTCGGTGGCTGTGCTTCAAAAGATGAAGGGGAATGTGCTAGAAAAGGCTCCTTTCCTCTGGGTCTTTGGGAGATGGAAAGCGTCGGGCTGTTGCAGTGGTTACGGCACAAGGACCTGCAACAGCACATTCGTGCCTCAGCATAATGTGTGTGTATTTGTTACTGCTAAAACAACACCTGAGAGATGGCTTTTCCTCTTGGCCGTGGGTCATGGTGAGCAATCGGCCCCCGGTGACCCACGCTGGGTCAGACAGACCGTTCCCTGCTCCGTGGCTGGGCGCTCTTCAGCCGCTGCTCCATCCATCCAGGAATGACACATAGACCTGTGGGGCCCGCTTCGCAGGGAGGGCAAAGCCTACTGCCGTGGGGCTGGTGCCTCCAGCTGATCTAGCACTGAACGGTGATGCTGAGCTGGCCGCTGAGGAAGCCAGACTTCGGAATGGAATTAAATAATTATTCTCACTTTCCTTGACTTGGGGAAGATCCTATTAGAGAAACAAGCCTGGATTACTGCCGGGCTGACATTTTCCCCTGAGCCTGTCTCCGGATTGGATTTAGCTCCTTTATCTCCTAATCCCCAAAGCTTTTTAATGTAGAAAGTAATGGCATCCAAAGGCAAATTTAATTTTGACAAGTGATCTGACTTCCTTTCCTTTTCTGGAGCCGGGGTTTAATCCTGTTTGCTGTCTGAAGCTGCATTATGTGGATGTATTTAAAATCTCTCAAAGAGAAAAATAAGGGAAGCTGCAAGCCTGGGAGCAAGGAATAGTTTCTTATCAAACATTTCTAAACGCTTTATTGCTGCTGGTTTCATTAACCCCTGCACCACGCTGCAGCTTGGCTCGGAGCTGCCTTTCTCTTGCTCCATTGCAAGCGTTGGAATCGCTCAAGGAGTGGCAATGTCAGGTCTTCTCCAGTTCTTCTCTTTGTGTCAGCAGGCAGGGCCTGGACTGCGCCTGCAGGGAGCTGTGACCCCTTGGGGTGGTGATGCTCTGCCACCAACACGCACCAGAGTGCAGGATGCTGCCTACCGGGTATTTGGTGTTAGGCATCAAGCACTGCAAAAAAAACCCAACCCAAAGCTAACAAAGGCAAGGCAAAGGGCAGGGTAATGGAGCTTCAAAGCCACTAATCTCAGCAGAGAAAATAGAAATTTCTGTTGTTATTACATTTCTCCAGCTCCGGGTCCCAGAGAGTTTCCATCACGGCAAATCTCACCCTGTGCTGTTGTCCTGCTCTGTTCCAGCCCAGAGCTCCCTTTTTCCCTGAAAATATCAATTGCAAATAGGTCTTCTCCTCCTGAGAAAATCTGTGCTTATTGACTGGGGAGTGTTTTCACAAAAAGCCATAAGATGCAGAATGTCCCTGTCACTCTGCAGCAGCTCAGCTGATGGGTCATTGTTCCAGCACGTAAATACCTGGCTCCTGCAGAAGCAAAATGTGCAGCTTGGGGCACCGATGGCATCTCCTTATTAACTAAATAAAATGCGTATCTGTCTCATTGCAGCTTGGCTTGAAGGCACCTCAGCAAAAGAAGTGATTGTGTATAAATACGTACATTTGCACGTGTCGGCCTCAGAATGGGAAGAAAAGCTTGCAGCAGCACTGTGGGCCTGGCAGAGATGGAAACGGGTCGGTTCTGAGCAGCAAGGTGCAGCTTGTCAGCGGGAAGCCAAGTGAAACAAATGGGAGCTCTGCTGTGGGATCCTTGGTGCTGAAGGCAATTAGGGTAAGTCGAGTCCCATCCCGTGTGCCAATGTGCTCCATTAGGCTTCAGACCAAGCCTGTGTGCTTGCTGTAGGAAACCAGAGCTCAAGCAGCAATAGCTGATCAAGGGGCAAAAAGATAAACCACTTTCTAACCACACCTTGGCCATGCCTCTGCCTGTTTTGCCACCTCACCACCAACACGTGCTGCATAAACCTGGCATGGCCACAGAGTGGAGGGCGATCTTGTAGGCAGTTGACTGGAAAGGCTTGTGAAAGGACACACCGCTTTGAAGCCCTCCCTGGTGCAGCTATAAGTGCCTGAACCCTGATGGCCAGCCAGTATCTCCATCATGGACCAGTAAGCTCAATTTTATCATTGCTCTGCTGCCTGGTTTCTTTGGTCCCCCCAAAGAGGGGTTTGCAGATGGTGCACCCATGGTGCAGAGATGCTCTCCCCTGTCCCGGTGTAGGGACCACAAGGGCAATCACAGCCAGTGGAGCTGAAATGGGAAATAAGGCAGCTAACCCCCCGCACCCCAATCCATCAGCTTCCCTGTAGGGTAATCTGGACCTGCCCTGCTATTAGAGCAGGGCAAATTGAGTTCACTGGGGCGGCTGCTGCTGCAGTGGATGTTTCCTCGCAGCCTCCCGGTGCAGGCAGCTCTGAACATTTGTGTCAGTAATGATGATGAGCACTGGAAATATGTCTCTTTAGGAAATAAAGATCAGATGAGCCCAAGCACCATGTAAGCTTCATTTCTTTCACAAGGCAGATTACTTGGGCATGAAATATTGTCACACTTTACCTCGTGGATGACTGATTCCAGAGTTGACCTAGTGCAAGCCAGTGTAAGTAAACACATCTCCATAACGCTGGTAAATGATCTAAGCGATCTGATACTGACAACAAGGACAGAAGGGAAAAGACTGTCCCAGTGTCGCTGGATGAGATGAATGTATTTTTCTCTATGTGTTTAGCAGGGTGTTTTGAATGGGATGGTGCGGGATGCGTCTGTCAGTGCGCAGATGACGTTCATCCCTGGTGGGTGCAACGTTACCGGCTCACTCACGTGCAGTGCTTTGGGATGATTCACTGTGACTCCAAGTCCCTTTTGTCACCAGTCAGCCCAACCCACAGCTTTCAGATACCAGTTCTCCAAAGCTTTTCAAGTGTATTTCAGTTCAGCAAACCCAGATCCCAGAACCAAACTGTCTCTGATGTATCAGATGTATCCATCCCTGGGGTCTAACGCAGATTCCTGCTCCATTGACTGGCCACGGTGACACCCACAGCCTGGAAGGGAGCGTGGATGTTGGGTGCTGCAGGAGGGGCACAGCTGATGGTCATCAACATGACTGCAAAAGGAGCAAACGCTTCCTTTTTTTTGTTGACAGCATTTAAAACCTGAAATGTTTAAAGCCAGTTTTAGAAAGAACCCGTTCGAGTTTACAATAGATGAGGATCACTAGGAGCTATTTATTTTTTCTCTCTTGCTTTACCACCTGATGGCCAAACACAAAGCTCCTGAAACACCATTTCCTATAGTAACCCAAGCCAAAGTGCAGGCAGGAACACCACGATGAACTTAGTAAAGATGACTTGGGAAAATGGTAACTGCAGTGACAATTCTGCCTCGTACCATCCGGGTTTGTAATTTCAGGAAAGGAACATTGAGAGGAGAGGATTTCAACCCATCTACAGCAAATAAAGAGTTCTACTGGACAGTAAGTGCCAAGCTTCCAGAGGAATCAAGTGAGAATCAATTCTCTGATGAAATGGGTAGGAAATTTGTCTTGTTCCAGGTGACGTGAGCAGCAGTGAAGAGCAGAGTAATGAAACCCTGCATTCACTGCCCTTACAGCAACCGTGTAACACTGGTGCGTATGTATTAGTTAAATGACGTGTCTGCTCTGGTGTGGCCCCTCCACCGGTGCCCATGAGCGGTCAGCCACAATGCCTGGGGTGGGAAGGGTTTATCCAGCCAAGCAGGACTGAAATGGCAAACCCAGCCCCCTGCCTGCATCGCAGGGCTGTGAAACGAGAGGATGCCGGCTCTTGGGACAGATGGAGAGGAAAGAGAGACAGCCAGAGAAAAACACAGTCCCAGCCAAGCAATATGTCCAGTTACCCAGCTCCCCCCTTGCCTTTAATATTAAAGTCGTACCAGTGCATTGTGTGGATCTGAGACACCTCTCTCAGGACTGAGCTTTTCTCATGTGCAGGCTGAAGGGTGATTGACAAGCCAAGAAGCATCGCTGTGTATCTGGGAGCCGGTGACAGACGGGAGAGTGTGATCCCTGCCTCCCAGCACTGCAGGGAAGCTGTGCGAAGCCGAGCATCCTGTCTCCTTCTACCTTTTCCTTCCTTTTTTATTATAACTAAAAATATTCACATTCATATTAGCCTTCTGGAACTGCCTCTAAAGGCGTGCTGGAGTCGGGCTTTATGAATATCCACAGAGTCTCTTGGGAGCAGCAAGAGCCTCTGAAGAAGCAATATTTGGATGGGAAACTTATGTCCTGCAAGCTGGCAAGTTGCAGCACTGACACAGATTTTCGTGTAACTGCAAAGCTCCCTGTACAAAGGGTTTAAAATCCCTCCTGCCTTCCCCTCCTTCTCCCCTCCATTATTTAACAACTGGCTATGATTTACATGGTTCATTAATGCAATGGTAACAGACACGCACGTTCCCAAATAAGCCAGAAGGTTTATATTTGACCTGGGCCCTCTGTTCACTGCAGATGCCCCGGAGGATCTGAGGAGCAGTGATTTGAAGTGATTGCATTGGATAAGTACGTTTCACAGTGCAAACACAACTGGATGCAAGCATTTAATTTTTAAAACCACGGCTGTTGGAGTCCCTTTGAGGCAGCAGAGGCAGCAGTTCAGCTCCCCCCATGGACTTGGCTCTTTCCTCTCCCTGACGATACAGAAGGGAAGCAGGACCAGTTTCAAACTGGAGAGGGGTCATCAGGAGCTTGGCTGGGATTGCTCCGAATGCTCCCTTTCCCTCCACGTCCCACCTTGGATCCCAACAGAGGTCTGGGGTGTCCCTGTACCATTCACCCCCTCCGAACCCTTATGCTCCAGCAGCGAGCAGGTGAGGCTCAGGGATTATTTGTCCCCCACAGGCTGGATATTTATTGCTCCATTTGGGTTATTGTGGAGTGAGGGGAAGCAAAGGAGAGGGTGCAAAATGATGATTGCACAATAAATGGCAGCATCTCTGCCAATGTGCTGAGTGCCCACAAGCAGCTGCCAGTTAAATACCCACAAGGTTTGCTTTGATGAGGTGTGTGACCTTCCCCCTTCCTGCAAACGGCTTAACTCCATCAGCTCCTTGCCCTTTCCCAGACAGGTGCTGGAAATCAGGGAGCTGGAGGACACAAAGCACAAGCCCGGGGTCAGCAGGAGGGGATGGAGGAATCCTCAGGGACCAGTGCGATTCCCGGAGCTCCCTTCCTGCTGTGGAGCCCGTCAGGCTCAGAGATGGTGACGTGATGAAAGGAAGCCTGCAAAACCCACTGGAGTAGGAGACAAGATTGCAGAACACAGGAGGGAACAAAGCAGCGAGACCGTTCCCAAATCCTCATGTTCCAAAGATTCCCCAGGGTCCCCCCTCGGACGGCTCTAAGGAAACGTTTTCATCTGTGAAGTTTATTAAAGAGGATCCCAAAAGAACCGTGAGAAGGACGGACCCTTTAGAGACATAAATAGTTCTGGTTCCACCTATTCACACCATTTCTTCACCTTTTTCACCCCAGCAATTTCAGCCCATGGAAGCCAGCCCACGGTTCTGTACATCCTGCAGCCGCTCTCCCTGCTTAATCCTCCTTACACCCTCTAAGAACTCCTGTGACCTGCACAGCTCTTCCCACCTGAACAGCTCCCATCTATTTACACACAGAAGGATGATTACAGCCTCTCTTCCTGGCTCCCTGGGCTGCAGGAAGCATCAATGGATGATTTGGCAGGCGGGAGGCTTTCCTGGGGAAAGCAGGGGAAGCAGTGCCTTGCCTCGGTGCCAGCTCCACCCCCAGGAGCTCTGGCACCATCCGACTTCGAGAGGAGGAGAGAGGTTTTGAGGATGTTACCTTGGACTTGCACAGGACGGGTTAGATGGAGGAAGACCCAAGTTAAAGGCTCCAGGGTTGCTCGAGCCCTGGCTGCCCAGGAGCACCTATAGCTGCTGCCTGGTTGTCTATGAAAGGGGACACGATTGGAGCCCGGGATGGCAAAAGGCTTCTCTGATCCAGTACCATTACAAGGAACCAAGATGGAAAGAGTGGAGACAGCTGTTCCTGCACCCCTGCAAGCTCTCAGCAGTCCTGCAGGAGAAGGGCAGGATGCTGGTGGGTCTCCATGGGGAGCGAGCTGGGAAGTGCAGGGATTATCTGTAGCAGCTTTTGGCTCTGTCTGAAAGGAAGCACTGAAGGCATTGCAAAGGGTTAGAGCAAAGTGAAGACACTGAAGCGCTTCGCAAAACACCCCTGTGGACCTATTAATTGCGGTATTGGCCCTTCCGCCTTTTCCAGCAGGTTCCTGGAATGGGCTCGCAGCCAGCTTGGCTGTGGCTCTGTTTGTTTTCCAGCTAATGGAGCAGCAGGATCAGTTCCAGCTAACAAAGCTGGCAGTCGGAGAAGCCATGTCCAGCTCCCATGGATAATTTGTAACACACACCTGGTAGACACTCGGTAGCTGCACAATTAATCCAGCCCCACGGCACAGGAATAGGAACGCCATGCAAAAGCGGACGTGAACCATGGGAAACCCGTCACCAGAAGAGCAGTAAAAGCACATTTGCCTTTGATTGTCACTGGTGGATGGGAAAACTGCGCTTGGCAATTTGGAAACGTGGCAGCACACACAAGAGCTTGGCTGGGAGCATCCCCTGAGGAACCTCTCCTGGAAGTGGCATCTGAGTGGTGCTCATCTGGCACCATGCTGCAAATGAGTTCTGCACGTGGCTGTCCAAACTGAGCCATAAGCACTTGTTACCAACCCCGTTAAGCTTTAAACAGCACTTGAGCCTTGCTCATCCGTGCAGGGTTATTTAAGACATGAGGCCTGACACACATGGTCCAGTTAGAGCAGGAACAGCCAGAAACCTGCATCCCCAGCCCTGCCTGTGAGGCAGCACAAGCCGGGTGCTCCGGTGGGAAGAACAACAGAAAAAATCAGGAAAACCAAGAAAAGGGCAGGAGCAGGCCAAGAACAAACAAAAAATGGATTTAAAAATTCATGGGGTTTGCCTTTTCCAGTAGCTTGAGTTGGATTTCATTGGGTGCCACCTTCCTTTCACTGGGCGCTCCCTGTGAGCGCTGGGCTCTGCAGGTCAGCGCTTGCCATGCGCAGACTCTTCCCTTTTATCTTCTCGCCTCTCTCTTATTTTTAAATATGCAAATAGATCAGAGTGTTTCAGACGCCTGCCTACAAATAGATCTGAAGGGCCTGAGAGCTTTGAGAGGCTCCTGCCTTACTCTAAAACACCCAAACCCCACAAACGCACGGATGCTGCGCATCCCCTCTGCTGTGCCTCTGAGATGGACCCAGTGGGAGTTCCAGTCCTGACTCCTGCCTTTGTCCTCCCAGCTTCAGCATCGTCTCCCAGCACAGGCACCAAGCTCCTACTTCACATCCTTCTCTAGGGTGGGTTCAGCTCCGTCTTGGGCAGGGTTTTGAGGAGGAAAGCGGGGCGTTGAGGAGCTGAATGAGCAGAGGGAACGTGGGTCTCCAATGTGAAAACACTGAGTGTGAGCCAGAAACCTCAGGAAATGGAACAAAAGGAAATACCAGCTGGGAAGCATGGACAGAGGGTCTGAAAATCCCTGATGGGCTCCGATTGAAGCATTCAACTGCAGTGGGTCTGCTGGAGAAACCTGAATGAAGGCACCAAGGCCCTAATTTGCCTGAGCACCCCCAGCTCAGGCCGACCTGTGGTGTACAGGTTAATAAGGCTGGCTTATGCACACTGTACCCTAAATCTAAAGGTCAGAAGGGTTGGTGGCCATCAAGATTCAATCTGCACAGATTGGGTCGTATAAACTTCATTTTAAATATTTATGAGGGTGCTTCCATAGCTGCAGGAGAATGTTGTAATAGTATTAAGAAGAAAAAAATGTTCTTCTGTATTTAAAAGCTCAGCATGAGCCATTTTCATATATTATGCATCACTAAGTGCTGTTTATGGCATCCTGCAGTGTATGTGGCAGGGATCATGGATTCCGGATGTTGGCTCTGCCATGCATTAGCCCAGCGGTGGGCACAGCCGATGGGAGGGATGAGGTCCCAGCAGCCCAGGGCAGTGGGGTCCTTGCACGGTGAGCGCGGTGGCACTGCCAGCTCTTGTCCTCTGCATCTCTGTTCCTTTGCTGGAACACCTTCCACTAGAGCAGCTCGCTCCAAGCCCCTGTGTCCAACCTGGCCTTGAACACTGCCAGGGATGGGGCAGCCACGGCTTCTCTGGGCACCCTGTGCCAGCGCCTCAGCACCCTCACAGGGAAGAGCTTCTGCCTAAGAGCTCAGCTCAGTCTCCCCTGGGGCAGGTTCAAGCCATTCCCCTTGGCCTGTCCCTGCAGGCCCTTGCCCAAAGCCCCTCTCCAGGTTTCCTGCAGCCCCTTCAGGCACTGGAGCTGCTCTCAGGTCTCCCCTTCGGGAGCCTTCCCTTCTCCAGGCTGACCCAGCCCAGCTCTCTCAGCCTGGCTCCAGAGCAGAGCTGCTCCAGCCCTGGGAGCATCTCTGTGGCTCCTCCTCTCTGTTTGTGCCAGCTGAATGGTGGGCATGGGCATGCAGTTATTCTGCTGTTTATTGTCTCATGATATTTAGCAGAGAAATGTCAGAGGAGAGCAGAGCTCCATCAACGTCAGCTGCAGGCAAACATCCCCTGGCTTTCCCAGTGCCACTGGTTCCAGGCACAGCTGCGCCCCGCTGCCTCCTGACAGAGCTCTGCTGAGTCTGGAAATCATCTGCAAACAAGAGCAGGTGGGTGGGATGCAGTCAGCAGGATCCCAGATCCCAGAGCTCTGTCCAAGCATCACCCCCTCCGTGCCAGGGCTTGGGACCACCCCGATGCGACACCATCACTGCTGGTCTCTGCGGATCAAACTGGGTACCACAGGGTGAGCCAGCAGGGAGGTCAGCAAAGCTGGAATCACTTATAGGCTTTAATCAGCTTGTAATTACAGCTGAGATGAGTTTTTGTCCCTGTGTAGAGCAGCACAATTCAGCCTGAGTGGTGCCTCTTCCCAGGGGCTGCTGAGGACCAGCCTTACTGCCCTTATCTCTCTAATTTTCAGCAGTGCTCATGGTCCAGGGGAAAACGCTGTGTCAGCTCGGTTTCCCAGGACTCATGAACTTGTATCATGAAGTTAATCTCCCACATAAAGTCATTTTGTGCAGTGTGAGGGGAAGCAAACTGGGTTTTTCCCTTACTGGATTGAAATCGGCCCCCAAGCTCTAAAGAAATAGGAGGGTGATGGACAAGGGAAGGGATGCGCAGCATGCACCAGCATGCATGAGCGGATGTCACAGGCCTCATTTCCTTAGGAAATCAGGTTTAAAATTAAGGCTAATCAGAGTTAAAAAATACTGCAGTTACCCTACACCAAATGATACTATAATGTACTCAGTATATTACATTCTCAATAGCAAAGCAGCATCTGCTACATAAAATGAAATGTGTGTGTCACCATATGTAGGCAGCATAATGTGGACTCAAATTAAATAAAAACATTTCAGGGTATATGGTCCAATCTGCAATCTGGGCCCTGGGAAATGCTGAGATTTACTCTAAAGTTCTTAGCAGTTGGCTAAAAAGCTGAACCCAAAACAGTGCAAACGGGGATTTTTAGCAACATAAGCTGTTGTCAGCACTTCCCTCCCTATGAGCTGAAATTACTGCTGGAAATTCAGGAATTTATCGGTTTTCCTTTTAATGATGTTTTAATTTTAGCCTTTTCTCTTTGGTTTGTTTGTTTGTTTTTGTCTGAAGCTTTTTGCATCTTTCCAGTGGTTGCAAAACATCTGAGAGCAAATTCTGCTTTCCATGTAATAGCTGCCCTCCAGAAACACCATGGAGCACACCAAAGCCCCATAAACCGGTCAGATGGCCTGGTAGCTGTGCACCAGAATTAAAATGAAAGAGGTAAACTCTGCAGAATGACTTGACTTTCACCTTTTCCAGCTCTCTTTTTTTCCGGCTGAAATCTCTCCCAGGCAAGGATGCACAATTTAGTGCTATTTTAAAAGAGATCAGGCTGCAGAACTGCACCAGGCAATCTTCCCTCGAGGCTGATGGTGGTTGTTATCTTCCTTGACCCTGTTTATTGGTAGGAAAAGGGGGTATGAAGTGTGGCTTTCCTGCAAGTGTCAGAAAACCAGGAATGTGCTGGAAGTTTTGCCTGGCTTGGAGAGAAGATGAGTTTGTGATCATAAAGCATTGATCCCTGTGTGAGTTCAGGGCTGCTGGGAAGCCTGCAAGCCCCTTAGGATCTACTAATGTGGGGTCTGCTTTCTTTCTAAGAGAATATATGCAGTGTAAAAACCACTTTCCAGTGCCAGGAAGGAAGGTAATACTTGCAGAAAACTGTGCTCTTGCACCCAGTTTGCCTGGTTGGGGGGGGGATCTCTTCCTCAGGTCCTTGAATTATTTGGGCACTAAAAAGGCAAGGAAAGGCCTCATTCTGCTCTTTAAAAGCAGCAATTTCCAACTGTGAAGCCTGGACTGAAACATTTGATGGAGGAAAAAATACCCCTGTACCAGAAAGCAAAGGAAAACACAATGCTGCTAACGCAACTGGCTGTGCAACCATCGGGCAATGCTGGATGCACCTGTAAAGGCTCTGGGAAGTCACCAGGACACAAAGGCAGGATACCCACGTGCTGCCTGCACCAGGATGAGGGAGCGTACGATAAGTGATGGAGAGAAGACTGTAACAGGTCTGTTCCTGCCTGGGGCACTGCAGCTGACAGCAGCAGACTGTGCCTTGGGGTCATCTGGGACTCCATGGGGCAGTGGGGAAAGGACTCAGTATCTCACAGAAGTGGAACCACAAGGCTGGATGCCACCAAAGCTCCCATCTCACACATCCATCCATCACCCCGTCCTCACCTCAGCCGTGCACGGATTCAGTGCAGCAAACATTACAGAATATCAACCTGGATGGGGTCTGGTTTTCCTTCCGCCATTGGCTCTGTCTTTTCCAGCTCCCTTCCTGCTATTGTCTTCCGCACCTCCCTGTGTTTCCAGCGGCTGTGCTAATTCTTCTCTCTGATGGAAGGGGCTCGTTCTTACCATTCCTCACGCACACCACTGGTTTCTGACCTGTTCTCACTTGGTCTCCCCAAAGCATTGGTGAATGAATTGAAGTCTGTCGGTGTCTGCTCCTCAGCCCCCTGCTGAGCAGGAGGGTGAGGACCTGCAGAGAATGAAAGATGTTTCCTTTCAAACAAACATGCCATGTTTTCAGATGCACACATGCAGCTCGCCTTTCATTCCCATCCCCTCTGTCCTTTGCATTCCCAGTGCTGAGGCAGCGGGTGAAAATCCATAGGAAGTGGCCTTGTCTGACTCCAAACTGCACCGCACGAGAGATGAGAGCCTCAGAGAAGGAGATAAATCAATGAAACTTGCCTGAAAGTCTCATTTCAGGGCATGGGTGGACACCAAGGCAGCTTTTCCAGTGTCACCTTTCTGGCTTGGCTAATCCATGGCTTTTCCATGCCATCCTCATGACCAGTGCGCTCTGCACATCCATAGAGGCTCTCCTGCGGCTGGTGAAGGTGAGGAGGGGACCTGCCAGGAGGGGCTGAGCTGACAGAGCAGGAAGATGCTGTGGGCTGGAAGCCAGTCCCCAGGAGCAGTTATGGCATCGGGGTGCCTTTCCCCTGGACAGGGAGCAGAGCTGAGCCCGCATCCCTGCCAGGGATGCTGCAGCAGTTGGTAATGGAACAGGAGGAAGTGTGTTCATTTAGATTTACTGTTTGGAGCACGGCACTGCCTGATCGTGGCCCACAGCCGCTTTGGACTACATGCTGTAAAAACGTGCAATAAACAGGGGTATTTTCCAAGAGTATTCCCACTTTGTAAGGGAAGAAAAAGGACATTAAGTGCCCACAGGCAGGCTGGATCAGGTTTGGTCAGGTCTCTCCACCTCTGTTAGCATCTCCTGCTAGAGCAGGCTGGTTTTCTAGGAGAGAACAGGTTTTGCTTCCATTTGGGTTGATACCAGTAAAACCAAGGGAGAAATTCACCCCCAGTATCTGTAGCTGGGATTATGAGGCAATTCCTAAGAAGAGATAAGAGGAAAAACAATTACACCGGCAGCCATGGTGGTATCCCGGCTGCCTCCATCACTGATTCTGTCTGTGTGCAATGGGCTGTTTGGGAGGATCACACAGGAATGATTTCCTCTGAGGACAGGTTGCCTGCTCCTGGAGTATCAGATGCATCAAACCCGTCACTGCAGTGAGTCCTGTCACACACCCTATGACAGAGACTCTCGTGCCTGGCATCTCTCCCCCTTCTGATCAAGGAATCAACAGTTTGGGTCTATTTGGCCCTTGAAGGACCTACCATCAAAGTGTCAGCTGAGCCAGCAGCCCCAGGAGGGGACAAGATGATCTTCAGGTCCTTTCCAACCCTAACTGTTCTAAGATCCATCTGGATCTTGTACAGGAGTGATGAAAAGGGGAGGAGACAGGAGGGTTTTACAAATGGCTATCCCTAAATGGGTCCAGGAAGGAGTCTCCTGGGGGTTCACGTTTGTTGGAGTTGTTGTCCAGTGTAAATCAGCGGCAATGCTCAATTTGGGTATTTATCACTGGGTAGTGATAAATTTATCACTGTGTCCTTCACCCACAGAGGGTGGAGGCGGTTTTGTGGAGGATCATAGAATCCCAGACTGGTTTGGGTTGGAAGAGACCTTAAAGCTCATCCAGTTCCAACCCAGCAGGGGGGAGCAGAGCAGGACCTTCAGCAAGTGCTTGGCTCTGTGAGGGGTTTGCAGAAAGGTGGCAGGAGAGAGGAGATTACGGAGGCAGGAGGGAGACCATCACCCTGCTCTCTTTAAATCTGGACCCTAGTAAAGGGCAGTGAGAACTAGGCTGTGTGAAGGGCCACCATCTGGCCACCATCCCTTAATTTTCCTGTGCAGGGGAAACAGTGGATGGGGTTGTGTGAGGTCCTCTCTGAATGCACTGCATCACCCAAAACCCACCCTGGGGGAAGCAGGGTCAGGCAGGAGCTCACGGGCTGCCAGGGGAGCATCAGCATCCTCAGTTGAGACCTAAAGAGGGAACCATGTGCCCATCTCCCCAGTGCACAGCAGCACCCAGCTGCCCATGTCACGGCTCTGCAGATGCCTCCAGTTCTCAGCACAGAGGAAGGGGGTCCCAAACATCGCCTGCCATCCCCTGCCTCTGTGATGCTCACACAGCGGGCTGCTCTGGAGAGCAGAGCTCTGGCTTAATTCATATCTTGTCAATCAAGAAGAGAAAGCAGAAGTGTTTTGACCTCCTCTCCTGCACCACACAGCAGAGCTTCATTGAAGGCATCTCGCCTGTAATTTCTGGAGGAGTCAGGATGCATCTTCCGGAAAGGCTCTTGGCTCTGATTTAACTATGCCAAGCAATGCAGAGGGCACCGTGCCTTCAGCTGAGCTATTTCACAGTCTGATTATCTTCCCCTGAGGGAAAAAACAGGTCCTATTTCTACTCCAAACCGTGAACTCCTGCTTTGACTTCTTTTAATGAGATGAAAAACTTCCTGTGCAGAAACCTTCCTGGGGCAGCCTCCTCCAGCCCATCCCTTTGCTGGTGGAAGAGCTGGATCCTCTTTAGCTGCTCTCCATGGGCAGGTTCTCCAGCCCTTGAACCCTTTCCAAGCTGGTGGAGGTATTTTTCAAGGCCTGGATAAGACACTGTGGGAATGCAAAGATCCGGGTTGTGTTGCCAGGTTCTGCTGTGTCACACTGGCTGGTTTTTTCCCTTTTACTTCTCTGGGTTTCTGTGATTTTACATCCTGGAAATGGAGCTCTGCAGGTTTCTTTCCCGGAGGAAGGACTATACAGGGCTTCACACTCCGGAGATGAAGCTCAATAACAAGGGTCTTGATATTAATTATAAGGGTTTTGAAAGGGGAATAAATGAGAACTAATTGCACAGCTGATGCTTTTGCCATTTACACAGGTGAAAGCCCTGACTATTGCCATGAGGCCAATGGAGCCAGATGTGTATAAAAGCAAAGCAGGGAGAAAAGCGATTCCCCTTTGGGGATGTGCCGTTGCTGACTTGGAAAAGGTTCTGTTTCAGAGCCTTATCTTGTGCCACTGTGGAAATCAAATCAAAGGAGGGGCTCTTCTGTTCTGAGGTCTAGGACAGCCAAACTGGAGTCACCCTCCATGGGCCCAGCAACTTAAGGTGAAGCTCATCTCATCCTTGAAAATCTCAGTGTGAAAGCAGTTCTCATTGCTGTTCTTGCACCTCTTGAATCTCAGTGGTGGACTTGGCAGTGTTAGTGGTCGGGCTTGATGATCTTAAAGGTCTTTTCTAACATAAATGATTCTATTTCAAGCCCCCTGAGCTCCAGACGTGCCTGGGCCCTTGCATGAAGCATCCTGACCTGCATCAACCACGTTTCACAGGGTTATTGGGAACCTGCTCGGGAGGGTTTTGAAGGCACTTTCAGCAGTGCACCCAGCAGGGAAACACAACCACATGCAAGTCACTCATCCTCCCTCCTTCCCTTGGTTTGAGGGAAGTTTTTGTCCCTCTCTGTTCCCTGCCAGGGCTGGGTGATGCCTGTGGTAAAAATAAAAAGCTAACTAAAACACCTAAGGCATCAGGGGAGTGTATGTTCAAACCCTGTCACACAATGGATGCTTTTGGCCTCATCGCACTGCTCTTGATAAAGTCAAGGGGAGCTTAATGCTTTTTAAAGGTCCTCAGCTTTTATGGGCTATAAAGCATTGACCTTAAAGGGAGGTGCTGAGGGAAGTATATTAAAGAGAACTCTATATGGGGTGGTCAGAGACGCAGTTTTCCCATGGCTGCTCTCAGAGCTGCCTCTGTCTGAGCTCTCATTGAACTGATGTGTTGATGCCCTCCCTAGAGAAGAGCTGCCTGAAGCTGCAGGATGCTGCTAAACTCACTCTCGGGAGGTCCGGAACAACCTCCCCTTGGACGTTTGCTGATGGCAGCATCCAGAAGTCTTTATCCAGTTTGTTCTCAGCTGTTCGTCCCCACTGAGCCTCAGGCACCGAGCTGCAGATTTCCTGCTTTCTGCTGAATGCCGCAATCTGTGATGCTGGGACTTGGGAAAGGCAAAAACCCCATCTTCACGCTGGGAATAACTGGTACCAGAGGACTCCAGAAGAAACCCTTTGCAATGAACAATCAAGGGGGGAAATCCTCTTGTGGGGCCCCTGCTAATGGTGGGCCTGTGGCAAGTGATTTCTGTTAAACCATTCAATAATACTAAGAGAAGATCTGCATCACATTTCTCACCTCTGGAAAAGAGGGATGATGCTATTCACCTGCTTTGCCACATCCCGAGACTTCACACTATTTGGGAGGTCCTGGGAAAACCCTGCTTCGGGAAATACTGGAGTGTGTGGAAGAGAGAAATGGGGGCTAAAGGGTCCCCATGGACTTGGGGGGTGTCACAGCCACAGTACGGGTGGGCTCTGCTGCATCCCTCTGCACCAGCCGGACCTTCTACCGGGTGCTGGGAGTGGGTGCAAGGGAGGGTCCTGCAGAGCGAGGGGGTGCTCACCTTTAATTGTATGATTTAATTAAGGGCTGCCACTGCCTTCAGTTAACTGAGGGCTGAGCCTTACAGCGGGGGCTGCTCGGAGCCCTCCGCGGGGTGGGTTTGCCAAGGCGGCTTTGCTCGGGGAGCTGGTGCTTTGGCGGCGGGGGGGGACGGGGTCCTTCTGCACCCGCCTGCCCCCGGGCACCCCGGAGAGCGGGGGATGCTCCGCGGGTCCATGAGCCCAGGGTGGGAGGGGGTCTCCGCAGCATCCCCCCGCTGCCGGGGCTGGTTTTCCCCCTCTCCCTCGGCCGTGGTTAGTTAAATTTCCCCCGCCTCAGTTGATGTCACATCCTGTTCCCCGGCCAGCCCCTGCTCGCAGCCAGCCCTACCAATTCCTTTATTTTTTTAAATCCCTGTCCTCTCCCCATCACCCCCCTTTTCCAGGCAAACTTTTGGCGATAGCCGCGATTATCGCCTCGTGCTCCGCTGCCTTTCTCCTCGCGAATGGTTTTCAATCAGGGGAGCCATTGAAAAACAAACAAATCATCCTTCCAGCCGGGAGCCAGCGCCGAGAGCAGCGAACCGGGATCCCAATAAATATGCAAAGTGCAGGCTCTGCTGAGCCGATTCCTTGCGCTGCTTCCCGGGGGTGCTGAGAGCCGCCTGGAAAACCGGCCGGGCTCTGGGTCTCGTTGCGTTTTGTTGCCTTTCCCCCCCCGTGTTTTTCCCGGTGGGAAGCAAGCCCCGCTGCCGGCGGGAGGCGGCTCGGGCTCGCCGGCGCTGATCTGCATGCGAGCTGCCTAGGACGGGGTGCGCGCCATGCAACCGGCAAGCAAGCTCCTGACCCTCTGCCTCCTCATCCTCATGGGCACCGAACTCACCCAAGTAGGTCTCTCTCTTGCTTTTCCCACCCTTCCCCCTTCCCTCCCTATTCTCCCCAACGCCATTTTCTATTAAACCTCGACAGCACAAAAGAAAACTGGGGTGAGCACCAGCCCCCCCCGCACTCCCCCCGCACCCCCACTTTGCTCAGACCCGGGCTGGATGGGGGCAGCGGGATGGGGGGTTCAGGACACCGGACCCCGAGCCGCAGGGAGAAGGAAGGGGCGGCCCCGGGGGGTGTTGGGGCACCCCGGGGTGGGGGGGTCCCCATTTGCTGCCCCACTTGCAGGGAAAGTTGCAGCCCCCCCTCCCGCCACCGGACTCGGCAGAGTTCGGGGCTGCCTGTCCCGGGTCCCCGCAGGGACCAGCCCCGAGTGCACGGTGATGGCCCCTCCTGCCCCCTCGTCCACCCCAGCTCCTCATGTGGGGGTCGCTTTGCTGGGTTTAGGTGACATTTAAATGTCCCTTGATGTTTCACTGGTGACAGGCTGGTGGGAGAAAGGAGCATCTTATTCATCTCCCTCTCCCCCCTCCGCCTTTTCTCTTTATTACTGGATTTTGATGCTTGCCTTTGCTGTCCCAGCCCCTGCATTGAGTGAGGAGTGAGGCTGAGGAGGGGGAAAGGTGTGACACGAAAGACATCGCTTGCAAGTGGAAATAAAACTCTATTTGACTTCTTTAAGATCACTGGGGGGAGGCAGGCAGGGAGGTTGTCTTTGGTGGCTTTTTTTTCCCAGTCACTGAGGCAAGGAAGAAAAGTAATTGCAAGAGGATGCTCTAGATTGTGGGGTTAATTGTGATGCTGCCTGGAAGCAAGAAAGAAAGAAAAAGAAGCTATAAATAGGAGGGGAATGGAGGCTTCTTAGTGTAGGAGCAATTAGCAGCTGGGCTCTCATCCTGGATGCTTTATGTAGATTATTTTTCCCTTTCTCCTGCTGACAATGCTCTCTCCTGTCAGTGCCCTAGTGCTGAAGTTTCAGCAGCTGAAGCCTTTTGGCTTTACACCCTCAGAGTATTTCTGCCGCCCCCAGGAAGAAGCGGCTGAAAGTACAGAGCTGCTTTAATTGCATGGAGAGAAGGGATGGGAAGGTTGTCGTTTGATGGGGGGGGAAGCAAAAAAACGCAAGAGCTGTGTGGATGAGGAGGGGTGGGAAGGATCCAGAGCCGCAAGTGAGAGTGCAGGAGAAGCCCATTGTGTGCGGGAGGATGTGCGGGGCGTGCGCATGCGCCGCGATGGACAAAGCCCCCGGCGGCCACCAGCATGGACCCCAAAACGGGGCTCCCAGCACAGGCCATGGCAGCAGCGTGGCCAAGCAGCGTGTGGGGCTGGCCCTTGTCCCCCGGCCCCACCAGCCTCCCCTCTGCCCAGCCCCGGGGTGCACAGAGGGCCTGGGGACCAGGGTGGTTGGTACCCGCTCCCCAGGGGCTGCGCATCTCTCATCAGCTGTGATGGCCCCATCGCTCTGCATTGGTGGGTTTTCCAAGGACACAGTTGTCACCTCCTGTGCCAAGGATGCTGTGGTGCCTGGCTGCTGCTTCCTTTGCTTGCTTATGTTTTGTGGATGCAGCACTCCCAACTTTCTGACCAACTTTAAATGGGGGTGGGTTTGAGCACTGTGCATGGCTTTGGTGGTGACCCCCAGCCCACCCCAGGCAGTGGGAAGCCCCTGCTAAAGCCCTGCCTCTGGCGAGCTGCCTTTGCAAGGGCTGCTGACTGGTTTGCAGTGTCCAGTGAAGCTTTGCTGCCTGCAGGTACCGGGTCCTGCCAGGCCCCATGCTGGCCATGCAGAGCTCTCCTTGCCTGCTGACTTGCTCGGCACTGCAGAGCCCCTTCAGAGTTTGAGCATCTCATTCCTGTAAGCACAGCTGCCAGATGCAATCCCCAAATACGCCTTTCAGCCCAGGCACCGCCCAGCTCAGTGTCTTCACGTTTAATTCACGCTGGATTCACATCTCTGTCACATGTGTGGAGTCTCTCCCATCCCCTACAGAGATCCTGTGCCAGGGGAGAGAGGTTGCCGGTTTAGGCAGCTTTCCTTGCTGATGCAGAAGCTATTGCCACCCCTCTCGGCAGTGACACTGGCAGGCCAGCACATGAGGCAGAAATGGGGAGAGGGATGGCTGTTAAATGGGGCTGGAGGGTGGGAATATGTGGTTCTCCTTCCAGCTGGGTGCTGGGAAAGCTCATGGAGGGAGGGGAGTTATCTCCAAGGTATTGGTGCTGCAGCATCCTCTGATGGTCCCCTGGGCAGGAGGAAGTTGCTTATGCCCAGCTGGGAGCACATAGGGGATGTGCAGAATGCACCCCCGGGGCTTAGAGACCTGGATGTAGTTTTGGCTGTGTGAAACAAGGGGAGAGCTGCCACTACAGCCCCTTCCCACCCCATTGCAGGCCCTTGCAGAAGCCCCTGCCTGCCCCTTGATCCCCTGCCAAAGGTCTCCTAACTTGTTCTGCACCTTGCCTTGGCTCCCCACAGGTCATAACCCAAATGAGGTACTGAGGCTGGGCCGAGTGGCTGGTTTTGGGGTGCAGTGGCTGGATGGGGGTGCAGCACCCTTGCCCTGGCTGTGCATGCAGTGCTGGGCAGAATGCGAGGCTTTCTCTCCTTGTCTTCTCAGTGGGAAGCAGGGCAGGTCCCGTGGTGGCTGTAGAGGAGCGAAGCCAGCTGATGCTCTCTAAGGATGCTCTTGTCACATGCAGAAGGACAGAGCTGCCAGAGAGTTTGGGCTGCTGTAGTAAAGGCAGAGGGTCCAGGATGCCATTGCTTGTCTGTCTGTCCAGCCTGTCCTTCCCCCTGCTGGCTGCTGAGCTGTTACTGGTGAAAAGCTCTTTGCGTTCCTCAAAGTTTCACGGCGCTGACATCCACTTCCCCAGTGATCGCTGCAACCACGCAGGAAGCAGCCGCTTCCTGCCGCAGGAGTCAGTGCACGTGTAAGGCTTCTGCAAGGAGGAAAACAAGCCAATTCTGCCATTGATTTTCCTGAAAGCTCCTCGGGTCCCTTTGGGGCTGTTCTCATGGGAAGGATGAGAGCTGCCAGGACATGCTGCCCTTCCCACAGCTGCCCGTGTTCTGCTGTGCTGGCTCCCGTCCACCCATGGGCACTGCCCAGTGCCCGCTTTGGTGCTGAGGCTCTTCCCTCACCTCTCAGGGGTGCACATGGGAAGAAGTGGGATTAAGCTGGGAATCTGCAGCCGGTAACAGGAGGCAGCTGCCTCATCTCATAAACCAATTTGTGTCTGATTTCACTAACTTCAGCTTTAACCAATAAAAAAGGTAATTTCCAGCCCTGGGTTGTATTTATTGCTCCAGTTATCTGTCCTTGTAATCAGTATTAGCATCACTACGTAAAGTAATACAAAACTAATTACTATCTGAGTTAGACGGAGGCTGTAGACTGCGTTGAGAGTGGAAGGAGCTAATTCTTGAGTTGTAAGTGTTGGCTTTGCTCTGCTGTGACGAAGCTGTGAACCAAAGGGGACAAGGCAGGGACAGGGACACCCAGAGAGCATCTCTGGGGTTTGTTGCCTGTGTTACCTTGGCCACACTCTGGGAGATGTGCATGGGCAGGGGGATACCTGAGACGTTAAGTCAGTCCCCCAGGAGGGGAAATGCACTTGGGGAAACCGAGGCACAGCCTGAGATGTGTCTGATGTGAGCTGTGCGGGAAGAGCACCTAAAACTCCCAGTCCTGCTTCTTTTGTGGACTGTCGCTATTGCTTGTGACTGCCCTCCCAGAGCTGAGCCCAGGAGCCCTACTCCCAGCCCCTGGACTGGTTTGTCCTGGGGTTTGGCCCTGGGAAGGGTTCTCCCTGTTCAGGACCCAGGCCTTGGCTCCCAGCTGGGAAGCAGCATTCAAACCCATCCGAAACGCCAAAGGTCTCCTGGGAAGGTAGCGGTGGGGCAGTAGCACGGTCAGCCCTGGGCTGTGTTTCAGAGCAGGATTCCAATGTTCAGAGCAGGATTTCAATGTTCAGAGCGGGATTTCAGTGTGAAGGCACTTTGTGACTGGAGGTGAACGACTGACCCAGGGGGGTGCACCCAAAACATCATCATCCCTAAGCAAAGCACCCAAGTGGCAGGAAACCTGCGCTGGCTGTAGCAGGCTCTGCTCCAGCCCCCGGGCTCTGACACCATTGGCACTCGCTGTTAGAGCCCGGGTTTAGTGTCATGAGCAGCTTTAGTTGAACACAGGCTTAGCGAAGGGAAGACCTGCAAAGGGGGTTGTTGTGTCCAGTGTAACACAAAGATCGTGTTCTTTCTGCTGCAGTTCCTGCTCACCATGCAGATGGCTAAAGGGAAGCTTGCACAGGGTTTGCTGCAGAGGAATAGTCCCAGTGTCTGTAGCTGGGCTTAACTTTCTGGAGCACTTTGGGCTGCCTGATCCCGAAAGGTGCAGCAGCAGGCACAGGCAGTTTCACACCACATCCCACCGGGAGCTGGCAGTGATCTGCAGCACCCTGGTCACTGTTCCCAAAGCACTTTGGGGTCTTTAATTGCCCTTTTCTTTCCTTCCTTCACTTTCCCTGCCTGTCCATCCACACCCTCCCTATGACAGGGGAAGGGTTTGCTCTGAGTTAGGACAGTGCTGAAGTGATGGGGTCCAGCTCCAGGACTGAGGCTGTGTGAGTGATGACAGCACAGGCAGTTACAGGGAAAAAGAAGGACTTTTGGAAATCAAACCCAAACTCAGGGAAACCTGGTGTCATTCGTTGTGTGGCAGCTGGGACCTGCTGAGGGACAGAAGCCCCACGGCAGATGCAGCAGCAGAATGTGCCACGCTCCAAAGGTGATGGGGTACAAGGTGTATGTTCCTTAGTGAGGATGAGGTTGCCCATGCTGCCTGCCAGGGTGGGTGCCTCTTGTGCTCACTGCTTTTCCCAGCCCTCCTGCTCCCCATGGGCTGGTGGGGAGGGATTTGGGGTCCTTCTACCCTGCAGCTCCCCTGCCTCATGCAGCCCATGCTCCTTTGTAACAAGGACCCTGGCAGCACAGCATCATTCGAGAGGCCAGGAAGGATGTGAAGTCAGTGGAGGCAGAGAGTCCTCCAGAGGCTGGTTCAGAGCACCTCCATTAACATCAGGAGGGAGCTTTGGAGACAAGTCACATAGTCCAGGTATCTAAGGAGATCCCTGAAGTTACGCAGCAGGGTCCTTCTGGACAGGACAGACCTTTCCTGCAGCCTCTCGCGGGTCTCCAGTGCAGAGAGGAGGTGGAAGGAGCTGGAGTATGGGCTATGCCCCGCAGCACAGCAATCCTAGGGCAGGACTGTGTGTCCTGATGCATGATGGAGCTCTGTGCTGCCGGGACAGGAGCTGCTGGCCCTGGGAAGGTGCCTCGGTTGGTTCCTCAGCTGCACGCATCCTCCTCGCCAGAGATGGGTGTCAGCTGAGATGCCTCCAGCACTTACTGAGCAGCTTGGGGCGGCAGCAGGAGTTGAGGCTGTTAAAATACGGGTGTATGTGTTCTAAAGCAGCTCCCTGCCTCCCACCGTGCGCTCAACGGGCATCCTCCCGCTGGGGTCCGTGGATCCCATCCCCGCAAAGGCTTGGGAGCCGCAGGAGCTTCAGCACCTCTTCTCTGAACCAGCCAGGAGAGGGAGACAGCGACCGGCGTGTCCTGCACACACACACAGGAACTGGCCCTGCCTGCGAGCCCTGACCCTGGCGGGGCTCCTTTAGGCAGGCGGCCACGTCTGGCCCCGTCACCTCCAGCAGTGATGGTATTTCCACTGTAAGCAGCTACTGTGGAAGGGCTGGGTCTGTGCTGTACCCAGCCCTGCGCCTCTTTCTCTGCTCACAACGCATGCACAGGGGCTTTGCCCCTTGCAGCCCATCCTTTGCTGGGGACCTCCTGCACCTGTAGGGAGGGCGGCTGCAGGGAGCCCATCGGACAAGAAAACCTCAGTGACAACATGGGGGGGGATGTTAAAGCAACATCTTGTGCAAAAACACCGAAGTGATGAGGAGGAAGCGAGGCTCAACCGGCTCCGCAGAGCTGGTGCCCGGGCTTTGTGCAGACGTTACAATAGCCAGGTGCTCTTTGAAGGTCAGGTCCTGCTTTGCTCTGAAGGCCCATCAGTGAATGCCATCAGGTTGAAAAGAATCACCTGAGTCTTCCTCCTGATTCCAGGAGCCTTTCTTCTGATTCGCTAAAGCTTGAGTAAAGGCAGTGCCAGGTGTTCTGCATCGCGCTCGTGCCCTTACTGTATTTTGCTGGCTGTGTTTGTTTCATTGCCATGCTGGGCTTCCAAAACCAGGGAAGTCACTCGGGTAGGGAAGAGGTTTCCCTGTCTGCACATCACCTGCAGCAGGCTCTGACGGGACCAAGGTAATTTGCCTTTTCCTGCTTGATGCCCATGCCCTGGCAGGGACCTGTGGCTGCTGCTCCTCTCTCTGTGCCTTGCTGTGCCTGTCTGAAGAAGCTTTAATCATAACAAAGCATTTGAAGGGCATAAGAGTGACATTGACGTTACCTGCGTGCACTGGTAGGAAATAAGACTTTTAGTGCAGGTGGAAGCCAAAGCAAGGCAAAGGAGTGCTTCTTACCCCGCTGAATACCATTTTAAATAGTAAAGTATCTGTAGGTCTAATTCCCTTTGTATGTGTTTGGAATAGACAAATATAAGGGATAAACTTTACTTACAAACTGAGTTTCAGAATGAACATTAAGGTGATTTAAGTGCAACACTTGAGTGTGGTGTGAAATCAGAGCAGCAATCAGGCTCTCGGGTGCCACAGTGCAAGCACCTGCTAGAGCAAAAGGGGCTGAATGGGAACAGAATGGGGAGCTGAGATTTATTCTCATAGATAGAAGCCATCTGAGGCTTTTCCCTGATGACCCTGGTCCTACAGCCACAGCCTGAAACCCTTGGTGCTCACCTCCTTGGGCATGACGTGGCAGTGGTTTTGCCATGCTTGATTCTGGGCTGGGTGAAGTTGGAAATAGTTTAGGAGCCCCAAGCAAGGCAGTGTCTGATTCAGGAGGCAGGGGTGGTTTCTTACTGATCTGACCTAGTGCCAGCACTCATATTCCACCTCATCTCTTTCTCTCCACCTGGTGGACTTGCTCACTGCACTTTCATTTCATGCTCTGCAGCATCTCCCCGGCACTTTGGAGGAACAGCCCCGCTTGGCTCTCGCTGGTCCCCACTGCCTCTGCCCAGAGCAGCAGTGCTGGGCACTGGGATGGTCCCACACCAAGGGCTGATCCCCGGCCAGGGACAAGGTCCTACTCAGGTGGGACAAGGTGGCTCAGCAGCGGTGGCGTTTCAGGGCGCAGCTTCCTGCTTCCCTGCAGGGACTTGCTCCATACAGTGGCCTGGATGCTCTATGGCAAGGAAGTGCCTGTGGGTCGAGGACTGGGCATTCCCTCAGCTCCCAGCGGGACCCCCAGCCCTAAGGAGCTGTGGCATCAGCAGAGCAGCTCTGGAGGTGGCAGGTTTGTGTCTGGGCTGGTCAGAGACCAGCGGGAATGTGGTGGCTCCCATGGGTTGGCCAGGCTGGGGCTGGTGCACAGGGTGTCCTGGAGCAGGGCTGTGGTGGCTGCTCCAACACCCTGAGGCTGGTGCTGAACCAGTGGAGCAAGGGGTGTCACTTCCATCCTCTGGAGAGGGCCAGGGGATTGATTTCATCATTGGCTTTGCAAAGGGTGTTTAAAGGTTCGGTTAGGGAAGGTTGTGCAGGGAACTGCAGATCAGTTGCTCAGAGACTTTGGTTCTGAAGTCCCCAGGACAGTTCTGCAAATGCCTTCAGGAAACCTGAGCTGTGTTCACTCCAGCTCACTGCAGACTATATATCCCCAAAGCCAAGAGTTTTCTTCCAGCTCTGGGGTAGGATGTCCTGGCAGTGTCGGACACTGCCCCAGCTCTCCTGCCCGTGCAGCCCTGGCTGCTGGGAAAGGGACAGAAGCGGACAGGGTGATTTGACTGGGCTCAAGTGTGTTGGACCGTGTGTGCTGACAGAGGGCTGTTTGCAGACTGTGCTGAGGGGACAAGCGGGGATGCGGGGGATGCTCTGACGGCCCGGGGGTCCGCCTGGGTCCCACACCTTACGGGTTTGTGCGGGACCGGTGCAATCCCTGCGGCAGGGAGCGCTGCTCCCTCCGCCCTCGCTGCCTTCATCTCGCTTTCGTCCCGTGGAGCAGATCCGTCTCCGGTACAGGCGCTGTTCCGCTGCGGTCCCCGAGACTCGAGGCCGCTGCCGGGGCCGGTCCCGCACCGCGCTCGGAAGCCAGCAGGGGGCGCAGCGGGGCCGCGCCGCAGCGGGGGAGCCGCCTCCGCCCCGCCCGAGCCCTTCTCCCGCTCCCAAATCGCCGCCGCCTCCCGGTGCCCGCTCTCCCCACACCTTCCCCCGCACACACGGGGCTTTTCCCCTCTCCCCTCCCCTCCCCAAACCTTTCCGCCTCTCAAGTCTCTTCCTTTCCGTGCAATTCCTTCCTCCTCCCCGGTTCTTTTCTCCCCTTCCCCCCCCGCCTCCCCCTTCCCCAAATCTCGCTCTCTGCCCCCAAGAAAAATTTCCCTCCCCCGATTCCTTCCCTGCCCCCCTCCCATCCGCAGTCTCTCCGGCTGCCGGGGCGTTCCGAGGCGCTCACCCCCCCCCCCCCCCACCGCTCCTCCCTCTCTCCCGGTCCCCTCCCATCCCCGTCCCGCCTCCTGCAGCCGCTCGCTCCGCTCCGGCTGGGGCGCGCCCGGTGGCGGCGGGCGCAGGGAGGCGGCCCCGGCAGAAGCACCGGTAGGAGCAGCGGCACCGGCAGCGGCACCGGCAGCACCATCGCCAGCGCCGGGCAGCGCCGCGGCGGGGCGGCGGCGGACGATGGGCCGGCGGCGAGCGGCGGCGGTGGCCGGGCGGGTGGCGCAGCCCGTCCCCAGCGGCATGGAGCCCGGCGCCGGTGCAGAATGAAGGGTGCCTGGCGCCCCCCCCCGCAGACATGTCTGTGCCTTTACTCAAGATTGGAGTCGTCCTCAGCACCATGGCCATGATCACCAACTGGATGTCGCAGACGCTGCCCTCCCTCGTGGGGCTCAACACCACCAAACTCACGGCGGCCACGGGCGGCACCTTGGACCGCAGCACGGGAGTAAGTGCGGGGCGCGGCGGGGGGGCTGCCCGGCGCATCCCTGCCTCCCGGCGCATCCCTGCCTCCCGGCGCATCCCTGCCTCCCGGAGCATCCCTGCCTCCCGGAGCATCCCTGCCTCCCGGAGCATCCCTGCTTCCCGGAGCCGCTGCGCTCCGCCGCCCCGTTCCTGGGGATCAAATCCCTCCTTGCCCCGGTGCCCCCCCCCCGCACTCCTGGGATCTCTCAGCCGCCCCACACCAGACCCCGCAGAACCCCTCCTGCTGCAGAGAGCAGCGTCCCGGGGAGAGGCAGCGCCCCTCGGGGTGATGGGGAGCTGGGGTGCAGAGAGGGGAGCTCCTCTCCTCGGGTTTAGCCATCCCTAGCGCGGGGCTGGGGCGATCCGGAGCCTTCAGCCAAAGGGTTGCGAAGTTTCCTTCGTGGCCGCTTTGCAGCCGCCAGGAGCAGCGGGTGCGGGTCCCCCGGGTCCCCTCCGCGTCCCCGCCCGTCACCGGAGCCGGTCACAGGGTGAGAAAGCAGCGGCGGAGTTTCGGTGTGTTCCGGTCGTGCCGCATGTTCCCTGTGCTGCTGGAGCGCTGGTGCCGTGCCTGGTCTCGGCACTTTGGGAATGGCTGAGGAGAAAACAATCCTTGTGTCTTCCCTTAGCAGGGAAAACCGGGAGCTTTCGCTTCCAGGCTGCATGCTTGTGCCTCCTGAAAGAGCGGAGGAATTACAGCTCTGCTGTGTCAAGTGTTTCAGGTGACGGTTCTGCCGGTTGTGAATGAAGCCGGGGTTTGGTTTTTTCCATGTCACCAAGGATTGTGAAACCCATTTATTACGTTTTTTCCTTCGCAGTTGTTTTAGCTGGAGAATCAAATTCTCTGCCTGCGTCGCTGTCCCTCTTAGTGCACCTCTGACAACATGGGTGTTTCATCACTAGGTGGTCTTTTAGGTCCTTTCCAACCCTGACCACTGTACGATTTGCAAGGTGATTTGTAGTATGTGGAAATAGCAGAAGGAGCCTTTCCGTGCTGGTTGGCAGCACGGTGGTACCTCCACGGTGATCGGAGGTTGAATTGTGGTTAAAGAATGGGTTTTGCCAAGTGCTGTGGGATCAAAGGAAAATGAAGACCAGCACAGGGAGCACGAGGGGAGTTGGGGAACGCGTTCAGGTCTGGGCTCCCCGACTGCAGCATGTCCTGACCGCAGAGCATTCGCAGGGACGTGGTTGTCTGGTGACCATCCCCATCCCAGGAGGGTCTGCCAGAGGAGGGGGAAACGTAACTCCCAGTGTCCATTTACTCAGGAGAGCTGATTCTCCTGGTGCCGGATCCAGGAGAGCTCTGCAGCAGCTCATTGATCCCTGCTCAGCCCGGACACTGTATCCTCCCTGGTAGCTCGGGCACATCCTTTCCACAGTGTCAAGGAGAAGTCAAGTGCTTTGTACCAGCGACCAGGCAGCAGTTCCCCATCCTGATGTGCTCAGTGCCCTTCAGCACACTGCAGCCCTCGCTGCTTCGTGGTTTGCCTCATGTCCACGCTTCTTCCCTTGTGTTGCCTCCTTGCTCCAGCTCCTGCTCTCCTTTCATTTGTCCCCAATCCATATTTTTGCATTACAAGTGAATTTTGCCAGCTGGGCCCTCGGAGGAGCCTCCCTCCACATCCAGCACAGCTCCAGGGTCCCCCCTGCCACATCCCCCCTGCTTCCTTCACTCAGCCCCCCTTCACCTCCTGCGCCCCTGCCAGGCCTCCCCCCCATTAACTTCACCATCTTTCCCTGTGTCCATTAGGTGCTGCCTACCAACCCAGAGGAAAGCTGGCAGGTCTACAGCTCTGCCCAGGATAGTGAGGGACGGTGTATATGCACAGTGGTGGCACCTCAACAGACGATGTGCTCGCGCGATGCCAGGACAAAGCAGCTGAGACAACTATTAGAAAAGGTAATGGTGGAGCCCTTCTGGGAAAGGTGGATGGATTGGGGTGATGCTGGGGGTAAAATCCCCAGTGAGCCGGGCTGAGCCTTGGTTTCCAGGGAAGATGGAGCGCTGGATCCCGCGCCATGTGTGTAGTGGGGAATCATCAGCTGCAGTTGGGAGGATGAATCTCTAAGTGTTTCTGAGGCACAGAGGAAAAGGGAGCGTGGCCTAAAGTCAAGTGAAAGCTGCTGAGATCAAAGCCACAATATTGAACCGTATCGCTTTAAAAAAGCTGTAATTTACTCATTTTCCCCCATTATGTTAACACCAGCAGTTTCAGAGGCTCGGCTTCAACAGGATGAGAGAAGCTCGAATTAAAACCCCAAAGCCCGTGCGTTCCTGACCAAGCTGATATTAAAAAGGTCGAATAAAGCAGTACAAGCTGTCGACATCAAACAGCACAGAAATGACAGTTAGTGGGGTTCTCCCTAATGGTGACATCCACTTGATTAGTTTTTAATAGTCTGCTGTCCAGAGAGATCAAAGAATCTCATTAAGGAAACGTTCCCAATAACAAGAAATTTTCCAGATAATGGATTTCGTTGCAGAAATGCTGTTTCATGTGAAATGCTCTTCTCTTTAAAATATAAGTGGCCTGTGCTGGATATTTAATCATCCCTCATGCCCTAACGCTGTGTTGGCATGTGCTGTGCATGACAAAGCCATCTTTATCCTGCTGCTTTGGGGAAGTTGCTGTATTAGTCACTCAAAACAATATTAAACCTACACTTAACTGATTTTCCTGCGCGATGAGGACAATAAAGGGAGGCAGGAAGCATTTAGCCCTAAATGACTTCTTTGGTATGTCAGAGGCTTCTAAAAATAATCCCACTCCCAGCTTTTCTTTCTCTAAGCAATAGCAGCAGCCGGTCCAGCAGCACATTTAAGAGGCAGCGCGTGTTGTGTTAGCGGCTGACACAGGCACCCGAGAGCCTTTGCATTCCCAGAACCACTCATATGCATTAAACGAGCAGGGTTTGACCCAATGCCCTCAGCTAATGGGTCTGCGAGACCTGGGATAACATCAGCTCCCATGTGGAGGGCATAAGTCCCTTCTGCAGCTCTCCGGCTGCCAATGAATAAAGTGAGGGAGGAGCAGTATATTCCAAGGCATGTGTTCTGGGGGTATGGTACCTGCTTGCTAATCTGTCTGCATCTCACTCCTACGCTAACCTATATGAAAACCCCAAAATAAAGACTAGGCTCTTAGTGCCAGACATCTGATCTTGATGGAGGCTGAAATGATAATCCCTGTAGGAAAATGCAACTGCAGAGAAGAGCTTCCAGCTTCCCGGGAAGGATTTCAGACCTGAAAACTCCTTCCCTCATCTGACATCTTAACTCTAACTTTGAGGTGGGAAAACTTGCATCTCCTGATTTCTCCCTGCCAGCAGATGAAGAAGCAGCATGTGTCAGAGAGGTAACTGGGTTTGGGTTTCCAAAGGAGAGACCTGTGGAAATAATAAGGCATTGTGTGTGCGTGTATCTGTGAGTACACAGACCAGTTACAGCACCTTCAGTGCAAACCTCTGCACGGGGGCTTCAGCCACTGAATGTACTTTGAGGCTCCGAGCTGCTAAGACTCCATCTAACCTCAACACTTGGGCACAGGCACATGCATAGAGCCTGCAGCTCCTGCTGCGTGCAAGTGAATCCTGAGCACCCCATTG
Organism: Pezoporus flaviventris; assembly: GCF_033815535.1. Taxonomy (NCBI): domain Eukaryota; kingdom Metazoa; phylum Chordata; class Aves; order Psittaciformes; family Psittacidae; genus Pezoporus; species Pezoporus flaviventris. The sequence continues at coordinate 1,122,136 of NW_026892645.1, forward strand.
GGTTAAAGAGCAGGCGCTGAGTGAGGTGAGGTGAGGCAGGTCCGCTCACCACTCACAACCTGCCAGCCTGTGTTCTGACACCGAGGAGCCTGAGCTCATCTTTGGCTGGAGTGCACGGAGTCCTTCCAGCCTGGCATGTGCCAGGTGCTGAGTCCAGATCCTGGCCCGCATCCAAACCAAGACATCATCCAAATCCTGTCCATAAACAGGTTGTGTTTTACCTTCAAACAGATTTTCATACAGTTCTGGGGGCTCTGCTGTCTGTGAGGACTTCCTCCTCCGATGGTTAACCCAGTTCTGGTTTCCTGCCAATTCTTGTTCTTTGCCAGCACTGATTTCCAGATAAACCGTTCCTTTTGTTCCTTTGGTATTCACTCCGAGGTGTATACAGGGAGGACAACAACATCTCTTCTTAGCCTTTACTTTGCTTTCTGAAGAGCTTGTAAGATGAACTTTCCATGTTGTGGTCCATCGGCTGAGCCCATCTCTCTGCTAATCCTTCACATAGGCCATGAAGATCTCCCTCAAGATGCTTTGTGCTGTTTGCTCCACCAGTTTGTCCAGCTACTCAAAGCTAAGGATTCATCCCAATTCAAACCACAAAGATGGGCTTAGAACAGTCCTTTCTGAGCTGGTACGAAAGGCTGATCCACAGGGAAGCTTGGGCAGGGTTTAAACCATGGCTTTGACAATATGAACCTCACTCGGATCACCAGGCCAGTATTGCCCCTCTGTTAGCTGTTTAATTCTGAAACAACTCGGTGCCAAACATGAGCAGAACAGTGCTGGAAGCTTCATTTTTACTGGTTTCCTGTTTCAAATGCTAAAATTGCCTCCTTTCCCCAAGACAATCATGGGTATCTCTTTCACATTAGCCTGATGGAAAATGAGGTTTCATTTGTGTGTGTGTGCTCCACCAACAGAGGCAAAAAAAGCATTTTAGCTGATGTTTGAGGATAGCAGTTAATGGCTGAACCTGGGGGAATCTGAGAGCCCATATCGCTGGGTCTCAGCTCGTTAGAGCACTTTGTACGTGTAAGTTTAAGCTCAAACAGCCTTACTGAAATCTAATAACGTGCCAAAGTACTTTGCTGGATCAAGAGCAGAATGTGCTAATGAAGGAAAACAAGTAGATCTTCAGCTGATGAAGTCCATGTTACTGTCGGGGATCAGGAATGGTGGAGACTGACTCTGTGTAAGTCTGGCCAGGATCTTGCCTGGTTGAAAATAATATGGGTGACAAAGAGTGAGAGTCTGGAATTGGAAAACACACCCGAAATAGCACAGCAGCCTATTTTGGGTGTCTCTGTTTGGAGACATGTGAGGATGCTGTTTTCCTCTGCCGTCAGGGGAGAGGCTGACTCCTGCAGAGGTGATTCAGAGCAGAAACCTGAGTGAGATACTCTGATTCATTTCCTAGTGGAAACGTCTCTGCCTCCCCACCATCCATGAGGCAGTGGAAGGAGCCCCCCCAGCCTGGCTTAGCCCCTGTGGGGTCAGATACCAGAAACCTTTTGCAATTTGCCCTTTAATTGGGGTTAGGCATTAGTGGAATAAATGAGATCAATTTTGTATAATCCCTGTGAGTCATTCCTATTCCAAGCCATGGGAACAGTTCTGCTGTGTAGATGCAGCTTGACTAACAGCAGGATAGGCTGGATTACCAGAATACAAATATCTGCAGACAAGTCATGCTTGCGTAAAACTTCCCTTCTCCTGCTTCAGGGTGGAGAGAGGTCTTCAAGATCCTCCCCATCCAGCCCCGGTAACTCGGCACCCAACCGTGTCTGCTGAGAGCTCCTCTACCCCAGGGCTGAGCTCAGGTTTGCTCTTTTCTTGTTCAAACCCAGAGGGTCTTGTTCTGCCCTTCCCTGCTCCTCACACCTCCCTGAGCAGGTCCTTGGTGGTAGGCAGGATGGGTACGGGTTCATCTCTGAGTGATGCGTTTGGACTTAGAGGCTGAAAATAGCTTCACCTTTGCTCAGGGGGACTGTTAGAGCCCCGGAGCAGTTATTCAGAATGTTTCCTCACTGTTGGCCTTTGCAATAGGGGTTGTCCATTCATTTTTAATAGCTCCCTGTAATAGTTTGCTTGTCGTTGTGTGTGAGCAATGGGCGTTCTGATCGCTTCGGAGATGCAGACACCAGAGTTGGCATTTGGCCTGTGCTGGTTTCAGCAAGTAGCCTCCGAGACCTGGCTGCGTGCTCGTGTCCTGCCGTCCCCTTGCTCTGTCACTGGAGGTAAGTCACAGCAGCCCAGTGGGATTTGCTGGAGGAAATACTGCACTTGCACCCTTCTTTTCCCATCCCAGCCTGCCTGCACTTGGCTTTGGTGAGGCTGGAGACAGGAGCGGATGTGGCAGCAAGGGCTATGGGATGTGTCTCAGAGCGGATCCGTAGGGATGGGGCTGGCTCATGTTCAGGTTTTGCTCAGGCACCCACAGATGAAGAGCCTCGCGCCAGGGTGCCTTTAACATGAGGCCCTGACGCAGCTGCATGCTGGGGGGCCTGATTCATTCCAAACAGACGTCATCCCTGCGGATGCCTGCGGTCATGTTCCTGTGGGTAACGTGGCAGCGGTCGTGGGTTGAACCCTGTAAGGTACAAACCATGGTACAAATACAGCCATCCCTGACATAAACACCTTAAATTACACTACTGTCTAATGCTAAAAGGTGCTCGAGTGCCTGCCTATGTCAGAGCTGCTTTTACCTTCTCTTAGGCTGAAAAATGAGAGAAGGGAATATCTTAATAAATGGGATGGCAGCCAGCCTCCAGAATCAGGTCAGCCCGGCTATGGTTTCCCTCCCTTCCTTACACCTTCAGCTCTCTTTCTCACGATGAGCCCAGCCAACCCTCTTGCATCATTCCTTCGGCAGGGCCAGATGGGCGCTGCAGGGATGCGGCATCGCTCGGCTAGGAAAGATGCCGACACGGCAGCACCACCCGGGCTCCAGTGGGACCACCCGGAGCAGGAGCTCCTGCAGTGCTTCCCAGCTCTGGGATGCCCTCAGCTGCAGCTGGATTTGTTTGGCAGATGCTGTATATATAAGCAGTAGGGCTGTTTGGCTAATGAAGTGTTACTAGCTGGGAGTAAAGTTTGCACTTAGGCAATCAGTGTCGCTTACATACATGAAGGAACGGTAATGTGCACCTCAGCCCAAGTGTTTCTTGTAGTCAGGTGTGCTTCTGCTCAGCTGAGAGCCTCTCCTCACTTGATGGTGGGGCCATCATGAGGGATGTGTTCTAGCCTTGACTATAACCCCTGTCTGCACGTGTGATTGTTATTCTCTGGAGTATGGCAGGATAGACATTTATGAACACAATTTGCTCTGGTTTAGAGCATGGGTCATATCGATTGACTAGTAAATAATGCAGAGATGCGTTACTCTTTAGGTTGATGGCTGTGTAGGAAAAGGGTTCAACATTGGTATGTGATGGGACTGCCTCGCTGTGGGGGAAGCACTTGTAACTGAGTCCTTTCTCGTTTGGCAGGTGCAAAACATGTCCCAGTCGATAGAGGTGTTGGACAGGCGGACTCAAAGAGACCTACAGTACGTGGAGAAGATGGAAAACCAGATGAGGGGACTGGAATCAAAATTCAAGCAAGTGGAAGAAAGCCACAAGCAGCACCTGGCAAGGCAGTTTAAGGTATGTCTGCTTTCAAACTGCTACCCAAGCTGTGGCCAGGGATTTAGTGGGTGCACACGGGACTGTGTCCCCATCAGCTCATGTGGCCGTTGGTCTGGTTGTACACAGTGCTGGCCATCATCCACCCATCCAGCTCCCCCCCATCCGAAGCACAGCCAGATCCAGGCTGCGGCATCGCATCCTCCATCATCTGCAATACATTTTTCTATAGGGTGAAAGCCTACATTTGTACATTCCAGACCTACAAGCCACCTGGGTGCCCAATCAGCTGTGTAGGATCTCCCTGCAGCGGGGGTCTGCAGGGAGACCCCGGGGTGGTGGAGGTCAGCGTGAGGTTGGTTCACCCTTATGGCTAGGGAGCCCTTCTCCATGCCACGTCCAGGACCCATTCCTTGGGAAGAGCCAGGACCTGGGGTTCCCTTTCCATTTCTGGCTGTCACCAAATCACCTCCCTCCACGGAGCGGTTGTAGCAGTGGGGCAACTGATCAAAATATCAACCCCAAAAGTGCCACTGTTGTAGCTGTCCTCAGGGCAAACTGCCCATCTCAAGGATGTGCAAACAGCCAAGTTTGAAGTCATGGTGTTGGCAGCAGAGTCAGCACCTTCTGATGGGTTCTGTGTGTTTTATCCTGGTATCCTACAAATGAGAAGGTATCAGTGAAGCTACCATTGGGAACAGTGGTGAAACTTCCAGGAAATTGATTGGGAACAAATGCAATTGCCCAAAAGAGGCTGTTGGCAATATTTGGAATAATAAATCTCAGTAATGCTTTGGGTTAATAGACGTGAAAACCCCAAATGGAGAAGATTTCTAGTAAAATTTGGGGATGTTTTTGCTCAGGCGCCCGCTGGTCCTCACCCTGGTTTGCAGGCACTTCCCCAGCAGCTGGTGTTTTAAAGCAGATCGGGGCTTTTTTAGTTGAAGTGAAAAATTCAGTTCAATACTGAAATACCAAGAGTACATCATCAAAAACTGCGGAAAAGGTTCTTAGAACTTTTCACCAACTCCACCTCCTCCACTCCCCATCTCCGGTTATCACAGGACCCTAAATATAGCTCCGCAGTCTGGATGGAAAGACCAGCTTTCCAATTTAAGCATGAGTTCCTTTCTATTTTTTTACTTGTTCATTTTCTTCCCCCTCCATCCCCATGAGTTAAATCCTCCCCGCTGCCAGCCAGGGAGCTTGCACCAGCAAATGCAAGTACATAAGAAAGTAAATATGTTCCCCAAGTGGAAAGAGCAGGAGGAGAAGCCTCATGACAGAGAGGAGGGGATGGGAAGGAAGGCCAGAGATGAGGCTGAGGAGCAATCTGTGGTCCCGTTCTGCCCCAGCTGCTTCAGCAGACAGGCACATGTCCCAGCCCTGCCCGCTGGGAGCTTGGCCACCGTGTGCAGTAGTTTGAGCAGCACCAGGTACGCTGTGTGTATCTAGCACGCTTCATTAAGGGTAGGTGCATGCATATTTATGGCTACTCATTAGCTGCTGGAGCAAAGCATCCTCAACAAAATGCTGTGTAGCGTGCCTTTAAATGAGGCCTTCATTGCATTAAAAAAGATGTATAAAACCCCTCCATTTCTGCAGAGTAAATTCGATCATGGCTTTGATTTTGATGTTCCTTCTAGCATGCCGAAAACCAGTCAGGGCTTTTTGTCTAATTTGCTGCCAAAGCACCATTTGAAATAACAGCCACAGCATTTTGTTTCTGCTAATGCCAGCATTAAACTGTGAGTGGTTTGGAGCTCTCGTGTTGTTTTTTTCTCTCTCTAGTCCGTAAGAGTATGTGTCTATGAATGGCTATCTATATAAGGCAGGTTAGCGAGCTAGATCCTCAACAGTATTTCATTTTCTTGCTTACAGGGCTAACTTAAAAGCAAGTTTTTTCAATGCTGCAGTGACTGAAGAAGCAGTTCACTCCCATGTAACCATGAAAAGAGGGCCACAGAGCATTTTGCACCATGCATTGATTTTTTTGATTATTTTCCAAATTAGCACCATATCTCACTAAGGAACCTTGAACCACCCAACCGAGATCTTCCTTTGCATGCAATTGTAGATGCATTTCATGAATAGTTTGAAACCCTTGTCAATGCATATATATTTATTATTTTCTTTTATTTTTTGGAAAGAAAAAAGCCGACAAAAAACAGCTCTTTGTGTATGTGATCTGAAGCATGTAACCCTAAGATGTTGCATTCTAAAAATGACAAATAAAGGCCTTTCCCAAATATTTTGGTGTTCTGCAGCCTGTTTAATATGTTCTTTCCAATACATCATTTGGACCAAACTAATAATTAAACTAGTTTAAATGATAATGATTGTGGGATATGAACATTTGCACTCACGTAGGAAGCGACCAGGTCAAGGCAGAGGGTTGCAGATTTTTGCACGCATAGCACTGAACCAAGCTTATTTTAACCTTGCAGGCAATAAAAGCGAAAATGGAGGAACTTAGGCCTTTGATACCAGTGTTGGAAGAGTACAAAGCCGATGCAAAATTGGTATTGCAGTTTAAAGAGGAGGTCCAGAATCTGACGTCAGTTCTAAACGAACTCCAGGAAGAGATTGGCGCCTATGACTACGAAGAGCTTCAGAACAGAGTGTCAAATCTTGAAGAAAGGCTTCGTGCATGCATGCAAAAATTAGGTAGGCTCAGAACAACATGGTGGCACTGGCTGAACACCATCGGTGTTAACCCACGCATCCCGTCTGGAGGCAGAGATGCTAGACTGGACATCTCCTTGGGCCTGGCTGTAAGGGATGAGCTCGTGCAGCCAGGTTTGATCCTGAACATCCTTATGCCATCGGTAACATCCATCCCGGGAGTAGTCCTGCTGAGGATTGCTCGCAGGAGCGATGCTGCTCATGGTGTAAGCGCTTCAGGATCAGGCCCTGGGCTGGGCATGTGGCGTTTTGCAGCGTTTGCATAAGCGGGCAGTGAGACGCGGTCCATGCGCTTATGCAAAGCAAACACATGCACCCGTGTGGCTTGTGCATCGATGCCCCATCTTGTTGCAAACTGGACCTGGCACATCAGAGGTCTCATGCACCACATTGAGCAGTGTATGTGTGTGTGTGTGTGTGTGTGTGCAGGCTGTGACTCGGTTTCCCTTTTCCCTTTTGCATCTTGCAAATCCCCGTTGAGAAGAGCATGGCGTAGTGGAGCGGGATGGAAATCCTCCCCATCCTTTCAGTTGCCCAGGGGAGCCCCTTCCATCAGGCCAGGTCACCAGCGATGCTAAAACATGATTCACCTGTAATCTCAGTTAGAGAGCATTAATTGGCTGAAGCCTGTTGGGTCTGTTGTGGGGAGACGCAGGCATAGCTAATCCCAATGTCCCACCCCAAACAGAAGTGGAGAAGGGGAAGGTGGGTGCTGCCTCCTGCAGCTGCAGAAGCCTCCCCTCTGGTCACTGGCCCAGCTCTGACTTGATTCAATTTCTCCTCCCGTTATTGACTTTCTTGTTACACGGCTTAGATAATCTAAACACATGAGCTGCCCCGCGCTCTGTTCTGGTAGCACATACGAAATTACACTCAGGTAACTTCGCGGAAGATCAGATCTCTCCTGAGCACTTTATATCCTTGGCAAGGTAACGCTTTGTTTCTCTCTCATCTCTGCTGGTGGGATTGCTTTTGCTTGTTTCTAGATGCCTCCCGTGTGTTTCCATCTGATGCGCTCCTTATAAGCTGCCTCTCACTTGGAATCTGGGAGAGGGAAATGATGGTCCTGGGGAAGGCAACAGGGCTGGGGGGTGGCAGGGAAGTCCTGACACTGTCCTCAACCCGCTTGCGTTTCACCCTGAAGCCTTACTGGGGACAGAAATGGTGGAGGTTGTAATGACGTGGTGCTTTCTGTGTTAGCAGTACCTAGTACCTGGAGCTTTATCATGGGGGGGCTGCACAGGCATCTCAGGAGTGACAGTCCTGCAGTGGGTAGGATAAGGAGGGATGGAGACCATGGCCAGGAGTGCCTGGTTGACCAGAGCATCCCCCCAGCAGCCCCACAGCCCTGCAAACAGCTTTTCTCATTCCTCCCCTGCTGAAGGCAGAGGTGGGTGTGATGGGAGGAGAGGTGCCCACTCCTTGGGCACCATCTGCTGCTGCATCTGTATCCTTCAGCCCATCACTTGGAGATGAGGAGGAGCTGTGGGTGATGGGGAGAGGGAGCAGCAGGAGGAGCAGGGCGTTCAGTCTGGGCTGTAGAAGTACCTTCCCAGGGATGGTTCTTTAACAGAACCACCCTGGACCCCACAGCCCCTCTCCAGCAGCCTCGGTGCAGCTGCCCAGCAGGGCTGATTCCAGCAGAGCCAGGGGAGCTGTGACGATCCCCCTGCAGACTGTAGGAAGCAGCTCCCAAACCATTTAGGGCCTCAAAATAAATAGCGTTTGCTCTTGGACCGTTAGCCCCTTCTGCTGTGGGGCATGTCCTGCCCCATTGCCTCCTCTCTTCCTCCACTCAAGGCAGGAGCCCAGGGGACTGATGGGGAGCTCCTGCAGGCAACTTCCTTTTAGAAACTTTTGGGAGGGTTTGGAGTCTTTTTGAGGCTTTATTGGGCTTTTTGGCCATGACCCTTCTTTCTCCTCTTCCCCTCTCTGTGACCACGGGTCTGGGCAGTGGTTCTCCTCTGGGGCACCGCAGCACCCCTGGGTGGTGGTGGAGATGGATGCTGAGTCTCACAAGGGTTTGCCTGGGCGGGTGATTTATTTGGTTACTAGACAGCAAACAGCACAGATTGAATTTCCAATGTTGTTTATGGCTCCGGAGTGTAAACCAGTGCAAATGGTGGTTAATTGAGTTAAATTGGGATAACAACCTCACAGACACTTGGCTGCTGCACCATGAGGCTGTTTGCTGGGGATTGCTGTTTGCTGCAAATTATCTGCTCAGCAAGGTTCACTGGTGTTTCAAGAGGAACGTTTTAGCTTAGATTTGCTCTGCACGGGCAGCAACGCTGCTCACCTGATGTATGTTCACATTCTAGAGCTCAGGGTACAGCTTGAGGTGCCCAGAACAGGATCAGGGACCTGCTGCAATAAGCATGGGATGAGGGAAAAGGATGCGTTCCCATCTGGTTCACCTCTCCCCACCCTCTGGGAAGCACCAGGGCTCAACAGTGCAGCAGCATCTTCCTTAGATGGTCCTGTTTTGCATTTTGGGCTTCCTAGGCATTATTGATGGATCAATAGTGAAAACATCTCCTGACCCCGGTGTGTGTGACTGGGATAAAGGCATGTTCAATCTGTTATTCTGTTTACACTCTTAAAGATCACTATTTATACAGGGATTTTAGTGTTTCCATTAGCGTTCTGTGGAGGAGCCGGGAGGTTGTCACTCTTTGGCTCAAGGGGGAATTCAACCTAATAGCAGGAGCTTTCCCTGGCTCCCACGGATGATCCCAGCCCACAGCCCTGGTGCAAGGATAGGACCAGGACTGGTAATAGGGGGATCCAACCTCAGATTCATGGGAAGCCTCAGCAGGGAAGGTGCTTGGCTGCAGCAGCCTGAGCAGAACCACGGAGTCCAGAAGGAGATGGTGCTGGTGTCGGTGGCTGCGTTGGTGGGTAAACTGCTGCTGAGCTGCTCAACACTGCTTGTGGGCTGGATCTGAGGAGGACCATGGAGCGGAGGTGTTGGTATCCTGGGAGGATGGAGCGCTTGTTTTAACTGGCTGGAGCAGAGCGCGTCTTCTCCTGATGGAAAATTCCTGGTGTGGCTGAGGAAGGGGCTGTGTGCCTGGAGATGCTGTGTATGCAGTGCTGAGCTGCTGGGGGCAGGCTGGCTGGGGAGGGTCACTTGGGAAGAGGCTGATTTGTGCTGTTGTCCAGGAGCAGGGACATGCAGGCCCTCACGGGCCACAGGTCCAGCGAAACTGGCATGAGAACAAGTCCCCCATGTATGCCCCGGAAGCTCACAGGCTTTCCCTGTATCCTGGACTCGTGGATGAGCACCAGGTCGTGCTGTCCCAGTTTGAGGCCTTGAAGGATCCATTTTAGACTTCCCCCCCTGGCATCCAAGTGCCTGTGGTAGATTTACACCAAGAAAGGAAACACCTTGCCCTGTGTAAGAGCATTGCTGAAGAGCTGCTGTGAATGTGCCTCCGGCTAAACACATGTGAGCTGCAGCCTCACCATTGCAGGCACCGGCTCACCCTCAGCACCGGCTGCTGCTGCTTTTTAACGTTTTGGTTTTAAATCAATGAGCTTTTATCCAACGTTTTTCTCCGGGGAAATAGAAGAGAAGAGATAAAGTAACAGCAACGCAGGGCTGCGATAACGGCAGGCAGCGCTGAGCAGGTCTGTGATTAGAGGAAGGCTGGTCCTCTGCTAGGGGAATTGGCAAGACATTAAGCATTTATTATGGTAACCCATTGCATCCCTTTGTCAGTACCTTGCTCTCCTTTGGAGCTGGGAGGTTTTGGATGCACGAAGCAGGAGGATAAGGTCCCAAACGTCGTGTCTCAGTGAGGCCAGGGAAGCCCCCTGCTCTTCAATGGGATCTGTCTTTACCTGCCTGGTGTCTGAAGGCTGTGGGAAGACTGGTGGTCCCCATGGCCGTGTTGTGCTGGTGTATATCAACAATAGCTTCATCTATTTTATGCCTCAGGCTAAGGTGATCTCTTTGGCCACAGCTCAGAGCTGAGGGAGGTGGATGTGTCCCGTGGCTGTGATCATTAATATAAAGGGTCAAATGAGAACAGGCTAAGGAGAAAGGCAGCAAAGAGGTACTGTGGACTGTGTGTACTGGAAGCATTCCAGGCCAGGCTAGCTGGGGCTTTAAGCAACCTGATCGGATTGAAGGTGTCCCTGCTCATTGCAGGGGTTGGAACTGGATGACCTTTAATGGTCCCTCCTAACCCAAACCGTTCTGTGATTCACGTTGGTGATTCAGAGCAGAAGGACCTTGTCCTGAGCTGGCAGAGCTCTAACCCTGTCTCAGCAGCACCACCAGGGCTCCCACCCGCAGCCCCAGCCTTGAGCACCTGCACCGAACCCCAGGGCCGTGTGTGCTGCCATGCCATGGCACAGCTCATCCTGCACACCCAGCACCCGGAGCAGCCACCCCATCCCACCGCCCCTTCCCCTGCCCCAGCCTGCAGGAGGCTTCTCCTTCAGAAAAGGCAGGAGGAGGCTGGTGCATTCCTTCGTGTCTCCGAAGTGAGCAGGCACGGTAGGGAAGGAAGAAGGTGGATGGCAGAAGCTGGTAAATGCTGTTTGCAGGGATGAGCTTTTATTGCCCATAATTTCCCACCTTTTCTTTTTCTCTCCTTTGCATAACCCGTACCAGATGCATGTTTCCAGCAGGGCACGTCTGTCTTTGTGTCACTCTATTATAGCAGAAACGAGGAGAGCATTCACTTGATTTCCCTACCTGGCTGCTCGACCCTGACTAACACTTCTCATAGAGTCATCGAATCATCTGCTGCGTGTGACGTTAGCAGCAGGGCTGCTTCAGGAAGGCTCCTGCTTGGGGCTGGGGGGTAAGGACAGCTGGTTCTTGAGAGGCATGAGACAAACAAAAGCATCCCACGGTTGCTCTTGGCCTAATTACCTCGAACTAAATAGACCCAGGGCTGCCCGTCAGAGGGGCAGAGCAGTGTGGTGTGATGATGGCCGGCTCTGGCGCCCCTCACCGGGGCTTCGGGGCTGGCTGTCAAAGGCAGCCTGCCAAAGGAGCCGTGTGGTCTGACGTGGTGCTCACCAGCCTTGCCCTCTTTTTCAGCTTGTGGCAAGCTGACGGGAATAAGTGATCCCATCACAATTAAAACCTCGGGGTCCAGGTTCGGATCGTGGATGACGGACCCTCTCGCTCCCGAGGGAGAGAACAAGGTAAGACCATGACAGCTTCGTCTTTGTGTTCCACCTCCAGGGATGTGGCTGAGGTCATTGAAAACTCATTACATCCAGCACCAAAGCCCAGGTTGTGCCCTGTGAAACCTGTGGAAGGTTCTAGTCCATCTCATAGGGCTCTGCTGGCCTCTTCTGCAGCAGGATGGGGCTGAGGATCCCACAGGGAGGGTGAGAACGAGGATGGGGCTGAGCACCCCAGTGCAGTGGTCCCTTCCCAGGGCGGGTAAAACTCACTGCAGTGATGAGTGTGCATGGTCTCAGAAGTGTCACCACGAGGTCTGTGCCCCCTGTGGCAGGGAGAAATCCAGTGCTGGGTTTCTGATCTGGGTTTGGCAGCCAGGGCTTAGCAGAGGGACCTGGTCCCTGCTGCTCTTCTGCTGCCAGCACCTCCAGTAATGTACCTGGCTGCATTTGTCCTTCATCCTCCTCCTTCATTGTTGTGAGGAATTAACAGACTGCAGCCAGAGAGAGATTTGTTTTGCATTGTTTGGGTCTTTTTTTTTCCATTCAGACCATTCAGTTTTGATCCCAAGGAGGTAGGAGGCCAATAACTGGCTGAAAATCAATCCAGGCTTCCCATGACTGATGGAATGGAAAATATCTCAGAGTGTTTGCTGAGGATTTGCAGGCAGCAAAACAAAACAGAAACCTCAGAGCTTGGCTGCGTGGTAATTCCCCCCTGCATGCAGCATCCATCAAAAGATGAAGGCACCAACAAGGGCTGTATCAGGGCACCTATTTTGAGAGCTCTGCCCTGTGATCAGTTTTCTGTAGCTAAGGGAGGACGAGGGATGTTCTGGATGAGGGATGCTCTGGAGAAGCCACCCCGAGGGTGGCTCCGTTTGCCCATGGATGCACAGCAATGAAGCAGCAGTGACTTGAAGCGTTGGGCTCTTTCTCTGAACCAGCAGCAAACTGGTTGGCACTGGTTCCCAACATGACATGCCCATATATTAGTTATTAAACCAACAAGATCCTGATCTGAAGTGGGATGGGAAGGCTTTACCCACATGTCTTGTTCAGGAGAGGGGACAGACCTGTCCCCTTCAGGCTCTGCTTGCTGCATCCCTCATCACTAGCATGATTTATACACCTGTGAAGGGAGAGTCAGGCCTGTTGCAGCTGAAGCTGGTTGAGCAAATGCTAAAGATCTTCCCATCTTCAGAGAGTTTGGTCTCAGAGCACTATTTTTAATAGGGTTTTTTTCACCCCTGACTTTCTCTGCAGGGTATTCTTGTCCTGAGAGTGGACAGGCAGTTTGCTCAGAGCTGTAGCTCAGGCTTCATGAGCATCTGTGTGTATGTGATATATAAATGTGCTGGGAATCTTAGAAACACAATTAAGGGAACTTCACTGGCTGCCCGGCAGAGTGGGGAGGTGGGCAGGGTATCGTATCCATCTTACGTCACCAAGCCCCAGGAGGTGGTTGATGGTTCATAGATTATTCTGTTCACGTCATGAGATCATTGAACACAAGTGGGGAATGGTGATCCTGCAGGAGCAGGGTGGATGCTGAGTGCTGGGATTGACGGGTATTGGCAGGAGGAGGTTGCTCATTGCCAGCTCGTGTGATGAGATGCTGCTATCCATCAATCCCTGCTTCTCCAAAGCTGTTGGGCCCTGCCACCTTGCAGCCCCAGCATTCTGACATGGGGTTCTGCTCTTGCCTCTCTAAAAGCCGAGCACAACGCACTGGCATGTGTAATTCTTTTAATTCCAGGTAATGAAATGGGAGCAGCAGAGGGACAATCCGTTTTCTTGGGGGTTTTATGTTATTTCCCAAGCTGGTTCAGTTGAAGGTGAGGAATGCTCCCCAGCGCCACATCTTGGAGCAGGAGCTCTCCCAGGCTGCAGGCACGTCTCTGCTGCGGGCTTTGGAACACCTGGGTTATCTCTGGTGCAGTTGCAGCCACCCTCCAGCCCGCAGTGGAGGTGTGAGGATCAGAGCCCTTTGCCAGGCGTTCCTTCCCCCCTGCAGTGTTTCCAGGGGGGTAACCATGGAGGGCTCAAGTTCCCTACCAAGGTTTTGCAGACCCCACTTGGCCTTTCAAACACAGCAGCCAAAGGTCTTTACATGCACACACACAGCGTGTAAATGTCTCCTAATGTCTCTCCTAAGGGACCCCGGAGACAGCCACACCGCAGAGACAACACTATTGCCTTTTCCAATGGGTTTATTTGCAGAAGTTTGGGCTACAGCAGTACCCAAATCTGCATCCTTTAAGGCTTCTCTCTTGCTGCTTCATTTACCTTTTCTCCTGCCTAACCAGCTTTTAGGGAAAGCAGCTATCTTTATCTGTAGGCAGTAACTGCATATAGAACATCACTCACTGAATGGATATTCTTGATACTAACAGCACAGCTTGGCCATTTGCCTCGGAATTGGTTTCATATGACAAAAGCTTTTTCTTTCAGGAGTCTAGACAGCGTCCCTAGTGAACTGGCACTTAAATGATGATCTAAAATCTCCCCCCCCATCTCCTGATAGCAGGATTTTGATGGCTTTGTCTCTCATAGCAGCCTTGGTTTAAGCTTTTGAAGCAGAAGTGTATGATTTTTAAACCAATATGGACTTTGCCTGAATTTCCTTGGCAATGAGCGATTACATCCACAGCTTCTGCATGCCACATTAATGGAGTCCTGCACAGCAGCTGGGATAATTCACTGGGTGCTGCCACAATGGGGCTTGCAGAAAGCAAGAGCAGCATCAACATAATGTGCTGGGTCTAGCCAAAGATGCTAATTGCCCTCTGGAAGGATGGTGCCAGTCACGCAGCAGGTCCCAGGAAAGCTCTCATGTTATGGGGGGATACCAGCTTACCCCCGTGGAAGCTTTGCTGTTCCGTTGATTTCTTGGCTAATTTGGGGTTCCAAGAAATGGGTTTATTTCTGGGTGAAGGTGGCACTGAACAAAGGTGTTTTCCAGTGGGTTGGATGCCTTGCTCTGGGTTTTGCTCCCCGCTCAGTTCTCAGGTGATGTGCAAAGGGCTCAGGTGGGTCTCTGCTGTTTTCTAACCCCTTGTGTTTCTGCTGCTCGCCCAGGTCTGGTACATGGACAGCTACCACAACAACCGCTTTGTCCGTGAATATAAATCCATGGCAGATTTCATGAATACTGACAATTTTACCTCCCACCGTCTCCCTCACCCATGGTCAGGCACCGGTCAAGTGGTCTACAATGGCTCCATCTATTTCAATAAATACCAAAGCCACATAATTATCAGGTTTGACTTGAAAACAGAGACCATTCTCAAGACACGCAGCCTGGATTATGCCGGCTACAACAACATGTACCACTACGCCTGGGGTGGCCACTCGGACATTGACCTCATGGTGGATGAGAACGGGCTGTGGGCCGTCTACGCCACCAACCAGAACGCGGGCAACATCGTCATCAGCAAGTTGGACCCCAACACCCTGCAGAGCCTCCAGACCTGGAACACCAGCTACCCGAAACGCAGCGCCGGGGAGGCCTTCATCATCTGCGGCACGCTCTACGTCACCAACGGCTACTCGGGAGGTACCAAGGTGCACTACGCCTACCAGACCAACGCCTCCACCTACGAGTACATCGACATCCCCTTCCAAAACAAGTACTCACACATTTCCATGTTGGACTACAACCCCAAGGATCGGGCCCTCTATGCCTGGAACAACGGGCACCAAATACTTTACAATGTCACCCTCTTCCACGTCATCAGGTCTGACGAGTTGTAGTCCATCCTTCTTTAGAAACTGATTTAGAAAAGGAAACAAAAAGGAAAGAAAAGGGAGAAATGAATTTGAAAGGGAATACTAATGTTGAGAAAACACTCTAAATAAGTAAACATATAAACAGCTGCCAAAATTAATACCAACATCACGGAGGATTATTCAGCATCAACCCGACAGATCAGCATTACCTCTACATTTCTAGAAGTCTGGCCCTGTGTTATAGACTCACAAATAACCATGTACTTGCAGCTGGAACTGCACTTAAAGAACCACTTCAGTCTGGGTTTTGTTTTGTTTCTGTTCCGATAGCAAACCTATAGTACATACTAAAGTAAGGCAATGACTGTTGAAGGTTTATCCTTGGGAGACTCGCTCTCTTCTGTGTGTGGGTTGCATGGACATTCCCCCGACGTCCCGGTCAGCTGTGATGGATGTGTGATTTGTATCTCGAAGCAGAAGAAGCTGACCCGTGAGGAGCGCTCGCTGTCTGAACAAGACCTATCGCAGGTTAGTTTTCTTCGCCTTCCATTGCAGCTACTGTCTCTCAACTGTGTTCTTGTCACTTAGATTAACTGTGCTGAGACCCGAAGTAGCTCATGGATCTGTGTCTTAGTAACTATTAAACACGATGGTTTAAGTATGTATTATGAACAAGTTGTTGTACCCATATTGTTTGAACTTATGTATTCAGCAAATATATTGTATAATGTATGTCTGTTATTTACCAGAGGTGGCAAAACTTTGTATGTCCAGTTTATGCAATGAATGTTGTAAATGCAATGATGTAGTTTGGATTAATAAATGATGGTTTTGTTTCTAAAAAGAAAAAAAAAGATCAGTGTTCACCCTTATACACAGATAACCAATTTCATGTTGATAATTACAGGAATATTCTCTTACTGTTATACTATCTACATAGCATTATGGTGGTTGGAAATGGCTTCTGTGGAAATCCTGTGGCATCGGGTTCCCATGGGAAGCCCTGGTTATGGAAACGTGAAGGTAATTAATTTTTTTTTAAGAGGAAAACTTTGTACTATCCACAGTTACCTAAGGAACAATAAAAATATTAGGAGGCTTCCTTGCTTTGATCATTGTCTTCTCTGTCCCAAGAGGGGTAACAGGGGTTAGCGTGGGGGCTTGGGGGTAACGGTGAAGCAGTCATCCTGACTTCCTTTACACCTTGAATTGAGTATTCATGGAATCACAGAATGGTTGGGTTGGAAGGGACTTTAAGGATCATCTCGTTCCGACCCCCTCGATGGGCAGCCGCTGCCAGGAGGGCCGGCAGCGAGGAGCTGGGGCTGGGAGGATGGAGGGTTTGGCTCTGCTCTGCCCGGCTCCTGCAGCGGGATCGCCTCATGGATACTCCTTCAAGGAGAGAAGATTCTTGTGCTGCTGCTGCCTGCTGGTGTGTGCTGCGGCTGCTGGCATTGCTCTGCTCAGCCTCTTCCCTGTGTGAGTGGGGTCGGGGGGTGACAGCTATTGGCATCAGGGCTACAACAGGAGGAAATGGTGGTGTCTGTCGTGTTCATTAGAGTTGGAGACACGGAGCCTTGGACTGCCGGGTGCCATCGAGTTGTTTTCCTTCTCAGATGCTTAGGGTGCTGCTCATCCTGAATTTGCTGCACTCTCGTGCTAGCAAAACCCTCCCTTTATTTAATGCAGCTAGCACAGCGATGCCTGCTCTGGTGAGCAGCCGGTACTGTTGGGGCCTGAGCACTCAACATAACCACTCCTCTCATTTCTGCCAAAGCAGGGGCCTCACAGCATTGCAGGATGCTGCAGTACAGCAGCACACACCTTGAAATGATCCTATCTATAGTTTCCCACAGCCGGATTAAACCACAATCAACAAATGAACCTCCATATGCAGATGTTTGAGCCAGTTGCACAGGTTTAAGATGCTGCCCTGTGTCAGCACCACTACTCCTCTTCCTGAAATGTTGGCTGCATCCAGAATGGGGACAGCTCTCTGAGGACCCGTTTCTGCGCTACACATCGTGTTTCCAAAGCTCTGGACTGCCAGGTTTGTGGCGATTTTCAATATATAGCAGTGCTTTTCCCTCCAAGAAGCTAAAAAAGGGGGATAGAGACCCATGGTGTAATTGGCAGCAGTATTGATCTTCAATGCACAAGAGAAATCTGTTAAGCCAAAAAGCTGTAAGGCCCCTGCAGTCATTTCTATTTAATTAATGTGTTTCTTCAGTGCCAACTCATTTAAGGAGAGCACGCTGGGTTTATCAGATGTAAAGCTGGATCCAGCTACTGCTGCAGTCGATGGGACAGGCGCCGATGCCTACAGCAGGGCTGGGCTTTGCAGGCAACTGGAAGAGCCCAGCACCTCAAGCACACCGGGGTGATGCTCACGCATCTTGCTGGAGTTCTGAACCAGGGCTGGTGTCAGGTACCACACACCGAATTGTTTCTTGGTGCAGATTATTGGCCCTGCCCATGGAGCTGTGCTGATCGCTCTGGGCACCAGACAGTTCTTCTCTAAGACCTCTGTGGGTGTTCATGAGGATTGTCCCAGCTCATGTGTCTGGTTCTGGGGAGATGTTTCACATGGACACGGCAGAGCATCACCTGGATGTGCCGCCAGCCCAGCCAGGCACGCTGCTACCGAAGCACTCCCTGTGCCAAATTACCCAAAGTCAGCTTTGTCATTAGGCAAGATTTGAGGACAAAAGAACACGTTTGCTTCAAAACATTGATCTGCAAAAATAAATTGAATTACAGAAAGGCAAAATAATGCTGTTTGCTTTAGGGCACTGCTACTTTTAGATTCTCATTTTCCTAGTGCAATTCATTTAAGACAAGACTCAACAGCACAAAACGTCCTTGAACACAACAAAGACAGAGAAGCTTTTCTGTAACGTGGACCCAAAGTTAATGAGATGAGAAAAGCACTTTAAGGGGTGTACCTTGCTCCTATTTGCCTGTAGTGCAATGTTCTATAAACGGATGCCATATGGTCATATACTTAATGGTATGTATTACTTTTCAAGTGGATGAGCCATTCAAAGACAAGCACATCCCAGAGGATTGCTTTCTGTAGCCTGTGATTTACCTATTTGGTGCATGAGGCAAATTTAGCCGTGGGAGTCAGCGAGTTACTTCAGCGAAGCGTCTGACCACACTTTTGTATGTGTGTTTATGTGGTGTTAATATTTTACAAGGGATTAGTTTGAAAGCACTGCAGTAGATGTTTGTGAGCTTTCTGGTTTGATGCAGGAGCCAGGCTCTGCTCCCAGCCCCATTATCCGTGCCGAGTCCCAGCTCCATAGCCGAGCTGTCATGGAAGAAAATTACCCCAGCTGAAACCAGGACCGTTTGTAAGTAGAGAGATTTGATTTTGCTGTTCCTTCATCCTTTGAGTCAGATGAACCAATGCTCTCCAGCTGGTTCACACCTGCCTTGGGATGCGCGGGGTATCAGTTGGGGCTTGTTCTCATTCTTGCAGTTCACCAAACCATGGTCCTTTTCTATCCTTTGCTCTGAGCCAACCCCATTCCCTGGAGCCCTTGTGCCCCCCCAGAGGACCCCTTCCCAGGTTTTGGCCATGGTGGGACATGACTACAGCGTGGCTGTGCACGGTGTCAGCTCAGACCACGGGCAAAGCAGCTCCCAGCACCTCATCATCGTGGCGCTTTGTCATTCTCCAGCCCGTGCCTATCAATGTGAGTGACTGGGGCTCACGTACAGGAGCTGAAGCTCATCTTTCCCCCCACCCGTGGCAAAGCCCATGGGAGCAGCAGTGGGCTGTGAAATGCAACCACGGTGCTTACACAGACTGTCCTGTTGAATTAAATGAAGCTTAGCACCTGGCCCAAAAGCCAGGCAGCAATCCTGGCTGTTGCTTAGCATCATCACACCAAGAGCTAAAAATGTTCCTTTCTTCCTTTGCTGTTCCTCCTGTGACCTTCATTAGTTCTGCAAGCACCGAATGCAGAGCCCATATGGAGACAGTTATCATGAAAAAATGAATCCTGGCCCCTTAATTAGCTGCTCATTATCTGAGAGCTCCATATTGGAGCATTAAACCACGGCAAAGCAATTGGTTGAGTTTCCAATTAAAACTTTTTAGGATTGGTGAGCCTTTTAACGCTTTGTGTTGACAGATCGCCTTGGACCTGCCCCAAAACGCACGTTGCCTTCACTGGGGAGGGACGGCTGGGGAGCTGGTAGTTCCTCATGTGCAATCCCTGGGTTTGATAAAGTCATAAACCATGTCAATGAAGCTGCTCTTTTTATACCTGATACAATAGAGATGCCTCTGAATGAGTGCAGAAGGGAAAGAGTCATTAAGAGGGCAATTACACGCTGATTTCCTAATAACTCTGCTTTTACAGCACTGTAAAAACAAATGTACACATCTCTCTTTGTATTAATTTATCCTGGATGTGCTCCTACCCGAGGATGGTAGGTGCTGAGCCCCTCTGTTTCCTCAGGGGTGAATAAGGAGCTTGCAAGGCTCAGCTCCTCCCAACAGCACGCTGCAGGATTAGGCCTGTCAGGAATAAATAAAAGCCAGATGGGCACGGATTATATCCACTGTGCTGTGCAAGCTGCTAGCTGGAGGAATGCAGCTCCCAGATACGGACACAGAAGAAAAATGGGTCTCTCCCATGAAGCACGGAGCCATACAGGATCCACCTCAATGAGTCTATGGCCTGATCTACTGTAGCGGCCAAAGCCAGGAGGAGGTGGGTGGCTGATTGAGCAATTCCAAAAGGGAAGCAAAGGGGAGCAGCAATGGCTCTGCTGACCTGGAGGGGGATTTGGTTCTTAAAATGGTTCCCAAGCCTTTTGGAAGGGATGGCCACCTTCGCATCACATCCAACGAGTACAAAGGAAGGATGCAGCTTATCTGCAGCACAACAGGCACGGGCTCACAAAGCTTTAACTAACCCCAAAGAGCTTCCTCCTCCTGCAAAATAGTCCCCAGGTGCACCAGGCTGTTTGAGTTCGCAGCCGTTAAGGGTATGTTGCATAATCATTGTAGGAGGACGTGTATCACCGGGGGAGCCGACTGAGGGAAGCGGTTTGGTGCGCACAGAGCTGTGAGCAGGGATCAGTGCAGGCCATGACAAACAGCATCGTGCCAGAGAGACCTGCGCTGGCCTTTCTGATCTCAGCCTGCGCCGATGACTTGTGATAATGTGGTGCTTCTGCTCTTCGGGATGTTGTAAAGCCATGAGCTGATCTGTATTGAACATGTCATTTGTATTCCCACGCTGGTTTTTAAGCAAATCTGTCAAATAAAACCAAAAAAGACACGGAAAGAGACATGCAAAGGAGTGATTACATAAGGAATTCTCCATGGCAGTTCCAGGCACCGGGCTCTGCTGTCCTCCAAGAGGAGAAAGAGCATTGGTCTGGGATGGAAAGCAGCATCCCAGAGCGTCAGCTCTGACACCCAGGCAGGTGCTTAGGACCACCTCCAGCCACTCTGCTACTGTGGCTGTCCAGAGGATGCTGCTTCCTCCTGGCCCTCAGCATCCTCCAAGCTCTGGGGCTGCTTTGCAGCAAATGAGCTCCCTCTTGCCAGATGCAGGCTGACTTTTTCTCACCCTCCTTATGGCTTTTTGAGCTGACTTTTACAGACCTCACCAATTCAGCATCACTTTTCCCTGCCCTTCTGTGAACACTTCCCCATGTTTTGCACCTTCCGAGCACCAAAAACCGAGATGTCTACATGCAGCTGAGCACCTGCAGCTGCAACGTGGGTCCTTCCTCAAGCACGCACACCCAGCCCCCAGCAACACAAGCAAGGGACCTCGGGGACAGGAAACAAGAATCTGCCATCTGTGGCAATTTAGCATTTACCAGCCATGTTGCACGAGGGCACTGTCACTCTGAATGATGTTAAAACGCTTCCTGAGCAGTCTCCTTTCCCCATCACATTGGCCATGGAGTGCCATAATCAAGCAGACATAGCGGGGCAGCGAAGGGTCGCTCAGAGGGGCTGACATTCAGGCCTCCTTTGGAAGGAGGCATTCAATTAAAGTTTTATTGCTGTTCTACAGTGTGAAGCCGCAAGGGTGAGCCTGGATCACTGTGCTGGGACTTTAAATTAGGAGCTGAGGAGGAACTTCCAGTGATCCTGGCCCTGGGCATAGGGCAGTCAGCTCAGCTCAGCCGCAGGAGGGAGAACACTGGTGGCACACACTTGGCTCTGCTTTGCAGGATGAGGAAGCAGAAGCATGGGATAACCTGGGAGCAAATGTATTCAGAGGAGGATGAAAGGCTGGATCTGGAGTGCCAAGGTGAGAACAACCCAGGGGCACAGAGTGGGATCTGGGAGCTGGGATTCCAGCGACGCTGTGAGGAATGAGGCTCAGGTGTGCCCTGCAATCAGGTGTTAGGTGTTAGGTCAGCCTAAGGAAAAGGTGTTAGGTCAGGCCCACTGCCTCTGAGCAGAAATATTTGTGCTCTCAACCCAGCTATCCTTTTGCCCACGGTGCTCCAGAGCTGGAAGCCTTCAGCTGTCAATGCACAGGCAGCACAGCACATTGTGATGCTCAGACAGGAGCTGAGAGATGTTTCCAGACTTCCACGTTTCTTCTTTTCATCGTTTCCCCTGAATTATCAGCACAAATCATGGATGCAGCAGCGGCCAGAGGCATTTGAGGCTTGCAGTGAATGGAACAAACCGGGGCTGTGATCCTCTACTACAGCAGAGATGGCGATGATGATACCGGGCCAGGTTTGAGTGCCTGTCTCCTTTGCTGGACACAGGTCTGGGTGCTGGCTCTCTGCAGATGGCGATGATGATACCAGGTTTGAGTGCCTGTCTCCTTTGCTGGACACAGGTCTGGGTGCTGGCTCTCTGCAGACTTCCCACTCATCCCTGGGAAGGAAACCAGCCTCTGGAAGCACAGGCCATTCTGCAGGAGGAGATCCTGGGTCTCTGCTGAGCATCCAGACGTACCTAACACGGTACCACTCAAGTGCAGGTGCTTGGAGCAGAGCCGCTGCGGCAATAAGGCAGAGGATGAGCTGCTCTGAGTGAGTAGGGCTCAGTGCCCAGGTTTTAGCCAGACCATTTTCTTTCGAAAACTCCATAAACCTGCGTTTTGCAGAGGAGAGACTGTCAGACTTTAAATTACCAGCCACAGTTGTTGTGTTAGCATAATGCCAGTGAAGAGAAGCTGCTCTGCCACTGCCAGATGTTCCTGTTCCTGCTCACTGCAGTGGTGATGAGTGTGGTGCTGCTGTGTCCCGGCTGGGAGCCAGGGCCAGGAGCCCCAGCCGGGTAAAGGGCTGTAAAACGTTCCAGCCATTGGCATGAAAACAGCTTCTGCAGCTAAACCAGACGGGATAAAACCTGTGGAAGGGCAATCGGCCCTCGCACACGACGGCCGTCAGCTCGGGGTCGGGAAGTCATTTGTCCTGGGGGTGATGGTATCTAATGGACTGTGTTAGGCGCTGTAACGCTCTCTGCTGACAGCATGCAGCAGTCGCTGCTGTTGCTGAGCCAGGCTGCCAGGCCTGAGTCCGGTGTCGCTCTGATGTGTTTTGTATTTTGAACTGTTAAATGCAGAATTAATATCGTAATTCCCATCTATTACATCAATATCATAAGTGCTCTACTCTGTTAAACACCCACCTGGCCCGACCCTGAGTCTGGGCTCTGCCTCCTCATGGCAGGAGCCTGAACATCAATCCAGTGGGTGCTAGTTAATTCCTTGGAAGCAGGAATGTAGGAGCAGGGCAGGGCACTCCATGAGACCACACAGCCAAGGCACTGTTGCACCCAAGGGTGTCCTTTGACAAGGAATGAGAGCTGAGTGTAAGTAGAGAGGAGAAACAGTCCAGAACTGGGGAACGTGGATCACTTCATCCCATAGCAACAAGCCCATTCAACAGGAGGAGCGTGTTCACAGCAGAGCCCTAAAAAAGGAGCTGTTAAAATAAACATTGGCATATCTCACACCTCCCTCTTCCCTGAAGGATGCTCTCTGGAAGCACATGTGGACAATCTAGGGAGGGGAAGAGAAGGAAGATCAGGATGAAGGCGAAGATTAGAGGTACCCTAATGAAGCGCTGAAATTAATCCTCTGTTGCCTTTCACTCTCTCGTATGTTCAATCATTGTGGCTTCTCTGTTGTTCACTGATGAATCCAGGAGTCTCTTTCAGAGCATCTGGTCATGTTATTCCTTCACTTAATGACAGCATCAAAACCTCCCAGTGTTTTCTAGGGAGCTTATGCCCTACATACCAAGTGCCACTTCACAAACAGGTGACAGAGCATCGTGGCTGTGTGTGACCCCATCTCACACCCATCACTGCATCCCAAGCACCCCCAGCCTGAGCAGAAGATGCTGCTCTGGGTGCGCAGCCCCTGGTAGGCAAAGCTGGGAGCATGCATGGACCACCCTGAACCCCCACAATTTCCTGTATGCATGCAGACAACACCACACGTGCCATCACGTTGCCTCCAGTGACTCCAGTCACACATGTGTGTGTTGGTGACCGAGGAAAGGCCGGGATGATGTTATTTTGGAGTTAGCACCAGAGTTGCACTTGGTGCCTTTCCTCTTTCCCCTCTTTTTATTGTTGTCTTTGTATCAGAGCAGACCAGAATGTCAGCATGTCACCGTCACCACAGAGCAACTGAAGACTGGAGCCGGGGCAATGATGAGACAGTTTATCTTCCCCACACAAAGAGCACTGGATGAACCACTGGGAAATAAGAAACCTTTGATAAATCACATTGTCTCTGCTGTGGAAGTAATAACAGCGGCAGCCCCAGGTACAGGGAGAGGTTTGCTCTGAAGTGTCATGTCTGGAGCCAGGCGAGTCCCTGCTAAACCCTCCCAGCTGCTCCCATGGGCAGTGGGGTTCAGTCACTGGGCTGGGAGTTCAGGGGACATCCAGAGCCATGCAAAGGCTTGGGAAGCTCTCTTCCTACTGAATACACTCCTGGGCTGGAGCAGGGACTGTTCTCTTGGAGCTTTTACCCCGGGGAGGCATTTAACTGCTTGTAATGGAGGTGTTTGTTTGCAGAAGGCTGCTTTGCAAGGGGAGTTCAACAGGCAATGGTTGTGGTGCCAGGTTAGCCAGGCTTTTATCTCTCTCCTTTTCCTTGCTAAATCACAGTTTCTCACTGAAAATACAGATGTAAAGAGGCTTTCTTCCAAGCCCTAAACCCATCTGCATCTGGAGTAGCAAAGTCTGGCAGTAAGCTAGGCTCAATGAAGAGATGGGAGCAGACTACAACTCCCGTGAAGTGCTGAGTGATGGCGGTTTGTCACCTCCATCCTCAGGCAGGACACCTTGTCCCACCAGACACTGCTGGGGATGGCACGTCCATCCCTGCCCCTCTAAGAGACCCATCTCTGCAGCCTCATGCTGCAGGTTGGACACTCCAGCTTCTCTTGCATAATCACTGGGCTGAAGAAAAGCAACTCATGACAACTTCCCACTCACATGTCCAACCCCCTGCAAATGGCTTCTTGCCCTGGTGGAGCAGAATATTGTGGGACTGCCATAAATAGGTAGTAATCAAATAATGCTGCAACCCACTCCCATCTGCCAGGAAAAGAATCCTGCCCAAGTGAAAGCAAGAGAAAGCTGGGAAGAATCACCGTGTCCTGCACCGTGCCCTGGGCATCAGCACCTGCTTTGTGCTTCCCACCCATCGCGCTGCTGGAGCAGGAATAGGTGGGCAGCACCCCTCCGGAGCCAGGAGGAATTGCTGGTTGCCAATGAACGCGCTGGAGTGCAGACATCTGGCTGACAGAGTCATGCATTTTCTTTATAATGTGATATTGGCAACGTTATATGAAAACATTGATGAAAAATGAAGCCAGATTCTGGGTGTAAAACTTTGTCATTCAGCCTTGCATCACTCGGAACGTGACCGCGTGGGCTTCGCTTATAAAACAGCAGGGACCAGTTCTGCTGGATAAAAATCAGTGCAACAGAACTCAGTGTAGAAGTCAGGGCCCCTCTGCAGCACCAACACGTGCTGGGGGCTCTGCCCATGCTCTGTGGTGTGATATGCCACCCCAGGGTGCTGCTCAAAGGAGATGGGCCATTCACACATGGCCCTGAAGGACCCAAATGCCCCTTGGATGCACGGCATCCAGATCCATAGGGGGGCTTTGTGGGCTGGACTGGTTACAGGTGCTAATCCGGGTTTATTAATGAGGTATTGGATAAATGACTTCAGCTCTGCAAGGAGCAGCTTTCCCCCAGCTCCTCAGAGGACACTTGTTGAAAGGTGAGAGCAATTCCTTGGTGCCTGCAGGGCTGGGGAGTTGGGACATGCAAAGGCAGGGAAAAAACAAAGTTAATCCCAAGGAGCCTTTTCTTCTGCTTTCTCTGGCTTTTCTGCCTGACAAGCTATAGCAACATGAGCTCCAGCTGATCTTTGGTGAGCTCCTCCGATGAGAGGGGAGGAAAAGCTCCAGTCCTACCCCTACCCTCTGTCTCTGCTTGAGCCCATCATTGACAGGGGCACGTTGGGGCTTGGGTCTCTTCAGCCTGAGATGCAACTGATAACGTGGGGATGTCCCTGCTCTGAACCACTGGCTATCAAGGGCACATGGAGAAAACACAGCACTGGGTTGGGGTCCGGGGACAGGGCAGCCCCTTCCCCTGCCAGGGCCTTTCAGAATGATGGGGATGTGAGGTGCTGGGAGCCGGTCCTGAGCAGAGACCTTGCATGTATACAGAGTGCTGATTCATCTCGCTGCCACTTGAGACAGAAGAACATCTAATTAAGTCACCCGTGTATAAATAAATGTACAAGGTGCAACCTCAGGAGCCCCGAGCAGCGCTGGAAAGTCTCAGAAATGCTCAATGTGCTTTTCCTCCTCTCACCCCTGGGACTGCCCCTGTGGTTGGAAAACATCAAAGACAGAATGGGGTTAGATTCTCGGTTGCAGTATTTGTTTTTACATTAACATGAGGCGATTCTCTCTTTCCCTGCACTTCAGCTGTGTCTGGGGTACGTGAAGTCTTCGATAACCCCACTCGGAGCAGGGCCCAGTCTCCAGCTCCATCAAAGGCTGTGTGGGGTCTGCCCCCGCCTTCAGAAGGGAGCCGAAACCAAAGCCCAGTGAGCAGGTAATTGCCGGCCCCCTCCGGTGCTAATGGCAAAGCTGAGGTGTCTGCAGCTGCAGGACGCGGCGCCAGACCCTGCCCTTTAATGAAGCCTCATTAAAAGAACTGGTGCAGGGAGCTCCCGCCTCCGTCCTGCAGCGGGAGTGAGCAGGGAGCTAACGAGAGCCCATGCCTGGGGTTGGGAACTGGTTGGTGTTTTTCCCTCTGCCCATCTCCAGCACCTTTCCAGCCACCGGTTGCTGCTGGAGCTGTTTTTGCAGCTGGAGCAGGGGCTGAGGCCGGGCTAAGTCTCTCCTGAAGCATCACCTCTTCCCTGTTGAACTCTCACCTTCCCATAGAACTACAGTCATTATTTTCATGTCCCCTTTTCATCTTCGAGACGTTGCTGTTAACATCCCCAAAGATGTCTTTGTTGCCTGTTGAGCTGAGCCTCCGAAGCATCCCGGCTATTTCTTCTGATGGCATAAAAAGGCTGATAAATCACCACCTTGGCCAGGAGCTTTGGGTGTTTGTCAGTAAATAGCCCCCTTGGCCTCTTCCCTCTTCACGCAGTGCTCGTTAGGGCTTTTACAGTGCCTCTGTCCTCAGGTTAACACAGCAAATGGTGAAATAATGGGAATAATCCTCGCTCATCTCTGCCTTGCTGCGGAGGGACCGTGTCGGTCCCACCCTGCTGCCCTGGGGATGCTGGCTTTTGTGCATGGCCATGCCTGGGAGGAGAAGGTGCTGTGCCTTGCTGGAGGCAGCGAGCTGATGCACTTGCTCCAGGGATGACCTTGCCTGCCAAGAGCCGTATTTCTGCGGCTTCAAAGCACTGATCCCCACTGGTCTGACTGATTAAAAAAGCAAAGATCTGAAAGTTCTTGCACTGAACTTGAGTAATAACATCTCCCTCTGCCTGCTCCAAACAAGGGGCTGGGAGCTTATAATTAAACCTGCAATCTATGCACACACCCCACTGCTTTCCATCACTCAACACTTGGTGGAGGTGATGCTGCTGCAGCCCATGTCACGGGCCCATGCTGGCTGTGCAGGAGTTCGCACTGTCCCGGTCTCAGAGGCATCTGCCTAATTGCACCTTTTTAATGTGCTTCCCTGCGCTGCCTACATCTGATAAGGTCAAAACCACCTTGAGGACAGCTGCTGGGCTGTCTGGTTTGCCTTTTCCTTTCCTGGATGCAGGGAGGACACAACTGCTCTGACCTTTTACATAAACCTATTAAAGGGGATCGAGAAACAGGGTTTTTTCCTGAAGCAGTTGGGAGGAAGTGACTGGGCTGTGTTTTATTCGCCACACCAGCTCTCTCAAAGGATCCCTCGAGGGATGGCAGGGCTCTTGGCTGGTTTTCACAGAAAATTAAGTAGAAAAAGGCTACCTCCAGGTAGAACATCCCTGTCGAAACTCAGAACTGGGATTCTATGGCTAGGGAATGAAGGGAAGGAGCAGCAGCCGCACTGCATCCTGCTCGCTGGGCTTCAGCAAGGCTGGGTTCTGCTTTTTCCCTTTTGAGATCTGGGGCTGACACTGCTGAAGGTATGGAAAATTAAGGCGATTTCTGTAGTGGGTCCTTGCAGGGCCCGAGTTTGGAGCAGCCACGTTGCTGTGGCGAGGTGGAGATGTCCACGGGCTTGGCCGTGTTTCAGATGCGAAGCCAGGAGCTGCAGGATGCTGCTGGTGCAAACCATGACCGCCTCCACCAGCGCAGTGAGCTCAAAGGATGGTCTGCAAGGGAGGAACCAGATTTGGGAACCGGTGACTGCAGAGAGCTACACTGACCCATTTTCCTCTGGATGATGGATACAGGGACCGGTAAAAGCTCCATAGCAACTGGATGTGCACAGTTTAATTATGAAATCCTCGTGGTGCTCCCTTGCAAAGATAAATGCAAGATGTTTTCACCCCTTGCAGCCATTAAAAAAAACCTCTATATTTAGAAGGTCCTGTTCCACTTTGCTGTGTGCCAGACAGCAGTGCAGCCTGAGGAAGGACATGTGGGGTTAACACAACAGCATGTCCTTCCAGGAAGGTTTGCAAGCTTAAGGAGTCTGGTTGCCACCACAAAGCACTTGGGGTGGTCAAAACCAGTGCTGGGCACTCTTGATCTCAGTGGTGGCATCTCACATCCATTTGACCCCAGTGGAAATAACAGTACCAGGTATGACAAAGAACCCCATAACATCATCCCAGGTATTAATCCCAAACAGGGAGACAGATCCAGCAGTGCTGTTGGATCCATGTGCATCATCCATGAGAGATTTGAGAGGGAGAAGGCAAAAGCAGAACAACAGCATTTTGAGATGATTTTTAATGTTCAGGCTCTTTCTGCATTGTCTTTTGGTGTTGTTCTCCACAACAGCTCAGGTCAGCTCTTATTATGTTCAGTTGTCCTGTCCCCTGGCACAGAGTACCGAGACACAGACAGCCAGAACTTTTAGATAGCATGATAAATAAAATAGATGCTATTATTAAAGCACTGTCCTGTTTTCTGCTGCCATGGTATCTTTTGCCTTGTCTGACTTATTGCTGATGTCTTCTGTCAGCCCCGCTCGCCTTCCTGCAGTGTATGATTTATGGTCCAGGGAGACAGAGCAGAAACATGGGAAAATTGCAGATGAGGGTGCTGGGAGGAGCACAGGCAAGAAGACACGAGGTGATTGTGATGAGGGTGTGCAAGTGGGTCCTTTCCCCACTGCTCTCGGAGAGGGGACGGTGTTCGGGACAGTGTGTTCCAACAACAGAGCGGCTTGGCTCCAGGGCCCCAGCTCCCAACCTCCAAGCTGGGAGAAATAAAACCTGGAGCAGACAGCAATCCCTGTCATTCTCCAAGGTGAGCTTTCCAATGTAAGCTATGTGTGAATGCCTCCAGTGAGGGATGGCATCTGGTCCTAACGGTCCAGGTGACAGCCACCAGCGTCCGGATCCAGCAGGAGCGTGACACCAGCAGCCAGATCCTCATCTGCTGTAAATCAGTCCCTTTCCTTCTGCTTCGAGGAATTTGTCCTCTTTCATATCTGTTCCTCTGCAGCCCAGTGAGGTTTGGGTGCAGGCAGGACACGCACCCACAGGCTGCTGTGTGCTGGGAAGCTGCTGTCCTTGCTGGTCCTTGCTGGTCGCCTGCAGCTCAGCAGGATGCTATTTTCATTACCATGTCTGAGGCTCGTGATAACTGAAAGCTCTTCCCCTCAGTCCTGCAGCCTCCCCACGCTTCTCTCACGCATTCCTCCTCCTGCCAACCCGAAACCTGGGAGAAATGTTGGAAGTGCCAAGCAGCCAGCCCCTCATTTTGGTGCCTTTCATTGCATCCTCCATGGGAGCCAGGCTGGGGATGTGGGCTCATGTCCATGGGTGCATGGGACCTGCCTCCACATCCTGCAAGTACCTGTGTGCTGGGCAGGGAGAGCACAGGCAAAAGGTTCCCTGTCAGCCTCCGTGTATTCAGGGAGAAGATAAGAAGTGGGGATTTGGGTTAGTTTGAAATGAAGATTAAACCAGGGAGTTGTTTCATTTCCTCACACTGAACGGCACAGGAATTCCAGCGGCTGCTTTGAGGCAGATGCTACTCCTTTAATCTGGTGTTTGGGGCAGTGACACACACATGTACGAGTCCTGCCTGGATTACACTTCTGCAGCCAGGATTACAGTTCAAATCCAGCAGTGCTTTTAATGCCTGGAACAGGGCAAAGCAGCTGATGTTGTATTTCAGGAGTGAAAACACAGCCAGAGGGTTAAGTCATCATAAAGTATGATGTGGGATTATAATGCACATTGGAGCAGGCAGACATGCTGGTCCATTTCCAGGTGGGTGTTTTTCTCGGGCCATGTCACCTGCTTGTTGTTGACCTCTACATTGTAGATGGTTACTCGGGGAAAACCTGAGGAGCTGGATTACCAGCGCAGCCTTCCCAGCCAGCTCCCTCTGCCACCCTGGGAATCCCAGTTGTGCTCTGCCTGTTTGGAACCAAGCTGCAGCGCAGGAGGCACTGCAAGCGCCCCAGTAAACCCCAGTGTTCAGAAGCTGTCAAGAGGAACCGGGGAATTCAGTTGCTGTGGGTTCTGGGTTCTCTGTTTCTGCCACTTTAACATCCAGCTGAAGGGACAAAGGTGCTGTCTGTAGGTACATGTATATGTATGCATATCAATTGCATCTAAAGATGAGGTGACTCGGGGTGCCCTAAAGCATCCCTGTGGATTGCCAGAGCTGATCAGACACCTTGCTGCCTGGTGGCAGGGCTCCAGATGTGAGGAGATGGTTGCAGGAGATTGTGTTATGGGGGCTTCACGAGTTACCATTTCTCAGCAGCCTGTGCTGAATCTTAAACTGTTAGGGTTGAATTAAATGAAAGACAACAAATCCTTTCTTTGGCCAGCCATCTGCAGGTCTGGGTGGTCAAGGAACCCCCCAGCTTCTGAACCAACCCTTCTATGCGCTATATAACCCAAACCCAGCAATGCAGGTAATTGCCCCTGTTGGCTAAGCCGTGAATCTGTACGAAGATAAGCGTTGCCTTGAGCAGTGAATGCAGCTGCTCAAGCTGCTCTGCAGCAGAGGAAGCCATCCTCGGGAGCAAGGGGTGCACCCGGTGCCAAACGCACCGTGCTACAGGACACGGGGAGGGAAGGGCTGTGGTCTCACAGCATCTCCCCTGGCTTGGAATGGGTTAAACCTCAGCGCCAAGGCTTCCTCCTCCCTCACTCCCGCGGGGAAGGGGCTAATTGCACCGGCTGAGTGGCCCAGGGATTAGCAGTGAGCCAGGTGAGAACGAAGCTAATCAGGTTCCATCAGCTCAAAGCCATAAATACCCCCTGCTGAGGAGAGCCGCTCCCTTGGGAGGAGGGTGCCTCTGTGCTAGAGCTGGAGCAGTGCCTGGGACCAGCTGAGGCCCGTACTTGCTGCGGGGAGGACCCCTGTATCCCGGTGAGTAGGAGCATCCTCGTTGTCTGCATCACCTCGATTGCATCGCTTTGCTTTGCTTCCCTTCCTCGGTTTCCTTGAAGCAGCTCTGACCGTCTGTGTGTGCCTCACAGGAGGCTGGGCACCCACCACTGCCGAAACACTGGAGGCCCTTGTCTGAAGGGCACAGCTTCATCAGCATTTGCTTTTGGGTTTGGAGCCTGGGTTCCTGGTTTGTTTGTGGAGGCTGTGGCAGGGAATGAACTGGAACTCCTTGAAGGTGCCTCCATCATGGAATGGTTTATGTTGGAAGGGACCTTAAAGCTCCTCCAGTCCCAACCCCTGCCACGGGCAGGGACCCCTTCCACTGGAGCAGCTTGCTCCAAGCCCCTGTGTCCAGCCTGGCCTTGAGCACTGCCAGGGATGGGGCAGCCACAGCTTCTCTGTCCCAGGCTCTGAGCAGCGAGGAAGGGTCCTGAGTCTGTGCAGTCCCAGGCTTGAAGCCCACAAGCGACAGCCTGTGTTAAGCACAGCCCAGCTTCCCTTGGCAACAAAGAGTGGCTACTAAACCCGCTCTTAATGTGTCTAAATACAGGTGCTTTAACTCCTGCCCTGGACACAGTGTCAGGCATTAGCTGGAGTGGATGCTCTGGAGACAAGGATGCTATTTTTCCAGTGATTGTCTCAGACACTCGAAAGCAGCTTGGTGTTCACTCTCAGGAGGTTGCACATCCTCCCTGGGCCACTAGTTTCTCCTGCTGGGCCCTGGGCTATCACAAGCATCACTTGTATGCTTGCACACATTAATATTTGGCAAAGCTTCAGCAGTCTCTGTGGCTGGGGCCAGGCACCCCGCTGGTAGAGATCAGCTGTGCTCAACTGAACCGTCTGAGAGCACAGCCCTCTTGTTTCATCTCTACTAGCAGGAAAAGGAGCTCAAATGGGCTTTAGTGTTGAGTGGAGTGAGTTCAGTTGAGGACTCTGTCTTGAGTCATCTTGGCTGGAATCGCTCAGGGTAAACTTTCCATTTCGGTAGACTTGGGGAAGCAGGACTTAACCTGCTTGGGCAGTTGAGGTGGTGGCAGAGGTTGATCAAATATTGAAGAGCCATGCCAGCTGTGGCTCCTGGATGGAGCAGGGATACCAGCTGGGCAGCTTTCCACATACCAAGAGCAGGAGAAGCTGCTGTCCTGTTCCGATGGACGCTCATCCTGCAGCACAGGAGATGTTCCCAGGAAAAGCATGCGTCAGATGGTTGGGATGAGCAGATGGCAGCTTGCTAAGGATTTGCATTCCTGTTTTTCCCCGGTGTTTGTGACTACCCAGGCGATAACATGCGGGCGAGAGGCAGCCTGAGCAGGGCTCTGCTCTCCTGCTGGAACTTTGTTCAAACAGATTGTAGATACACACATTCCATTAAAGCAAAGAGCCAGAGGGAATGATTTCCCTATAGACTTCACGTTGGTGTGGGACAAAAGGAGTTGTAATGAGACTTAATGTTTTGGAATGCTGTAATCCCACATGGCAGCACTGCTCAGGGCCCTGCTGTGTGGCTGATGTGCTCCTGCTCAGATAGACCTGTCCCAGGGGAGGCTCTGTTAACTGCTCCTAGCACAGGGCTCCTGACACTGGGGATGGGACTGGGTCCATCTTGTGGAATAATTAGGCCCAGGCAATCCGAGGAACCCTATACAAAGGAAGTCCTTAGCTGCAATCTCAGCCTTGCAGTCTGGTGATGAGATGCTTCTTCCCGTTCTTGCCAAAGAACGATCTGAAAGTTGAGTCTAGCGCTAGCAAGATGCGAGGCACTCTCTGTTTTCACATACGAAGAGGAGAATCCCTGGGAGAATTGGGCTCCTTGCTCCTGCTCAGCTTTAGCTCTAGCCTGAGTTAAAAGAGCAGCCCTATTTGCAGCACAAAGACAGATCCCCTTCAGTTTGTGTGTTCGCTTGATGTGGCCCATGGCTGAGGGATCCTGCTACAGCCAAAGGAGCTGCTCGGTCCTGCTGGAGAAGGCGACTATAAATAGGCTGCTTTGATGTGTAAAGATGTTAAATGGATAACAAAGCAAGGACAGCAACAAACGCTGAAAGCGTTTACACTGAAAGCATTTACAGCGGTCCGAGATGCAGGGCTGAGCAGGAGTGAAGCTCCAGTGAAGCTGCCGGAGAGGACAGCGAGTAGGGACCCTGCCAGAAGCTGGAATCCTGGCTGTGCTGGGATGCGGCTGAATGAGGGATAGAGGGAAGATCGGCAGTGACATGGGAATTAGGCAAGGAAACTTGCTGCTGGGTTGAAATCTTCTTTACACGAGCAGCAAGGAAAGGCTTTAGTGAAACGATAAGGTTTTCAAGTCTGGTTTATTTATATAAAGACGGCTTATTTCTGTGCTCCTCAAGTCCTGCTCTGTTATGCACATGCAGGTTTTGCTGTGGCAGTGGAATCAAACCCATGAGGGCTTGGGGGAGATGAGAGCTGCTCTGCTGCACTGGTCCTGCTCTTGATTCTGGTGACAGTCTTGACAGCATCTCTTCCAGCTCAGGTGCAATGAGATACTCTCATGGCAGGTTCCTGCAGGCAGCTCAGTACAAGTTACAATCCAAAATTACAAGTCATACCTTATTCTTTTTATGGTTTTGTCACCACATTGCCAACTTTGCCGTTAAGAGCATCACCTCCTGCTTTGCTCTGGCTTCTGCACAGTCCCAGTCTCTCTCAGTCTAAGGTTAATCTGGGCTAGAAGTGAGTCAAGGCCAAACTGATCAGTTTGGTGCATCCTTTCTTGAACCCTCCCTGAGAAAATCCGCTCCAATACCAGGATGTGTGCAGGCAGCTCCCTGGGATTCAGGGAGCTCAAAGGTGCAGCAGCACCTGTTAGTGAAAGCATGAGTTTAAATAGCAAATCAGATTTGATGCATTATGAGCTTTTCCATTCTTCTCCTGGACCCTTTTGTTCTCTTGCCGAGCCTGGTAAAGGGATGCATCTTCCCTGCTTGCCTCCAACATCAAGCCTGGCTGGCTGTGGGGTCCAGATGTTCCCATTTCACCTCTAAAATGATGTATTTGCTTTCCCACAGAAGTGGCCATGTGTTTCCCAAATAGCTTTTAGACTTTAACCTTCTCAAGCTCCTCACTGGCGGGGCCTGCCCTGTTATTTCCAGATTTGGTTGGCATTTTAACTGGGAAGAGGCCTTTCAGTAAAAACAGTCATTTTTAGTAGCAATAAAGTGGATTTATTGAACAAAAGAATGGATCTTTCCAGTGGGGGAATGGGAATGAGAGTTCCTTGGTGCCACCGGGGATGGCTGCTTCCTGCTTTGCTCTCTGGGCAATTCGGAGCTGAAATCTGGCTCCCCCAAAAGAGATGTATTTTCTGGACTGATTTTCTGTAAAATATTCCACCTTTTTATTTTCTGTTCCCATTTAGAGCAAACAAATACAAGTCA
Source organism: Pezoporus flaviventris (assembly GCF_033815535.1). NCBI lineage: Eukaryota > Metazoa > Chordata > Aves > Psittaciformes > Psittacidae > Pezoporus > Pezoporus flaviventris. The sequence continues at coordinate 1,156,766 of NW_026892645.1, forward strand.
ATCGGCTCCAATTATTTCCCCTCTGCCTTTCCCCAAAGGCTGCGCTGTGATTGTATGCAGATAAATAAATTAGGTTAAACAATGGTAACTTGTCCTGAGCTGCCTTCTATCATCGGGAAGCTGGGTTGGCAACTCGCTAATCTGCTGCTGCTGTTTGACGTGGGCTCAGTTCCTGCGTCGAGTCAGGAGATTATTCCAAACGTTAGACCGGGGCCTTTAAATTAAGCTTGAAAGTGTTTTAGGGCTTTTTGCCCTGATTGCTTATTTATTTAACTATCAATAATGAATTTAAAGCAGAGCTCGGAGCCTCCCCTTCCGAGGACAGGAAAACACAGGGGACAAACAGCCGACGCACATAAACAGCAGCTCCTTAGAGCAGAGCTGAGCGTGCGGAAGGCCAAAAAGACCCTGAGCTGAGATTTCTGGGCCCTTCTCCCAGCTCCTTCACCTTTGAAGTGAGTTGTTGGCTTCTCTGGGATGAGGGAGGTTGGTACAGGGGTTCAGGTGGCCGTGGGAGGGGTTTTAACCCTTTCTTTCTTCCTACTTCAACCCAGAGACACTTTGTTCGCTCACTCATTTTCTTTGCTGGATAATATCCACAAAGATGCTCGCTGGGGAGGTTGAGGCAGTGTGAGGCAGCTGGGGGAAAGCAGGTCTGTGGGTGCTTGGGCCATTGACTTGCTTAATGGAGTCCTGAGCTCATCATCCATCTCCCTGTGCTGCTCCGTTCGCCAGCTCTCTGCCCACCCATCAGTGTGCTGTAACTGAGAAACTGATTCCTTCACCAGGGAAATAACAAGGCTTTCTTCCTCTCTGTCTTAATTAACTTGCACTGCTCCTCTGGTCCTGGCATGGAGTTTCCAGCACCATGAAGTGTAGAACTGCATTCCAGTGGTGATGGCCTCAAAGGAAAAGGATGTGGTGGCTTCCTCTAAGATGGAATTAATGTAATGAGAGGAAAAACAATGCACAAAATGAACTCGGGTATGGATGGCGCTGAGGTGCATCAAGGATTCCACACCTTGAGAGCTGTGTGGGCAGCTGTGTGGTTGCTTTGCCAGGCACCCAAGAAAATGACCCTCAAGTTTCCAAGCAGGAGGTGAGGCCATTCATAGAAACCCAGACTGGTTTGGGTTGGAAGGGACCTTAAAGCTCCTCCAGCTCCAACCCCTGCCACGGGCAGGGACCCCTTCCACTAGAGCAGCTTGCTCCAAGCCCTGTGTCCAACCTGGCCTTGAACACTGCCAGGGATGGGGCAGCCACAGCTTCTCTGGGCACCCTGTGCCAGCGCCTCAGCACCCTCCCAGGGAAGAGCTTCTTCCAGTCCTGCGAGTGGACAGCAGTGACACAAACCCTATTTCCCTACAAGATGTTGGCCCTTTAGGTTCCTCTTCCCTCGCGCTGTAGCTGGGTTTTGGTGCGTTTGCGGCTCTGGCAGGATGTGTAATGAAACACCTGATATGTTGTGACAAGTAAAGGGCTTTGCAGTGCAGTGGTTAATGTGCTCCTGCATGTGTTGGTGATGGATCCTCTGCTGGTCTGTTTCCCGTTACGAGGTACAGGTTTAGTGACAAGGATGCTGCTCACAGCACTTCGTAGTAGAACCCTTATTATAATAATAACTTAAAATTAGAGGGGGAATGGATATGCCCTTGACAGTGAGGGATTATTAGTGCTGATTAAACCCAATGGCAGTACAGGCAGGTATTAATAGACTGTTCCCTGTGCATTTCTCTCCCAGCCTCTCTCCTCATACTTTGTTCTCTTCATTGCGGTGCTTTCCAGGACATTGCACACTCATGTCAGGAGCAGTGCTCTCCGGCTGTGGGGTTATTCCAGAGCACAAGTCATCAAACTGCCCGGTCTTTCTCATGCAAGCTCTTGGCCTGCACTGGCCCTCTGGGGCAGTCCCATGCAACCACTACTCGGGAAGAGAAGCAGCTCTGCTGCTGCAGCAGCTGCAGCCTGGCAGGCACAGGAGTGTTTTGCCAGTACCACGAGGCATCCCAGGCAGGGTGAGCTTTGGCTTTGAGTACTGACTCCTGCCAAGCAGGGCTGCATCTCCCTGCAGCCAGGGAAGAGCTTTGTGCCTCCCTGGGAACGCGCCTGTGCCAGGGCTGCCGGTCAGGAAGGATTCCATCTATTTCTTGGTCTTGGAGCTGAGCAAAATCTCGACCCAGAACCCAGTAGACAACAAGGCATTCTGATGGCGCTTGATGCTTAAGATAAATGCTGGGATCTTCCTAGCACCAGGAGCTGCTGCTTCAGAGCTCCAGGGCTTTGCCTTAGATACAGACTTTGTGTGCTTGTGTATGTATATATGGCACCATGTAAATGTCAGGAGACGCGCTGGGAATCATAGCTGCTAAAGCCTGTGATAGAGATGGAGCAGGAGTCCTTAAGTATCGCAATCACACAAGGCTGTATCGTTTGAACTGTCTGGTGCTCTATCACTTTAACAAGCCTTACGAGCCAAACATCTTGCTTGTATTTGGACAGGGATTTGTCCTAAGCACAGATGCTGCCTGGTGAGAACAAACTCAAAAGTGTGGTTAATGAATAACAGAAGATCCTTTTCATTTTCTTTTTCCCTGTTCTTTTCCCCCAGCCTGTGATCTTGAGGGTCAGCATGAGGAATGTGACATGCTTCAGCCCAGTGCCTTACAGCGTTATGAAAACCCAAACTGGTTAATTGTACAAAGCTCCTGAAAGGAGGGAAAGACTTGGTCCCCAGCAGGGCAAATCCCATCTCATGGCCCACAGAAGGCCCAGGCAGGATGGGGAACGGGGAGCATGAGGGAAGGGGCAGCTCCTCTCCCTCAGGAGCAGATGGGGTAGATGCCTCCTTGTGTTGGCCTTGCTGGCTCCCAGAGCAGGAAAACAAACTCTGCTTCCAAACTAGTGGTGTTGCTGCCATGGGAAAGGCAAGTCTCTGATGGAGGGAAGCTGATGTGATGCTGCTGGAATGGGGGTGCCCTTTCTCCAAGGTAGGAGGCCTCCTTCGCCCGGTGTCAGCCCGATTTATGCTCCTCAGAGACAGCCCAGCTCTGAGTGCTCTTTGCCTGACATGCACGTGAGCTTCCCATCCCAGGCTGGCCAGCCAGCTCTTCACCCTGCAGCAGGTCTGTGCCCCCGTTGTGCCCTCGGGGCTTTCTTAAACCTCCTCGACTTGTCTGGTAGCTAAAAAAAGCCCCGAAAGCAGAGCTGACCCCGAGATCTTCCTTGAAGGCTTCCTGAGACCAAATTGACGGTGTCATCTCTGAGTCTGGAGCCTTACCTGCACCTGCATCAGAGGAAAGGTTAGAAAGAAGGCCTAAAAATAGCTGTCGCCCTCAGAAGTTGGACTGTGCATTTCCAGCCTCCTGTTACTGTCTCCGATCATGCCCCGTTCCTTCCTTTCTGACTAATGGCTTTGCACTTGGCATTTCTCATGGCAGCCCTGTCTCTACAAGATAGGCTTAAAAATACATTCTTCAGAAACACCACATTTCCCCATCCTCTCGGTTCCGCCCACCAGCGCACGCAGTGGAAAGGGAACTTTACACGTATGTCCTACCCCGGTCGATCCGCACCACCCTGCACCGTCTTGCTGACCCGCAAACGTACCCCCAAGGAGCCCTCGAGGGCAGCGAGAGCCTGGAGCCTGCAGGAGGTTTAAACGGGAATGTGTGTCCCTTCCTCCTCTCCGTGTGAGAGGAGGAGCAGCTTCCCCTTCCCCCAGCCTGGGATATTAATACAAGCCTGGATTCCAGCCAGAACTCTGTCTCCTCCGTATTGTGCTGGAGTGGCTCCCTTCTAGCTCATCCTTCTGTGCAGGAATGGCCCAGCACCACCTCCAGCTGACTGCAGCCCTTGGGGAAGGCTTTGCTGGGCTGGGAGCCTCCCTGCTATAGAGGAGAAGGCAAAGGGATGGGGTGGATACTGGGGCACGAGGGGGGTCAGGTCACCGCACAGCACCAGCAGGGATGCTGCTCTCGCCCCGCTCCGTGCTCAGCCTTTGAGCCTGTGTTTTACGCTGCTCTGCAGCTTCATTCGCTCTGTTCCTGCAGCACCATCTTCTCTCCTCCCGGAGCACAACATATTGTGCAGCTCAAGTTGTCAGTGCTAATGCTTCCCTTCTGCAAGAACAAAAGTAGCAGAAGTCAGCTCCTTCACCCTCTGACTCGCTGTTTTTTTGCCACTAGGAATGGCAGAGAGATTACAAGCCATTAACAGGAGGGGTTTTGCTTTGTAAGGGGAAAACCATGTAGGAGAAATTCAGCTCTTGCATATTTTTAGCTGCCAAAATTAAGCTTTAGATGGATGCTGTCTACAGCAATGCTTCAAGACTGTAGCCCTTCTTTTGGGGTACAATCACTTACTGGTAGAGCTGCAGCCAGTGATGCTTAATGAGAAACATGCTCCAGAAGGAGAGGCTGGGAGAGTGCCATTCACCTTCAGGTTTCCTGTGACGCACGTTGTCTTTAGGTAAGTGATGGATGGGTGCTATGAGACTGGAGTTAGCAGCTCTTACCTGAGGCCAGACATCTTGAGAAGGCTTCCTTTAAAGGTCCTGGCTCAGGCGTATCTCAGCTTCCCCTTGGATGAGAAGATGAGAGTGAAATCCCTTCTGGCCTCCTCCTGCCTGGATGAGGCAGACGCATTTCAGGTAACACTTGAGGGAGTGTTGTTGCTGTGTCTTGTGCGAGGCCTCACACTTAAACGTGGATGATTGGAAGGAAGAGTAAGAAAAATGGGCACTTCCCAGTGATAGGCAATGAGCACCGAAGGCAGAAAACAGGCAGTGGGAATGGGTGAAAGGAAGCAGCAACCTGCCAGCCTGTCCCTGTAATTCAGAATAGCCCCTGGGAGCTATTTACTCTTTACCCTACTGTTCTCTGTCCTTAGGTGGCTAAGGTCTTCAGCGGGGCATTTTAGTTAGATGCTTACAGTTAGGAAGTACGAAAGGCCCTCGAAAGACTTTACAACTTCATTTTCCCCATCATGAAAGACCATATGCCTTGGAGTTAGGTCAAGTCCTACTTTTTGCTCAAAGCATAGGAGATTGATTTAATACAAAAAATATAGATAGATATACATATGCTGTGTATGGTGCATCTGTTTCTCCAGTGTTAGCTTTATGGTGAGTGGTCATAGAGGAACATGCAGGATGGAGGCTGGACCACTGAAAAACTCAGGACTCAGGCCAATCAAAGTGCTGCTGAACTGAGGCTTCAGACAAAGTGGCAAATTGTTCATGCATTTCACTGCTTTGTAAGTGAAATGCCCTGAAAGGTTGATGAAAATGGGAGGCAAACTCAGCCCCAATGAGCATAGTGAGGCCAGGCGACAGAACCAGGAGCTGACACTTCCCAACAAGCTCAACAGGGAGAATTTAAATGTAATTAGTTGGTGTAAAAAAGGACAAAAACCCCTCTGGAGGCAAGGCCCAGTGATTGTTTAGATTGAACCAATGCATCTTTCTACACCCAGCTACAAGTGAAGGGGGGGGAAATCACCCTCGTTTCCTGTGAGAGATGGATGAAGGGGTGTGAGCTGGCAGCTAATGCTGTTGGCTAACACCACCATCAACCACTGCCTCTCTGTCTGGCCTCAAGCTGTCAGCGTCTGAGGTAGCCCATGTGTCAAGTGTGCAGCATTAATATTCACAGGGCAGTTGTGATGGTTTGGAGTCGTTTGACAAAGAGCACTTCAGCCCCAAGCACGAAGTGCTCCAGATACACACAGATTGCTGTTGTCACCAAGCCCGGTTCTGTGGGGACCTGCAGAGCTGCTGGCAAGCCTTGCTCCAGCCTTGCTCCATGGGGGCTTTGACATGCTTGTAGTCACTCTTTCCAAGTGCATCTCAGCCTGACTTCCAGCTAGATCTTTCTTTCTTCCCTTTTTTAATCTCCTTTATTGATTCCCCTGCCAGCACACTGAGACAGCATCCCTCAAGCCATTCTCTCATTTCCCCTTACCTTTTGTTCACTTTTTGTTCATTCTTTCTTTTGGGTAGTAAAATTTCCACATCCTTCTGTAGGCACTGCTGTATCATAAATGGCACCACACTGAATGACTGCCATGGCTTTTGGGGTACACCTCTGATGGGTCTCAGCTTGGCTCCAAGTCTCATCACCAGCTCAGAAGCAACTCCTCCACCCCTTACTCTGTCCCTCAAAGAGAAAGAATGCATCTTGATGTCTCCTTTCCAACTTGCAAGCCCCTTGCACAGCTCCCCGTGCCAGGGAAAGCCCATATGGGATGGAAAAAGCACCCGGATTGCTGGGCTTGCCCGCTGCTGCCCAGGGGATGGTGTCTGACAGAGTGAAGGAAACAAATTTCCTTGCCAGTGCAGGTGAAAAGCTTTGGGAGCAGATGGCACAATCGTTCCTCTCATTACTTTTATTGCCTTCAGAATGGAGAAAAGTGAGTGCTTAAGAGGCTGAAGCAATCACAGGCTGATGGATTGGTGTTGGACTCTTTCCTGCACCACAGCTGATGCTGTAGCTTGGGAAGAAGGGACCAGAGGTGGCAGAACAGAGGGATGGGGAGAGATGCGTCATCAGCTGGTGTCCCTTTGGACATGAGGGACAAGGAGAGGCTTTTGCTGTGAGACCGAGGTGACAGTTCAGAGGATGCTGTAAGCCAGGGAGGACAGTGGGCTGTGTTAGGAGTGGCACCCACCAAACACTTTGAGGGAAGGTTCACTGACTGCACCCATTGTGAATTTAGAGGCAGCTGAGGAAAACACTGTGCACCCTACATCCCTCACAGCATCACTGACCCACAGGTACACTGGGATGCATGTTTTGTTAAATACTGAAATACAGGCTCCCCCTCTGCTCCTTGGACACTCCTCCCCTCCCTTCTCCACCAAGCAATGGCCTGGAAATTACATGTTATGGCCAGAAATTAAGACACTCTCTTTCTGGAAGCTTTCATCATTAACTGTTCGTCACTTTGGAGTGCCTCCTGAGGTCAAGAGCATTTTGTCAGAGGCATTCATCAGCCAAGTGCTCTGTGCATTATCTAGGGCTGTCTCCCAGGGAAGCCAAGGTCGAGCAGTAATACACCAGCGAGGTGACCCGCTCGTTACTTTTGGAAACGTTTCTGTCAATGAATGGCCCTTAGCGAGCATCTAATTTGGATTTAACAAGGCATCTAGTGTTTGTTTAAAAGGACACTGTACCTTCAAGGTATTTGTCATAATTGGAAGGAGGATATTTACCTGCTCTGTTTATTAATAAACCCCTTAGAAGATGGATATTGAAATCAGCATCTTTAATGTTTTCTCCGGCACCCAGAGGGATGGTCCTTGCAATTGCAAGAATCCCCCCTGGGTTTTCCCAGGGCTGGGATAGCTGGAGTTGGACCAGAGCACTGGGACCAAGTCAGACCTGCTTCACCAGCTGGATCTGCTGGTGAGGAGGTGCTGCATGGGGAGATTGAGCCATTGGTACCTGCGAGGTGTCCCCATCTGTGTCTGAATGCATTTACCCTGCTTCAGCCCGAGCTGCCCGTGTGTTGTAAGCCTGCCCTGCAAGAGACAAAGGAAAGCCCTGGATGTCCGAGCCTGTCTCCCCCCACACCTTTTGCCAGGCATCTGCTCCAGGGAGGCGGAGCGGGGTGAGCTGGGTGGTGACACCACGAAGACACTCGGTGATCCCCGCACGCGATGTTCCGCGGAATATCAAAGACTTGTCATCGTTTTATTTCTGTTCGGATGTGCAAAACTGAGACCCGAGCCGTGGAAGGGGAGAAAAACAACCTGCTTTTATGTGCTCCCTTGACAGGTTTGTACACCCGGGAAACAGAGCGGTGTCAGGGCTGCAGTTAAAACCGGGACACGGCCGGCAATTGTCAGTGCTGGCTGTGATGCACAGGAAGATAAATCTGGGCTCAGCGCTGCCTGCCTGAGCAACAGCCCTGTCCCTTTCCCTGCCTCTGCTCCAGCCCCTCGTACCCCCTCCAAGGGTGGAAACAGGATGGCCTCCCAAAGGGAGCTTCATTTTCTATCCATCAAGCCCATACCAACTCTCCGAGGCTGGGCTCTGCCCCGTGCCTGGGAGCAGGGAGAAGGGCTCCGTCTTCCTTGCTAGCAGAGCATCCAGAGCACCAATCCCCCACTCAATAATTCACTTTGTTTTATTCTGCAAGGCACTGTTGTTAATTGAAGAACCATCATATGCTATCAGTATGTAAAAAAGAAAATAATTAGCTGATATTTAACTCTGAAATTATGTTGCCAAATAGCAGGAATTCATTCAGAAGATCATTAGGAAGAGTCTTAAAATGTGATGGGCTAATTCCAGGCTGTGTATTCATGGTCTCTTGTTTGGGAAGCCCTGACAGTGAGATAAATGCTGGTGGGAAGCTATTAGAAACTGCAATCATTTTTAATCCCATTACCTTGACACACATCAGTCTTTAAATCAAGGGATGAACCTTTTCAGATGATCCTGCTGTTATTAGGTGCTGTCTGTTGCTTGGGGGAGGGGGAGAGAATAGGTAGAGTTAATTCTAAATATGTGCTATAATGTTAGATTGATTTCTTTATTAGCACCTTTTATAGTCAGCTCTCTTCATCAAAGAGCTCTGTCATAGCTCCTGCTGACATAAAAAGATAGCCATGATGGTTTAAAATGAAGCCAATAAATGTAGAAATGTGGGAACGTGGGATATTTAATGGCAAATCGTTATAGATGGCCCACCAAATTGGGGAAGCAGAGACTGAATTACCCCTCCTGAGATCTGACATCGCATTTGTAACACAAAAAGCACAAGCAGAGCCCTGGGCTGGGGACCAGTGAATAGTCTGGAGGTTCGTAATGGTTCCTCCTGTCATGGTCTGGGTTCTGAGGTGATGAAGCACCCCCAGGTTTCATAGTGTCCTGCTGGTACAGCCGGATTTTAACCCTTCTCCACCCTTTGCTGCAAAGCACAACAGAAACTGTCTCAAATCATCTTTTATCCACCCAATATCCCAGCGGGGAAAAGAGCAGCCACAATTTATTAGCAGCATCAGTGTATTTTACTGCTCATCTAAGAATATCATTAATATTCTTTCATCTTCTTCTCCACAGCTTTAAACCCTGCTCCATAATGCTGAACTCGCAGCCAGCCAGGAATGAGCCCGATGCAGAGTGTTTGCTCCTCAGAAAGCCCCTGTGTTTCCATGCTTTGGCAGTGGGTGATGACATCTCGGAGGATGGTGTGTAAGAAACAACCATTTTGGAGCATTTAGTTTGATATTTCTTACTCCAAAGGTGAAATGTTTTGGAGCTCTTGATTAAATTGCTCCTCTGTCACCAGGTTCTGAAGCAGTTTGAGATTGGTTTCATATTGAAAAATAACATTCCCCTCCAGCAGCAGGTCCCTGCCAAGGGTGGTGACTGGGGCCTCGAGGCATTCGTCATCCTTCTGCCCAGCTTAAATCTCCTTTCTGTCTCTTTTGCCTTTATGAAGATGGCAATTTCCATGGGAATATCATTCCAGTGCAGCATTGCCAGCCATGGCTGCTGCTGCCCACGGATTTATATGCCGCAACACAGGGCTTTTGTGTGAGGATCTGCCCCCATACTGCAGGAATTGGGCTGCTGATGCCTGTGGGGTGTGATTGCTCAGAAGTTATGGCTCAGAATGGTCCAAGAGGGAGAAACCAGACCCTTCATCTTCCCCATAAGCATCTCTCTGGATCTTGCGGCCACCCCTGAGCTGTCTCTGATGAACAAATCCTCTCTCCTCTGCTCACAGGTACCCCCCCATGCTCTCCTAGATGCACCCCCTTCCCTTGGCCTGTGCAGATGGGGCAATACAGACTTTGCAGAGAGGAAGGGGTTGAAGATGAGCGCTAGCATTGCTCATGGCCCGTCACACATCGGGGGGGATTTAGGGTTTTTGGTGGGATTCCTGATGGTGAAGGCTGGAAAGGGGCAATTCTCCCATGGCCAGACCAGCTCTGCAATCCAGTGATACCCCGTGCTGTGCACTCTGTGCTCTTGTCATGCAAATTTGCGTCCTTATAAGCTGCAACATGTGTCTGGGGTTTAGTTCTGGAAACTAACAGCAACACGGGAGGAAAGGGCATTCATCATCTTGAGTAATGGATTTTCTATGACTAATATACTTGCTCCTGCATTCTTCAAGGGCAATGTCTTGACTCTCCCCTCTCTCTTCCTCCCCTTGAGGCACGGAGGAGCAGAGTTCTCCAGAGCGAACAGGAGCAAACTGATTTACATGGAGGGGAAATTGCAATGGGTTTTCCTCCCAGCAGACCCAAGCTGCAGTAAAGCTCCATGCGCTGCTTGTGCTCCTCTGATCGGCTGAGCACCATGCAGACCTCATGGGGATGAAGGAACAGGGAAAGAGTTCTCCAGTGTTGTGCAGTTATTGACTGGTACCCCATGGAACTAGATGGGGAAGAGCTGGGAAAAGGCTCCATCACTGCCACGAGCAGGAGCAGCAGCAGGATGCTGATGGATGATCAGGACAAAGAACTGCAAGTCAGGGTTTCTGAGCCGGGATCCCACCTCTGCCACACTTGGCCATGGGTTTCATTTATCCACGACTCGTTTTTCCCCCTCTGTGAAGCTGGGAGGGTGACAGACACTCTTTGGCTTCCCAAGGCACAGTGCAAGTGAATTATTATCCGTGAAGTGCTGCAGGTGCTTTGGGTGAAAGGGAAGGTTGTAATTGCAGAGCAATGCTATTAAGTGGCAAATTGGATGAAACCTCTCACTAAATGAACTGTGCTTCAAAACACTGCGTTTGCAAAGGCTCTTCCTCGGCAAAATGAATCTACTTTTTAATGTTTCTTGTTTTAATCTTCGTTCTTAAGGAAGATTTACAATCTCATCAAGTCCTGAGAGTCAATGCTAAATTATTGTAATTTATTCCACATTATATTACGGTGGGTTTTGCCACATATGGTATGTTACATTAATTTAGCTAATGTATGCTAATTTTGTTCTAAATTTATGTCACGGTACCCAGATAGTGTGGGGATTGATGCCTTAGAAATTAATGTAATAATAGTAATAATTAATAGTAATAAAACAAAGGCTTTGGCATTGCTGCATTGGAATCCCCAAGTGTTCCAATTGAGTTTATTGTAGCTTTGTAGCGTGACTCTCACTAACTACTCAAGGAGAACAGAAAGAGATCTTGTCCCTTCTTTATAGAGTTATATAGCAGCCCCATAAAACACAAACCCAATTCTTGACAGCCCCATTGCAGCAAGAATTGTTGGTCTCTGTGGCATAGGACCTCCGAGCACAATAATCTGTTATGCCTGTAAACCCCACAACAGCTGGCCATTAAATCTCTGGATTAATCCAACAAGTTTCCCTCTTCCTCTCTGCCCAGTGACCAAAGGCTTTGTTCTCAAGGAGAGCATTTAATACCTAACGGCCGGGCAGGGCTCTGGCAAACTGGCTGTGCAAGGGCACATGTACCCTGGTGAAGGCAAGTGGCAGGGTGCTCCTCATCCGGGTTGAACCCACAGCCAGAAACACCCTGGGCTTCATTTCCTGCTTGCAATTCCTCTTGTGCAAACTCTTCTCATTGAATGTGCCCCGGCACTCACAGTTATTAGAGCGCACGTTAATTACAACAGCCTTTGATTAAAGGCACGGACCGTGAAAGCAGATTAACGGTCCCCAGGTTTTAAGCTTCTACGGGAAACCGTGGAGGCACCGGCTCAGGAAAACCCCGTGGTTCCAGGAAACACAAATCCTGCCCCTTCCCGGGGGCAGAGCCACCCCTTTCATCTCCTGTCCCTTCACCCCGTGGATCAGAGGAGTTTCATCTGCTGCTCTAAGCCTTTGGTGCTATGGTTTAAGAATATTTAATCTCGAGGACAGCAAATAAATATGAAATCACCCTCGAGCCGTTTGTCCCACGTCAGCGCTGCTGTTAGCAGGGAGGGAGCAGGACCGCTGGCTCACGCAATGGAAATGTCTTCTAAGAAGGGAAACCATCAGCAAATCCATGGCTGCGAGGGGAGCGTGCTGAGCCCTCCAGCCCTGCCCCTGGAGAGGAGCCATGTCCTCCTGAGTTCACTTGTAGGGCGTGGGGAGAAGCTGGGGGGATTTAAGACTGGAGAACCCACAAAGCAGCAGGATTGCACGTTCCTTTGTTTTTCCTGCAGACGGGAAATGGTTTTTGTTCTGAATGTGATGTTTGCAAACTGTTGGAAACCTGTTTTCTCACACCCCCCCCGGCTGATGTGAATAATAGATTTAGAAAACGTGGTGTGGGATGATGAAGCGAGCAGCAGCACTTGGCCTGAGGCTTGTGTCTTGGTAGCCCTGGAGAAACTTGCCTGGTGACAATGACAGGGATTTTGTAAATGGATCTATTTGTTATTGGCAGGCAGGAACCATCACAGGCAGGCAAACCAGACTCCCTCCACACGCAGTCCTCTCTGCTGGGCAGTGCTGCCTGACCAAGTATTACTTGGAATATGTGCATAGACATGCAACACTTTTAGAGGACCGAGGCTCACCTGACCTGCCTGATTTTGGCTAAAGCACACCCAGGATGCCCAGGTGTGTTCCTGGTCCCTCCTGTCCCTGGACGCCAGGTCCGCAGACAGCCAGCACAGGGCGCTGTGGGATGCTGGGATTTGGTCATCACCCTCACACCAAGTTATTCATGAGTGACCCTCCCAGGAAGCTGTTTGTTTTATACAAATGCAAACCAGAAGAAAGGACCCTTTGACAAGCTACTGCAGGAGTAGCTGCGTTTCCTGAGCCTTGGCCAGTGCTCCAGACCGTGCATCACGGACTTGGAGAGATAAAAGACATCTCTGGGCTTGCTTTTCGCTGCAGATTTAGGCAATGACAACACGGTCCCTTCCCCAGACATTGGTGTAAGGCTGCCAGGCAGCGGGAGCTCGGAAAGAGTCCTTGCTGCTTGAGAAACAAGCTCCCACCAGCTCCCACCTTCGCTTTATTCTGCTTGCTGGCAAACTCTCCTGGAAATGGGTTTCAGCTCCTCCTGCCAGATGGTGATGTGAACCAAGGGCTGCAGACAGAGATTGCCTCCAGGCTGAATTGAAAATGCCTCAGTACATTTTATTTTTGTCCAGAATGCCTTTTAAGAGCCACTCGGCTCAGCAGCAGCGAGCGGTCCCCAGGACGCCCAAGGGGCTCTTCCAGCAGAGCCTTTTGCTGCAGCAGCTGTTAGTGATGGCTTGCATTCACCCAAGATGGCTTGTATTCAGCCAGAATGGCTTGTATTTACCCAGATAGCTTGTAGTTACCCAGCATGACCCAGTGCCTCCTAAAAGAAGAGCTTTTTCCATAGCCAGATGGGCTGTCCTGGGGAGCAGGGGGTGGTCCAGGCCCAACACAGCTCTTGTGCTGTGAGCACCAAGACAAACTAGAGGGCTCCTTCCTCTCGTTGGAATTATTTAGCCATCTCACAGCTTGTGCAGTGCAGTGCCGGAGGCTTGCCCAAGGGAAGGCTGGGAATGGGGTTTAGCACCTGCAGAACCGCTTCTCCAAGCGCTGCCTGTGTGGAGAGCTCTACTTGTAATGACCCATTGGATGCCTCGGAAATGGGGGTCATCCTTAGCAGGTAAAAGGACATTTATGCAACACAATGATGTGCTCTTTACTCAGTTTTCTGTATTCCCCACTCTACTGAGGGTGAGACTTGCTCTTGAGCAGAAGTTCCTTCTGACCTCGGGTCCTGCCATGAAGTCATGCACCCGCACCAATGACATCAGTTGTTGCTATGACGGCGGTGTCAAAAACTCTTCTATAATTGTTTAAAGGGAATTATTCAGTACGTTCCAGATCAAAGGCACTGGAATGTTGGGATGTGCCTCTGAGCTGCAAAGAAACTCAAACAATGCCCAAAATAGCAGTATCTGGATAAATTGGATGAGAGCCAGATTGTCCTGTGCTAGTTTTCCCCTCTACATTATTCACTGCCTTCTTAAGCTGCAGGGAGCAAATTCAGTGCATGAGATGCATCTTCCCAAGAGTTTTCCATGCCGCAAGGCACAGCCTCGGCACGCAGCCACCTCTGCATCGTGCGGGCTGGCTCCAGCCTCCCACCCTCGCTAGCTGAGCCATGTGCTCCTCTGCATGCGTTTATCACCACTGCTTTCAACACCCATCCTTCTGCTGCCTGGGCTCTTTGGTCACAGATGGGAAGTGGTACCCAGGACATGTCTGATGGCAGCACATCCATGTAAATGAACTGGGTTTTGATAGTGTGCAGGGAACTTTGGGAATCTCTATCCATGAGGCCATGGGTGGACTTAAGCATCCTCTATAGATGTCTCAAAATCCAGACATATTGCTTATTTTGCCAGAACTTTCAGGAACTTTAAATACCTTGGAGCTTTTCAGCTTCTGTCAGCATCAGCTGGTAGCAACCATGGGCTCAAATGCTTATGCTTTGTCAAGGAAGGTTGGACCAGACCATCCTTGAGGTCCCTTCCAACCTGGTATTCTGTGATTCTATGCCTCTCAGATGCTGGAGAGGAAAAGGGAAAGTGTGTGAATGCACCCATTCACATGCACATGCCACTGTCACGCAAGCCTCCTTCTGTTAGGCTAAAACTATTAAGGTGCAGGAGTGAAGCTGTTCATTTGTCTCATACCTGCTCTCAAAGGTCTCCCTTCTCCCTGCTCCTCCCCTTCATACATGCAGCCATCCTTCAGACTGCAACACAGGATCGGTCACTGGGCTCCTGCAGCCTTTCCCTTGGTCTCCAGCTGAGGGGTAGGTTGGAAGCTGGCACTCCCAGCCCAATGAGCATTGATTTCCAACGGCAGTTACGTACCTAGAAATAAACAAGTGAATGAATGAGATACAGGCTTTTGCATTTGCCCCCCATCACCAAAGCTGGGGCCATACAAAAGCTGCCTACAGATGCAGAAGCATTTCAGGGGCTTCCCTAGAGGTCTCTTCCAAGGAGGAGAGAGGACAAAACATGCCACTGGTTATGAGGATAAATGCTCCTCTTGGTAACGTGATGCTCAGCACCATCTATATTCACTGCTGACACGCCACAGTGGGTTGTGCTGGGGTTGTCCTGTTTCTATACCATCTGGAAATCTTACGTTGTGAAGGGTTTTGATCCCTGAGCAGCAGGTTGGGGGGGATGTCCATGCTTCACAACCCTCTCCTGGAGCAATCCACATGGCTGGGGTTCACCTCTCACCACCTCCTCTCCCTCCACATTGTCAGTCCAGACCACCTCTTGAAATTGCATCTGATATTTCCAGTCAATGCAGCTTAGGAAGGCAAATGCCAATGGGATGGATATTTCACAGCTCTCCCGAGCTCCCCAACCCATTGATGTCATCTGGCTTATATCAATACCAAAGTGATCTCAAAACGAGCCAGGGTGTTTCAGCAACACAATACCCACTTCAGTACAGCTCAGCATGTGCAGGAGTGATTTTTAAGGGCAATTTCTTACAAGAATAAACCTTTTCCATTAGTCATATATAAAGTGTGGAAGATCGGGTGGGTTTGTGTGCAGTGTTTTTCGAGGCGAGCATTGGAATTACTACTCATCATCAAAAAGAGCTGTTCGGAGGCTGCATGTGAGAAAATTGCCAAGTCTTACTGAATAGCTTATTTACTTACAAGTATAAAGGGAAGTAAATGAGAAGCTCTGCACAGTAGCTGCATCCCTGGCAGCTTCCTCGTGTGCAGCCGCATCCGCCGCCTACGGTGTCTGCAATAAATTGTAATCCCGGCCGGTTGCTTCCTCTCCTTCTGCCCATACATTATATTTTTGCTCAGCAATTCTGACTTCCACCCACTTTTGTTGTCAGTGGAAGGAGGGGGAAAGGGGAATAAAAAGCGCTGCTGTATTTTCAGCGTGGCAAATCACAGCTGATAGTTTATTTCCAGTCGGAATGTCCAACGATAAATACATGCGTGTGATGCTGTCCCCCCAAGGCAGTCAATGGGCATCGGAGTGCTCTCGTTCAGATCTCCCTGCAGACAAGGTCTGTGGGCTTTTCAAGGCGAGATGGAGCCGTGAGGAAGGAGTTGTCCTGTAGGGCTGTTGGAGGAAACAAGTACTAGGCGGCCACTGAGCATTGATTTGGGCTGCTGCGCTGTTGTTGCCTTTTCCTTTATTGAATCGACCATGTCTCGTAGATTATTCAAGTTCCTGTCAGGGGAGCCTAAAGAGGCTTCATCGCTACCTGCTGAATTCGGGGCTGGTCTTTCCCATGTGAGTCAGGCCAGAGGAAACAGAGGGACTGAGGTAGGGAAGCTCCTGCATCATCCCCTCCTGGAGCACACAAGTCTCTGGGAACCCCTTGGGTGTGCATCCACTGCAGTGCGATGGGAACCAGCCTCCTCTGTTTGCTCTTGCAGTGGTCACTTCATGAGCTCTGCTCATGCTTCTGAGCTGGGCTGTTATTTGCTGAAGTAAGTCCTGAATTTTCTGCTTAAAACCTCTGGCTCCCCTCCGGCTGAATCTCAGCTTTCTGGTGGAGAAGCCCTGGGCCAGCCACTTTGCTCTCTGCCCACAACAGGGAATCACAGCTCTGCTTCACGTCTAGACCAGGCGCTGGGCATGGTTTGAAGGTGGCTTTTGGGCGCATGACAGAGGCAGGACCGCATCTGAGCATCTCTGGCTGGCAATCTCAGCTAATTCAGCCTTATCTTCACTGCTTTCAAAGCATCAATTCCAGTCAAGATTGGTTTTCCCACATCTGTGGTTTTCCGGCCAGCCCACACAGCTCAGGTTATTCCATCAACCCATCATCTTCCAAATCAAACATGTCAGCAGTGTCTCACATGAGCTGGACCTCGCTAGGTCTAATTTGCAGCTCTATGGTAGCTAGATTAAAGTTTGTTAAAAAAATAATGAGAAACTTCAAGGGACAGGAGAAGTTTAAATTGCAATGCTATATATAACCTGTGCTCGTCCTCCCCCACTGCCAGCTTTTAATTACCCAAAGATATTAAGAAAAAGCTGTGTTTTGTGCCTGCAGTCTTTAAATACGATTTTAGCTTCCCTTAAAGGGGCAGCCCCAAGGGAGTGGTTTAAATTAATACTCTGAAATGGAAACCCACTTCCTCCCTCGTTCTTCTGCTCATCTCTTGCGTGCAGAATTGTCCTTAGTAAGAGCCCCATTGACTCCAGCTGCCATTCAATCAGACCCCAGAAGGCAGAGGGCAACCTCAAAAGCCATTCAGGCAATGAAAGCACCGCTAGCACTGGCCAGGGTCCAAGCTGGAGCCCTCTCTGTCACACACGTTTAGATGGATGTGTTGGAGGATTCATGCTATTAACTGCAGGAGTGGAAGTGAGGGAGAAATATCCCTATTCTCAGGGTGCAGCACTTCCCTGATCATTCTTACTGAGAGCTCCAATTTCTCCATTTCTGTTGTGTTTGCTCTGGACCAACTAATGCTGGACCACACAAGCCCCCGTTGTTACCTCCTGGTACTCATAGTGGGATGTAGGCTGGTGAGCATCACTTCTAACTCGTGGATGGTATCACTGAATATTGTGTGAGGCACATCTGAGTCTGCAGAATGGGAATTTAATTTCCAGGACCAACAGCCCAGAACCAGAATTTTACAATTTCAAGCCTCAAGGGTTTTGTCTTACTTACCATAAAGATTTTATGACCCAAGTCAAAAATCACTCAGCTTTATACTTTCCTCAGACATGTTACACTCCTTCAGCTCAGCCTCGGGCTTAGCCTGCCTTCTGAGCATCAGGAGCTGTCAAATCCATCTGTGGGCAGGGGAGGATGTGAGCACATGGGACACCAAAAGAGCTATGGTGTTTCTAGGTCACTGGAGATGGAGGTTAAGGAGCTTACAAACCTGATAGGTTTATCCTGTGAAAGGCAGGCTTTCCCCAAAGCAGCAGCAAGAGGAGCGGTGCCGTGTAGCACTGCTGGCCATGACACTGAGATGGTTTACTCATAGGACACTGAGTCAAGTCCATCAAGGTGGAGGTGGGGAACTTGCAGTGACATTTCTCTTCCAATAGCGTTTCACGACGCTGTGATGGAGGGTGTTTCTGCTGCCAGAATGTCCACGGTCTCCCTAAACAGATGGAGAAAGCATCCAAATTAGGCAGATGTCCAGTGCGTGTGTCCTGTGCCCCTTGACTCCGCATCCCGACCCTGGCTGCCCCTTCTGAATGTACTTTGGTGCTGGCTGAAAAGCACTAGAGAGCTGCAGCCCCTTCTCAGTGGATTTTGGAGGCGGAGCAGCACTCCCTGGAGCCAGACGCTGGCTTGTTCGCTTGTGTGGTTGCCAGGAAGCCACAGGATGGTCTGAGAGATGTCCCATCTTCAGTGAGCTCGCCATGGAGCCGTCGTCTCCAGCTGGTGCAAGGCTGAGGACAGGGATGTATTCAGTGATTTTCTGCATCCTGATCCAGGCAAAACTCCTGTCAGTGGCTGGGGATGTGGCCCAACCTCTTCATCTGATGGTCATGGTGTTCTGGGGGGAGAAGAAGGAAAAAAGTTGCTTTTCCCGAGCCGTTATACTCCTACATGCATGAGCAACTCTGAAATTAAACCCCTGCAACTCACTCTGCAAGGGCTGTTAAGTCTCCATCCTAATGGCTTAATTAAGCTGTCTTGATCCAGGTAATAATTGCAAACTTTCTCTCCAAGAAAGGCTTGCCCAGTTAAGCAAGAATTGATTAAACACTTATGCCTCTGACAGAGCTGCCTGCCCTTTATTTCCTTCCATTTACTGTGAAAAGCCACTTGGAGCCAAACACCTTCCCCTGGCAGGTTTTATTTCACCTGCATTCAAGTGTGTAACCAGCAACGCACCATTGGTGGGTGTTGGGGGAGCCCCACAAACCGAGCCAGGAGTGGGGACAGAGAAGGAACTTGAAACCCGGCCACATCTGCATTGGCCTTAAAAGATAAGAAAGCATTTCAGCAGCAATAAAACCTGATTCAAGAGCCCATCAGTGAAACTGCATTAAAAGCACCCACAAAAAAGCCACAATACATAGATATGTGCTGGTCTTCAGGGGTGTGCTGGGGCACGCCTTGAGCACAGCTCACAAAACCCAGTGCAAAAGCTGTTTGCCCACCTGAAAGGACACATCAATTCCTTACGGGAGCTGAACGGGCAGGAGGGGGTCACATCAGCTCGGACCTGCTCTGCTTCCAGAGGCATGACTGAATCCCTCGCTCCTGGCTGGAGCATCTGTGATTCAGCACAAATCATAAGGCTTTGTCCAGCATCTGTGCAGGATGATGGCTGCTGCACCGGGTTAAGGGATGAAGAACTGAAGCAGGTGGGAGGTTAGGAAAGGAGATGCAGAACAGGCCCTCCTTTGGGGGCATTTGTGCTTCAGGGGGATGCAGCACCTTGCTGCAGTGTAAATGCTTTCCATCCAGAGACTGAGACCAGAAAACAAGTAGCTGAGGCCGCCTCGGTCGTGCCTGACTTTCCAGGAGCCTTCTGAATAAATTTCCCTTTATTACACACAAAGGCTCCCATGACTGCGCCTTCATCCTCCTTACTCCTGGAGAAGTGCCCACATAACCTGTCTCAAGTTCTGCTTTGGTATTCAAGGTCCTGTGTCTCTCACAGCTCCTGCCCATGTGTGTGAGAGCCGGGAGGGAGATCAAAGCCTGCTCCAGGAACTGATTAAGCACCCCTCTTGTGTCCACTGCTGTCTCTATCTGCAAAACCGCTGAGCACCATAAATCAGTGTGATGAATTTCCTTGTGTCTGCAGATGAGGGTGGGTTCCACTGATGAGTACGTTTGTTAGGGGAAAGAATAGAAGTCCTCCCATTGTGTGTGTGGGGGGGGCACTGCTGGGCTAAATGAGAACATTTGTTCGGAGGCATTTTGGAGGAGAAATCCTGTAAGAGCTTTTCCCTTTGTGCATGGCAGCAGAAGTGGGTAGGTCAGCATCTCCGAACTGAAATACCTCCATCTGCAAGCAACATCAAGGGCTGTGTGATGCTCAGCTATACCCACGGTTAAATACTTCCCTCTTCCTGCTCAAAGGCTGAGTTCACATCCTTGGTGGTCCACCACTGATCCTCAAAGACTGACTCCAGGGAGGGCACTTTGTGTCTTTCCCCACTGGTGCTTTGAAATGCAGGGTCCTTCAAGTGTCTGATGCTGTGAGGCTGCAGACCTGGTACTGTGTGCGAGTGGTGGAGGTGGGACTAGCATTAGCAGGTGGAAAGAGGGGGGAGAGGCCAGGGAGGTGTGTTCGGTGACACAGGGAAGAGATGGGTACCCAGCAGACCCCAGCTGCTGCAAAGGGCAGCAGTGAGGGGCAAACAGCCCTTCTTGGCTCTCAGCTCTCCTTTCTGCTCTCCAGTACTGGGGAATGGGATGCTGGCAAGCGGAGAACTGCCTGCCTAGTTAATTTGGTTATCTTGCTTTGCTTTCTGCATCTTGCAGCAACATCAGATGAAGCAAAGCTGGTACCTGCAGCACTATTCCAGCCCTGGAGCGATGGGAGGGTCAAGTGCAAAAAAACCCTGCTTCTTTGTTTAACTTAGAGGCTGTTGACATGAGGAGGAAGATGAGAGGGGAGGGAAAGGACAGGGACAGCAGCCGCTTTCCTCTTGTTTGCAGGCAAAAGGGAGAGCTGGCTGAAATGCATGCAGGAGCATGAGGGAGCCTGAAGAACAAATATTGGCTTCTGCCTCTGCATGAAAGAGAACTTTGAAGCAGTGGAGGGGGGGGGATGGATGCAGAGCAAACCCCATCCCTCCTGCTCACTCCAGCTATCCAAGCATCTCACAAGGTGAAAGGCATTTTGCACCGAGCAGCGGACGTGCCTCGTATTTCAAAAGCCCAAAGGGTCTCCTCCTGTGCCAGGAGAAAGTTGTGTTGAATGCATAGAACAAGAATGACTGTCGGGAGGGAGAGTCCTCACAGGGAGGGACAGGAACAGGGTCTGGCCATGAGGGGCCCAGGGGCGCAGAGTAAATCAGCTCCACCTGCACCCAGTAAAACCAGCCTTATCACTGATCCCGTGTCAGTGGGACCAGGCCAGGACTCAGCTCCGGTGGAGTTTGGCAAAGGGAAGCTTTGCTGGGCTTCATTACGTTCCATTTTATTCTATATGTCATTTTTCTGACAAAGGTCAGCTCAGAGGGAGGTTCAGGTGCTTGCTGTCAATATTCCCCATATTGATGAACTGAGGGAGCAGGGAGGTTTGTAGCGAGGTGAGCTCAGGCGAGGCTCATGTAAAACCCAGCTATCTGCTGAAGCTGAAGGCACTGATCACCAAGGGCTCAGCAAAACCAGGGCATGATATCCCAGATCACTCAGATCTGACAGAAAAGCTGAGAATCCCCCTAAAATCATCCTGTGACTCAGCCCCAGACCAGGATTTCTATTTTCTGTTATAGCAGAGAGGGCAACGTGGAATTTGCCTTTGCCTCTTGAGAGGCTCTGAAATGCTGATGCTCACAGTGTGCAGCTGCAGAGGGACCACAGGGAGCAGGCTCCAGGGCTCCTCTTTAGCTGGACACCCCTCACATCCTTCCCCTCTTTAAGCAGCTGCCCTATCCCCATCCCAGAGCCACGTTTCAGCAGTCGATGACAGGAGAGCACATCTTGCCACCGAAGCCACCATCACCAGCATGAGGCCACCAGGGTCACACAAGGCTGTTTAGTATCTTCCCACGAGTCTATTGATCAGGTTTTATACACAGCAGCACATAAAGTCCCCAGGAGCCAGCGGTGCTGGTGATTTACACCCACCGGCCATCAGCCTTTTATAAGCATTAAGGTGCTTATAAAGCATTAAGGTCCTGGCTTTCCCCCTTCCCACTGGCACAGCTCAGCTCCATGTGCTGCCCCTGAAACACTCACAGAATAGCAAAGAGAAGTCCCCAAGGAGAGCCCCTGGATCCCATAGGCTGTGGAAGATTCCAAATGAGCAGCATGGGAGCCCCTTGGAGAATGCAGGAGGGGACAGGAGAGGAAGGACAGAGCTGGGTGATGGTAGCAGCTTGGCATGGAAAGGAGCAGGGGGGCTGTAGGTTCCCACTGGGATGGGACAGGGCTGATGGTTTAAGGGAGGGTGTATGGGGTGTTCAATGGGATCAGCATCTCACTGTGCAGGTTCAGGAGGTGCCCAGCACATCTTGCTGCTTCCTAGCACTAGACATGAGCATAACCCCCCAACAGCCCATTCCTGTCTTCTCACCCACTTCCTAATGGCTTTGTTCATCTAAGAACAAAAGGAGCAGCATCTACTCACCAGTTGGATGAGAATTTAGCTTTAAGATCCAGCCGCCAGGAACAAAATGCAAATAGGCTCACGCAGGGCAGCAAAGAAGTGATCTGATGCCTTTGATTGTTCCTGCCTGAGCCTTGTAAATCACTGCTCTCTCAGTCCCGCGCCCTGCTTTCTAATTCCTGCCATCACTACCACCTTTATCCACTCGTGTAGTTGGTTTGAATCTGAAATGTTGGTTTAATGTGGCACTGATGAGATGGCAGGTGTTTATAAAGTACAGCAGCAACCTGGTTTGGGGAGAATGCTGATTTTTTCCTTCAAACCAGTAATAGCACAAAAGGAAATCGCTTCTCTGCCTGAAACTTCAAAGGCAAATGGAACAATTTTGCGAAAGATTTTATGCTGTCTATAACCATGTACTTATTTTCACTCTTTTGATTTCACCTTCCCTCTGATGCTAAATGCTGTGTACGATAAAGGCCGTGCCTTGGGGGAACATGGTCTGTCGCCTATTTCATGTGCAGCAATTATGTGTCTTACACGAGATTGGCATCATATTCAGTTCTGGTTTTGAATAGAGCCTGTGGGATGTGAGTGATACCCAGAGCCTGAGAGACTTGGGAAACCTATCCCTGGTGCCATGAGGGTCATCCTTGGTGTGACACCAGTGAGTTCCACCTCGGATGCCCCAGCATCACCAGCGCAGTGGCGAGGGCTGGGGCTGAGCTCAGCATTGCTGTAACCTGTAACTGGTGTGGGTGAGAAAGGAGCACTGGGAAGGGACTGGAGCCACATTCCCCAGGACAGCGGAGCACCAGCAGGAGAGGAGAGCATCAACGGCAGCGTGGCTGTGCCCACCCGCTGCCCGCCTGGAACAGGAGCAGTCGGCAGCATGATGGAAAAGAAGACGGGAGAAAAAGGCAAAAGAAGCAATAGGATGGAGCCAGCAGGGACCAGACCCCTCCTGACACCTCCGCAGAGCAGGGAATGAGTCCACCCCCCGCCGCAGCCCTTTCCTGCTGGAGCCATCAGCTCTAAAGCACAGTTAATTTCCCATCGACCGCTGTCTTCCAGATTAAGGAAGGGCTTTGATCAGAAGCGCTGCGAATCCCCATCACGCAGAAGGGCCGGAGCTGATCTCCTGGGGTATCGATCCCTGCCCCGCAGTGATGCCGGCGCTGCCGCAGGCAGGATGTGCTGCGGGCACAGAGCGGGGCCGGGGGCTCTGCAAACAGCTTTTCCAGCGGGATGAGGGGCAGGAGGGAGGGCGGGGGCAGCGATGGGGAGCAGCAGCAGCATCTCCCCATCGCCGCCTGCTCGGGAAGGGCTGATCCACCTGCTCTGGCGGCCGTGGCAGCTGATCCATCACTGCTCTTCATGCGCTCCCAGCCTGGCTCCTGTTTTCATACTGAAACAAAAATAATTCTCTTCTGGAGGCTTCAGAAGGCAAAAACTCAAAGACAATATTTACATCTCCCTGTGATGTGTCACTGCGTGGGACAGCCATCACTCCTCCCGCGGTGGCCCTGCAGGTACCCGCTGACAGGAGGAGGCTCTGACTCATCAGATGGGATCTGTCTCTCCAATGTGACTTCAAACATGGGGCACTAAAGAGGGATTGTCACGTTACAACCAACTCCACGCTGGGTTTCCAGGCTCTTCTGGAAAGCCTGGTGCTCCGAGGAGAGCCCCAGCACCCAAAACCCGCTGGTCACCCACCAATGACCCTGCAGTGACTTGGGGCTCATCTTTGAGGTTCTGTGTAACTCTCCTCTGTGTTATTCCAAACAGAGGAATAGGAACAAACCCTCAGGAGCTAAAGAACCGCCCTTGTCGCACACTGAGCTGCACCACCAGTCCCAGGAGCAGCCACAGCTCGATGCACTGAGACATGGGCCCATTTATCATGTATACCTGGGCAGAGCAGGCTGGTGCTCTGCAGTTACCCCTGACCAGGTATGGGACCTGACCTGGCACTGACTTGATTCCCGAGGGAATCTCAAGATTCCTATGACGCAACATGGAAAAGGGAAGCAGGATGGGATATTCCAGCCCCCTGCCACAGGCAGGGACCCCTTCCACTGGAGCAGCTTGCTCCAAGCCCATGTCCAACCTGGCCTTGAACACTGCCAGGGATGGGGCAGCCACAGCTTCTCTGGGCACCCTGTGCCAGCGCCTCAGCACCCTCACAGGGAAGAGCTTCTTCCAGTCCTCAGAGCCGGTTCATGGGAGCAGGACAAAAATCAGAGCCAAAGAGACTTCCCACGTGCCTTGGTTTCCCCACTTCTCCCAGAGACCCCACAAGCAGCACCGGGAGCCCGATGGGACATAGAGCACCTTGGCAAGGAGCTTGCATGCCAGCATTATCACCCGTCTACAGAATGATTAATTGCTATTTGCCTGCTCTGATTGTTTGTTTG
The DNA here is from genome assembly GCF_033815535.1 of Pezoporus flaviventris. Taxonomy (NCBI): domain Eukaryota; kingdom Metazoa; phylum Chordata; class Aves; order Psittaciformes; family Psittacidae; genus Pezoporus; species Pezoporus flaviventris. The sequence continues at coordinate 1,181,359 of NW_026892645.1, forward strand.
CCATCAGCATCCTTGCTCCGGTTCTCCTCAGAATCCAACTCCCGATGCCAAGCCAGGGATATTTTAGGAAATGCAGATTATATAATATTTACATCTGTGCCACTTGTTTATTCCTCCCGGTTGGTTCCACGTTATTGCTGCTCCTCTCACAGTGATCTGTGGAGCCAAAAGCGACGTGATCTCAAGGATGCACTGATTTTAATAATGACAAAGCTGCTGCCTTCCATCTGCCTGGGCAGGGGCTGCTCCCGTGCCTCCTTTGCGAATAACCCCCTGCACCAACTCATTGCTCCCCCAAAACACAACGGGTTTCACACAGTAGGTCTGGTCTGCTGCTTTCTAGCAGTTTGCATACCTGGGAAGAGGAAGGAGACCCCAGGAATGGAGAACAAGGGAATTTGGGAACATGAACTGAAATAAAGCTGCATTTTCCATTGGTCAGAACCACGTTTTCCCTTGGCAAAAATCAGCGGTTTAAAATAGAGATGAGGCTGCTCCTTGGGGGTTCCATGGAGAAGCAGCCAGCCTGGGGTCAATGGGTGCTGGTGGGGACCTCACAAGTCATCACTCCTGGTGGCACCAAGACTCCAGTGCAGAGAGCTGGAGGTGACCTTGCCCATCCTGGCTACCAGGGGATGGCAATGGCGATATGAATCAGTTTGTCTCTTCCCATCCTGCCTCTGAGTCTCAGGCTGTGCTCCCAGTTACAGGTTAAACCCATCTCTCATGGCATTTCTGCTCTTCCCTCATGTAAAGGCATTCACCTCCAGGACTGAAGAGCTACCAAGCTGCTCATTACCACTACAGAGCCACCAAGCCCCTCTCCATCAGCTCCATTCAGACACTGTGTTTGATAGCAGTCCTATAGGATTCCCTCTCTGATAACAAAAGAGCTGTAGGTGCTATATGGGGACGTACAAGACAAATAATAGCAAAAGGTTAACAGCATTTCATAATGTAAAACCCCTGGCACTTCCAGCTCATCTGAGCAAGGAGCCTGACTAGCATCATCCAAAGAAACTATAAAAGATGCAAATGAAAACAGGCAGAAAGGACAGTAGGACACACGGTAGGAGGTATCTCTCTGTGGTGCAAGCTCTTTTCAGTGGAGCAGATGTCTCAGCTAAGCAGGAAGGGGAAGAGGGGATTTGTTTATTGAGGGGAAAAATCAGCTTTTAATTTGGCTCATGGATCAAAATGGGAAATCTCCCCCCCAGAGCCCCCCTTTGCCAGCATTCCTCCTCACTGGTGCTAGCAGCACGACTCAGCACAGGCTGTATGCAGTGAGCAGGGGGCTCCTGTGGGAGGCCAGAGGCCCAGAAGGCCATTGAGGGCTGGCTGGACCATGGCTGTGCCACCACTGTGCCCCAGGGGACACATTGTGGTACCCAACACTGCATCACCCCACACATCCATGCCCCAGCTTAATGGAGGACATAGAAACAATAGAGCATGATGTACAGCTCCCATAAGACTTGGATAATTCCTGTCTCTCCTCCTGTCTGCCTAGTAAGTGCTGCTGTGGAAATCAGGTGGTGATGCCGCTGCGTACACCCAGGGCTGCTTCCCGAGACAGCCAGCCCGCAATTACACACTATGTTGAGTGCCCAAACAACTCCAAGGCTCCGCTGAGACCAGGAGCGAGGGAGGGGGGAGATTGTTTGAATTGCAAAAGCCTCCCCGCATCCAAGTGCGCTCCTGTGGTTTGAGCAAGGCCAGGTCGGTGCCACCGGCTCCGGCTGGGCTGGTGGCCGGGGCCAGTGCTGACCCCCAGCATGGCCAGTGGCACAGAACCAGCACCGGGAGGAAGACAAGGGCGAGGGCATTCCTGAAGGGCTGTTCTCAGAGCCACCAGCACGGCTGAGGAGCTGCTGGGGAGCCAGCTATGGCTGCGGGAGAAGCAAAAAAGGTCTTTGCCAAAGACACTTTTATTCAGCCCCCCCCCACCAGCTTCCCAAAAGGGAATTCTCCCTTTTATAGGAGGAAAGGAAATATCTTTGCTATTTTAGCATGACAACAGACATACACACACACACGGGCCAAGCAATTTTCCCCTTGACAGTCCCTTCAAAAGAGATGCTCATTTGACAGAAGTTACACGAGGAAAAGCAATGAGAGATGGTAATCGAGCTCATCCCTGCAAATTGATATTGCTCCTGCAAATAGACAAAACCCCTTAAATGTGTTTGCAAATCATCTGCATGGAGCTCATATCCAGCAGCCAGGGGGTCAGGCTGTGGTTCAGCTCCCCAGTCTTCCTGCTAAACTAAGGGAAAAGGAGCTGCGATTGACAGGCAGTTTGACCTTCATTAATGTAGGTGCTAAAACCCCTGCGGCTGCCTGCGCACCCCTGTCCCTGCACATCACAACCCAAACCTGACCACAGCACGCTCCAGCCTGGATTCAAGGCGCTGAAAGTGCCTCTCTGGCTGGTTCAATGCCCCCCCTTGCTGCTCCTGCAGCCCTCTCCCAGGACCTGGTCTCAGTTGTCCTGACCCAGGGTGTTTCGGTCCACGCTCGAGCCAGGTCACTGCGGTGCAGGCGCAGCCTGGCGCATCTGCCAGCAACAGCAGGCAGAGAACCCCAATCATGGCACTAAGCAGCTTTGAGACCAATTAACAGGGCCTGAACTTGAGGAGGGTGTTTAATTGGAGGGAGCTGAAGGACACTCGGTGCTGTGGAGCCTGCAGGCACCCGAGTGCGGAATGATGGATGATGAATATTAAATCACTTTGCAAACTCAGGAGCCTCATGCCCACAGGGGTTTGCAATCAGGAGATTTCCATATTGATGTGTGCCCTGGTCAGAGCCTGCCTTTAGGGTGTTTGTTTCTTGTATTAATGCATAAAACAGAACCATCATAGCATGGTTTGGGCTGGAAAGGGCCTTAAAGCTCATCCAGTTCCAACCCTCTGCCACTTCTCTCCAGGCTGAAACAGCCCAGCTTTCTCAGCCTGGCTCCATAGCAGAGCTGTTCCAGCCCTCAGAGCATCTCTGTGGCCTCCTCCAGACTTGCTTGAGCAGGTCCACATCCCTCTTGTATTGTGGCCCTACCTCCCAACAGATACACCAAAGAATTATATGGATGCACATTCAATCAGGAAAATATACATACATGCATAGGTCAGCTTTGTGCAACCAGACCCTCTCAGGAGTAGAGGACCTGGGTCTCTTAAAAACACAAGTGAAGCAGAGGCACAGCTCAGGGGCATGGTACCCAGGGACAGGACACTGAACAGCATCTCTCTGCAGCATCCATGCCCTCTCATTACCCAACATCCACTCATTCTTTGGAGCACCGCATCATATTTTTGTGAAGCCAAGAAGGTTTGCAACAAACTGGCTGCTTCTAGATCCTATTGATTGCAGGAGAGAAAGGCAGAGATCATCAAGTATTTAAATGGAGACGAGCGAGTCTCTGTGGCTGTGACACCCAATAACCTCTCAGCCAGGGCCTTAATTCCCGGGAAGTTCAAAAACTAGAAGCCATTTGTTCAATCGGTCATTAATGAAGCCATAAATCATTAGCAGAATAATTCCTCCCAAATTGAATTACTCCTTTCAATTATTTTGGCTTTTTTTAACTCCTTTGCTTTCATTCCTTCATTCCCCAAGGAGCTGAGCAGAGTCAATGCCCTGGAATTAGACTTAACCAGCCTGATGCTGCTCAGGAACCTTTTGGCTTTCTCTTGTCCTTCCTGGTCTCTGAGCTGTCCTTTTCCTGTGCAGGCCACAGCAGGAGAGAATGAAACCCCTGATGTCAAAGCCATGAGGATGGCTCAGCAAGGCTTTTATTTACCTTTGCATGGAACAAGTCCTCGCTGGCAGCAGAGAGCAGGGGCCCGTCTTTGATTTTATCTTAATGAACATTGCAGAACCCGGAGCTCCAGCTCGCAGCCTTTCAAACGCTATCGCTTGACAGAGCCGCGCTGGGACAGAAACACGATTTAATCTGCCCAAGGTTTCTGCACCACTGCACCATCCCTGATGGGATCTTCAGGTGGTTGAATGTGCAAGTGGCAGGTGCAGAAGCAAAACCTCCTCCAGGTCCTGCGTGCTCCACTCTCCAGGGACCCAGACCTGCCAGCTTATTCTATCAGGATGAAAAGGGCCTTCCTGGGTAATTTTATGAAAGGGTTTTCTGTTCTCTTCTCCATATCGTGGTTCCCTCCCCAAAAACATACATTTGACAGCTTTCCCCCAAACGCTAACCCCTCCACGTCCTGCAGAGCAGTGCCATAGACACACTAGATTCCCCCCCAACACAAACTTCATTCACTCTTCCTCCCCCCCCCCGACACTTCTGAAGGGGTTAAAACCAATCTCTCCGTTTCACTCTTTATGCCCTGCACTGACCACATCAGCTCTCCCAAGCTGCACTTGGAAAAAGTTAATTCTTCATTAAGCTCTTCCATCCTGTTTGATATTCATTCTTCTTTTCATTACTTCTTAACTCAGCTGAGTTTCTTACCTTCTTTTTATGCAACTCAGCCTATTCTCCATGAAGCAAATCCTTTGAATCCCTGAACTGCATTTCTGTTATCCATCCTGTTATGGCTTACATCCTGTCTCAGCCACGGTAGCATTTAGGTTTTTTCGTCCCTGAGGTTTAGATTTGTGTATGTGCGTGGATATAGAGCACAATGTGCTGAGCAGCATGCAAATATCTGGGAGAATGGAACCTGCGCACTGCCAAAGGGAGCATCAATGAAAGGTGGGAAATTAATTTAGCCCCGTGAAGCAGATAATTACTATTTTTCAGATTGAGAAAGTGGGGCATAAAGAGATTAAGGCCCAAGGTCCCAGTCTAGCCAAAACCCTATCATATGCTTAATTCAAAGGAGATTAGATAGTTCCCTTAAAGCCAGCAGAAACAGCCATTGCCTGATACCAGGCACACATGGGAAGGTTTTGCTGAGCAAAGTCACTGTGGTGTTGGGATGAGGGGATGGAGATGGCTCCGTGAGGACGGGGCTGTGCAGACCCAGCTCTGACAAACCTGGGCTGGAATTCAAAGAGTAGGAGAAGGGATGTCAGCAGGGCTTGTGTCCTCCAAACATTAAAAGCCAGAGCAAGGCATCTCAAGTTAAGGAGGCAACATAGGCAGAGCCCATTTCTTGAAACTACAGCTCCTTCAGCAGAGAGACAGAATGAATACCCAGTAGGTGAGCCTGCTCCCACCTCCCACACCCTTCATAAAATCATGGAATAGTTTGGGTTGAAGGGACCTTAAAACTAAGTCAGGTCCATCCCCTGTCAGGAGCAAAACCTTGGTGGAAAGCAGGAGCCCTTGTTCCATGGGGATGGAGAGGGTCCGAGCATCCCGGCTGACAGCTGCATCCTTGCCATGGAGGGTGGGGATGCTGTGGGGATGATGGCCCTGCTGCCTTGCTGGAGGGGGCTTTGTGCAATGATCCAGAAGACTCAAATGTCAAATTTCACATTAAGAAGGCATTTGGTGACCTCTCCTGAAGCCTCACCCCCACCCTCAGCTCTGGAGCCGGCCTGACATTTGAATGCTGAGTTTTAACATTCTGAGAGCAGCTGAAAGCGAGGAAAGGACATCTCCTGCTCCTGCTCCTCCTCCAGCAGAGCTGTGGGTGCCACACACCCTGCGTGCATCATCTATACCCACACTCACACATGTGTCTTCACACGTAGCTGCTTGAGCTGCGCTCAGCCACTGACAGGCTGCTGTGGTCCATCCAGCCTGTCCTATATACATCAAGCTCACACACAAACACAGGTTTAGATGAAATACCAGAGCAGAAGAGTTATGCCAGTCTTCTGGGGAAGTCATACCCATCTTTATAGCGTGTAAGTACATATTTATTTCCTAGACTGGAACCAAAGAAGCTGTTCTGGTCTGCCAGAGAAAAGTACACATTCTAAGACTGCCTAGGTACATAATTACCTTAGAGAGAGTGAAATAAATCATCAGTGTCTTCTGTCTCTCTGGGAAAGAACCATCCGAGCTCTCCTTTAGCTTCTTTCACCAGCAGTGAGCATCCACAGTGGCAATCAGTGAGCCTGGAAGAGAAACCCGTAACAGCCAGTATGTGCACTGGTAGGGCAGAGCTATGAAAATTCCTCTGGAAACATTTGGGTGCTACCCAGCGCAGGATGTATTTATCACTACTGATGGAATGAGATGTCTACTGATGAAGACAAAGAAGTAAAGAATTGATTGGGTGAAGATACATCAGCTTTACTGCTGTCCCACCGCACCTGGCACACAGGGAGAGAACCAGAGGCTCAAACCCCAGCTCTGCACTGGGGTTTGCTCGGCTCCCCCTCCATCCTTCCTGCCTCTTTCTCTGCTCAGGACCCAACATTGCCTCCAAATGACAAAGGGGAGTTGCAGTCACTCTGTTTTGCATCAAAGTCCTGCTCCCTGTCCGTAAAGAGTTAATGAATAGATGTGTTAATGAACAGCCAGTCGATGAGGACGGATTGTGCAGTCTCCAGTCGATAGCTCGCTGACAGAACCCTTATGACCATCTGCAGCAGAAACTCCCATGTCTGCAATATGCTTATAACTGCTATTAATTATTTATTGGCCTTTTAGAAAATGTTTGCAAGTGGGACACAGGATAAAAGGCTGCCGGCTCCTCTTCTGTCTCCCTTTCCCCAACCTCCCTCTACTGTGTGTGCAGCAGGGACTGGCTGCATCCCCATCACCCCCAGCCCAAGGCCAGACAAGGTCAGGACAGGAGACAGAGCCTGGGACCAGGACACAGCTCCTCTCCTTCATGGTTAAAAGCTGTTTCCCGAGCTGGTGGAAGCTGGTTCTGCTCCTGTGGGAAGCAGGAGATGTGCAACCCCGGATCTGCAGTGCTGGGAAAAGGCTCGAGCATCGCAGCTCCGGGGGTGAGCAGGGAGGACAGGCACCGAGGTGGCACACACAGGGATAAACTTAGCAGCAGGCTCTCCCGGCTGTCCCACTCACATGAACACGAGGAGACCGGGACTGTGCACACGGAGATGCCCAAGTTGCTTTTTTGAGGAGCCCCAGCACACGCCGGCCGCAGCGGGAGGTGCCAGACAGGGAGGCAGCCTCCAAGAGGAGCATGAATTATGCATCGTGGCCCAGCCTGCGGATCATCAATGGCAAATAATGCTAACAGGAGCTGGCTGCGTGCTCCAGCCTGCCCATACCCTGCCACCACCTTTCCCCCCTTCCCCCTCAACGCATACTGTGGGTTATGGAGCACAGTTTGATGTGGAAAGAAGCAGCTTTTGCCACTGTTCTTTAGGCTGGAAGATTTGCCCCCTTCTGCAAGGTTCCAAGGAGCTGCCCTTCAGTCACATCCCTCAATCACTGCTCTGAGCTGCGGGTGCAAGCGCACCCCAGAGGATTCAAACACAAACGTCAGGTGGAACAGGCAGGTCCCTGCATGTGTTCAAACACATGAATTTTGTAGTACTTGGATGGCAAAAGAACATCGAGTTTTGCTGCCCTCCACCTCCACCCCATGCTATGCAGGGGACTCAGACCTGAGCCCTGGTAGGATCTGATGAGGCACTTCAGAGTGCTCAGCACCTCTGGGATCCCATCTCCACAGCCCTGTGCACCCCATGAGGCTCTGCCAAATACTTTTAAAACCCACCTCATCCCCGCTGCCTCATCGCCGTCATTCCAGGTGCCTCCTCCATCCCTCTTCAAGCCAGGAGCTCATTTCAGCCATGAGCTTGTTCAGATTTGAGGGCACTGCTGCCATTCCCATTAAAACACATACAAAAGCTCCTGCATTCGCTCCCTGCAGGCTGCTTTTAAAGCCTCAGCTCTCTCCCAGTCAATTTTGGTCCAGCTGAAGTCAGAATTAAGCTCAGCTGAGCAGCAAAGGTGCTGCCCTGCACTGATGGGTGAGGGTTTGGGAGAAGCTCCCATTCCATTGAGATACCTTAAGCTTCTTTTGATTTAACTGCTACCAGGTGCTGGTCCTGCCCAGGGCCTGCTGACCTGACCCCCTGATTTCCCTGCACCCACAAGCCCAGCTTCATAATCCAGGCTCAAGCTTTGGACCTCACATTGTGTCACTGCTGCTTCATGGCATCCTAAAACCAGCTGGCCCTTGGGGACCATTCCCTAGTCCTGGTGTAATAAAACATGGAACAGAACCTGTTTTTCCTGGGCAAACCTGCTGCCGCTGGTTAGATGCAGGGTTAAGGAGGCTGAGACTGCGGGACACAAGCAAAATGCTCCCTCAGAAGATGCATTGCTGAAGTAGCTTGTCTGGAATAGGCACTTTGCTTTTCTGTGCATTTCTGCACTAGAAAGCAGGGAATTGACTCAATTTCAACTAGTTTAATTAAACTGAGTTAAAATCCATCGGAGGGAGCTTTCCTGCTCTGCCTACACGAAATCTGCTAAATGAAAAAACCCAAATACAATGGCTATTACTTTCTGTCAGCTTCTACAAGGTTCCCTTCTTTAAGAGAGAGGCTGAGCAGCTCATTCTGCGCCATCTGCATTCCAGCTTCCACTTGGAAGCTTCTCATTCCAAATGACTGTGTCTGGGTTAAAGGAGCTGGGCCACGCTCCTGCCTCCTCCAGCCGCCCTCTGAAGGAGTTTGATTGATGCTGCTGCACCAGCACAACCCAGAGGGTGAGATGGAGCAGGATGGAAGCTGGGGCAGGGCTGGTACTGAGGACCCCACCTCCACAGCAGGAAGGGAGATGTGGGCATCAGTGTGGGTCCAGAGCAGGCCAGGTTTGCTTGCAAAAAGCACTTAGTGTCTTCTCCACTGTGACCATGTCAGTCACAAGTGACAGGTCCATGGATGTGAAATGGGGAGCTGCTCCTGCCAAGTGCAAAGGACTTTCTTTCTTTCTTTGCAATGAAGGAGGCTCATTTATACACCCCAAGCTATATGCTGAATGCTGGTGGAAGCTTGAGATGGGCTGGGGTGGGTGTTATGGAGGCAGCTGCCCTGGTCTCTGCCCCATTCCGAGTGCAGGGATGCAGGATGCTGCACTCCCGTCTTAATCACTATGGAATGCTTTGGGACCCGTGCAGGGAAAGACTCCTCTTAAATGTAAGACGAGGCATTAGGACACGTTTGCTGCTCTTACTGTGATATGTGCCATTTCCAAAGGGTGAAAGGGCAGGTTCTTCATGCAAAAAGAAGCACATGGGATTTAAAATATGCCAACCACTGCTTCTGTGCATCTCTTAGTGTCATCTTCTACCAGCAAACTCTGCTGGGGAGATTTCCAGGAGGATTAAACTGAAAACCCCTTTTCCAGCCTCTGCTGCTTGAAGAGAGAGGGTTGCTATGGAAACCGCATCTGGCCTATTCACAGGAGCTTTATAAGGGAGGAAACAAATAAAAACCAAAGCAAACGCAATGCACATGGCACCAAGGAGAGGTGGCTCTGCCTGCCCCAAGCAGGGAGGGAACAGGAGCGGGGATGAATAACACAGCCTGGCTGGTTGCTTATGTCCATGTGTTTACCACAGCCTTCCCGGACCACCCCACGGCCGGGGCTGGGGCATGGGAAGGGGTGTTTGTTGGGAATAGCGATCCAAGGGATTTCAGTGATGTTCCTAAACCAGTGTGAGCTCCTAAAGCAGCGTCCTACTTTCTGCACACTTGAACAATTGTTTCTTGCTTGTATTGGGTGGGATTTTGTTCTTCCCATGCTGGGAAGGATGGGTGTAGCAGGAACATGTAGGGATGCGCAAGGGATGGGCCTATGCTGTCCGTTCCCCACCAGTTCCAGTGTGTCCTTGCAAATGGTTTCATTTGGAACTGCCCCACAGCGCTGAAGCAATGTCAATGAACGCGCTTTGGAGGCAATCTCTTCACCAGCTTGATTTGTATGTCAGAGCAGGACTGCAGATATCAGTGATGGCTCCAAGCCAGCACATTTGGACAAAGGTCTGGAGAAAGTCTGCAGTGGAGAAGGGCAGCCTGAATGTGTGAGCCTGTGATGGGGCACTGGCAGCCGTGGGGTCATGGTGGCAAAGCACTGCCAGAGGAAGGGTTTTGCAGGGAGCTGGTGCTGGCTGGGCAGATGGGAGCTGCCCATGAGATCCAGCACCTACACACCAGGGATACTGGGGAGCCAGACTGCTGCTGACTCCCATATAGAGGAACGGTAGTACACAGAAGAGCAGTCACTTACTCAAGGACATAAGTACCTCTAGAACTAGGCCTGATGTGAGCTGGCTTTACCTCGCTGAGGGGTTACTCCTCCCTCTCCCCCATGCAGGTGGTTGTAAGGATGAGCCAGAGGCTGTGCTGTCACCCAGACACAGCTTACTCTGAGCTCATGAAGGCAGGGTCATCTCAGCCATCCATTCACATCACCAAAGCCCCATCAAAGCCCAGCCTATATTGCTGTTGTTTTCAGGAACACACACAATTTACCATCTGGCCTTGGTACTCCTTATGCTCCAAGCCTGATGCAAATCAAAACAGCTCCACTAATTGCTGGGATGCTAATGTTCTCACACTGAGGCACGATCCAGCTGAGCAGGCCAGTTCCAGCTCTACACAGCACAGGCACTATGGTCCTGCAGCCTGTGAGATGCCACCGACCCACAGTGCTGGCCCGTGGCTTATTAGCAAGGTCAGTTTGCCTTGGGATGCTCGCAGAGCCCAAATGGGAAGGTGACGGTGACTCTGGAATAAGCAGAAGGAGCAGGGATGTACAGAAGGAATGGAGCCCTGCAGATAGCTGCCCAGCAAGTGCCCCAGTGCAGAGAGGAGAGGGCAGGCAGTGATGGACCGACGGTGGGTGATTCTTCTCCGGGAGCAGATGGGCTGCCATCCCTATCAGCAGATGCAGAGGGGGAGAACATGGGAACCCGCGCAGTGTGGAAGCCGGCGGCACAATCAGCACTTGAGGAGCAGCGCGGCATCCCCCAGGCTGCCGGGGCCGGTCCCTCCTGCGGGCACAGCGGGGCTGGTGCTGCGGAGATGCTGCCCGCCGCAGCCACAGCAGCACCGCGCAGCGCCCAGGGTCAGCGCTGCTGCTCCAGCGCAGCCGAGGGGCTTCAAGCAGTTAAAAATGACCCTGTCGCTGCTCACCCGCAGAGCTGTGGTGGAGCTGCGAAAGAGGAGCCGATCTGGGAGCCTGAAACAAGCGTATTCCTGTGGCTGGTGATTAGGAAGAGGTCTGGATTAGATGTAATGTGCTACGTGTGTCTATGCCAGCTCATGGCCGTGAATCCTCAAGCATCCTCCCCATAATCATCCCTCCTTTATTTCGTCCTTTCATGGCTGAGCAGAGATTTCTCTTCCCTGCCCTCGAAGCAAGAGAACAGGAATTTTGGGGCACTCAGCTGGACTCACTTATTTACCTGTTGCCTTCTCCTTTTTACCTGCTCAGACCTCCAGCAGCAGAGCTGGTTGTCCCCATGGAAAAGGCAGTGGCTGTTCATGTACCCCAGGCTGGGCACACAGGAAGCACCTGTCAGGATTGCCAAAGAGAACAGGCTGAAGGGAGTCTACAGGGAGCTCAGGTTGTCCTGAGCCCTCCCTTTGCTCCAGGGTTAGGAGGGTCCAGCCAGTGTCACCTGGTCGCAAAGGGCTCATCTGTGCAGCTGATGACACCAGGACTGACCAAAGCCCAGCCAGAAATGAAAGAGCCATGGGGCTGCTGATGCCCAGAGATCCACAACCAGCCCAGGGCTGTGCAACTGCCTTTAAAAACTCTGCCCTCCTCTTCCCCTCTTTATTATTCCTTGTTCATCAGCAGTGCCATTAAATCCTTTAGGAGTTTTCCACAGATCCCCTCTGAGGATGAGGCAAGGCGAAGGGAGCCGCTTTCACGCTGCCCCCATGTTTGCCCAGCGCTGTTTTACAGCCCTTCTGGAGAGCACATCTCGTATATTAGAGCCCAGCTCTTGCTGCTCTCCGCAGCAGTATTTCTCCCCCTTTCCTGAACCATGGCCTATTTTGGAGCTAATAAATCCCGCCAGCAGCTTGGGAGCCTCCTCCTGTTCAACCCCAAAGAGGGGGAAAGGGAGGAGGAAAAAAACAAACAGGGAAAAAAAGACCCCTGGCATCACCATGGCAACTTGCTCTTCCCCGGTGCTGCTTACAGTCCCCATTCCCTGTTTATCGGTCACACTGGATCGGGCAATGACAGTTGCCATCACTATGTGTTACAAGTGTTGGATGCTCATGAAGAGGGGTTGTGCTTCCGAGCAGGGTGCATCCTCCCTCAGGCTGTCTGGGATGCAGGTTGCTCCATGGGCTGTTCTCCCATTGGTGGCTGTGTGGGTTTGGGAAGCAGGACCATTCCCATTGCCTTGCCAAGCCCTGGTGTGCCTGATGCGCTCTGTGGGTTTATCCGCTGACATTTGCCTGCTACCTGACTCACTTTCCCCTTGCTCCTTTTTAACCCACCTCTTGCTCAAGGAAAGACCCTCTGAAGCTCTAAGGATGACACGGGCTGCTTATAAACCCTGCGGCACGCACAGTCCCAGAGGGGGATGCAGGAATGCACCCTGTGGGGCCATCACCCTGCAGAGCAAATGTGCCACTGTATTGCCTCATCTCTCTTTCCCGCAGAAGATGATGCTCGGGAAGAGCAGCAGATGGGCTTGTACCGAGAGAAAATTGCTTTTCCTTCCCAGCTCAGGCAGCCACGCTTTATTCATGGCTTTCTTGCATGCCCCCGTGTTTGCAAAGCCATTCCCTTGCTCTGGAAGCAGAGAGGCAGCAGCTCCATCACCAGATGGACACTTACGCTGTGCCCTGGCCCTCTGGCATGCCGGGCCCCTGAACTCCGTGTTAATAAAGCTGGATCCCAATACTCATTTAGGTAAATGGGATGCAGGGTGTCCCCTGCTCCTCCGGCAGCCCTGGGGGCCCGACACGGGCTGGGTTTCCTGCAGGCTTGATGAGCTCTGGTGGGCAGGGAGCGCAGATGCTGCTGCCGGCTCTTGGTGCTCCTCCAAGACGGGCAGCGTTGAAGGCAGCGAGTGGAAGTGGAGTGCGAGCCTGGATGCCGTTCAAGGGATTATCATTATTTAATTGCTGGTTTAAGTGAGCGCGGAGCCTCGCTGCCTCCTGGCACAAGGGTGCGGCTCTGAACAAAGGTGTTGGGGTAAGCAAAGCACTGCCCGAAATGAGCTGAGTTTGCTGTGCATCAGCTCGTGAGGTGGCACCGCTGCAGGGCGCAGGGCAGGTCTAGGTGCAGGGACACAGCACCACGCTCCTAGGAACCTAGAAACCAAATCTGTGGTTTTCATCCACGGGCTGATAGGGCCAGTGGGAGCTGAGACCTGATGGAGGCAGCAGCTTCCCCCCTAATTCCACCCGGGTGTTACTGACGTGGCTTATTCCATGGGATGTTTGACCAGACAACCCACCCAGGGAAAAGGACGAAAAAAGGATGAACTATTTCCCTCCTTCCCAATTCTGGCCTTTGCCAGGGTTTTGCTTTGCCGCAGTGCTGCAGGTCACCATTCGCTCCCAGTCCCCCTTTGCACTGAATAGTTGAGTTGTCTTTTATCAGGAGGGAAACTGATGCCCGGGCAGCACCTTCCCTCCCCGTGCAGCAAGGGCAGCACAGAGCAGCCCATTCCCATCTGTCCCCCACAGTCCCCCATAGCCCATTGCGTCCCTGTCCTGGAACACTCCCAGTGTGTGCCATCACCTCTCCCTGGGGCGTTTCCTTAATGAAGATGAAAGAAGTGCTGCGGAAATCTGTCAGTCGTCATCCAACATCAAACACCACCACAACGGAAGTGCTCTGGCTATCAGCCCGAGTGCAAGTCACAATTAGCAACGCTATCAATCACTGGTATCTTAAGTAGCGTTTACAGGGAGAGCATTAGAGAAATGATTTGCAATTACAGCGCTGTTGCATCTTTGCTGGAGCTGAGCTCCAGGGAAGCAACATCCAGGCTCACAGCCTGGGGTTCACTGGTTTGGGTGGGATTAGGGATATAGATGGGTTCTGCAACCCCAAGGAATGCTGTCTTCAAGTTGCCAGGACACAGTGGTGCAGGCTGTCAAGGATGCCGGAGGGAGAACGCACTGCTGGGTCTCACCCAGCCTTGCTCCAGCCTCCTGCCACAGGGAGGTTTTGCTTTGCAAAGCAACCAAGCCTCGAAAGAGCCACACAGAATGGTCCCATCTGCTTGTTCCTGGCATTATGGGGGGAATTAGAAGCCCTGGGCGCTGGCTGCAAGGAATGGGATAATGGTCCAACATTGCTGTGTTAGGTACCCGCTGCCTGCCATGCCTGCCTGTGAGCTATTCCCATAAGCCAGTGACCAGCCCACTGGGGACAGAGCCAGGGATGATTTACAGCTCCACTGCTAATGCCTAAGGGCCAGGATAAAAAGGGATTGGACAAAGGCGCTGGAACATGCACAGTCATTTATGAATATTACTAGATTACAGGCGGCTTTCAGGCTCCCAGCTGAGATCAAACCCCTCCGGGCAGCCACAGCGAGATAAGCCACACGACAGCATGTGCAACAGGAGGAGTAAAGCTTCTCCGGAACCTCCTCCAGCCTCCAGTTGCCACACACACATAAAGCCATTGTTTGTGTGTGTGTTTGTTTGTTTTAAAGGAATTTGTTGGGTTTTGCCCAAAGCCGCAGCTGCAAACATCCCGCTTTGGCAGCTGACTCCAGCGATGGGCAGCAGCAGCGCAGCAGCTTCTCCTTGCAGAAAGAAAGAAAAACACTCTTTTTTCCCCTAATTATTAGAAACCCAACATTTCCCACAGAACCCTGCCTGAGACAAGATGTGTTCTGTGCAGTTTTCAATCCCTGCTCTGCTCAAGCAGGCACACGTTCCTGCAGACACTTGGCACTTGGCTGGGGTGATTTCATCAGCCACCGAACCAGACGCAGGGGCTGGATGGAAGGAAGATGTATGGGCAGAGCATGGTGCAGCCAAAGTGTTTCTGTGCTCGAAGTGCAGCGTGAGCTCCCTGGGCTCCAGCATCCGGGCAGGATGGTGGGTTTGCCCCAAGAGTCTCCCAGTTTTCCTGTGTCACTGCAGAGGTTTACACGGAGAAGAAGGGAGCAAGTGAAGTAAACCCTGTTGGGAGGCCCTCAGTGCCCTGAGCATCAGCCCTTTTCTGGACTCACAAAGTCTTGCACTCAGCTGCAGAACTCCCTTTAAGGATGCAGTGATTTCAGGTTCCATCCCTGCAGGTTTGGGCACGAATAGGAAACCACGGTGCTGGTGGGACCTGCTGTCCTGAGACCCTGCTCCCAGCCTGGCACCAGCAGCATCCCTGCAGGTGCTCCCCGAGGCTGTAGGGCTCCCCTGCAGCCCCTTCCCTGCTCCGCTGCTCTTCCAGCTTTGTCACGTTCACTCAGAAGCTCAGTTAGTTTATGGTGAATCTGCCCTCGGTGGCCGGTCTCGTTACAACCCCCTCCAAGGAACCACAGCCATCAAAAGAGAGGAATTATTCAGAGGAGCGTAGCAAGGAATAATGCGTTGGAGGGAAGACAGGGACATGGGAAGTGAGAGAGTAGCAGGAATAATGATCACTGTCTGTAGGTGAGGAATTTGCCCAAGGGTTCGCTTGCTGGAGGGAAAGGCTGAGTCACTGATGGGGACTGAGGGAGCCCAGATGATGGGGGCAGCTTTGGGGTGTCCCACATAGGACAGGGGTGCAGAGCTGAGCACCTCTGGATGCCTCCTGCCAGTGCTTGTCCCACAGCCTCACAGAATCACAGATTGGTTTGTATTGGAAGGGACCTTAAAGCTCCTCCAGCTCCAACCCCTGCCACGGGCAGGGACCCCTTCCACTGGAGCAGCTTGCTCCAAGCCCCTGTGTCCAACCTGGCCTTGAGCACTGCCAGGGATGGGGCAGCCACGGCTTCTCTGGGCACCCTGTGCCAGTGCCTCAGCACCCTCACAGGGAAGAGATTCTGCCTAAGGGCTCATCATCCTGGAGGGCCTGATCCTGCTCACTGCTGGGCAGCTCGGGCTCCGGCACTGCTCGGATGCATTGCCGTTGCTGCTCCATTAACACGCAGGCACAGCCACTAAATTACATTTAATAAATACCTAATGAAAAGATGACAGCCACTTCTGGACTCTCAGCAGCCCCTTTGGTTGTTCACGAGCTCAGAAACGTACAACTCGGCTTCAATAATTGATAGTCCACTAATGCAGAGCTCAGGGGGAGAAGGGGCCCCATTAATTACTGCTGGGCAGCCGCATGGCTCCGGCACCAAATGCCACCAAGTGAGTGCTCTTGAGATGATGCTAATAAATACAGCAGCTCTGTGTGCTGCAGAGCCCAGGCAGGTCCTGTCTGCTCCTTTGGAGATGGGCCAGTGGTCCAGGGGCTCCGTAGGGGACTACGGCAAAAAGAGTTTGAGAGCAAGTGATCCGAAAGTCGTTGTCAATCCAATCACATTAAACCCTATGTGTCAGAAACGTTCCGCCATCACCCTAAAGCCTTCTCTGCTGTGGCAATAAATCTCAGGGTAATTTGCACAGCACCTGAAAATGAGACAATTTTCCCCTTTCAATGAGGATTTTAGGCTGCTTCAATCAATGGGATTTTCAGGGGCACAGGGGGAGCAGAAGCTGGGGCAAGCCAGCAGTGCCTTGGGTGTACAATGGGATCCCGGGAAGTCAAGCAGGATGTGTCCAGTCTCCTCCATAAGAGCCTTGCTCCTCTTGCCCCCTGGAAGGGCTCTCCCGTATTTCAGGGAGAAGAAGGCAGGTTTTGCAACAGAAAATGGTGTAGCAGAAGAGGGAAGGTGGGGGGAAACAGTGGGTCTGGAGAGGAGCGATCTCATGATGTCCCCTGTGATGCTGCCTCGGGGACCGCTGTGTCCCCAACACCTCCCTGCTTTCTTCATGTGCTTCCAACCCGCCTCTTCCCGAGGGAGGATCAGTCCAGGCAGGCAGCAGTCGCCTTGGCAAAACAACCTGTGTTTGAAGAGGGAAAGCACAGAGGAGCAGGGATTAAAGGGAAGTAAAGAGCTCTCTCTGTGTGCCTGGGGCTGGCTCAGCGATGGCGCTGCCTCCGGAGCCACCGAGCCCTGCAGCAGTTTGCTCTGAGCATCCCATTGCGGGGCTCCGCACAAACCAGGTATCTCCTACACTTGATTGTCCCTTTAAAACTCCCTGGAAAATCTTTAGCTGAAGTGCATGGCCCAAACCACCCATTCTGCACCCAGGGCAGAGCATCCTGGCAGAGGAGGATGCTAAACAAACAAGCCCTGCACATACACAATGTACCCACCAAAGATGCGGCAGTTATTAATGCATATGCATAAAAATGGCATTTCATTAGGAGTCCAATAATACCTCTGCCATATGGTGTTGTATTTACCATCCACACTCAAAGCACACCCCCTGTCAGCTCTGAAAGCTTCTAGCTAAAAAGAGGGTGGAGGTGATAATGGGTTTTCAAAGAGACAATTATTTATCGTGATGCACAGATCAAGGCAGATGTTTCTGCTGGATCCTGACCCATTTTTGATTCGGAAACTGAGTGTGTTTTGGGGCTGCCTGGCCTGTATAGAGCCTGCAAAGCCAGCCTGAGATCCATCCCTCTCTGCTTGTGTTTGCAGCTCTGGATGAGACAGGAGCCATTCACTGATCTTAGGGACACTGGGAGTGTGGTGGAACTGCAGGCGCTGATCCAGGCTGATGGGCTCATTGGGAAGGTGGCCAGAGGGAATTCTTGTTCCCTCCAGCAACAGGGATGGGGCTGTGGGAAACCCCATCCCAGCCTTCCCGCAATGGGAAACACTCCCAGCCTGCTCCGAGCCGGCAGGTCTGTGTCTTGACCTCATGTAGAAGAAAGGCACCAGTTCATTTTACTGATTATAACTAATCCAGGCCTATTTCACATCTGTACTGGGGAAGTCTTTCTGGCTTCACTGCGGATCAGCCTTTAAATAAGGGCTCTGGCTGGCTTCAAATCTGATTGCAGCCGTCACGGGGGAGCCGTGATGTCCTGGGGATGCCTGAGTGATGGATAAGGATCCATACACATCACACACATCTCAGGGGCAGGGAAAGGGGCTGATCCTCCCCATGGGAGGGGAGGCAAAGTCTGGGGTGGGCTGAAGGAATGGGGAGGAGCTGCCCACAACAGCTTCATCCCCCCTGCGGAAGCAGAACTTCATGGGCAGTTTTTAAAAGCTTCCTGGCTCTGTCCCGTTTGGATGCTCTTTAAATCCCCATGCAGCTAAGGAGTGTCAGAGCACATCTCCCCCGGCCGCCAGAGAAGAGATTTACAGTCACCGGTCCTGGAGTGGTTTGGGTTGGAAGGGACCTTAAAGATCAATAAAAGCATTAGTGGGAGAAGCAGCTGAGGTGGGATCCGCTGGTACCTCTGGCTGCTCAGTGATGGAGCGCAACACAGATCCTGCCCCAGACTGTGCTCACCCCACTGATGCTGGTCCCCACCTCACCCCATGCAGGAGCCTTGTCTGGGTGAGTAATTCTTAAGCCTCGCACTGCGGTGCCTGGGAGATGATGAGAGTTTAGGCAAGCGGCTGCCTCCCGAGATCAGCCTCCTGCTAAATTAGCATTAGCTTTTACAGCACCACAAGCCCCGTTCCCAGAGCACGCTCTTCTGCTGGGCTTTAAAAACGACTTTGCAGTGTAATAAATGGCCTGCATCAGCTGCGAGAACAAATGTTTCATGTTTCAAGCCCCCAGAGGTGCTGTGCTTTATTCTAAGTGAGGGAGGTTGGCTGTGGAGAGCAAAGTGCTTCCCACCCTGCCTGGGCGATGCTCAGCAAGGCAGAGCCTGGACATGGGGGTGGATTCACCCTTCCTCCTGTCTGAATCCCTGTTTTGTGGGGAATGGAGGGAGGCAGACCCCAATGTGCAGAGCTTTCCCAAGCCCCCAGCAAAGCATGGCCAGGGTAAGCTGGAAATCCTTGCTTTTCCCAAAAGCCAATGTAGGATTGATGGTCCCTGCTCCGGGATGCCCCCATGAAGGTGGCATTACTGGGAGGGGGGTGACTGATGGAACTTGCACCTCTGTGACCTGCCCATGATGCTGCCCAGGGACCCTGCTCCCCAAAAGCCCCAACCTTCTGATGTAAAGACAGTGATAAAAGGGACATTTTGGTCCCAGCCAACTGCAGGGTGAGGGGCAGAGCACAGAGCCCTGAGACCCCATGGGGACAGCCTGGTCCTTGCTTGCTGCACCCACGTCTGCCTCTGCTCCCCCAGACACCAGGCTCCCACCCCATGTCACTGCTGGGGTTTGATTTCCAGTTCTGAGGAGCACTTGTCTTGTGTGGGCTGGTGAATAATTTATAGTTTGCTTATGAGGGAAGGCAACGGGGAGCGAGGAGAAGGGGGCAGAATAAATATATATTTATAAAAAATGGGGAAAGCTAAAGAAAAAATAAAAATAATAATGCCCAGCCTCGCCTGTAAACTGCTCCTTTGATCTAATCCAGAATAAATTATACATAATGGAGCTGGCTGCGTTTGCTTGCCGACAGCATGAATAAAGAAACAGAAAGCAAGAAAGCAAGAAAGCAAGCCAGACCATTTGGGCTAATAACACTGCTCAGTGAATTCGCTCCATCTGGGTTTATTTTGCAGCAGCTAGCACAGATTTTCATGTGAAAGAAACCCATTTTTGCACTGGGGATGTGCTGAGCTGGAGGTAAACGCTCCATAGGGGCTGGAGCATCTGAGAACCTTTTTCTTTCTCATGCAAGACCAAGAGATTCCCCTGTATCTCCCACTGAAGGATCTGGAGGTCACTGCATCTACAATCCTTTGCTTAGGGTTGACTTGAAAACCCCAGGCCTCAGAGCAGGTGCAGTTCCCAAAGTTCAGAAACAAGGATGATTCAATAAAACCCAACCTCTATCTACAAAGCAGATCCACAGGGAAGTTCTGAGAACTCGATTATTTTCCCAATGTTATCCCCCTCCTTCCTCTTTCTCCTCCCTCCATCCTCCTTCCCCTTCCCATAGAAGGGAAGTATTGAGTAAGGGAACTGATCTTTCACGAAGAGCTTAGCTTATTGCTCCAGGATGCAGATTCATCTGGCAGCACAGTCCATAAGGTATTCCCAGCCAGTTCAGGAGCCAGTTCAGTTTCAAAGGCTAATGGAAAATCACTAGCACTAAGTAGTGAGGCTGCACTGACTTCTCAGGCGAGAAGGGTATTGACCAAATAGCCAATGCTCCAAAAATACAAATACTCCTCCAGGCTTGGTGTTGGCATCCAATTAAAAACCCCAGAAGCAAATCCCAGCCCTTTTAAACATGCGATTACAGAGCCAGGGAATGGGGCAGGAGCTGACCAAAACTCCTCCTTGGATTTACTCTTTTAGCACGACAGGAGAGGGAGGCAGAGAAGGGATCACCAGTGGCAAATGGCACAAAATCAGCTTGGGAAGGATGAAAGGCCTCTGAAGGTCTGGGGTCCATCGGCACCTCGGCTAAGGGGGGATGCAGATGCTCCCCAGCAATGCTGGGGCCAATGGCTCAGCCCTGGCTGCCATTGCTCCGCAGTAGAGGAGATGACTTTGGGATGAATCAACCTGCTCTTTTTGTGAGGGAAAGCCACGGCTTTCCTTCTGCATCACTGCTGGGGGAGCAGGGAGAGTTTCTATCACACCCAGTTGCCTGCTCTGGATGCTGCTGCTACAAAGGGGCTGCGTTGAGCTTTAAGGTCCCTTCCAACCCAAACCATGATTCTCTGGCAAGCTTTGGCTCATCACTGTTGAGCTTTGGGAGGGCAACCACCAACCTCAGCTGCGCAGAAAAGACCAGGTCAAAGCAGTGCCTAAAGCCTTCAGGTCTCACCCGCGCAGGGCTGATGTGTGCTCCAGGAGGACGTGACTGGTTATCAGCCAAACTAAAGCACCGTGCTGTGTCTTGGACACACATGAGGAATCGCCATCAACTCCAGGTTCAAGGGTCTTGCCTGCAAGCGAGAGATGCGTTGCTGTGAGCTGTTCAAAGGAAATATTAGCCCCGAAGCCTAGGTCGAAGGAAACAAGTTACCTGTGACCGAGCAGAGATATGGAACAAGCCAAGCAAGGCTTCAGCACCTTGCAGCTCGATCAGCATCATAAATCTAGTTAGAAGCAGATGAATGTTCACCAAGGTCACTTAAGGGCACTTTTATTAGAGAAGTCTATGAGCAAAGAGGCCAGCAATGTACATTGGGCTGCCAAACCGTCTAATTATAAACACCACATGATGGCACAGGCTCATCTGCTCCCTGCTGGTGCCCTGCTCCGCTCCAGACACCAGCTCCATGCTGGAGGTGACACATCTTCTTAGAGAAGATGCAGATGTTCCTGCGGTACCCACGGGTCCAGGTGTGCCCATCTTTGTCCCATCGTGTCTTTGCTTTCTGACACTGAAACACCTTGGTTTGCATTAAACACAGTTTTCATTCCTCACCCCACTGGGCAAATGGGCTCCCCCAGTGCTGGTGTTAACACGGTGGGACCGTGTGCTGCCCTGACACTGGAAAGGGATGTGCTGGAACCAGGGGCTCAGGAGCATCAGCAAGGGAAGGCAGGGAGGGCAAGGCTGACCCCAGGTGCTTTGATGAAGACATCTTTCAAAGAATCCTAAACAGCCTTATTACATGTTTTATTCAGTTTCTATAAGTATTCCTTGCTGTAAAGGAGTAAATGAGGAGCCTGGGGCAATGCCAAGGGGTCTCTTTTTGTTCCTCTTGGCAGTACATCAACTTTCAAATGATTTTTGCCATAAGGAAAAACAACATGCAAATCCAGGCCGCTCTCCCTTTTATCTCCCCCTCTCCTCTCCTCTTCCTCCTGCATTCCCCTCTTTTAAATGCAGATCAGCCCCTGCACTCCTCATTCACCCTCTCCCTGTTTTGGGGAGGTGCAAATGCACTTTCCCAATTCAATCTGTTACTGGGGAGTAGAGGGTCCTTCCTTCTATCCATGCTTGTCCCACTGTAGGGCATTACAACATCCTTGTGCTTTGGTCCAGGTACCTGAGCTGCTGGCAAGCCTGCTTGATGATGTACGAGACACGCCAAGATGTGGGACAAGGCGGGAGAGGAACAGTGGGTTCCCAGAGGAGGACATGGGCCACTTTGGGTGTGAATGTGCCTGGAAGTTTCCTTCACAGCAATAGGTGAGAGAAAAGCCAGGCGAGGAAATGGGTGTTATACATACATCTGTGTATGCATACACATGAACGGGCAGGGATCCGGCAGCGGTCCTCATCCAAAACACTAACAGAAAGGGCAAGGCTGCTCTGAAGAGCAGCCTTAGAAGTGCAGACGGCTCCAGTGGTGGCTGGGGGGTCACAGCCCCAGCAGACATCAACTGATGCGGTGCCATTAAACCCGCCCTCCCGCAGCACTGACCCGCTTGCCTCCTGGCCATGCTCTCACTCCCAGCCTCCATTAGAGCCCTGCCTGGGGAGAGGCGAATGCCATGAAATATTGCCAGGGATTTGCATAAATAAAACTCCCTGAAGCAAATTACTTTCGTGGTGCAAAAGTTCACCTCGGAACAGCTCGTGGGGCACTGGGGTGACTTTGGGAATGCTTCAGCATCACTTAATGCCGTCAGCATCACGCTCTGGTTTTCCTGGTGATGAGGCAGGAGCAGAGTCATGCTGATGGGGCTGAGAACAACCTCACAGCGTGCTCACAGTGGGGAGGAAAGGGAGGAAGCAGTGCAACGGCTGGATGCCTGCTTTAGGACTTGTGGGGCTGCTGGAGAACACATACACACACACACACATACACACACACCCCCCTTGGCTTTGGTGACCCCTCCAAGCAGCATCTCAGACCCTGCATGGAGCAGGGACAGCCCTTCCCCAGGAAACGTCCCTCAGGTCCCCCCAGGCTGGGTCTGATTCGCATTTCAGCATCACATCATCAGCCTGGGCAGGTTGGAGCAAGCTCCCAGCTCCTGGAAATCACTCCTGCACCGCTGTTCCATCAACACCAGCCTCAGTGCAGTCAATTGCTTTTTGTGCTCCTTCCCAACGCGCTGCAGCACATGTACACACGCATAAAAAAACACAAACTAATATAAATTACCTTCCAGGCAAAGCCTGAGGACTTATAAATCGCTTAAAACTCAAAGCACATTCCAGGGGGGAGAAAGGTGGTAAATTGGAAGGGGGAGAACGTGCACATCGGCTTTCAATGAAAAGAGCGTGGTGGAGGAATCTCACATTCCTTTCAGGATGTCAATGAACCGAGTCCCAGCACAGCCCTTTGGAGGAGGGAAGAGTTAATGCCCCCAGCCATTTTCGAGGTGGATGTGCAGGCAAAGCCTGCTGAAGCACCCCAGGGAGGAGGGGAGCATTTTGGGTGCCCTCCTGGGGCGCTGCAGAAGCAGATTCCGCTTGGAGCAAGCCAGGCACCAGCACTGAATGCAGCTCTGGCAGGTGCACGGCTTTTCCAGGGGAAGGAAACAGGATCAGAGGGAAAACAGTTTGGAAGAAAAGCAAAAAGAGGGGGAAAACGTGTTCTAAATGAAACATTTAAATTTAAAACCCCGGCTTTTTCCATTTCAAAGCAACGAGGTTTTAATGTTGGAAGCTGGAAGATGACCGACAAGTGATGGAGAGGAGGTTCAGCCTGACTACCCCTGTTGGGAATGAGGAGACCTTCATGCTCCTCATGGACTTCAGGGGCTGTGATCAATACCCCCAGTGCTGCAAGCAGCTCATCATAAAGCATTGGCTTTCGATGCCGTCCTGGCGCAGGTGAAGAGCCAGCACGGATGAAGGCTCCCTGCTGCTGGGAGCCCTGGGCAGGGCCACAGCGACTTTGCCACCCCAACGGGAGCACCAGGCACAGGGACCTGTCCCACTGCTGCACCCACCCCGATCCCCAGCGAGCCTCAGCACCCTCCTGGCTGATCTCGGCAAAGCCGGCGCTGGAACAGGATCGATGTGCGAAGTGGGATATGCTGAGGCGCATTCCGAATACACGGCCGGGAGCATTCCGTGACGGGAAGGCAGCAGCGGCTGTAGCAGTGTTTTTCCCCAGCCTCAATCTTGGCACGCTTTGGCTTTTCCTGCCAAGGACCCATTAGTCACTGTGAATATCAACCAGGCTGCACTGAGCGAAGTGCCCAGCTCCCTCCGGCTTGCAAAGATCCCCCCCATTGCAATTCCAAAATAACATCACACTTCTTTAATGATCAATAGCAATTACTAAGTCATTTATATCCAATAAAGGCTGCAGCAGGAGGTCTGCGTGATACATTACTGTATAAATTCACACTATGGAGCAGATTAACAAAGCATTATGAAAAGCAAGCTTATTATTTGCATGAACACGAGGCTCAAGAGCTAATTGAAGCAATCCAGCAAAATGTCAATGACTTCTTATGTATATGAAATATTCATCAAAGGCGAGCACTTATTTGTGATTGTTTATTTATACCTTTTCATTTGCATTCTGCTATAAAGCTGCCTGTTTCTCCATCAGGACACAGCCAGCACCGCTTCCATTTGGGCTTTAAAACTGCCTCCTGTCTCGTGAGAGCACTGGGGGAGGCTCTTCAGCAATGGTTCTATCAGATGCATCAGGGCTGATGGGGAAGGGTGGGAGCAGCCTCCTCCTTCCTCCTGCTCCCTTCAGCCTCCCCAGGCACAGCCCATGGTGATGCACTTGCAGCCCGGTTCTGTGCGGGGTCAGCCCCTCGCCCTGTCACCCCTCTCTTGGCATCCCCTTCCTTGGGTGAGCACAGGGCTGATGAGGCACATGGAGAGAATGGGCTGTGCTGGGTCCCACTGGAAACACTGGAGCAGACACTGGCACAAGGTGCCCAGAGAAGCTGTGGCTGCCCCATCCCTGGCAGTGCTCAAGGCCAGGTTGGACACAGGGGCTTGGAGCAAGCTGCTCCAGTGGAAGGTGTCCCTGCCCGTGGCAGGGTTGGAGCTGGGTGAGATTTCATTTCCCCAAACGAAGCTGTGATGCTATGAAATAGCTGGTTTGTTCCTATCGCTCTGGGCACTGAGTCCAAGCCACGGGAGAGCGAGTGCAGAGCAGGGCACACAGAGGAAGACCCAGTGGAGCCATAGGGAAAAACATCCCATACAAGAGCGAGGGCACAGCTTTGTGCCGTGTGTCCCCAGGGAGGAGGAGCAGCAGGGCAAGGGATCCCCTCCCCGCGCTCACTGCATTCTCCATTCCAAGTCACAAAAGCTTTTTCTGAGCCCATCTATTTGCCAGGACAGCTCTCAGCTACAAATCAATGCGGCACCGCAGCGCATTTGCTCTGCAGCCACCTGAGCAAAGCAATGTAGCACCAAGAGAGACGTGGATCTCCTTCACTTATCTTCACACGAGAGGAATTCCAAGGCTGAGGCTTTTTTCTCTATTTGCTGCACTGGCAGGAGCGTGATGGGTTACAAATGGCTGGATGGAGGCTCCGTGTTTGTTTTCTCTGGTCTAAATTGCAGGTTTACTAACACACGTCCCCAGTTACCGGAGAGATAAATGTTTGACCGACAGCTTAGGACAGGACGTGAGGATCAATCTTGCACCACCTCTGGGTGATGAAATTGTGGGGAGATGAAACTGAAACCATCCCTAATAACAGCAAGGGGAAGCGCCTGTGCAGGCACCAGCAAAAGACCCCATGGACAAGGTACTCTTAGGTACCTGAGGACATGCTCTCCAGTGGGGCTGAAGGGTTTGGGGCTGAGCTGCCCTGGGGAGCGGGGCCCATTGCCCTGCCCTGAACAGAGCAGCTCCCCCAGACCACCCGCAGGACCCGCTGCACCTCATCCCAAAAAAATCCCATTGGAAAATCCCTTCCCAGCAGCAATTTTAGGGATTGCAACCGCAGGCACTGCACCAGTGCTGCTCCCATTTGAGCTACCTTGGCCATGGAGGGGGTTTGCCATGTCCAGTCCTCACAGGAGGGAGCAGGGCTCCACTTCTCCAGCATCAGCAGGAAGCACCAGGCAGACACAGGCAATAAGCGGCCCCCACACATCCATCCTGCCAGTAAGAGCAGCTGCTGGGTTTATTGCCACTTGATTAGCGGAGAAACCGAGGGGCAGAGTCTTCATTTGGCTCTGTAAAGCACTTCACAAGCCTTATTCATGCTCTCCCCAGGAGCGGAAGTGGAAAAGTACCTGCTCCTGCTGCGAGAGCCAAGCCCCGGGTGCCCCAGCATCAGCAGCAAGGATGGGGATGAGCTGCCCCAGGATGCAGAGGCTCAGGCTGTCCCCTGCGTGGCTGCCTCTTCTGAACAGACCGGAGGCAGCGCTGATGGGGTAAGAGGCAGCCGATGCCCACCCTGCACTGCAGAGCTGCGGGAGGAGATGGATCCCGGTGCGACTGAATCCATACAGCAGCGAGGAAGCGGCTTCCAGAGCCAGGAGCAGCCCCGGGAAACTGCTGACATCGGAGCACCGGCTGGGCTTTTAATGGCTCTTAAATCACAGAGGTTCAACAGGAAGAAAACAACCCCCAATGTTTACTCACACTTGCACAGTCTCTTATTTGCATATAATTGCTTCCTATCACAACACCATCACCCAGCGCCACCTTAATTACAGCAATCAGCCCCGGCAGCAGCAGGGTGCGAGCAGACGTGTCCTCGGGTGCTGGAGGAGCTCTACCCAAGTCCATGTCCTACGGCAGAGCAGGGGCCCACACGGACATCGCAGTGGGGATTCATCACAGAAAGGAGCACAGCAAAAGGATGAAGCAGGGGGAAAGCTGGGTTCCCAGCATCATTTCTGCAGTGCTTTTTCCCCTATTTAGCATGCAAACCCACATGATTTAACTTCAACAGCACAGCAAAACTCAATAATCACATTAAATTGCATGGCCCGGCTCAAGCCCTCACTGTGTGCCCACCCCCAGCACTCCCCACCCAGGCATGGTGTTGATGGTGCATTTGCTGGGGGCCTGGACCAGCCACAGGTTTTCCTTTGCTCCCCCTTTTCACATTAGAAGAGAAATGAACTCACTGTGATGCCTCCCAGGCCTCCTGCAGGAGAGCCAGCCCCTGGAGCCCTGTTGGGGCTGAATTTGAGGGGAGGCATTGATGGCACGGGACAGCTCAGGCTCCCCACGCCGCAGCAGGTCCCCAGCACGCATGGGGGCAGGAACACACATGGCACGCATCACGCCTGTCCTACTTTCCTGCTCATGTGATGGTGCTGCTGTTGATGCTCTCCCAATGCATTTTTTAGAACCCCCACGTCTGTCTGAAGGATTTAACTCCAGAGATATCTTCTGAGGATGCTGCTGGAAAACATCATTCCCAGGGAGGGCTGAGAGCCGGCTGAACCACCCCCTGTCGTCTCTGAGGCTTTTAATTCGGCAGCAATTAACACCCTGGGAAAGATCTGATTCCTAACAAGGGCACATCTCCATTTCCCTGGGATTAGCATCACCTGAGCTTCACAGGTCTGCTTCCTCCCCTCCCTGTTTCTGAATTTGAGGATCAGGGAGAACCTGTGGTGAAGAGAGGAGTTGTTCCTAAACCCCCTGCAATTGCTCTCTCTGAAGCCCATGGGGAGCGCATTGGTCATGCCAAGCAGGAAGGAAATAAAACCAAACCCCTCCAGGCCGGTGTGTTACTGGTTTTCACTCGTGCAAAATGCTGATGCACGTTAGCAAACCAAGCAGTGTTTTTTAATTTGCAATTAAATATTCACTTCTGCCCCTCAGATGCACTGGAAAGCGACCAAACACTTAATGGGAACGGGTTTGAGGTTCACTTGGCAGCTCTTTGTGTTTTAGAGCATCTCTTGGACCACGTTTTGAGCATGGGCTGTTCCCTGGGCACTGCCTGTGCCCACAGCCCCTGCCAGCTCCAGGGAGGCACCGTGGCCCCCAGACCTCAGTGTTTCTCCCAGCAGGCCCCTGGTTGCTAACAAAAGCTCCTATGGGGAAAAGTGCCCTGTATTTTGGTTTATTGCCTTTTAGTTTCCCCTTTTCCCAGCCCCACGCTCTTCCCTCCGAGGCGTCACTGCGAGGAGCGCACGCGTTAGCTCCCATGATTTATGCAGGAGCCACCTCGGCCCTGCCTTCTGCTCGGATGGGCTCGGGATCTCAATATTTTATGTGGCAAGCTCCAGCTCTCTGCCCCTGTTTCTGCTTCAGGCCGCTTGCTTTGTGCAAAGACACAACAGCTGCAGCGCTCCTCTGTGCCCCAAAGCGGCTTTCTGAGGTTTCCAGATGCTTTTGGGTCTCTCCCTCTGCTCGGTGCCTCCAGCAGCCCGGCCTGTCGTCAGTGTGACAGAGCATGTCCCGAAGCCAGGATGGAGCCAGGTCCCCTGCCAGTGCCACCATCCCCATCCTGTGCTGCAGCTCATCCATGAGATGCTTCCCGGGTGACAGCCACGACTGCTGCAGGCAGGCAAGCCCGGAGCTAACCAGGTTTTACCTGGCAGCAACCCCCCTGTGCTTTGGCTTCTGGATAAAGAAACTCCTTCTGGAGCTGAAGAAATCCCAGCCCGGTTTGGGTTGAAGGGACCTCAAAGCTCCTCCAACTCCAACCCCTGCCACGGGCAGGGACCCCTTCCACTGGAGCAGCTTGCTCCAAGCCCCTGTGTCCAACCTGGCCTTGAGCACTGCCAGGGATGGGGCAGCCACAGCTTCTCTGGGCACCCTGTGCCAGCGCCTCAGCACCCTCCCAGGGAAGAGCTTCTGCCTAATGTCTAATCTAAATCCCCCCGTTTCAGTGCGAGTGCAGGGGATGGAGGAAGTTTTGTCTTTTTCTGCACTGAAACATCTGCAAGGATTTGCTTTGTATGGAAAACTGCACCTGGGATTGATGCTGTATTGGGGGATGCTGAAATAGTGGCATCTCTGGGGCTCACAGGGGCTGCAGCCCCACTCCCTGCACCGTGCCAGCACCGATATTCCCCCTGCCCACAGCCACAGCAGCATCCGTGCACTGATTTGAATGTAGGATTAAACGTGTTCCATGAACAAGCCAGAGGAGCCTGTACAACCTGATTTCTCCTAGGGAGAGGGTAATAGTGTTGATGAATATTATTCTCCATGAATGGTTTTAATCAGCCCTCGCAGAAACACTTGGCAGCAACGCCGTGTAACTCATTACCGGTGATGAGCTGCCCTAACTCCCATCAAACTTCAGGAGGAGAAGCGGGATGGAGACCCTCACCCCCAACCCCTGCTTGCTCAGGCAGCTTTTGGCCTCCTCACGCCTTTTTTTTACTTCCTGAGCCCAGATTTGGGGTTCGGTCGGAAGCAGTGAGGGTTTCAACCAGCTTCAGCCAAGCAAACCAGCCCAGGAGGCTCAACAACCTGCTGCTCTCCCATGGACTGTAAAGGGGAGCAAGACATGCAGGGGAGTGAGGACGCCCCAGCACCATGTGGCTGCTTTGTGCTCTGTATTTACACCCCTCTGCATCCCAAAGCATCCGTATGGAACAGGGCTGCTGGTGAGAGAGATGAGAGCAACCCGGAGGCTGTGGTTCAATTGGAGAGAACAAAGGAAGCAACAGAGATGATAAATTAACTTTGGGGACACACACACACATTTGTATCTTTTAGTGCTCTCCCAACAAAAACACGGAGCACAAACAAATCAGAGGGCTGGCAGCGTGGGACATGAGCTGACTGAGTAACAGGCTGCAGAGGGGAGGGAGGTCCTGGGAGGTCTAACCCACTGATAATACATTGTTGAGAGCTATTAGGCAGCGAATAGGCCCAGCACTGGATTGTTCCACAGCAACAGGCACAGGGAACTGTAACACAAAGCAAACACCTGAGAGGGAAGCAAAGCGCCAACCAGGCCAGAAGTTCTGAGCCAAGGAAAAGGAGCAAGAGCCTCACCTAAACTGTTGTGAGGCACGAAAGGGACCTGAGCAGAGGTTGTGTTCACATGGAGGAGATTCAGATGCCCAGGGACAGAAACAGGCAGCAAGCCCAGCTGGGAGCAAATCAGGGGGTTTCCACCATCCTCATCCTTTCTACAAGGGGCAGCCCCAGTTTTCTTCCATATGACCAGCCCTGGGCTTGGGGTCCTTCTTGGTTTGGCTTCAAAAGCTTCCAAGGAGCAGGAAGCTTGCTGGGCACCGGCACTGCCAGGCATGAGCATGCCAGGGCATGAGCATCCCTGGGCACAAGCATCCCCGGGCACGAGCATTCCCAAGCATGAGCATCGCTGGGCACGAGCATCCCTGGGCACGAGCATCCCCGGGCTCAAGCATCCCAGGATCAGAGGAGGGACCTGTCCACTCGCTGCCTGCCTGCTGCAGTGAAGGGAACAAAGCAGGCACAGGCAGACAGAGCCATTAAGAGCAGCTCGATGTATTTAATTTTTTCTGTTAATGCTATTAATCACCACAGCACACGTCAGGAGCCTCATGCATATTTAAGCTGGGCCAGGAGCCAGTGATTTCTCATACGCAATTTCCTAATGTTAATAATGTTTCCATTAGCCAGAGTCAGGAAATCTGCCATTTTTTGTCCCCTTCTGGCCCATACTTTTTACATTTCATGATGACCTGGTGTCAGCTATTGAATCGGTTGACGCATTTGAAGCGTCTGCAAAGATTTCTTTTTAATAATGCAATTTCTTGGCTGTAACTAGCCTGTAAGTTGGTAATGAATGAGCAATGCAGGCGCTGCCCATTCATTCACAGCAGAACTTGGTGCTGGAAAAGATGCTCCAAACCAGGAGAGGTCCGGGAAAGATCCAACAGGGGCTGTTGCTATCCCCTCCCTTGGAAGAGCAGAGCTGGGTGCCAGACAGCACCCCTGCAGGTGACGCTCCAGCTGCAAATGGGGGTGTTACCCCTCTCCCCACTACTTACTGCCCCAGGGGTGGCCCCATTTCACGAGGGGGTCTCACTCCACACTCCATCCCGTTGCACTTCATGCACTTCATGTCCCCACACCTCGTGCTTGGAGCATCCCTGGCTGTCACCAGCCCCACACAAGTGACCGAGGTGGCATTAAATGATGACAATCAGCCCTCCTGGTTTTAAACCCCATGGATCTGGACTTCAGGGAATTATTGTGGAATGTTTTATTCATGCCCATGTCCCAGTTTCTGGTTGTATCACAGTTGATACATGCTGAGATTTGGGGGGAAACTGGAGGCTCTTCTGTTCCGGCCTCTCCTCCAGCCTCAGCCACTGTGACTGCTGCTGTTTGCTGCTCTCAGTGCTGCTTGTTCTGAGCTGGTTTACGTTGCCCCAGCAGAAGCTCTCACCGAGGAAATCATGTAAGGAACAAAGCGAAGGGGAACCTATTGGTGAACGTGTTGATCTGTGCCTTCTGTTGAGGTGATGTGAGGTGGTGGAGGCGGCTCCTGAGGGCTGCCGGCAGGAGCAGGAGGGAGAGAGGCTCCGGCCTGCAATGGGGGTGGAATGCAGGAATGCAGCACAGGAGCCCCATCTGCCAGAATCCTGCATCGAGCCCTGAAGCAGCGATCCCTGGAGCAGTGGGGCTCTGTGTTCCCATCCCTGTCCTCTTCCCCATCCATTATCTACAAAGCATCCCAGAGGGTCCAGTGGGTCCATCGCATCCTGAGCAGCCCCTTAGCCCAGTGGCTTCAATGGTAACCTCAGGTCACCTTCGCACACAACCCCCCCCATCACTCCAAAAATGAAGGGTCAAGGAAATAGGGCAGCAAAAAAGGTGGATAGTCCATTAGAAACTGACTCCTCACAGGGGGATTTACCACTTATTTTGTACTGATGTAGCAGTCCCGTGCGATGACAGATACAAGGGATCTCACCCATCACTTTGCTGCTTAGAAAAACATCTATTAGAGCAAGAAAGGCCCAAAAGGGAAAGGTGGGGGGGGGGGGGCTCAAAGGGCTCCTGCTGAGCGGGCAGGGGTTGGTTGTGGGGCTGGAGCTGCCAGCGTGATGCTCTCTGCAGTACTACACTGGCTATGTGCTCCCCCCGTTCCTCCCCTGCCTGCTCAGCCGTGTGAGACAGCTCATTAAAGCAGGCGCAGATTTGAGCAGATCAAGTTGTACTGGGGAGAAAATAAACCATTTTAGAAGTGGCTGCTTTCGGTTCACCGCTGCCGGTGGTGTTAACAACATCATCGCAGCGCGGCTCCCGCTGCCCGGCTGCACTGGGTGGATCACATCATGGAACCACAGCCTGGGCTGGGCTGAAGGCACCTTAAAGCTCATCCAGCTCCAACCCCTGCCACGGGCAGGGACCCATTCCATAGAGCAGCTTGCTCCAAGCCCTGTGTCCAACCTGGCCTTGAGCACTGCCAGGGATGGGGCAGCCACAGCTTCTCTGGGCACCCTGTGCCAGCGCCTCAGCACCCTCACAGGGAAGAGCTTCTGCCTAAGAGCTCATCTCAGTCTCCCCTTGGGCAGGTTAAAGCCATTCCCCTTGGCCTTGGATGGGCAGGAAAGGTTTGCTTTCCCCAGCTTGGTTCAGCCGCATCTGGGGCAGGGACTGCAGGAGCAGCTTTGAGGAATAACACTGAGTTGTGACTGATGGAGAGGAGGATTCGAGATCAGGATATAAAAACCTTTCCTCCTCTGCCGGGCATCTGGAGCCTGCCCTGGGGCTGGGAGCGGAGCCTCAGCTCATTGGAGCTCCCAGCAGCAGGGACCGCACTGGGGTGCGGGGCCAGCTCAGCCTTGGCAGGCAGGGATGCGGCACAGCCCTGGGCTGGCTGCCCGGGCAGCACCAGGGAGCCGGGCTGGTGACACCTCCTGGCAGCCGCCACAGGCTGGGATGTCCTGGATGGAGCCTTAAAATGCGGAGGAGGAAATCATCCAGCTCCCGTTGGCTCAGGGCTCCTTCAGCACAGACACGTCCAGAGCCCCTGGGGACATTGAGCCAAGGCTTGCACTGTCATCACCACGGGGATGGGCACGGCGCTGCGGGGAAAGGGACGAGATCTCCTGTGAAACGGGGATGGAGGGGCTGCGATGGGTAGCACGGATCAGGGCATCCCATGCTCCAGGTTTGCTAAGAGCGTGATTTATATGAATTGCAGGGAAAAAGTAAAGTGCTCTCTTCATTTTATCAACCAAATGTCAAAGGGGAGCTGTTTTACTGTAAGATAAACAGTACTCCTCCCATCATCTCACCAGTGTGGTACCCAGGGAGCAGCAACTGCATCGGGTGTGGAAAGGAGGGGGATAAATCCCAGCGTCACCCAGCAGCTGGCTCTGCTCACGGCTGATATTAAAAGCAAGTGAGAAAGGAAATGAAGAAAGCCCCGAGAAGCCTGGAAGGTAATTAAGGTAAAACTCATTAATATTTCAGGCTGGTGCTGTGCCTATTACAGCAAAAGACCTGGCTGAAGCACGGGAAGTGACGGGAAGGAGCTTGTCTCATTGCGTAACGGCACGTTATGGGATCAAAGCAATAAAACTTAAGGAACCTGCTGGGTTCTCGCAGGGCACGGGGGGACGGGCCGCTGGAAAAGCAGAAAGTAAAGATCTGCCAGTTCGTGTTAGACAGGAATAATCAGGGAGCAACATCCCCCCATCCTCTGAGCACTGCGTTCCGTCTCCTCCGGCAGAGGAGCCAGCGCAGGGAGGAAAGCTGCAGGTCCTCATGGTACTGAGGAGCATCAGGAAGGAGCTCAGCCCCGCATCCTGCAGGGGGTTTGGGGTGGCAGAGCCACGGGAAATGGCCAGTGGCTCTCTGGGACCCTCTGTGCCCCCCAGCATCCCCCCTGAGAAGGAGCTGCAGGGGCAGCCAGCCATGAGCAGGTTGGAAGGGCTCAGTTAATGATGGGGATTGGATGGGCTCCATTCATTACCAGGGCTGCAGGAGCTCAGCTGATCACCTCCCCAGTCATTGCTATTCCGGAGGCGCGGGGGGGGTCTCAGCTCACCGGAGCGGCTCAGTCTCAGTTTTCATCTCTACGAGGAGGACAAGGGCTTTTAAAAGTGGCTTTTCCCCTGCTTTAAATTCTCCAGCAATCTCCCAGTCACTGCTGCCGGCTGCTCAATGCCTCCGGCACCCCCATGAGGGGACATGGCAACAGATCCAGCCAGTCCCAGCCCCTACTCGGTGCCTGTTCCCAGGACTGAACCTACCCCTGTCCCTCCCCAGGGTAAGATCCCACTTTGCAGAGGAGCAGAAAAGCCCACAAAGGCTTTTCCTAAAGCACCACGGGGGTTTGGGACAGCAGAAGGTCCTGGGGAAGGGCTGGAGCTGGTGGTGGAGCCCGTGGGGCTTCCCTGCAGCCTGTCCTGAATCTCAGTCTCCACTTGATGCTCTCCACGCGGGCTGGCCTCCAAGTACTGGATTAGCTGATATGAGAGCAGGGACTTGAGGAGGTGTGGAGTGGATTACAGGCACTCCAGCGCTCGGGTTCCCCGTCATTACTGTCCTGTATCTGCCAGGAACATATCAGCAAACGTTTCCCTCTTAAGCAAACAAGCTAAATCAATATTAATCCCTCATTTCACGCCTCTCTGTGCAAGGGTCCCGCTGCGGACGGGCCGGGGGTGAGGGATGCCCACATCCATCCCCTGCCATAGAGTGCCACGCAGAGCTGTGAAATTCCCATCTTGCCATGATTTATTGATGCCAGAGATCTCCGCTCTCCTCCTCTGCGGTTTCTCTGAGCAGAGCAATTCCCAAATCAAATTGCGGCATTTTCTACAGCACCCGCTCCCCTGAATACACAAGGCACAGGGTTAGGGCAGGAAAACAACACAGTCACAGCAGGAATTGCAGGATGGCTCCTGCATCTCTGCTGTAAACCAAGGGGCTGGGCTCTCCCAGCACACAGCGCTATGAGCATCTGCCCCACCGGCCATGGGGAAAGAAATGTGGGGGGAAAGCAGGTGGGATTGGAGGGGCTGCAGATGGGGAATCTTCTCAGGGAGCTCTTAGGAATGGAAAGAAACTTAAAATACATTGGAAACACAAAATTCAAGCTTTAAGGGCTGGAAAAAGGGAGCATGAAGGAGTTAAGGGATAGCTGGGAACGAGCACCAGGCCAGGAGAAGCCCCTATATATTGCAAAAGAGGGGAAAGGATCCGGCCTCATGCCCACATTAGGTGAGGAAAGCGGAGAGCTCATTTTCCTGCTGCCCTTTAGATGGTACCTGGAATATTCTACTTGGATCCCTTCAGCCTCTCTGAAAACCAATTTCCCTTGTGCCAGCAAAAGCAGGTTTTATTAACAGCAATTGGAGCTCTCCCATAAATCTCAGCAAGGCATAATTTCCCTCCAAATGCATGTCCGCATTGTTACTACCTCCACCACTCCTTGCTCCGAACCATTTAGAACAATACTTACTTGATGGAGTCTATTAAGTGGGATATTCTGGGATGTACAACCATTGCTGCCATTAAGCCTTCGTGGGAGCTCAGTTCAGTGCTGAGCAGCGGATGGGAGCTAGGAAGGCAGGAGGTGCAATGAGCATCACTGGGACCTCACAGCACCACGAGTATTGGGCAGGCAGGATGATGTGGGAAAAGCCCATGGGTCACTCTGGTCCCACCACCAAGGGTGCTCCAGGTGGAGGAGAACCGAGGCTGCTGCAAAAGTGAAGCTTTCCACCCATACTTAGGACAGGGTTTTACGCAGCAGGAGAGCTGCTGCTGTGTGAAAGTGGGGAATGGAGCCAGGGAAGGATCCTGCAAACCTCTGCTCTGCAGCCGACCAGTTCCCCCTTTCCCTTCCTTTTTCCCTTCCCTCTTCCCTTGCCTTTCCTTCCTTTTCCCCTTCCCTCTCCTCTTCCCTTTTCCTTTCTGTCTCCCCTCCCGTTCTCTTCCCTTCTCATCCCTGGTATCTGTGCAGCCCCCCGGGCAGGAGGGGCTCTGGTGCTGAGCCCTTCCCCGCGCTCCCGTTGCCCTCACAGCACCCGCTCCAGCAGCACCCATCTGTCTTTTTTTAATTTGAAGAAGGAGCAGCTTCCAGGAACGGCTCCAAAGTTAGAAACAATCTGATGCTGCTGGTGAATAAGTCATGAGGGCTGGAGCCCGAATCTGCATGTTGATGTGCACGCTCCCTCGTCTGGGGACGTGATTTATATCGTTTACACAAGTGACAATTCTCCAGTGCCAAGCTGCGGCCATCGGAGGTGCTCTGACAAGGGTCCTGCTCGCCCCCAGGACCCCCAAAGCCCAAGCTGTCAGCCCAGGTCCCTTGGAGAGGTTGGCATCAACCCCCAGCTCTGACCCAGTGCGCGGGTGGCTCCAGGGCACACGGTCCCTGCTGCCCTGCCCTCATGTGGGTGCTTTCCAGTTCATCTCCCACGGCTGCCAAAGCCACCGACCAGAGCTCCCTCATTAGACAAGTATCAGCTATTGCCAGACAGCTCAGTGTAGGACATCAGCGCAGGGCGTTTCCACACGCTTTCCACACTGACAGTTGGTGGTTTTCCTTATCCTAAAGGGCCTTTTGCTAACTTTTGCCTTTGAACGTGTGGCAGAGGCGTGTGGTTACGCTGGGGGAGCACCGTGACGCCTCCCCGTGGTTTGGGTACCCCATGCTCCCCCCTATGAGAGGACCCAAACCCAATTAAATGGTAAAATTGCAACTGGCACTTTCCCTTTATTGTCCCTTCTTTCCCTCAGAGCTGGGCTCTGCCTTTAGTTACTGCCTTCAACCATTTGTCACTGCAAGGCCCGAGTCCCACTTCTGCTTCAGACAAGGGAAAAAACTGTGGCAAGCATCAGAGGGCCGGGAAAAGCCAGAATGGCTCTGAATCCCCTGGGCACCAGCTTAACTTAAGCACGTGCTTAGGCACTGAAGTGCTTTGCAAGGCTCAGAGCATCTCCGTTGCCTCAGTTCCCCTGACCACAGAGCCCCCGCTGGACCCTCCTGCCCCCAGCAGCACTGGAGGCAGTGGCAGCCCATCACTGTCCTCCCGCCCCAGTGCCAGCAGCAGAAACCCCCCCAAAGGCTTCTTTCCCCCCTCTGGGTGCTCCCCAGGACCCCGCAGTGAAGGGCAGCCCTGCCAAAGGGGACTTTAAAGCCAGCGGTGAAGGGTTTCTCCTGGAGCTGGTTTCAGCTTCACAAGCGCCCCAGGCAAGAGAGGTCTCACCACGATCACAGAAACAGCGAGGACTTGGTTGGAGATCAAACGCCTCCCAGTCTGCTCTCAAAGGCGGCGGGGCAGCGCTAAGAGCCTGCACATTCTCTCCCAGCAAGCGCCCTCCTCTTCTCCATCCTCCTGAATCATCTCCGGCTTTCACGTACCCGGCAGTGCCCCCTCCCTGCGCCGGCGGAACGGGCCGCAGAAAGCCGAAATCGGAGCTGAAACCTCTCTGAGGAGTCTCAGCTCCTCTGAGAGTCCTTGAGCTCCTGAGCCAAGCCCAAAGGCTGCCTGGCCCCACAAGACGTGGGGAGGGATGGGGAAAGCAGCACCATGGCACATCTGGGGGAGCCCTTCTGCTCCCCGGTGGTGGGTACCCAGATGTTCGAGCATCAGGGGGTGCTGCAGCAAAGCCAGCGCTTGGGGACCACCAGGACCCCAAACCACTGCAGTTCCCAGCTTGGGGCTCGGCTCATTCTCAGCTCCAGTCTCTGCAGCAGTGGAAGATGGATTCTCCATCCTGACCATTTCCCTGTGCTTCTGCCAGGAAGCTAAGCCCCTCCAACCTATCTCCCTGTCTTTGTGCCCTGCAGATGGGCAGCTTCTACCTGCTCTGTCTCCTTCTGTAAGATCTGAGGAGTGGAAAAGAGGAAGAAAAGAGAACGTGCAAGAAGTGGAGAGGAGGAGGATGCATTTGTGGTAATGAGTCCCTTACATCGAGCGAGGAAGGGGAACGACAAAGGCTTAGCACAGACATGAAAATGAAGTCAGAAGTAATTAGAAGAGCCCGGATCAGAGCTTAGCCCCAGAGGAACCCCGGATAACAGTGTGGGTGCTCATTAAAGAGATGTAATTAGGATTCTGAAGCCAATGATGAGCCACCCCACAGCCCAGCACCACAGTCTCTGCGCAGGCAGCTCCCGCTCCCCACTTCCCTCTCCCAGGCCCCTTCTCTCTGGCGGAATGAGGCACAGGGCAGATCCATCCACAGAATCCTGCACAAGCCTCATCGGAGGTGATAAGGAATAAGGAGCAAACCTGAAGCGTCACCAGGCAGCCAGCACCGAGTCTGCACTTTGCTTTGTGCAATGCGATGCCACCACCAGGCACGGAGCGTCTCAGCCAGGGCAGGCACAGGCAGCGGGAGCAGGGGGTTGTGAGCTCTTCCTTGATGCGTTTGCTACCAAACCACGCTCAGCTGCAGCAGAGCAGGGCCCAGCTCAACTCCGTGGGCAGGGTGCGACTCCATGGGGTGAGAGACCTCTGCAGCCAGCCTGGGGGATGTCAATGGGGCACCTTGTGGCTCATAAGTCCCAAAATGCTGCATATGGAAAGGACACGCATGTGGTCGGATGGGGCTTGGAGCAAGCTGCTCTAGAGGAAGGTGTCCCTGCCCGTGGCAGGGGGCTGGAACTGGAGGAGCTTTAAGGTACTTTCTAACCCAAACCATGCTGTGATTCTGTGATGTGGGGCTATCTGGGAGCTGGCTGAGGAGTTCCCATGATGCTGCACAGCCTCAGGGAGCTGCTGTGGGTTCAGCCCTCGTGGCTTTGAGATGCCTTTTGATGAGGCTCTAAGGGCTGAGCATTGACCCCGGGGGCAGCCCAGCCCTGGCAGGAGCAGGGGACACTTGACAGCACTGATTGCAGGGCCCCGTTCCCCCCCTGGCTGGACCTGACCCTGGGGCTGCCGAGAACTGGCAGCACAGAGATGGAGTGAACTGTTTGAACACAGGATGAAAACCCTCGAGTGAGCTTGAACTCAACAGGGTGTTGCGAGGCTTAATTAATTTATGTCCAAAAGTACTTTGAGGGCATCAGATGAAAGAGGTTATTATAGGAGTGCAAAGAGACCCTTTATCCCACAAGATGGAAGCAGGAACAGCCCCGGCCATGATCCCTCTTTAAAGAGCAGGGGCTGTTAGCACAGAGCCTGCTGATGAATAGGAGCTATTTCACTTTTCTATCTTATGGAAATGATCCCGCTGCTTCCCGTTATGCCACCGCATCCTGGCACAAGAGGGCATGGAGGGGGAGAGGCTCCTGCTGGAAAACAGAGAGCCAATTATCATTCCCCAAAAGCCTGCAATGAGCAAATGCTGGACTTTGGACCAAAATCCCCCTTCTCCTCAGTGCCCCGGGAGGGCTCATCCCCACTGCAGCATCCGACCAAGCTGGCTTTGTGTCCCCCACTGCCACCAGCTGAGAGGGGACAAAAGGACAAGGGACCCAGGCTCAAATCCTCCTCCATGGCATCCCAGGGTCCCCGGATCTCCCGCAGGCCCCTACTGCCTTGTGCTCTGCTGAGACCCCCATCCCCATCTCGTCCTATGTGGTTTCCATGCAAAGAGCCATTCTGGGTACCTGGGCAGGGACAGTGGGTGCCGCAGCTTGGGAGGTGTCTGTCGGTGCTTGCTGGGAGACGGGGAATGATCAGAAATTGGGATTTTCCTGCTGGGATGGACAAAATGGGTTAAAAATCAGCCCCAGCCCCATGTGCAGAGCTGTTTTCTCTGTCTCCCTCCTCTCGTGCTGTCAGGGCAGGATCAGGCCCTTTCACATCTTTCGTAGCTGTAGATCCAGGGAATCGCAACCTGCAAGAAGGACTCCTTCCCAATCACCCTTGGAAAACCCCATGGGAATCAAAATCACCCCACGCAGGGCTATGGAGCAGGTTCAGCCCCTGTGCAAGCCCTGGCAATGCTCAGAGGGGTCAGCAGCACCCATCCTGCCCCGGGTGAGGAGGAGCAGGGAATGTGGGGCACGGGGGAGCTGGGACAGGGACAAGAGGGGCAGCACGGGGTGGGAGCTGTGCAGGACTCTCATTGCACCACTGTCGCAGGAGGCTCGTTTCAGTGCAGCTCCATGGCAGAGCTCATTTGCAGGTAGGAACAGCGGCCTCAGAGGCACTCGTTTTCATCCGCTCTTTATGGGAACGGGGGAGCTTCCACTGCCGGGTGATGCTTCCCAGCTGCCGAGACACCA
Source organism: Pezoporus flaviventris (assembly GCF_033815535.1). Lineage (NCBI taxonomy): Eukaryota > Metazoa > Chordata > Aves > Psittaciformes > Psittacidae > Pezoporus > Pezoporus flaviventris. The sequence continues at coordinate 1,221,230 of NW_026892645.1, forward strand.
CAGCGAAGGCACACATCCAGCTGGGAACGTCTCAGCTCCACATCCTAGGGATGGGCCCTCCTGCAGGACGTCCCCCAAGGGCTCATCTTCCTGATGCTCAACCACTGGCATTGGCAGCGCAGGGGCCACAGCAGGGAGTGGGTCCTGCTTGGAGCCAAGCTGGGCACAGCATGGTCCTGCTCAGCGTGGGGCTGTGGTGGGATGCAGTTGCCACGGAAAAATAAAACCCTTCAGAGGAAACTGATGGAATAATTAACAAGGAGCAAAACTGAAAGAGGGGGATGGATGTGGTGCTTCTGCTCCACTGCCCAGGGTGGGCAAGCTGGGAAAGGGAACTGACCATCAAGGCAAAGCAATGGAAAAAGCAGGGATGTGAATCCCACCTAAATCTGAGCAGGACCATCTTCTCGCTGGGGCTGGGATGTTCTGAATTCTGATTTCTGGCCAAAAAAGCAGAAATGAGAACTATGGGAGAAATTGCCTTCACACAATAGAGAAAACAGCATGGCCCTCTTCTGACCCAGGCTTTCAGTGCAGGGGGTGAGGGATGATGGCCCAGATGGACAGCCCTTGCTCCCCCTGGATGGGCCCATGGGATGGAGAGTGGCTCCATGGGACCTTCAGCAGTGGCTGAGACAGGGCATCTGTGAGGGTCTGTGCAGCTGAAAGCTGGGGTGACACTGGAGGGGACACTGAGGGGGACACTGAGGGGAACACTTGAGGGGACACTGGAGGAGACACTGAGGGGGACACTGAGGGGAACACTTGAGGGGACACTGAGGGGGACACTGGAGGGGACACTGAGGGGGACACTGAGGGGAACACTGGAGGGGACACTCCATTCACCTGAGCAGGTCGGGCACTGTCACAGAAGAACCAGCTTTTAGCAACTATGAACATCCTGAATGCAAACGGCATCAAGAGGAGCACAAACGCTCTGCTCCTGAGGGCTCGGTGCCAGCCTTGAGCAGGGCACTGCCTGGACGCACCGTGTCCACCGTCAGCAGAAGGCTCCTTCCCACCCTGCTATGAAACACAGCCTCCGATCTGTGTCTGCACCAGTTTGTGCAGCATCGCAATGTGCTCCCTCCATCTCAGACACCAGTTGGCAGATCTGTGCTGTGAATGTCACGGCAGGCTTTCATAATAACTTCTCCCACCACCCCACGGAGCGCAGGGAGACGGGCGAACCATCTGCGGAGCCGCTTCCTCCCTCGCTGCAGGAGCCCTGGATCCCTTCCCCAGCCCACTCAGCCTGTCTCGGGGTGTAACTGAGCCGCACTCCAGCCCCTGCATCCCTTCCATGGGGATAAGCAGTTCCTTTGGGTCCCCCTTGCAGATGCCCCTTGTGGCTGCAGCAGTGGCCCTGCGGGTGAGGAGGTGACGGGGTCTGCGGCTTACAGCACCTTCTCACACGTGTCCTTCGCACTCAGCTCTAATGTAATGTTTTCCAGGGTAAAATACCAGCAGGATCGTCTCCATCTGCCAGACTCCTTCCCTAGCACAAGTAAGCAGCAGCACTTCAAGCTGTTGTGGATAAAATCTCTGGAATGTGATTTTCTTGGGCAGGAGCATGTCATTCACCAGGGCAGAAAGATGAGATCAGCTTTGCTGAGCAGCCTCTGCACAAGGGGAGCCCTAAACCTGGCAGCACCAGACTGGAGGCGAGCTGAGCCCGGAGCCCATCACCACACCAGGCTGCTGCTGCAACCTCTGCCAGCCCCTGCCACCACTGAGGACGGGTTTGGACCGTTCCTGGCTGAGGGTTTGTCCCAGCTTGGAAATGCGGGCAGGGAGCAGTGAGAGGAAGAAGCACCTAAAGCCCTGGCAGGAGCACTGGGCACCCCAGGGCAAGCTCCTTTCACTTGGGCTGTACAGAGCATCACCAGCAGGGTGATTTGTACCTGTTTGCACGGGGGGGGGCAAGAGGCCGGGCTACAAAGGAGAGGAAAATCTCAGGGCACTTCAGTGCAATTTTGCTGTTGGTGCTGCTGAGAGCTGGGAAAGGGCAGCACAGCCCCTGCCCCTGAGGAGCTGACGGCTTCAGCAGCTTCCGTAATGAGAAAGGGTGTTTGAGAGGGAAGAAGTGAAATGGGTTTTCCTGGTGAAGCTCCCGCTATCTTGAAGCTGCTTCCAACACTTGTCATAATTAAAACACATCCACGGCATCACCCGGTGCTTTTGATACGTGCTTTCTCTGAAAGTATGATCTGGATCAATGAAAGCGTCCTAGGAGCTTACGGTAACAGCCTTGCTCAGCACTTTTCCCAGTTGAAACAAACCCGGGGGGAAGGAAGGTTCATGGTTGTGTAAGAGGAGGGGTTTTCCAACAGGGCTATTCCCCACCCTGGAAAGAAGCCGCAATAACCTCCCTCCAGAGCTTCCCCCAAGGCTGATCTGCACCATTAACACCAGAATGAGTCTTTGCTCTGTCCTAACAATCTGGGTAGTTTGCAAAGGAAGCTTCGCCCAAGGCAAACGGGGTCCCCAGGGGGGAAGTCCCAAGTACCCAACATGCACCCACTGCTCTCTGGCTGAGCCAGACGGACTTCATGCCTTGTGATGGCCAGCCCTGAGCACAGCCAAAGCCTGGCATGCCCAGGCACTGACACAGCGATGATGACAGCCGTTAGATTTGGATTTGCCCTGAAAACACACTTTAATCAGATGTGATCGGATTAGCACCGAAACCCCGGCGCTGCCGGCGCAGGGGGCTGCCACTCCTCCGCCCCAAAGCCCCTGGCTCCGGTGTAACCAAGCCTCCCACCCGCAGCAGTTGTGTTCGGAGCTGAATAGTTATGAGAAGGGACCTTGGTGCCAAAAGGAAACAGAAAACCAAGCCCCAGGCTGAGCCCCAAGCGAGGACTGAGCGGCTCTCCGGCCTCAGCACCCCGAGGGGTTTATTCCTGCCCCTCCTCAACAAGGTGTCAGAAATGTTCTTAATGAGAAGTTCCCTTTCAGACCAAGCGGTGTCTAAGAAGGGAGAAGGAGCCGTAAAGCCAGCGCTCATCCCCTCCTCTAGCCACACACATCACAGCTCCCTGGCAGCGGGACTGGCGGCGGGGCCCGAGTGCCACCTACAGCGGCCGGGGGGAACTAAGAGATCCGAAATCCTGCTGCAGCTCCAGGCTTTGCATTCCCTCTGCTCATCCCTCCCGCTGGAAGCACGATCCCTGACCGCGCTGCGGGCAGCAAATGCGAGGCCAAGGGGATGCTGCAGCTGGCAGAGCAGCGGGAATCGTGTCAGGGATGCAGGGCAGGTCCACGGCAAGTTCATCAGCTCCTCGTCAAAGAACACCCCCAGCCTTTAAAGAGAGGTTAACTTGCGGCCCGTGTTCACAGCACAGCACACCAGTGCCCATGCTGCGGGCACTGGGGGTCCCTCACGTGTGTGAGGAGCAGGGACCTGGGGCTCTGCTCCTGCTCCATGGCAAAGCATTCCCGGTATAGGGATGAGGGGATCCAGCCAGGAGCCACGCTGCAGAGAGATCCACAGGAGAACATATGGTGTGGTTTTAAATGCACCCATAACATTTATTTAAAATACAGGCTCTAAAGCTTGCCAGCAGAGCTCAATAGCAGGAATCTTTATGCTGAAAACTCTCCTGTTGCACCTGAATCATTTGCACTTGGGTTTAGTTGGGTTTAGCCTAAACAAATGGGGAGGATTGCAGGGAGAACTGCCGAGGGCTCCCCTTGCAAGGTCCCACACCCAACCTGCTCAGCAGGACCAGCCAACCCAGCTGAGCTCCTGCTGCCCTAAGCCATAAATGCCCTGCTGCAGCCAGGAGATGCAGTGGTGGCCCTGGAGGAAAAGAGCATCTGTGTGTGTGTGTCCCTCTTGCTGCCATCGGATGGGTGCAGGGGCTGAAGCTGCTGTTGTACCACGTCTGTACCAGGTTCGAGCTGTCCTCACAGGAGCCGTTCTCCTGCCCAGCCCTGCGGGTCTGGCAGCCGGATCCCTCCCGGCCCGGAGGTGAGTCAGGGGATGGCACCAGAGCAGGGTTTCCAACAAAAGGCTATGATGGAATTGCAGCTCCTCCGGCCGGCTCGCTCCGTACCCAGCATGAACGGAAACACCCCCGTTGCCACAAGGCACGGGATCACCCCCATGATCTGTTCCCTCTCCTCCACCTTCCGCTGTGCTCTGCCAAGGAAGGGATGCCAGGAATAGCAGGAGATGGATGTCTCATCCCCTCGGTTCCACACAGCCCCCTGCCTGGCAGGGGGATGATGCTCCACAGGTACCTGGCACAGCCCTTCAGGTGGGTGATGTGTGCAGGGCTGCTCCCCACAGCACCCATCCTGCCAGGGAGACAGACCTGGAAGGGGCTGTGGGGAGCTGGGGCAGCCCCAGGGGTGGCTGCACCCCACGTTCTGCTGCAAGGGCCGGGGTCTGCCGGCATCTTGGTGCCTCGTTGGTGTCCAATGGCAGCTGCACCATCTAGAGGAGAATCGAGCAGAGCCCAAATCCAGGCAGGCAGAGGGGCTGTAGGAAAAGGATGAGGAGTCTGGTCATGAGCGAGATGCAAATCCTTCACTGAGACACGTGTGAGCGATATCAGGGCCTCAGGAATGAGCCCAAATGGCCCATCTTTCCCACAGAATGGGAACAGGGGGAATAGGATTCAAAGATGCCGGCCCTGCTTGCTTTACATGTGATTGATCCCTGCTGGCTGCAAGGAACAGGGCAAGGGAGAGGGGAGGGAAGAAACGCTCAGTGCCCGGCCTGCAGCCAGGCTGACCACACATCCCCGAGCCCGGAATCAACAGCTCTGAAAGCAATTTCGCTGCTCAGCTGGACCCGGATTGCTTGTGTCTCTGAACAGATGTGCCTGTGACACTCACGAATGAGCACGGTGGAGATGTGAGCGAGTGAGGAAGGTGATGAAGAGGCCCCCTTCCTCCAGCCCAGCTCCCTGCTGTGCTCCCAGCTCCATTCCCGCAGGGCACTGAGGCCAAGCCGCTGCCCAGTGCTTCAAGTGCAGCAGGTTCCAGCTGACAACTGCTCTTCCCTTGCGCTGGAGGGATTCAGGGACCAAGCCATCAGGATCATACCCACAGGTATCCGGAGGGAAAGGGGCTGCATGCCATGGGGCTGGCTGTGCTGGAAACACCCCACAAGACACACGTGAACCCTCCCAGGACCTTGCACACAGCGAGGCTTTCACCTGCAGCACAGGGGGATGCAGGAGCTCCATTCCCATGGATTTGTTGGGTTTTGTACCCCTCCGGCCCCTGCAGATGGTGCAAGTCACAAGGCAACGTTGGTCACATCCCAAATACAACCACTAACACATCCCAGCTCCCAATCTGCCTCCTTTGCTGACATCCCAGTTTTCTCCTCCTCCTCCCACGAGCTCCTCGCAGCCCGTTCCTTCCTCCTGGTCTGCAGCACATAGTCTGCAAGCTGCTCTGGCTTTCCCATCCCACGCTGCGTGCACAGCCCCGTGCTGCCTCCGCTCCTTCCCTTCCCTCCCATGGGGCTCCTGAGCCTTGGCCAAGCTGGATGCAGGCAGGGATGCCTGGCCGAGGGTCAAATCCTCAAGATCAGGATGAGGAAACACTTGAGAAGGGCTTTCCATTAATGCCAGCAGCACAAGCTGCACCCAGGAGAAAGTGCCTCTCTAAATGCCACGTTTTCCTGATTGCTTAAAACAGGACGGGATTTGATCTGTTTCCAAAGCTGTTTTATGGATCTGTTGCACTGAAGGCATTTGCAGAGCCCAGTCAATACTCCTCCACCCGTGACAGCTCTGCAGCACAGGAGGGTGAATCTGACACTGCACCTAGCCCAAAATTACCATCACTGGACATATGCCATGGCCTTAAAAGCCCCAGGTAAAGCTAAGAGTGAACATGGAGTGTGTGCAGCCAGCACAAAGCAAGGGTGGTCGGGGCTCCTGCCCTCCACCTCTCAGCTGGAGCACAGGGAGGTGGCTTTGGGACACAGGGAGAGCAGGATGAGGATGAGGCTAAGTAAATACTCCAAATAACAATCAGCATGTTTGCCAAATGCCGCTTCAACCAGCCTGGAACCCCCCCGGCAGGTCCCTGCACCCAGGGAGGCTTTTGCTCTCAATGGCTGGCCTGCTGATGGTGATCTGCTGGAAACCCCAAGTCAAAGGGCTGCACAGGGGCTCTGGCCCATGTGCTTTCAGCCTGGTGAAATTCAGAACAGTGGCGATCGTTGGTTTGATCCAAAACTCATTTCAGGGAGCATTTTGACCACGGAACCAAACTGCGGTCATTGCAGATCCTTAATCTGAGCCTGTTTGTGCAGAGTGCATCCTGCAATTGCAAAGGCACCGATGACTGAGCCTTGCTGTGCACCCTGGTCCCGGGCAGGCAGTGTCCTGGGGTGGCAACGGGGTGGCAACGGGGACTCAACCCCCTTCTTGTGGACAAGTGGCTCCCTTCATGCCACGCTCCAGTCAGACTCTGAGCATCACCAGCTGCCCTGTTATGAGCTCCCCACAGAGGTTTCACTTCTTTGCAGCCAAGAGACTCCATAGGATGCTAAAAAGAGAACTCCATGAAGGTGATCTGGAAAGCCCTCCTCCGTGTGAAGATGCCTTTTGAAACACGGGCTTACAGCTAACAGGGGCTGGGACAGCACTCAGGACGGTCCTGCTGGGAGTCAGGAATTGCTCCATGGAATGCTCGCCCGGCAGTCCCCTGCCTCATGGGCGACTGCAGAGATGGATGCTCCTGAGCAAGGAGCCAGGCAGGAAAGGTTCTCTGTAAATGCAGGATGTGATGGCTGTGCTGGGACTGCTCAGCAGAGCTAGGGGAGCAGCAATGAAGGGAGCCTGTGAGTGCTGCAGCCCCAGGACAAGCTGGCAATGTCTCTTCAGGAACCACAGCTGGAAAAGCCTGCCCAAGGCCACCAGAAAGTCCCCATTTGGTGGCCCAGTGAACACCACATCACCCAGTCTGCCCTTCCTGGGTAGTCACAGCCCGTCCATAGGTGAGCATCCTTGACAAGCCGCACCAGCTCCTGGCTTCTTACACTCCTCGCTCCTCGCTTCTCTTCGAAGCCCCAGACACCGGAGACTGTGCCGATAACAGCCTGACACCTAATGGGCACAAGCAGAATTGTGACAAGAAGAGAATCCAGCTGGAAATGTGCTGGTGGGAATTGCCTCGGAGCAGAGCCCATGGAGATGGACGGGAAGGGAGAGCTGAGGGAAGGAAACCCTTTAAGACAGCACATGAAAACATGAAAAAATCTAATTTAACACAAAGGAATGAGCTCTATGAAGCGATTGAAGTTTTCATACAATTTATGTACTTTTTAACAAGGTTCTAGGTACAGAATATGGAGAGGTGCCACATTTCCTTGGAAATTTTGGAGGTCTCTGCCACATGTAGCAAGGAAAGGTCGGGGCTGCAATCAAACCTGCTGGCTCTAAATTGTATTTCTCCAGTTGTATTCTTATGCCAGATACACTGGGATTTCCTACTGGAAAGGGGCATCCAAAAGCCATCCGTTGTGCCCCAGAGACCTTCGGTTTTGCTTAATGGTCAGTAAGGAATGGGAAGTGCATCAGATTTGAGTCAAAGCTGTTAAATGTGTTCTGTATCCGTGCTCTGTGCTATACTTTCCACTTGATGTGCTTCATGGAGCCGGTGGGTCTCTTAAGCAAATCCAGCTTCCAAAAGTGATTTACAACAGAGTCTTCTAAGGCAAGACACAGCAGAGCTTCCCAGCACCGAGCTCCACTCAGAGCTGCCCTTGGAGCTCTCTGCCCCAGATGCTGCTTCCCCAGGGAGCATCCATCCACTGTAGGGAAGCTCACACCATCTCTGCTCCAGGCGGAGGGTAAACAGAACCATTCAATGTGCAGCCCTCTTTGCTGGCAGCTTTCACAGCCATCTCTTTCTAGTTCTCTAAATTAGATTTCTCTATTACAACTTCAAGGCCTCATGAGTCTCCTTGGCATTTATTAAATAACTAAACTCTTCAATTTACCATGTTACTACACAATCCACTTGTACTCCATCTAACACAGGCGCCTGCGATCAGGCTGGAGGAGCCGAAGGGGCAGGAGGACACGGAGCAGGGCCACTGCTGTGACCTGCAGCTCACAGAGCCCTGCTGCAGCTCATAGCACGAGCAAGAGGGAACCAAGCTCTCAAGCCCCCCCGAGCCCTGTTCTGAACCAGAGCTAAGAAATGCACTTGATTTCTTTCAAAGCCAATGCTGACACCACTTCTTTATACGGACCCCAAATACTGACTGAGAAGGTTCAGACTGGATTCCATCCACCTCTTTCCACCCACCTCCTTTCCCCATTGCTCCCCATTCCCCCCTTCCTCCCCATTTGGAGGAAGACTTCCAAAATCTCAATGGTCACAGCAGGATTTCACTTCTGTGGACCTGTTTTGCCCCAAAACCCAAAGATGTGCTTGGGGAATGCAGAACTGCCACCAGCAGAGGAAAGGGCTTGCAGGACCTGGGGCTATCGACTTCCCTTGTGTCCCAGACCCATCTGCGCACTCACCCAGCACCGGGTATGATTCACATTCCCAGTGGAATGGCAGCACAGCAGGAATGCCTGGTGCTTTAACACAGCTCCATGTAGGAACTAATTGGTCACGAAGCCGCAGGTTACCTGACAACAAGATCTGAGAGGTGAGCCTTTTTGTTCTTACTATTTGGTTTTAATCTTGTCCAATAAAAGAGCCATCACCTGAGCTCTGCTTCCAGCCTCTGATAACCCAGAGCAGCTTCTGCCTCTGATGTACCCAGAGCCACCTATAATGAGCACCTGCTCCTACCCCCTGCAATAAGCTGCAAATGGGATGAGCAGATCCCGAGGTTGAGGAAGATGTTTCATCCCGAGCACATGAATGTCTCCCTGCCATTCCGGTCATCCTAACAAGGGGTCCAATTAGTGCTCCTGACTGTGTCATCCATCCAGCAGGGACACAGGGACCACTGCTCTCATTTCCACAAAGATCATGGATCAGGAAGACAAATCCTCCCTAATGGGACCTCGGGGAGAGGCTCTGCTCCTCTTTCAAGCTAAAGGGCGCACAGGGAGGTAACTTGCTCTGCAGAGCCAGAGCATGCCACCTCCCCGGGCAAGCATAGAGCAACCCAGCAGCAGCCAGCCCCTCCTCCCAAGCAGTTCCATGTGCACAAAACCATTTATCAGGCTTCTGGCCACAGCTTTGGCTTTAATTTGATTTTACAAGCACTTTCACATGTAAATTGACTTGGCCCAAGAGGATACATGAACACAAGAGCCCTTTCTTTCCTCTGGCGTGCCGTTACGAGCAATATGGTGAAAGGAGCAAAGTTGTCTCACCTCAGGGCTGCAGCTCTGCAGCTAAGGAAAAGCAAGTTCATTGTTTCCTTCTGCACACGGATGCTGGCTGTGCTGTTTTCAGCAGCCTTGTTCAAGCGAGCCACTTCAGAACATAAAAGCCTAAGAACACACAGGCCAGTGTCTTATCGGCTCCGTTTTATCTATTGTAAGAGCAGGAGATAAACTAATACGAGTCTGTAGCTGTGTCTGGTGGTTTGAGACATGGTCCTGTCCCATTCGCAGGACCAGACCTGGTTTGGTAGGTGAAGGACTCCTGAGGGGGAAAAACACTTTAGAAGATGAGGTTGGAAACCGGGAAAGGGCACAAAAGGTACGAAAATACAGGTGCTCCCCAAAACAAGCATCCTGGGGTGAAAGCAAGTGGAAATCTGTTCCGCAGCACTCAGCATGTGTCAGCCCCACATTGTGCAATGTGTTCCCACAGCGTGAGCACAAAAACTCAGCCCTTGGTGTCTGGCATCAGCAGCAGACACAGGGCAGGTTCAGTCCAGCCACGATGCCAGCTCCAGCTGCACCTTCCCTTTGCGTAAGGACAGAACAGATTCACCCCAGACCCTGGCTAAATTCTCACCAGTGTTCAACACTGCACCAGGAGACCGCACTCTGAGTCCTGAGTTAACCTCTGTGGCTGTGGTGCTGGGATGCACCGCCAAAGCCGCGGCAGAACCAGCAGCATCGGTTGTGTCTGGAGCTGTGAATGAAAAGCGACACCAGGAATGAGTAATCGGATGTGATAATGGCTATTAAGGCAAATGGGCCTGATTCTGACATCCACAGCATTCTGGTGCACGGTCCCATGTCTGCACTACCACGAGCTGTCACCCTGTTTTCAGTCTGGAACCCGTTAAACCCACTGTTCCCAACTGCTGTTCTTGATATCTCCTAGCCCGAGCATTTCCCCTGTGATTTTGGAAACAAACAGCCAAAAGATGTGGTTTCCTCTGCAGCATCACAGGTGTTTAAGCACAATGGGAGGGAAAAATCCGCTGGGAAAGGGAAAACAGGCAGCACTTTGGGTTAAAGGACCAGGTTTGTGTTTGCTGGACATTGGTATAATAGAATCAGCCAGGTTGGAAAAGCCCTTTAAGCTCATCCAGTCCAACCATCCCCAGCCCTGCCAAGGCCACCCCTAACTCACGGCACTGAGGCCTCATCTCCACTGCGTGTGAACACTTGCAGGGAGGGTGACTGCAGCCCTGCCCTGGGCAGCCTGTTCCAATGCCTGAGCACCCTCTGGGGCAGGAATTGTTCCTCAGCTCCATCTAAACCTGCCCTGGTGCAGCTTGAGGCTGTTTCCTCTTGTCCCATCCCTTGTCCCGTGGGAGATACCTCCTCGCTTCAGGATGGCAATGCTTGTGAAGGTTTCCAAAGGGGGAGCTGGGCTCGCTCTGTGTTTTCAGTGAACAAGCAGCTTGGAAGGGGCGTTCTGGAAGGATTCCGGAGCTTGGGAGCACAGGACAGGGCAGGCAGTGCATCCCTGGGGAAAAAACCTGCTCGCCAGCAACACGGGTTAGAAACAGAGCACTTCTGCACACAAAAGCTCAAACACCGTTAACTCCAGCAGCCAAAGCACCGAAACAGAGGCCTCGGCGCTCTCAACCGCAGTTCTAGTTTTGCATCCCCAGACTCCGGGCTTGGAGCAGTCTGCGCTGTGCCCTGCGGATGCTCTCCTCCCTGGCAGCCCCATGGCGCTCCAAAGGGGGCACGATGAGACGCGCTCCTCCCGCGCGTTGTACTCGGCTCCTGTCTCCAAAGTAAGCGGTGCGAGCGCCCGGTTGGGAGCTCCCCCAGCCCGCTTGTGCCCTCGCACAGCCGCTGCCCGGACAGAGCCGCTCCGCGCCCGCAGGAGCCGCCGTTGGGCCCCAAACGCAGCCCCAGGGCTGCAAATGGCCGCGGACGCTCCTTGCCCCCGCCGGACCTCCCACTGCCCACAGTTAAGGGGGTCCCGGCCTCCCTCCCCTCCGCGCCCGCTGCCGGCCTGCGGCGCTGTGGCCGCGCCTGCCTTTGTGCCCCGGCGGGACCGCCCGGCCCGGCCCGGCCCGGCCCGGCCCCTCCCCGCCCCGCCGCTCCCGCGGGCAGAGCCGGCGGCCGCCGAGGCCCTGGCGGTCGCTCCCGCCTTCCCGGAGGAGCCCTGCGGCGCATGCCTCCCGCTCCCCGGGGGCAGGGAAGGAAGCGCCGCCCGCCCCTGCACCAGAGCGGCGGGCAGCGGCCGCGCCGGAGCTCGGCGGAGAGGGGAGCCCGGCCCGGGCGCCGCCACCACCGCGATCCGCCTCCCGGCCTCCCCCCGCGGCGGCAGCGGCAGCGGCAGGTGAGCGGCGGCGGGGGCGGGCGGGCGGAGCGGCTCCGGTGAGGCCGAGGCCCAGGTCCGGGCCCGGCGGGCTCGGCCGAAGGCGGTGGAAGGCGGGAAGGGGCAGCCATGGCGGCGCGGGCAGGGCCCGGCCGGCCGCGGGCAGCGGGCGGGGCGGCCCCGGGTACGCCGCGAGCGGGAGCCCCCTCGGACACCCCCGGGTGCGCGTCCCCGCTGTGGGTGCCCCCCATGGCCCTCACGCAGCCCCTGTGGGTGCCCCCCCGAGGCTGTTCCTCCGGGTCCCCTGGCGTGGGTGCCCCTCGCCCCGGGCCTGAAGCGGTGCTGGGGCGGGGAAGCTCATCCCAGCTCCATGTGGTCCTTCCCGGCAGCCGCAGTCCATGTGCAGGGGAGCGAAGGTGCCTGCCCCTTCCCTGGAAGCTGTGGAAACAGGTTAATGGGAGCAGGGGGGGGGGTTAGGTTTCCAATGGAGCTGAGAGCTCACGTACGGTATCATCAGTTCTCATTCCTGATGAGAATTCTCATTTTTGATGCTCAGGTGCTCATTACAGTGAAAAATGTTCCTAATTTATGCGTGCCCCCGTGAGTGTGTCGGAGCGGCCTTTAGGAACGGTGTGTGTTTGTGGAGGCCTGACCCACATCGTGTCGGGAGGTGCCTCCTGCTTCACCCAGGGGTGGATACGCAGGAGCACCGGGCTGGATCCTAGAGCAGAAGTTGGTCTGAGCTGCCTTCAGCTGCCTAAAAGGTGGAAGTTAGGACAGTGCTGTGCTGCTGCAGGTACCCACCAGTGAGGAGGGGTGTTCTTGATCATGATACTTACAGGTGCTCATAATCCTCATCCTGCTCTTAAAAACTCCTACAGCTTTGTGTTTACCAAAAGCTTTTATCCTGCGGTGAGGCCGGGGTGGTTGATGACTTGGAGTCACTGCTGTATAGTGGGTTTCAGGAGGAAATAGGCTCCATTCCCTTTGTGCTGCCCCAGCTCCCTGAGCTGTGTGTTTGATGCCACGCCAGAACTGGTAAAAGCTGTCTGGGGCTTGTGCGTGAGTCCAGGCATGATGCTAACGTGGTTGCTCTGCTCTTTGAGAGCTGGTTTGTGTCCCACCACCTCGGATCACAGGCGAGCTCGTCTCATACCCACCTGTTGAACCGTATGGGCAGCGTTGCTTTTGCTATAGAGCTGAAACACTGAGCTCCGCACAGAGGGAGTGCTTTGAGAAGGGCAGTTCTGCCAAACAAAACAGGAGCGGAATGTTTTGCAGGGTTCTCCGCTCCCACCAATCCCTCTTTCAAAGGAAAGATCCCCTTAAATCTGTGCTTTCTTGCAGAAAATTCACTGCAAAAATACTCAGACAACCGTTTGTTCAGGAGGAGATCACACTGAGGTGCCATCAGAGCAGTTGTGTGGGGCTTGGCAACACCTGGTTGTTTAGGAATGTACAGAAAAGAGAGCACAGCCTTCCCTGGAAAGTGCAGGGAGACTTCTGGAGGTGAAGATAATCACCTGCTTGTGCTAGAAAATACTGAGAACCACAAAGGATGAGGGCTCTGTCTTACCTTTAATGGCAGTAGTGACTGATTTACCCGTGGAGGTGATGCTAAGGAGTAAAACCCATGATTACCTGGCACAATAAACTGCAGTGGTAATAACGGGTGATTTATGTTACCAGTATTATGACATGGAACTTTTAGAAGGTAAATGTAATAAAAACCATTTTCCTCTTTTTTTTCTTGTAGGATGGAAGAGAGATCAGTCTGAAAAACTGTTCTGTCGTGGACCTGCTGTTGTCTGCTAGAATGTTCCTGATGAATGCTTCTCCTTTGGTAGCTCTTCAGACAAAATGGGAGTCCTTTGGACCAGCGAGGAATTGTAGATACCCTGTTTGCTACCCTGAACCTGAAGAAGAAGTCAGTAGAACCTCTGTAAGTGCAAAAGTTCAGATGATCATAAACAACCTGCAAAGTCAAGAGTCTGCCCTGGGTATGAACAATGAGTATGATTGTATTATGCAGAAGAAACAACAGGGAGAAAAGGGCAGCAGTAACAGAGTCACGTCTAGCCCTGTGTTGCTGCAGAAGCATCCTCAGTACACCCAGTGTGGGAGCCCTGCTGATTCAGATGACACCGAGGAGGAAGAGGGTGTGGGGTTTGGGAGACTCCTGCTCGATTCTGATAGCGACGACTCAGTGGACCGAGGTATAGAGGAAGCCATTCAGGAGTACTTGAAAGCAAAAACCCAGAGTGACCAGTCCTTGCAGAGGGGTGCAGAGTGTTCTGAAAACATAAGCAGAGACAAAAGGTTTAAGAGAGAATTCTCACAGAACAAGGTGGCGAGTAACCTTCTCCCTGTGAAATTCAAAGCTGAGATGCTCTCTGAAGAGTACCTGTCTGACCACCTGGGCATTGGGAAAAGGCTGCAGCCTGCTTCCCCTCAGAGCATCAGTAGCGACGACTCTTTTGAACAGAGCATACAAGCTGAAATAGTGCAGTTCTTGAATGAGAAGAAGCAGCAAGAAATTCATAAATGTGTAACTGGGGAGGAGAAGGATTCCCATGTCAGATCTGCCCTAAAATGCAGCAAGGAAGCGACAAACAAACCAAACTGTGGTGCTATAAAGCAAGGTTGTAGCGCGCTGCTCTTGAGACACCGTGCCGAGCTGCAGAAACCCAGCACGCAGGCCAAGGGTTTGCAGTCTAAAACCCAACCAGAGCCCAGTGACTTCAGCCAGGTGAACCCAGCCTATCTGGAAATGGCCACTGCCAGCCAGCCCTGGGCAGTGGAGCAAGGTGAAGAGAGTGGAGCTAATTACTGGGAGAGCAGGGGAGCGCTTGTCAGCGAGAGCGTGCACATATCTGACTCGAGCAGCGATGATGGCATCGAAGAAGCCATTCAGCTTTATCAGCTGGAGAAAATCAGGAGAGAGGCAGGTCACGCAACAGACTGTGTCCCTTTGCAGAGGGAGGGACTTCCTACAAAGGGTCTGGCAGACATTTCTGCGAGCCTAACAATTAGCTCAACAACAAGTGCCTCACCAGAAATCCATAAAAGCCCTATAAGCAACAAGAGAAAAGAAACTGATTCCACCTCAACAGAACTCGAAAGCACCAGCAATGACTTTAACAAGCTGCTTAAACCACTGAAAAAAGCCAGACATTTTGCACTCCCAGAAAACAAGATTGCTGCTTGTGAGCTCACGCTGCAGGCCTCTTGCAGAGCAGACACATCTGCAGAGCTCATGTGTGCGGAAGCTATCCTTGATATTTCCAAAACAATCATGCCATCCCAAATGGGAAGTGACAGCAAATCACTCGCTGCAGACTCCTTCTCTCCCCAGCTCCTCTCATCCTCCTGCTGTGACAGCGACAGCAGCCTGGTGGACAGTGATGATAGCATCGAGCAAGAGATCAGGGCTTTTTTGGCTCTGAAAGCACAGTCAGAAAACCTTGGAACAAAGCCTCCCAGCCTGTCACACTCACTCCAGATACCTTTGCCTTCGGATCAAAACAGCCTTGCCAGTACCCTAGAGCCTCCTCTTCCCAAATCACTGAAGCTATCGCTGAATCGTAAAAAGAGACTCAAAAGGGAAGGCAGAATAGCAAAACAAGGTGCATCAAAACCACCTGAGCAGGTGGAGACCGGACTTTTCCAGCCAGGTAGCTATCCAAAACTTGCTGTGCTGCAAGAGGAACGTGCCCCGAGCAGTCCCACAGAGCTCTGTGATGCTCAAAGGCTTGGCAGCAAAGAGCCGAGGCAGCAGCAGCTGCCGGCTCCCAAACTGTCTGGATCAGATGGCAAATGTGTGGCCTTGGACTCCGTAAACCCTTTTATGCAGGTTCAGAGCAGCACGAGAAAGCCTGTGAAAAACTCCATCCAGACTCCAGAGAGGGATGGTTCAGATGATGAGAGCAGTTCTCTGGATAGTGATGAGGACCTGGATAGTGCCATCAAGGACCTTCTGCGGTCTAAAAGAAAGTTAAAGAAGAAGTCCAAGGAGCAGAAATCTCAGTGCAAGAAGAGGGTGAGGTTCAGCGAGACAGAAGCTCAGCTGCTCGATGGATTTAGCAACCTCCAGCAAGGCAGAAATCCCGTGGTGCTGAAGAGCTGCCTCTCCAAACCCAGAAAAGCCGCGAAAGAGAACCCGGCCCGAAATCCTCCTGACAACACAGGTGTCAAACCTCCCAGTGAAAAACCAGAGACCGGGAAGAACTTGGACTCTAACCTACAGCTTAGAAAAGGATCCAAACCCAGACCAGTCACAAGCCAGAATAACCTGCAGGCAGCTAAAAATAGGCAGTGTACTTTCACAGCCCCGGCGGGCGCTGACGACAGCAGTTCAGTGGACAGCGATGACAGCATTGAGCAAGAAATTAGGAAGTTTTTGGCAGAAAAGGCTAAAGACTCTGCAAGCACCTCGGAGCTCCAGAAAGATGATGCAGCTCTGGACCTATTGAGGGTGACCAAACAAACTGCTCCTAAAGGGAAAGCAAAGCCACAGCTGGTTGAAAGTGAGCTTGACCTTGTGCTGGGTCGGAGTGACAAGCCTGAGGTGTCTCAGCACACTGAGGAGCTGAAGAACTCTCTTGGGACAGAAGGGAAAGGTGCAATGTTACATGGCAGTGGGAAATGTGCTTCCTCAGCACAGAATGTTCATACTACTGGTCAGTCAAAAGCTAAGCAAGGGCTGGTGGGGGTTAAAGGTGCTGCTGCTGGTGAGGTATCTGGAAGCACAGCAGGTAAAAAGGATGTCCCTAATCCAGAGCCCGTGCAGAAAACACTTCCACCTAAAACCAGCAAAAACGGAGGTGGTAAAGTACGAAAAGTAGTTACTGCAAAGCCCAGGTCCAAGAGAAAGAATACCTTTCACCTCAAAATCTCAAGTAAATTTATTGCAGGTCTAAAGGGTGCTCGGGACAGGAAGAAATCCATGCTTCTGAACAAAAGGCAGAAAGCAGAGAGCTTGCTCGCCCAGAGCAGTGCGTTAGGAACAGAGGCAGCTTCCCAGGATGCAGATGTGCTTAACCAGGGAAGAGGAGCTCCCTCGCCCAAAGATGAGTTTAGTGGGGAGAGCCCAACAGCAATAAAAGGATCCAGTTCTCAGAAGCTCACTGGGGAAGGGTCAAGTCCCCATGTAGCAGAAACCTGTGGAAGACTGGAGGCTGCTCCTCTGCCTGTCAGGGAGGAAGCAGGGGGCTGGGAGCGGGCTGGTGCTGCAGCAGAGCAGTCAGATTCACATTCCAATCTCCCTTTGCAGGAGCAGAGCGTGGCAGCAGTGAAGGTAGATAAGGTTTGCAGAGGAACATCCAAAGCTGGGAGCGCACAGATGTGGATCGAGGCAGGAGATACCCACAAAGACAGCTGGGCTGATCCAAGTGTAGATGCTCCACGCCCTCAGCACAGCGTGGCAGTGGTACAAGCAGATAAAGTCAGTAGAGATGCATCTCAGCAGGGTATACATGTGTGCAGCAAGGGAGGGAATAACCAGCAGGACAAGAGCCCAGCTCCAAGCTTAGGTTGCCCACCACAGGAGCTAAATGTGACAGCGGTAGCAGTGGATAAAACCGGTGGAGAAGCATGTACAGATAACAGCACACAGATGTGCAATGAGGAGGGAAAAGCTGTCCGCCACGACAGTGACAGGCAGGAAGAAATGCAGGTATCCAGCTCCAGTTTGGAAGGAAAAGTACCTGTCCTGGAGAATAGGGAAACCACTTGTGAAGTGGACCAAGGGCAGGAAGTTGTAGACAAACCCTGTGCAAAAGGTCCTGAGCTCCCTGCAGGGATCTGCCCCGATTCCCTCTCTCTAGGAGGGGTTTCACATCTGTAAGTATGCTGCTTTTTACAGTAACAGTCTTTCTAGAGAACAAAGGTAATTACCTTGCTCAAACTTGAGACAGGGGAGACAGTGAGGGAGGCTGATACCTGTATATCACAGACACCTGTATCACCTGTATATCCTACACACACTAATGTGAAAGTGCTTCTGTTGAACAGGGATCCCATGGACAGGCATCCATCGTTTTTGTAGAATTTTGTAAATTATTTAAAGTGCTCTGAGGAAATATTTTTTATAAGGATTTTTAGGGCTGCCGTTGCTGCAGGATGCTGTAGTCACTGTAGATAAAATACTGGCTTATCATGCTTTAAATGATGAGGCCTCTAATCATGTGTATAAATAGGAAACCTGTTTGTGCACGGAATACATTTGGCAATCTGCTCAGAGGAGGAGGACACAGCGTTTGATCGCGGTGCTCTGCCTCTGAAGCCCATTGTCTGACACCATTCCCGTTCGAGCTGCCTTAGGACACCCCCATGCCACGGGCCTGTGCCGGGGTCCCGGTTCTCCCCTGCCCCGGGGGCTGTTGGGTGAGTTCCCTCAGCCCAGCTCCAGCAAAGCCGGTGCAGATGTAGGCGTGGGGCTCCAGCCTTGAGGATCCAAACGCAAATTCAGGTAAATGACGTGGATGGGTCTGTCTGCATGTCCTGGGGGAAGGCAGGAACCTTCTGAACCCCCCAGCCTCCCGCCAGCGGGTGATTCCATGCAGCCTGAGGAGCGTGTCTGTGCTGACACCAGGATCTGTGCATTTCACTAGATTGATGCCCTGTCGGGCCTGTGAGGCTGAAACAATTCCTCCTTGTTCTCAAGTCTCACTTTGCTGCCCTGCAGTTACCCATAGATGGATTTTGTTTCCTGTGTGAACTTCTGGAATTGAGTGCCCTTACTTGCCTTGTTCAAAGGGGTTTCTGAACTCTTACATCTCCGTGGACTCTGATTTTCACTTACAGTTTTTGTGCAATAGAACAAAGCTGGGTTTGCTCTAGGACATCCCTGATGTAAGCGCCAAGGGTATTTCCAGCACTGTTCCTTCATACCAGTAGCTCTTTCTCTGCCTCCGTTTCCAGCAGCAGGAATAAAGCAATTTTTCACTACTCTCTATTTGTACTGACTTGATACGGGCCTGAAGTAGCACGTTCATATCACCAAACAAAAGTGCCCCCACTCTGCCTTCCCTGAAAGATCCCAGAAGTGGGAATTCGAGCCTTTGGCTGGTTCTTCTCATTTGCGTGTCATGAAGTCCTTTGAGTAGTTTGTTCTCACGTCTTGTCCCTGTGAACTGATCCGATGCTCTCCTTATCCAGTCTTCTCTCCCCTGTCCCTTGGTGTCTGTGTCTTCCTGGAGGCTGGCCTTGATGTTGGAAAATGGAGCGAAAGCAGCCAGGAAGGGATCCAGAGCCACCCAGGATCCCCCCTGGTGTGGTCACGTTTGCACAACAGCGGCAAACTACAGCGTAGCGTAGAGTAGAACAAGTAACCGTGGCATGTAGAGAAGTGAGCAACAGCCTTTGTGTGTGTGTCCTGTTGTGCAGTTACGTTTTAAACCTGTTCCTAGTGGTCACTTGACATTTCGTACTGTCCGGCCGCCCTTTTGTAGCCCTTGCCTTGGTGGCCGGTTTGTTGAAAGCATCAGTATCTCATTTTGTGCTAGGATACCTTGGAAAAGTGGTTTCTTCCTTGGCTCCCGTGCCTGCAGCGCCTGTGCACAGGCGTGGTTTTGGCTGCCCTGATGCAGGATTTGGGCCTTTTGTTTGCAATAGGTAAACAGAAGTTTTCAGAGTACCTTGCTTTCAAAGGATTAAACTGCATTAACAGAGGGGGTGGACACATTCTGTACGGTTTGTGTAAATTAAGCTGAATGGTCCTCCTCAGAGCTGTCAGTAAATCAGCGCTGAGCCTCCCAGGGTGGTGGCTGCTGCCCCGTCCGTGTGTCTGTGTTCTCGGTACTCCTCACCACCAGATCCGGTTAAGAAGCCGTTCCCATGAGCTTGTGCTTTAAAGAAAACCTGATTTCGAGCAGCACTTTTTTAAATTGAGAAACTTGATTTGTATATAGGAAATGGTGTACATGGATACGTTTATAATGGTTAATAAATGGGGTTCTGACCATGGACCGTGAAACCGGAGTGCTCCTATGGTTTGTGTCATCGTCTCGAGTGAGCAGTGGGTTTGCGTTACCTTTCCCCCCTGCCTGCAGTCCGAAGATGTGATTGACTTGTGCCCGGAGCTGCAGTTTGTCTTGGTTTGATAGTAAAGCCTCCCCTAATTTTATCTGTACACATGAAGATTTTGCTTTCAAAATGCAGCGTAGCACAAGGCTGTTTCAGGTAGATTCCCTGCAGTGAAGTGTGTCATCTTGAGGGTGACAATTTGGGTTGGTGCAGGTATTCCTTACGAAAGAAGCGTATAACATCTGAACACAGGTCAGTGTGTCTGAAGCCACTAAAACAAGGGAATGGGGGAAAGTAAACATAAGGAAACCAGTGTTTATAGAATCATAGAATAGTTAGGGTTGGAAGGGACCTTAAGATCATCCAGTTCCAACCCCCCTGCCATGGGCAGGGACACCTCACACTAAACCAGGTCACCCAAGGCTTTGTCCAATCTGGTCTTGAACACTGCCAGGGATGGAGCATTCACAACCTCCCTGGGCAACCCATTCCAGTGCCTCACCACCGTAACAGGAAAGAATTTCCTCCTTAGATCCAATCTAAACTTCCCCTGTTTGTTTTAACCCGTTACCCCTTGTCCTATCACTCCAGTCCCTAATGAAGAGTCCCTCCCCAGCATCCCTATAGGCCCCCTTCAGGTACTGAAGTTTGACACATGGTGAGTGAAGCCTTGAGCAAACTGATGCGTACAGGCACATCTCCTGGGGCGGGCTGCACCTTGTGTGTTGCTCCCTTCCCAGCAAACCTCAGTGGAAGATAACTGGGTAACCTTAACGCAGCGTGTCCCTGGGAACAGTTGAGAGGTGAGGTGAGCTGCACCCGGATCTCTTCAAAGCAGCTGGCTTCGGTTCCAGACTAGAGCAGAGTGAGAGAGTTGAGACAAGGGAGGGAGGAGGTGGGGGTTCTGGATGAGGTATGAAGACTAGGGGGGAAATAGGTGACAAAAGCCACTGAATCCATTTGCAAGAGGGAGTCTCTTCCCTAAACTGTTCCACCTGCAGAAAAATGTGGCTAAAAATACGTGTAAACTGTCACAACCATCTGTATTAATTCAGCGTTGTGTTGTTTTTCATTTCAGGAGAAGAAAGGGAAGGTGTAAGAAGCTCAAGGTATTGTCTACTCTGATAGAGTAGCAGTGAATGGCTGAGGGCTGCTTATTCATTTCCAGAAGTTAAAGGTTTTAAGAAGTTAAGTGTTAAGGAAGCATTCCTGCTCAGTCCATGTGCTGGTTCCAGTGTGTTGGTGTGTTCTTAGCAGAGGTTCTTTAGCCAGCCCTTCTGTTTGAGGTAACCATATAAACTGCAGTGAAAACTGGAATCGTTTGGGAGGTGGCATTGAAACCTTGGTGATGAGACCATGGGCCCACACTGGAGTTTCAGTGGTTGAAAAGGGACAAGTAAGGGCCTGGTTTTCTGTTCAGTTTTGGACCTCAGATTTGTGTTTAGTGACAATAACTAAAGAGGATTCCTCTGCCTTCCAAGGATGCTTAAATGCATCCTGCACCGTTTGCAAGACTATATAAAAATAACCCAAACAGGGAATATCCCTCACATGAAGAGTATCATTCACAGTGGTGCTTGGACACACTATTACGCTCCTTGTTTCCTTTTTAGTTCTTCAGCAAACAGCTAGAACAGCGTTATGCTCATGTTTAATGTCTGCTGTTCCCCGTGAGGCGGGACAGTTCCTCATCAGACACAGGCTGCACAATTTCTGTTCAAGACGAGTTTATCAGCCACACATGCCAGGTTGTTCGTTCCAGTGCAGTTCCTGTGCAGATGGTGCAGTTCCACTCGCTGTGTAACCACCGTTGTTACAATAAACCTTGAGAAAGATGTTTTCTCTTGGATTAGGTGTCGTTATTTGAGTCGTTTCTGAAATCCCTGTAGCTTTGAGAGGTGAGGAAGGTGAAAGAGCTTTCTACAAGAGACCCAAAGACTCTTGGGAAACCTGCCCTTTGGTTATTCATTAAATAGTACAGAAACTGGTTTGAGGTCTTAAATTTTAATGATGCGTGGTACATGAGCCAAGAGCTTAAAGCATCATTAGCAGCAGGGAAAAGGTTAGGGGAATATAGGTATGTAACGTATATTGTTCTAGTATTTATGCTGCCTATAAACTAAGTAAATGGTTCATATGCAGTATTTAGCTCATATTTAATAACCTTAAATCTTCAACTGTTGTTCCTAATAGCAGTCATTCTGTGGTGATTTCTCCCATGTGTTTCTCCCAACAAATTCCTGGACTCCGTTTTAATAACACTTTTAAACTGGTTTTCCCCAAAGCTTATGCAGGCCTTAACCAGGCCTGACTGAGGTGGCCACTGGTGGGAAGCGTGCAGGTTAATCTACTGCCAGTAGTGAGCATGTGAATGACTTTGCAGTGCAGTGCTTCTTGTCAGGCTTTCAAAGAGGCTTAGCAAGAGATTGAGGGGCAGGTCAGTGCTGTTTGCTCAGGGGGCTTTCGGGGGGTGTGTGTGTGTGTATTTAGCCAGCAGTGACCCTGTTGCTCCCGCTGCAGCTCTAACAGTGGGACGGGCCATTGGGGTTGTAGCTGGGGTGGAAGTCGAGGCGGTCATGGGCGGTGATGAAGTTGTCCGGACCCGTGACATAGCTCTTCTCCAGGGCCGTGTTGAGCCCACTGTTCCTGTACGGGCCCCCCATGCCTTGGATCCTCGTAAAGCCGTGTGGGGTGACATGGAAGGAGGTCTGGGGAGCGAACAGAGGGGAGAGGTTCTCAATGCCACCGTCAGCAGCGCCTGGGCTCAAGCGCACACTGACGGGCCCTGCTGAGCCCCACGTCCTCCTCCTCGGGGCTGCTCTCCCCCAGCACCCCTTTGTGCTCGGGGCTGCCCCAGCCCCCGGCGGTCCCCAACCCTACCGGCACCTCGTGCACCGTGGGGGCCCTGCTGCCGTACGTCTGGTTCGTGGTGCGGTACCGCGGGTGAGGCTCCGGCTTCCTGCGGGGACAGAGCGGGGTTGGAGCGGGGCTGGAGCGGGGCCGGGGCCGCGCGGGGCCGGGCGCGGGGCTCACCCGTAGCCGCAGAGGCGGTCTGGCTGCTGGAGGCGGCCGGGCAGGCTGGCGCTGCTGCGGTAACAGCCGCTGGTGCGGGGCCCGGCGCCCGCAGGCACGGACATGGCGCAGGGACGGGACCGGGACGCGGAGCCGAGCGTTGCCCGGAGACGGGACGCTGCGGGCGGGGCCGCGATGGCTCCGCGCCCCGCCCCGGCCCGGGAAGCGGAAGGCGCCGCTTGACCTTCATCCTCCTCCTCCTCCTCCTGGTGCAGCCGCTCCCGGCGCGGCGGGCTCGGAGCATGGCGGTGCCGCGGCTCCTGCGGGCAGGTGAGCGGGTCCCGTCCGGCTCCCGCCCCGCTCCCGGCCCGCCCCCGGCCCGCCTCACCCCGCGTTCTCTCCCCACAGCAGCCCCCCGGCTCTACAGCAGCATCGCGGCCCCGGCCCTGGCCCCGGCGCCCAGCCCGGCCCAGCCCCGCGGTGAGTGATGCCGCGCACCTGCGGGAGCCTCGCCGGTGCCGCCAGGCCCCTGGGGTTGGGGGTGCATCAGCGCCCTTCGCATCCCCTGCACACACAACGCGGGACCGGCTCCTTACTGGGGTTTCTCTCTCTCAGCCGCGGATGAGAAGCTGCTCTCCGGGCCCCTCGCGCACCCCGACTTCTTCAACGTGAAGGAGCTCTTCTCCCTGAAAGATCTCTTCGATGCGCGGGTGCACCTGGGGCACAAGAAGGGATGTCGGCATCGGTGAGTGAAGCAGGAGGCTGTCCCGGGCTGTGTGCACTGGGTGGGTCTGGGACTGCCCGTGGAGACCCTCATATCCGCATGGGCTTGTACAGGGACCGTGCCCAGTGTGAGCCCTGCAGCCCCAAGCCCTGGTGGGACGCGCTGTGTGCAGCTCTGCAGAGAGCTCCTCTGGTGTCACTGGGGTTGGAGGGTGGGAAGGGTTCCACGGTGAGGCCGCGCCACATCCAGGCTGCTCGGTGCCTGCATCACCCCGTCCCTGCACCCCCTTGTGTCCTCCCTCTGCCCCCGCAGGTTCATGGAGCCCTACATCTTCGGCTGCCGCCTGGACCAGGACATCATCGACCTGGACCAGACGATGGAGCACCTGCAGCTCGCCCTCAACTTCACCGCGCACATCGCCTACCGCAAGGGCATCATCCTCTTCATCAGCCGCAAGCGCCAGTTCTGCCACTTGGTGGAGAGCACGGCGCGGGCCTGCGGGGAGTACGCGCACACGCGGTACTGGCAGGGCGGGCTGCTCACCAACGCGCACATCCAGTTCGGCGCCGGCGTGCGCCTGCCCGACCTCATCATCTTCCTCAGCAGCCTCAACAACGTCTTCCAGCCACACGTGGCCATCCGGGACGCGGCCAAGATGAACATCCCCACGGTGGGGGTGGTGGACACGAACTGCAACCCCTGCTTGATCACGTACCCCATCCCAGGCAATGACGACAGCCCCAGTGCCATGGAGCTGTACTGCAAGCTCTTCAGGATGACCATCATCCGCGCCAAGGACAAGAGGCGGCACAGCGAGGCCGTGCGTGAGCTGCAGAGGAAAGCGGAGGGCAATTAGAGCCCGTGGGATGGTGCCCAGCGGGGTGGTGACGGGCGTCCTGCACCCGGAGCACAGGATTTTGGCAGGGCTCTGGTGCTGTGCAGAGGCCCCGCAGTGATCCCAGCTCAAACAGAAATGGTCCAGAGCGATGTGAGGGGCTGGGAGCCAGACCAGGGCCAGCTCCTGTCCTTGTGTGTCCCCATTGCACGGAGGCACCTCTGTGCTGTGGCCTCCCTGTCCCTGAGTGTGTGATCACTTGGGTTTCATGCTCTGTCCTGATGAATAAAGGGCTTCACAATCTTTCTTGTCTTCTTGTGAAACGGGGGCCTCTGGCCAGTGTTTATGGCCAAGGAAGGGGTGTGAAGGTTGTTCCCACCCCGGGAGCACACAGAGGGGAGCAGGAGGGGAGGTGGCACATCCCAGCGCTGGAGGGTCCCTGCTTTATCCCAGGGCATCTCGGGGTCCAACCTCAGCCACAGCCATGGCGAATGGCGGGGCCCCAGAGTGCGGCCGGGAAAGGGAGCTCCAGGCGCTGACACACGGGTGGGAGGTCCCGGGGGCGAGCAATGGGCCGGGGATCCCGGTCCCGTATCCCCATCCCAGCCCCGGGGCCCCATCCCGGACCCCATCTTCATCCGGGTCCTCGGGCCGGCCGCTCCCGCTCCGAGTCCTCCTGGCCAGCAGCGGGCGCTCTCGGGAGCCGCTCTCAGGGCGGGCTGTCCCCGCGGCCCTTCCGCCCCCCCTCCCCGCCCTATATAAGCGGAAGGCGGGGGCGCTGCGGCCTTTTCGCCGTGGGACCGCGATGGCGGCGGGGACCGAGCGGGGCGGCCGCGGGGGCTGCGCTCACCCGGGCAGGGCTGGGCCCCTCCGAGCCCCTTCCCCGCCGGAGGGCGGCGGGAGGCTCCGGTGCAGGGGATGGGGATGGCGGTGATGATGATGATGATGATGATGATGATGGTGGTGGTGGCGATGATGGCGATGAGGAAGGCGCGCCGGAGGTACGGGGGTGCCGCTCCTGTGTGCGCCCGGGGCCGCGTGCTTGGCGCTGCCCGCGGGGAGCCGGGGCTTGGTCCCTGCTCGCTCCCCCGCCCCGGGGTGCAGGGATCGGAGGGGCCAGAACGTGGCCGGGGAGAACCGCGGCTGCCCGGGCAGCGCTGGGCTGGGTACGGGCACGGGCAGGGGCAGAGCCGTGCTCCCATGGAGGGTGGCGAGCAGCGGGGCTGCCGCTGTTAACGGCTCCTGGCGAGCTGAGTAACCCTGAACGTGCGCAGGAAGCGGCGCTGGTGCTGCTGCGGGTTGATCTTGGGCTGCGTGAGGGGGCAGGTCACGGAGTTCTTACACACAGCAGTTAGCTGCTAATCTGTGATGAGCTGCTATTAGCGCGGCCTTTATTAACATCCCTTTTCTTGTCCTTCTTCAGCCTGGCAGAAGACAAAGGGTGAAGTGAGAAAGATTTGCGCGTCCTGAGAAGCCAAAGGTAAGTGGTGCTTAACGCGAAGACCTGCACCCTTCTGTTAACGCTCTGATGTACTGCGTTTAGTGTGTCCACGTGCACCAAATCCCGCTGTAACGCTACCGAGTAGGTGATGCTGTTCTTACAACCGCGTGTATTATCCCTTCAGTCCCTGTGGCGTTCCCGACCTGCCACCAGAGGCGTTGCGAAGGTGGCTGCGGTGGCACCTTCGTGTCATGAGGTGGCAGAGAGCGACAGGCTGTGTTCTACGCTCGTTTGCTCCCGGACCCGTGGGCATTCAGAGTGATTGATGGCCTGACATGGTTTATAAACGGGTTTAATTACCTGAAATGCGAGTAATTGCCCTAACGTGAGAGCTGGGTGTAAGGATAGAAAGCTGCTGTGTGTGACCTGTAGTGGGTCTGCAGCAGAAGACCCACTGTGTGTGGCTTTTGTTTAGCCTTAAAATGGGTAGAATGCTGTGGGGTTATGAAATAACCACATGTGCTTAAACCCTGCGTGTGCTGTGCATTGGTTTCTTTAGCTTCCCTTTCCTGCTGTACCTTCCAAGCTTGTGTTACCAGTGCAACAGAGCCCATCGGACCAGGCTCTGAGGTGTGTCTGGGTACACAAAGTAAGCGATGTGTGCATTTCCCTTTCCAGAGGAAGCTGCAGGACCTGGCTGACGGGAGGAGGGCTCCTGCAGGACCCGAGGTGAGCAGCAGCGGGTGCAGTTGAACAGCCCCATGCCCCAGCTCGTGTT
The DNA here is from genome assembly GCF_033815535.1 of Pezoporus flaviventris. Lineage (NCBI taxonomy): Eukaryota > Metazoa > Chordata > Aves > Psittaciformes > Psittacidae > Pezoporus > Pezoporus flaviventris. Next base: position 1,247,670 of record NW_026892645.1, read on the forward strand.
GCAGACGTGGCTGTAGTGCCTTGTTTGTGTCATTAGGTGGCAGAGAGGAAGAGGCTGTGTCTGTGCTGGGGCTCTGGAACCTGTGAGCACCCAGGAATGATGAGCAGCCTGACACTTGGTTCCTGGTTTTCCTGTGGTTTTTCCTTGAATGTTAAGTGTTTTAATGGTGAATAATGGACAGCTCTGGAGGGACAGGGTGCAGAAGGGCTGCCCTCCACTGTGAGTAATTCTCTTCATGACAGTATAATCTTACGTGACAGATAAGGGTACCTTTTATACTGTCAGATTCTATGCTTTAGAAGTGACCCTGTTTTACTAACCTGCTCTGTTAAAATCTAATTCAGGTTTGTTGTATATCATTTATTGTTAGGAATAGCAGACTCCAGTATTCTTTAATAGCCCTGAGTCCTTGGAGGTTTGCTTTCCTGACATGTTGGTATCATTAGTAGTCAGAGGTGAAGAGCTTTCCTGTGCCAGAAGCTTGTAACTACTCAGCTCAGTAGCTTGACATTGCTGCTGCATTTACCTCTTTCTCCGGAAAACCAGCAGAATATGGAGCAAAATTCCTTAGAAAAGCAGTTTAAATGATGCCAATTTTAACTGCATCAGGGGAAGGTCCTTTTGGGTTTTGCAAGGACAAGCAAAAGTGACAGCTGCTGTCTTGAATTCTCTTTTTGCTTTCAGCAGCTCCTTATGGCCTGCAAGACACTCTTGCTTGCTGTCTGTTCCGATGGTGAAAAGACACCTGGAGTTCAGCAGGGTTTATTTAGTGTTACGTAGATACCAAGAACCACACCTGGGCGTGGAAGGGATGGGGGAAACAGGCTTTTGAGTTTGGTGTTTTCAAAGGATTGATGTAGATAGAAAACCAGTTTGGTGTGGATTTAGCAGGTGCTGGAAACCGTGCCTTGCTCCTAATGTTAACTCACCAGCTCCTCACTCCTTCCTCAAAAACCCAAACTAAAGGTGTTTTTCCTCCTCACAGTTACAGCTGAGAGCAGGGCTGACTCCTGGAACTTACTTCAACTGCTGCAGGTAAGTGTGGCATCACTTGGAAACCCACTGGGCCTCAGTGGTGTCTGGTAGGATCCTAGGGGTGGTACATCCTGTCCTTACGGGACAGGGACAAATGAAACCAAGTAAAATAACAGTACCAGTGTAGACTTGGAGAAAGCCTGAATTCAGTAGTTTGGCATCTTTTTCTGTTGGAAAAACCCGCTTCAGGTGGCGCGCGCCCAGGTTCCTCTGCTTTGCTAATGCAGCAGTTTTTGTAAGCAACCTTTAACACTCTTCACCTTTTCATTTCACTTAAACTGCCTTCCTCAGCTCCCCAGGAGCATGCTTTTAAAGGCAGCTGTCAGTAGAACAAGACACTTCTGTTAAAAGCTTCCGGTTTTGCGTGTTGAAGTGCCTGAGATAATGAAGATGGGTTCTGGTGCTATTGTAGTCCGACACGAAACGCTGCTGAAAACGAGCTCATGTCTCATATGCAAGATAATGAGAGATTGTGTCTTAAAATCAAGGAAAAGCTTGATTTTAGTAATAAAGCAACAAATTGATGCGAAAACCTGAAGTCCTTTAAGTGGTGAGAACAGCTCTGGCCACGTGCGGTGCTGCAAAACCAAGAGGCTTTGCAGTGACTAATGGCTTGACAAAACCTGGCAGTGCTGGGTGGTGGAAAATGCCCTCATTAAATGGGCATTAGAGGGCCAGAGGTGCCATTAACCAAGTGGGCTGCTGCTGGCTGCAAAATGAGCCATTTAATTGGGAAAAGGCAGTGCCTACCAGCAGCGGCTTTGGGAAGAATGCTAATAAGGTGGCTGGGGATATGCTCTGCAAAGAGCCATGCCCCAAGATGGGACTCTTCTATTTAAATACCCTGACTTCTAACCCGAAACACACATTTGGGTTATTTCTGCTCAGGCTTTGCTTGCATCAAGGGTCCTGTAGCAGTAGTGAGTGCCTAATGAGTGTCTCTCCAGAGCTTTACTGTGTGAGGCATAGGAGAGCTATTAAAATGCTCCTAACAGCATTTGCTGTGAACCGTCTTCCCCAGCCTGAGCAGCAATCCCAGGCTATGAATATTGCTTTACTGAAAGAGCTGCCTGGCTCTCAGCTGTGGAAAAGGTGAGTATTTTGCATTAAAGTGGCATTGAGAGGAATGAAGAGTCGTTGTGCACATTAACTTAGCCCTGCATCATTAGAACTGGTTTATGCCTTGGCTTTGAAGGCTGGAATAAGCCCAGCTTTCCTCTCTGCACTATGAATGTTGCCTCTGCAGGCAAACTCCCCTTTGATTTTTAGGGAGCCCATGAGGGAAAGAAGAACCATGAGCAGGCTCTGGCTGTGCTGTTAAATTCCCCCCTTCCTGGACTCACCAGAGTGCGCCGCCAAGCCAGGAGATGCTTTTCAAATCCTTTGTTCTGGTGTCAAAGAACCTGTCCTAAATGAGGCCAATTTATTATCATCTGCCTCCTGTCACTGCCTCCTGATCCACTCGGGTTTGCAGGCACTTGCCTTCCACTGACTGCAGTGGTAGGGTGTTTGGTGATGCTGGAGTCTGGTGCTTGAAGCTTCCCTGTGAATCGTGACAACCCAGCCCAGCTGATGACTGCCCTCAGACTTGGTTTCGTTTCATGAAGCTTTTATTGGTTCCTCTGGGATGGGAAAGTGTTTGGGTAGTCTCAAGACAAACCTGATGTAATGCTTGTCAGCTGAATTAAAGCAGTTCTGTGTCCTGAGGAGCTGCAGTGACCAGCAGGAGCCTGGATGCATTAACCAGCTGCTTGCTGTTGACCTCTGCTGCAGTTGGAGTTGTCTCACACCCTGCGCCTTCTCGTTTGCAGATCATGCCTTGAGGTTTGGAACTCCAGCAGACCCGGCTGCAGGAGAACTGGGCCGTGGTGTCTGCAGTGAGGATCTCTAGGGTGCTGAAACTTCATCTTCTCAACGTGGGTTCAAGCTCACAGCAGCCAAAGTGTGCGGTGATGCTGCTGGTTCCGAGTGCTGCCTGCAACCTGCATGCTCGGATGTTGAAGAGAAATGATTGTTCTGTTCCCAGTGTCCTTCCTTGCCTTTGCTGTGCTGCTGGTGACTAGCTCCCAGAGCTGTAACCTTGTCCCTCTCCCACTCATCTCTCTCCTGAGCTGTTTCCACATTCTGAAGCACTCTGCTTTCAGTCTGTGTTTTCCCTGCATGGTAAGAAGGGTTATAAAAAACCCCAAACAACTAAATAAAGATGCCACCTCCGCTGAGCCTGGAATGTGTGTTTGTAGCACCTCAAGTAATACCTTCTTTTTAACCATTCTAGCATAGAAGACTTTATTTGTGGCTGTGAGAACTGGGATGGCTTCTTTAAACAGTGACAGATAGAAGCCTTGCTGCTGACCTCCAGCCCCTTGTGGCTCAAATGTATGCTGCTAAAGCAGCTGAGATGGGATTGTCACTCTTCCAGTGTTCTGCTTTTCCTCTTTTTCCCAGCTAATGTGGGAAAGCTGGAGCAGGCCCCAGTGTGGAATAGCTTTGCCTTTAGTCATTTCTCACCCGTATTGTGGTGTAGCTTGTAAACGATGAGCACATGTGTGAAAACACTCGTGCTTTGTATTAGTGATGAACTGAACCCTCTGTTCTTGGGGTGTGAGCTCTGAGGGATTCCTGGGAGTGTGTCCACTGCTGTGTGGATTAATCACACAGGAATGTGGCAGCTCCCATTGGAGGTGTCTGAATAAGCTGCCTGGGAGAGTTCTGCAAGCACAGGGGCTGTCTTTCTCCTTGAACTTCGTACTTTCAGAAATTCTGGAATCTAGGGTCTCATAGGTAAATGAGGACCATGGTGGTTTTCCTCTACTTTTCTAGGTGCTCATGGGCTTTACCCCTGCTTTGGGGGCAGGGAGTCGTAAAGTGCCAACAGAGCAGGGGTGGCGAATTGCTTTCCCAAACACCTGAGGGGAGGATTTGGAGTGGGTGTTGAGTTCCTTTTTCTAATAGAAGGAAATGATTTCTCTGGAGCTGGTTGCTATGGGAGTGCAGGACCAGAGATGAGGAGCTCGGGCGGCTCCATGGAGCCGCATCACCCAATTCCAGTCCCCTCATTCACCTTCCACCCAGCGTTCCTGTTCCACGCAGGTGACACTGGGTGCCCTAATGCCTGGAGGTGGGGCCTTGGTCATGCTTGTGTCTCTCCTGAATTAACTGAGGAACTCACCCCACTTCAAACAAACCCCACAAGAGCTCATCCTGACCACAGCTGAGTGATGCTGCCCAGCCAGCCCCTCTGGGAAGCTGCACCAGCACTGAGTGTGGCTGACGCTGAAACATTCCCTCCATAAATAACAGTGAGAGGGAAGGATGATCCTATGGAATGGATAGAAGGGAAAACTGGTGTATCTCTTCCAAAGGGCCCATAAATCTGCAGCTGTGACACCAGCACTCGCGTGCACAGGGGAGGTGCTGTCAGATGTACTTCCTTTGTGACTGTACTTCAGCTATATGCCCCACTTCAGTAAGCAGTTGGTGAGAGCACTGCCATGTGGTATATGGCATATTCCTGTCAGCAGGCATATGACTGAGTGAGCTTGGGGTAGGTCACACAAATTCCTCCTCTCTTCGCCCAGGTTTCAAAGGTTGCTATAATTGAGTGTTTAAAGGAAACAGACTATAGAGCCCTGGTAGCATCTACACAGGCAACCAAGTGTCTGGAAGCCTGCTGCAACCTTGCCTGCGGATTCATTTTAATGCTTTAAGCTATTCTTGGCTTTAGATGCTTCCAAAGCCAGACCGTGTGAGAGGGAATGGCCTGTGCTGCCAATTCCAGGCTGCGGGCAGGAGCTGGTGGGAGCCTGGCACAAGCCACCACATCCCTGTCTGGGGTCAGGCACTTCAGAAGGAATGGTGGAACTGCCAGGCCTCTCTGCTGATCTGCTTCCTAAGCCACAGCTGGATCTGGAGGCAGATGACTCAGACACTCTAGGAGATGCTTTTGGATGGGGAAATTACCTTCCCCTCCTTTCCAGCTCGCGGGCAGGCTCGTGCTGAGGCTGCTGCGTCGCTACTGATGTGCTGGTGCGATTCACGTAAAAGCCATTTATTTACATCAGAGACGTTCATCAAAAGATGATGTGACAAGAACAGCACGAATGATTCACTCTCATCTCGGCGCTGCTTTCCTGTTAATCAAGGACCAGTTTGATGCCTCCAGCTGGGCTCCGCTTCCTCCTCGCTTTCCATCTCATCTTCTTCCCCCAAGCTCAGCCCGGCCCCGCTGTCCCGGCTCCGCAGCACGCTCCTGCCGGCTCGATGTGTGATCCCGATGATCCTGCTGGGCGGTGGAAGTCATGACGCTTGGTTTTCCCCGAGGGAGAAGGGGCTGCAGCTATGCTCAACTCCCTGCGCAGGGGGTATTTGCCTGTGGGGGAGAGGATGGAGAAACAGGCCTTCAGCCCTTGCACTCAGCTCTGAGATCGTGGATTCTAAACTCCAGGGCCGTGCTCCCCCCCCCCCGTTAGGAGTATTTGGTGTTGGAAATCTTCTTCCAGAGCAAGGTCTTGAGGTTGTTGAGCACGAGGGAGTGGTGCACCTCCATCTGGCTGGCCAGGCCGCTGAGGGTCATGCACGTTCGGAGCTGCTTCTGCAGCTCCTCCTTCAGCTCCAGCGGTGCCCCGTACAGCAAATAGTCCTGCAGCAGCCCGCACACCTTGGCCAGGTTGGGCTGCACCACGTCGCTCTTGCACTGCTTCAGGAGCTTGTCGCACGTGGCCGTGCAGTCCTTCCCGTAGGTGCAGTCCCCGTTCTGCTCGCAGTGCCGGCCCTTGAGGAAGCCTCGGATCGTCATCTCCGTCGCCACCTTCCGCAGGTTGACCATCTTGAAGTCGTACTTGTCGTTGTAGCCCACGTTGCTCACGCTGGCCTCACAGATGTAGAAGTTCCCGTAGGTGCCGTGGAAGATCTCCTCCACGAACTCCAGGAGGCCAATGGAGATCTTTGCCCGCCGGGGCCACGCTGGTGCGAACCACTGGTGGATGATCTGGTGCACGACCGAAGGCAGCAGCGGCTGGAGGAAGGGGGGAACGTCCACCCCATAGAGGGAGGTGTGGGGGATCTTCTCGGTGACGTAGAGGTCCCCGCAGTGCCCCAGCAGTTTGGAAGTGTGCTCTTTCTCATGCAAGGAGAACATGAGCAGGAACTCATTGAGCTGAAGGAGAGCCCAGATGGATTTGGCCTCTGCTAAAGACACTTTCCCGTCCCGGTTCACGTCCGCCATGCCGATGATCCGGCTCACCAGGCCTGCAAGAGAAGGCTGATCTCCCAGCTTGGACTGTGAACAGAACCAGAACAGAGCAAGCGGCGTCAGACCCCTGCAGCTCTCCATGTTCAGGCTTCACATCACTAAACTGAGCTGGGGAGGCAAAGAACTGAGCTTGGGAGAGGAGGGAACAGCCACCCTGCTCATACGAGCTCGGTACCACACCACTGGGTAGGGTTGGACCAATTCACCCCCAGCAGAATTTCACCAGCATCAGGGCTGCACTAGACCCAGATGGGAAGAAGCTTCCAGGCTGAGAGCTGGGCTGGTTCAGCCTGGAGAAGAGAAGGTTCCTGAAGGGGAGACCTTAGAGCAGCTCCAGTGCCTAAAGGGGCTGCAGGAAACCTGGAGAGGGGCTTTGGACAAGGGCCTGTAGGGACAGGACAAAGGGAATGGTTTTAACCTGCCCGAGGGGAGACTGAGATGAGCTCTTAGGCAGAAGCTCTTCCCTGTGAGGGTGCTGAGGCGCTGGCACAGGGTGCCCAGAGAAGCTGTGAACCAGAGGCACCGTCTGTCCCTGTCCCCACCACTGCCTGCACTGGGGCCAGCCCATTCCTCAGGGAGCCCCATAGCTGCAGGACACGAAGAGGAGCCCTGCCTGGCGCCCAGCACCAGTGGGGAAGCATGGGCCCGAGGAGCTCTCATTCAATGGGAACAAAAGACACTATGAGCCTTTCCAAATGGCATCCCGGAGGGACTCGGGCACTGACCTTTAGGAAGTTGAGCAGCATTTCTTTGAACTCATCCATCGACGTCCCTCGTGTCGGCTTGTCGAAGAGGACCACGTCCCTCCTGGGCACAGAGTCCGGGTGCCCATCTGCCTTCAAGGCTTCCTCGATGCCGCATTTGATGATCACCTCCGTCTCCCTCCAGAGCCCGCTGTAAACCTGCAGCAATGGCAAAGGGACACACTGAGATGGGAGAAAACAGCGAGTGCAGAGAACTTGGTTCTGCTCCAGTCTGGGACCGGTACAGGGACTGGGTGAGGACATTTCCCAGACTGAAGCTTGCTCCCATCCCCAGCCCTGTGGTGGCTTTCTAGGCAGGGCAGGCACCTACCTGCTGGGTGGGAGAGGAGGAGAGGCAGTGCTGAAAGAGGAGGCTGCGCTCCTCACACAGGTCCTTGCACGTGGAGCCAGAAATGATTCCTTTCTTGTACTGGTCACACTGGGGAGGGGAAGGCAAAGAAAGGAGCTCAGCAGGGGCAGATCCCTGCTCACCCGATAGATCCAGGCCCATCCGCACAGCTTGTGATGTGCAGCCCCCCAAGCACATGAACTGGGGGCGCATGAACCCCCCCCATCCTGTCACCAGCCCCGTGCCCATTGCCTGCCGTGCCCAAACCCCTCAGGGGCTCTGATCCGGCTGCTGGAGCTGCTGGAGGCAGCCCTGGGCAGGAGAGGCCGCAGCTTTCCAAGAGCCTCAGGGCTGGAAGCGGGAGCTGCAGTAATTCACTGCATCTTCTCCTTTCATGTATCCCTGACATGACAGGAATTAACCCCTGGACCTGCTCACAGGGGACTCAGCATCTGCAACCCCCAGCTCAGAGCAGGAACTAGCGCCCAAGACCCCGTGGTCAGAGTCGTGCAGGAAATCAAATCAAACGATCATGCCTGTTGTTATGGCAATTCCTGCCTCCCTGCCCTGCGGAAGGACGGATGAGCCAGGCATTTCACACAGAGCCATGGGCCTGGCTGGCTGTGTGACCTGCTCCCTGCCATGGGGCACACTCAGCACCCCGCTCCTGCCTCCCACCCCAAACCCCAGGCAGGGGTAAAACGCACCAAGCCAAGCTCCCTGCTCTTCGTGCAGCTCCTGCTTTCCTTAGGGCACAACAGCAGTGCCAGGGGTACCCACAGACTGGCTGCTCCCCTTTCCTCCTGGCTCTGCTCTGGGGTCCAGCACGATGCTCTCCCTGAACGGGGATCTACTCGCTGCCCTCACGTTGCAGCTTCATCTCCACAGATGTTAATCTGCCCATGGCTGCTTGGCCGACTTCCCTCCGACAGCTCATTAGATGCTTTCCCCATCGCCCTGGCAGGATAAGGCCACCTCTCCCACTCCGAGCTCCGTGGGATGCCAGGGAAGCAGCTGCCAGGAGCACTCCTTGGCACAGCATTCCTGATGGATGCTGCAAGGCACCACATGGGGCTTGGAGGGGGCTGGATACAGGCTCCTGCAGCACCACACACCCCGCACCGGCCCCGGTACCCACGGGCACTGCCCCATCACTCACGATGATCACGCGGCAGACGTGCCCACGGCACAGCTCCGAGTAGGATGCGTAGTGCATGTAGGCCACCCAGCTGCCCACGAAGATGCCCAGCCACAGCACCAGCAGGTACTTCACCTTGATGCCCGGGAGGCGGCTCTGCAAGGACAACGAAACGCTGGTGAAGGCCGGGTCGTTGTCAGCCAGACAAGGACAACTTCTGCACGACTCGACCTGAGCGCCGGTGAAACCTTCAGCCTGTTTTGTACAGATGCACCAGTCTCTTATGCAACTCCTGCTGCAAGTAGGACATTTAAAATTCCCTAAAAGCAGGGAGATTACAGCGGTGGGCTGCGGGGAGCTGGATGCTGTGCATCCCTACGGCAGGGAGCTGCGGCCGTGTGCTCCTGCTCCGCTGCTCGTGTGAAAGCAGAGCCTGCTGCCTCTGCATCCTCGGGTGTGAGGGGCTCTGCCTCTACCTAGGGCCCCTTTCATGGACACGGGAGGCAGCCACCAGCAGTGTGGGTGCCAGCAGAGGGGTGAGGAACCTCCACACAAACAATGTGAGGCTCCCAGCGGGGTTCGGGTGCTGCCGTCTGCCCTCCTGCAGCACAGGGTGTTTACCTGACCTGTGTAGCAGGGCACAGAGCCCTGGCAGTTCCCACAGGCAAGGAATGAATCCTTGCATCAAGCACCCCATTCCCTCTGGTTTCCGTGGCTAATTCCTGCTTCAAGAGAGCCCTTGGCCTGTGGCCATCTCCAAATCTCCTCTCTTCTCACACCGCATCAGTGGTGAGACCACGACCTGCTGCTGGGATAGGGCTGGATCCAACGCTGTTACAACCTGCCAGGGATCCCTGCTTGGTCTTGTAGCCCAAAACTGCTCCCACCTCCAAAATGCCTCATCTCTGCCTCTTGCCAAGTGCTGCAAGGGCTCTGCTGCAGCAATACCCGGTGGTGGTGGAGCCTCCTGCTCTCCTGTCACACCGGCTTGGCGGTGAAAGCAGGCAGGTCTGCTCGGGATGGTGACACTATGCATAATTGCAAGTGCATCTTAACTGGAAAGTGAAGCAGGCCACGATGCCCAGTTTGCCATCGAGCCACAGCACTGGTAACAAAGGCCTGGTAAAGAGAAGCTGACCATGGCGAGGACTTGGCAAAGGATGTGTGGCTGCTCCCGGGAGCTGAAAACCAGCTCATGCAGTTTTCCAGAAGTCCTTGAAGTCGGACACAGACCACTGCGACCCACGAGACCCCCCCAGCACAGCAGCCCCCCTGAACCTGCCCAGTGGTGGGTATGTGACCCCCTGCTCTGGGAACAGGGGGCTGCTTCACAGTGGGTCCCACCAGTGGGGACCATGGTGGGGCTGCCACCCCCTCCCATGGGACCCACACGGGTGACCTCGGCACAAAGGCTGTCCCCAGGTCCCACCACCCTCACTCTGCACCCAGCTCTGCCCTCCCAGCCACAGCCAAACCCAGCCCCTGCCCGTCAAAGTGGCCCCACACAACTGCTCCACAGCCGTTTTGGCTGGGAAGAGCACAGCAGGCAGGGCTGGCTCAGCACCCCAGGGCCCTGGGAGCAGAGCCGCAGCACTCATCCAGCAATCCGCTGTGCTGGGGACCCACAGAGCCTCCTCTAAACACTGCCCTCCCCATGCAGCCCTCCCTGCACCTGGTGAGCCCAGGGCTCTGCCCCATCTCCTACCACCATCCTCCGCTCACCAGCTACCCACTACCCCATCCCTGCTTTTCCCCACCACAGAGATAACCTCCCATCCACCGGGAAAACCGCTCTGGTCCAGGGCACTAGCCAGAGCCAGGATTTCTCATCCCATGGCTGCAGGGGAAAACGCCCAAGATAACAACCTGCCCCTGCATTCCCAGCCCTGCATCCCCAGCCCCACGTCCCATCCCCGCATCCCCGGCGGCACTGAACCGGGTCCCAACCCCCAGCAGCTCGGGGATGGGAAAAAGGAAAGAGCAGGAGTGGCGGCTGCACCGGCTCCTCCATCCAGCGCTGCGGGCTGGCGGATGGATGGGCTGTCCGGTGCTTCACGGCCGCTGCGGCTCCCCCAGCACGGCGGGGCTGCGGCTGGCCCGGGCTGTGCAACGCCCGCGGCCCCCGGTGCCGGTCCCCGTAGCCCCGTGCCCCAGACCGCGGCGGAGCGTCCCCTTTGTGCGCGGCCGCTGCCAGGATGCGGAGATGGGCACCGCATCCCCCGCCCCGGCCCTGCGCATCCCCCCCGGTACCTGCAGGCCCTTGGAGCTGGGGCAGAACAGCACCAGATGCACCAGCCGCCGGATCCTCCGCATGCTGCGGGCGCGCCGCGGCCGCGGGCCTCAGGCTCCGGGGGGCATGGCCGGGGCTGCCGCGGCCCCCGCCTCGCCGCCGGGGAGCCGGGGGGGCTCGCACCGACCGCCGCAGCCCGGCCCGGCGCGGCTCCGCCCGGCTCGGAGCGGCGAGGGGCGGTGCACGCAGCGCGGGGAGGCGGGGGGGGGCTGCCGCGGGGCTCGGCCCGGCCCGGCCCGGCTCGGCACGGCCCGGCCCGGCTCGGCCCGGCTCGGCACGGCTCGGCTCGGCTCGGCACGGCTCGGCACGGCTCGGCACGGCACGGCTCGGCTCGGCACGGCACGGCACGGCTCGGCACGGCTCGGCACGGCACGGCTCGGCTCGGCACGGCTCGGCACGGCACGGCTTGGCACGGCCCGGCTCGGCTGGGCTGGGCTGGGCTCCGCTCGGGGTCCCGTCCCAGGCTCAGGCCCCCAGCCGGGGTCTCACCCGGGTTCCCCAAGGCCCGTTGATGACCCTGGAGATGCTGAGCCAGCCCCGGCACTTTGCAGTGGGGAACCCCCAGGGCTGAGCCGGGCATCACCCCCTTCTTCACCTCCTCACTGTCCCCTTTGCAGCGTTAAAGCCCAGCAGCAGCAGCACCAGCCCGGGCCTTCCTCCCCGTTTGCGTTGCATCTGGGCAGGGAAACCTCAAGGCAAGAGAGCGGCTGCTTTGTGTCAGGCAAGGAGCAGACAGGCCAGGAGCAGCCTCTCGCCCAGGAGCAGCCTCTCACCCAGGAGCAGCCTCTCACCCAGGGGAGCGCAGCATACAGGGAAGGGAGAGAAAGGTGGAGAGACAAAAATGTGCCTTTTGGGGTGCCCTCTCTGCGCCCGTGGCCCTGGGGCTCAGCAGGCTCCCCAGGTCACCCTCCTGTGCCCGGAACCCTGATTCTGGGGGCTGAGTACAGAGCACAGAATGAAGCCCTCACTGGTAACACCTGGGCCCAAGCAGAGAGAGGCTGGAAGTGCCACGGAGCTGTCCGCGGGGCTCTGTCACATTCTGGGGTAGATTGTCCAGGGAATCTAATTAGGAGTGAGCAGACCTTCCCCAGCTGTAATATGCCAAGTAATGAAGTGATCGGTATTGATCGCTGGAATGCCTAATGAGCACTTATCACTGAATAATTAATGCAATCAAACTAATACAAATTCTGCAGGTGGGATTATCTCTCACACCCCATGCGCAGGGGCAGGCACACCTCTCCCCACGGTGCCCATCTCCTCTTTGTATTCCAGACACGGGGGGGACCTGGAACCAGAGATGTTGGTGTTGCCACCCCACAGCCTGGGCTGTGACAGGGGTCTCTCCCCTCCCCAAAATCCCCGGCACTGCCTGATGGGATCCCAGCAGCAGGCAGCATCCTGAGCACCTCCAGGTTGCATGGAGGTGGGGAATGTGGTCCCACAGGAGCTGTCACCATCCAGAAGATGCCGGAAGCAGTCGATGCTGATCTCCAAGCTGGGAATCTTTACCTGGATTAAGTCACTTAGCCCACGAAAGCCCCACACTGATTTCCACTGGCACACTCCTCGGATCACATCCCAGCCGTGCCAAGAGCACTGTGCCCTGAGGACACGGGACCTCATGGGTCACCCACTGCCCTGGAACAGTCATTTGCTGACCTATAATATTTACCCAGTTACATGATAATGATATTCAATACTGAATAATTTATCTTGCCAGCTCTGGTGCTAACAGCAAAGAACAGAGCAGTGCTGAGCACCAGGCAAGGACCTCCACTGTCCCCTCATCCCCTCCGGAGCACTCTTTGCCTTCCCCCGGGTGGGATATCAGTGGTGGGTGACACCAGCCCGATGCCATCACCCACAGTGCCCATTGCTGCTGCCTGGCTGGGGGTGCAGGACCCAGAACCAAAACGGGCTCTGCTTGCTCCTGCCCAAGTGATGCCATCAGGATCAGCCCCATGGCCAGGAACCAGCGGGATTTCTGCCCCGGGGGCTTCAATGGCACCGGGTGTTCCATCAGGAGCTGATGGAGCCGGGCTCCAATGCTCTTTCCTGTGCATCCTTTAAGGATTTGAGGCTGACGGCCCGTGCTTCCTGCACAGCACCACAGCTGGCTCTGCCCGCCAGGCCCGGATGGGGCTGAGCGCTGCAGTTATAATTAGAAATGCTAATCAGCTCTTGTGCTTCTGGCTTGACAGCACAGCCACCCCCAGCACCAGCTTCCCTCCAATCTGGCCTGTGCTCGCCCCCTCCGCTTCCTCTCCAAAGCCCTTCTCCTTGTAATTAAGCACTATGGAATTCGGGGGGGGGGGGGGGGTCTGCTGAGGCTCCTTGTGTGCTCTGGGCCAGGGATGCAGCTCTGCAGAGCTTGCTGGGGGTGCTTTGGGGGTCTCACCCTCTGTTCACCACCACTCCCCTGGGCTGGGGACATCCCAGGGATGTCCTTGCCCCTTGCTAAGAGCCCAGCACCAGACCATAGGGTAGAAGAGGGGCAGCACCAGGGGTAAAGGCAGAACGTGGTGGCTGTGGACAGGAGCTCTGCAAGGGGAACCATGCTCATTAGGATTTCTGTCATGTGCCAGCCATGGGCTCTTCCCAGCCAAGGGAGAAAAGGAATTTGCAAAGGAGCATGGACAAGGAGGCTGAGCAGCAGATCCCTGCACTGGCTCAGCTGGTTATGGAGTTATTTATTCCCAGGGCTTGCATTAGGAGTTGCAACCCAGGGAATTCCTCCCTCCGCAGTGCCTGCAGACAGCCCTTGGAGCCCCCAGCCCCTCCACAGGACCCCCTCCTATTGCTCCATGGGCCAGGACATGGATTTCTCCTTTGGGATATCACATAAAGGGAGCCGGGAGGGACTGGGCTTGGTGGCTCCTGCGGTGATGGACTCCCAAAAGGCCCCAGCAGCACAGGGAGCTGACTGGGAAAGCCTGGGGACAAGCAGGACTGCATTTGTCATGAGGAACTGACTCCATCCAACGCCCAGTGTATGCTCCACAACCACATGAGCAGGGTCCTGAGCACACAGGAATTAGCGAGGGTCTGACCCTGTCTGCACAGCCACTTGAGCTTTCCCAATGCAGACAGCTGGCTTAGGAGGCCCCTTTATTCTTCACATCCCAGATCAATCGGGATAGTTGTAATCAAGTCCTTGTGAAAGCTCGGAGCGGGCTTTGCTGCCCAGCGAGCTCAGGGGGGAGAGCAAGCAAGAGGGAGAGGTCATGCTGAACTATTGATGGCGCAGCAGCGGCGCTGCTCCCAGGGCTGGCTGTGCACAGAGCTGCCCAGGACAGTTTGCCTCCGTATCTCTTGCTAATGCTGCTCCATTGATCTCCTGTGACAGGCGGCAACTACAAGAGGTTTTTTTAGCTGGAGTCATTAAAAGCATTAATCAATAACGGGGGAAAACTGTTTCATGGAGACATATTCCTGTTGTGGATGTTCGCCAGCGTGGTTTGCTTCCAGCAGCCAGGGAGGCCTGCCAGGAAAGAATCCACCTCGCGCTGGACTCTGGCACCTTGAGTAGATCCTGAGCCAGCAAAAAGCTGGCAATGAGAAGGGATCACCCAGGGAGCACGTGGCATCTGATTCCAGGTATCCCAGCACCCCAAACCACCCCGACCCTCTGTTCTCACACAAGGACCCCAGGAAGAGCCAATACGCCTGAAGTGTGCTCGGTACCGGTTTCATGCTGCCTCTGCTATACGCAGTTGCTGCCTGGCAGCGGTGCGATGGGTGCCAGCAGCTCCCTCAGGGGTCCAGCCCTGTCCCAAGGCTCAGCCTGCAGTGCTGCTGCCATCGACAAGACCGGGAGCTCATTCCTGTGGCAAGACTGGAGTTGTTTGCAAGAGAAACCGTCCTTGCCCCGCTCCCTCCCGCCCTGCCCAGCGGTGTCAGTACATTTCCATCGCTCCACGGCAGCAACACCCAGGTCATTTCCCCGAGCAGCTCCTGTGCTGAGCCCCAGCGAGTGCCTGTGAGGTGCTGGAGCCCATTTCCCTTGGGGAGCTGGAGCAGGAGGCTGGAGATGTGCTCAGGAGCAGGAGGATGGGATCGCCTTCAAAGGTGACTGCAAAGGGAGGCGATGGGACAGTGTGAGCCCCATGCGCTGCTGCAGGCAGTGGGACCACGGAGGTGGTGCGGGATCCCACCGGATGAGCTCAGCTTGAGGAAAAGACCCAGGACACAGGAGCTGAGCTGTTTAGTTGCACTTGCAGACTTAGCCCAAAGGCCCTCTAGGAACATCACACTGCTGTGTGCTGGAGGGGGCACAGGAAGAGCGAGCAGGGCCTGCACCCAGCAGGTACCAAGTGATGCTTCAGAGTAAGGAAATGCCTGTTTGGAGACAGGGACAGGGATCCCAGTGGATCTGAGCTTCCCTTTCCTCCCTGGGGCACAACACACTCAACTCCCAAAGCCCAGGCTCCCACTGCTCTCATGGGCCACTGCGCTGTGGTAATTACAGCAGCTCCCGGGGGGAAACGGGATCTTCCTCTTCCCTGTAATTACAGCTACGCATCGGCAGCAAAGGGATGTGCGGCAGCAGGACAGGAGCGATGGGGACACTGCCATCGGCAGCAGATCCAGATGTCACGTCCAAGGCTGTGTCCTGTGCTGGGCTTACTCCCATTTCACCCCGAGCCTTGCCTGTGCGGGTGCTGTGATGCCTCGCACAGAAGCCAGGTGCAGGGGGATTTCCAGCCTGGGCGTGTGAATGGGAAGCAGTAGTGAGATCCTGCTGCCGCGTGTTTTTGCTGCCTCCCGGTTTTGGCAAAGCCTGCCAGGAGGAAAAAGTTAAACCCGGTTCTGGGGGTGTAGGGATCTGAGCAGAATCCGCTCCTGATGGTGCAAACGCATCTCCAGCCTCCCCGACAGCCAGCTTGTGTGGGGTTCCTCATGCAACCACACATGGTGCCAAATCAGCCTCATGTCTTCCATGGATTTAAATGTTGTTCAAGGCAGAGAAAAGACAAGCTCCGAAGTAAGACACAGCACAGGTTTTGTGGGGCCTGAGAGCCATCAAGTGCTCCGGCCCCTGGCAAACAGGACCATAAACCCCAGCTGGCTGGAGCAAACAGCTGAGCAGATAATGCTGTTTCCTTCTCAATAGAGCTCTCTGTAGGTGAGCAAAAGTTACAGGAAGGAAGGCTCTGACTATCTAATATACTTTTGCAATATAGCTTTTGCAATTCTCTTAATGGTGTGTTTCCAGAGTCAGACTCCCTCAGGCTCTTTGTCTTTCCAGTGACCACTGGAGGCTGTGTCTGCAGAATCACAGCACCAGAGAATCCCAGCCTGGTTTGGGCTGGAAGGGACCTTAAAGCTCATCCAGCTCCAACCCCTGCCATGGCCAGGGACCCCTTCCACAAGAGCAGCTTGCTCCAAGCCCTGTGTCCAACCTGGCCTTGAGCACTGCCAGGGATGGGGCAGCCACAGCTTCTCTGGGCACCCTGTGCCAGCGCCTCAGCACCCTCCCAGGGAAGAGCTTCTGCCTCAGAGCTCATCTCAGTCTCCCCTCGGGCAGGTTAAAGCCATTCCCTTTGTCCTGTCCCTACAGGCCCTTGCCCAAAGCCCCTCTCCCGGTTTCCTGCAGCCCCTTTAGGCACTGGAGCTGTTCTAAGGTCTCCCCTTCAGGAGCCTTCCCTTCTTCAGGCTGAATCACCCAGCTTGCTCAGCCTGGCTCCAGAGCAGGGATGCTCCAGCCCTCACAGCATCCTCACCACAGCAGTTTAGCAATCGTTTGTTTTTGCAGAGCCCTTTTGCTACCCAGTCCTGTGGGTAACTGCAGCGCTCACTCCAAACCACATTGAGTCAAGAGCCCAGTTCCTCCCCAAGTGTTTACTCTGCTGTCACAAGAGCACTGTGTCATTACTGACAAGCGCAGCCACGAAAGGAAGTGTGACCATGGGCACCCGGAGCCAACACAGCAGCTGGGGTCAGGCTGGAGCTCTGCCTGTGCGTGTGATGGCTCAGCCCTGGGCTTCCACACCACCAACACGAGGAGCAGCAGCAGGACTTCGTCTCCATGCACTGGTGCCCTTTTAGGCTGAAACAAGTGAGAGGGAAATGGGATTCACCCACAGCCTTCACCCAAACTGCTCTTGGCCACCATCTTTGCCTCGCCAAGCAGCCTGCAGGTGTAGATACAGCACAGCCCAGCTGTGTTTGCCAGGGCAACACTTCCAGGAGGTTCCAGTGATGCCATCCTGGTGGTGTCAGCCCTTAGGACAGCCTTGCTCACTGATGCAAAGATGGCCCAGGTTACCAGTATGCCAACCTGGAGCAAGCTGTAGCAGCATAACTGCATCTGTGTCATGATGCTGGGCTGTTGTATGTACCCTGACCTGCACAGAGGTGAGACTCAGTGACTCCAGGGTCCAAGATCTCTCAAAGCCAGCTGCTGGTGGAGACAGGTGTAGAGGGAAGAGGATGGATGGATGGATGGATGGATGGATGGATGGATGGATGGACTGGCAGAAGTCTAGAATAAGTTAGGTACATAGATCTTCCTAGTGTCCACAAGTCCCTGACATGGAGGCTGCTATGCACCACCCAGCAGCAGGGGTTGCTGTCTAGGAGCTTGAGCAAGCCATGGCTTTGTGCTGCCCTCCCTGGGAGGACTCACAGCCACCCACATGCTTTGACATGGCCAAGAGCAAGGAGGCTTGGCTGGTGTTTCCTCCTCCCCTGGCTTTTAATGTCACCAAAGCCAGCTGCTGCTTTCAACACGTGTCCCTTGGCAGGAGGCGAAGGGAAGCAGGCTGATGGGTAGAGATGCCAAAGACACTGGGGGACGTCAAGGGCAGAGGCACGGGGAGGCAGCGGGGAGCAAGACACCACTCTGCAAACAGGAGCTGAGCACCTCAGCCCCAAGCCTCCGACTGCTTCACAGCCCTGCGAGGTGATGCTGGGTGACGGGCACATCCCTCCTTCCGTCCCACCCCACTGAGTGCTTTCACTTCCCCACACACCTTTTCCCTGCGTGGGAGATGTTCTCCCTGGCTCCCTTTCTGTTCCAGTCAGAAGCCAGTCATCCAAAGGGAGGTCCCATGGTGTTTCCAAGGGAAGCAATAAAGACAAAGATAAAACCCAGAGATGGATGGTTATAAGACACCATAAAACTAGGGCCAAGGCTGGTAAAGCTTTATTGACTTTTCATGGGCCCGGCCTCAGCAATCCCACCATCAGTAATGCTGCATGGACCTTCCAGCTCTCCATGCTTTGCTGTTAGTGCTCGTGCCTGGTGTAGCTTCCTGAGGTCTCTGCTATGGGTGCTAGGGGACCCTGGGTGCCACAAACACTCTCAACAGGCAGCACCTGACATGGAGAATTGACTGCTCAGCTCCTGCCTGTGTCTCTGGACCCCGTTCACACAGATTGCCTTGCACTGCATCTAAATAATTCAGTCTGGTGTAAATATGCAAACCACACCCTGCAACCTGAGGAGATGGGGGGGTAAAGGAAATTGGAACTGCTTCATTCTGGGTGCTGGACCTTGGGAGGGCAGGAAGGGGCTGCCTTTGCCTCAGCCCAAACCCAGCCCCATTTCAGGGGGTGCCACGGTCCCTGTTGTGTTACACAGCCCGCAGAGGCTCAGGGCCCGCTCCCATCAGGCTATTTGTTATGGTCATGTTGATGCACATTGATGGCTGCCGTCATCTGGCAGCAGAACCGCTTTGCCTTATGAAACCACTCAGCGTGACAGCTCTGCTGCAAGCAGGCAGGCCCATGTCTGCCTTCTAATCTGACATCAGAAATCCCTGCCTTTCCTTGAGCTGCAGGCTGATATTAAACGTTGCATTTGCATCACTCCAGATAAGCTGCTGGGGAGAAGGGAATTGCAGCCAAGCTCCTTTCGGAGCCCACGTGTGGAGCCGTGTCTGCCGCTGTTTGCCGCGGCCGCGCTGCCATTCCCATTTCGGGTTCCCAACGGCAGCCGGCAGCTGCGAGCTGGGCAGATGGGCAGCGCGGTGCCCCGGTGACACAGCACCCTTTCTTCTGCGGTCAGCAGAGGGGAAAGTCACGAGGATCACGCAGGATCGCTCCGGGCCCAGCGTGTGCTCAGCCAGAAAGGTCTGGGTGACTTCCCAGGCATACGGTGGCTGGCGCGGTGCTCGGAGCAGCCGGCAGCACGCAGGCCGGAGGATTAATCTAATGCTGCGTGGAGATGCTAACACAATCAGGGTTCTCTGTGGCATTAGCAGGAATCATGAGACCAGCGCTGAGATGTCATTGCCTGGCAGCACAGCTCAGGGAAGGAGCTTGTCCTCTGCTTCAAGCGTTCAAGCTGCTGGGGAGCAGGGAAACGCAGTGAGGTCCCCTCTGCTTTGGCGACAGCTCATTTGGGGGCAGCCCGCTGCCTCTAAGGAAAGCCGAGGGAACAAGTGTCCTTTGGAACAGGACAACCCCTTTGAGTTTTCTGGGTGCTGGGGGCGCTGAGGGGGTGCTGGGGCTGCAGCCTTACCCCGGTGGGATCAAGGCCGCCGATGGGACCAGGGTTTGGCTCTAAGTGGTGTTGCAAACCCTGTGTGAGTGCCAGCACATGTGCTTTCTCTGCCCACAGAGCTGCTGGGCCTGATCCTGCCCTAACCCCAGCGCCAGCGGGGCGGCCCCGGCCCACTCAGCGCTGTTTGTGCCAGCATCGGGCGCCATGACGAGTGCGGACGAGGCGCAGGAAGGGAGATGGGGTGATGGCGATGTGCCACAGCGGGGCCATGCTGAGCTCTGCTAGTGAGAACCGTCGTGGGAGACCTGGGTACCGCACAGGAGGGACCAAGAACCCCCTCATGGCACCGTGAGGGGACCCCAAAGACATTCCATGGCACCATGAAGGGACTGAAAACCCCCTCATGGCAGTGTGAGGGGATCCCAAAGACCTCCCATGGCGCCATGGGCTGAAACCCCCCTCCTAGCACCACGAGGGGATCCCAAAAGCCTCCTACAGCACCATGAAGGGACTGAAAACCCCATCACGGCACTATGAGGGGATCCCAAAGACCTCCCATGGCACCGCAGAGCCAGTGCAAGCCCTGACATGGCGACATGAGGGGACTCAAAGCCCGCCCTCCCCGGGCTCCATGAGGGAACCAAACCCGCCCCTCAACGAGCCCCGAGGGCAGCCGGACCCACACGGCACCGACAGCCGACCCCAACCGGCAGCCGGGCGGGACCCGGCGGAGGGGAGCGGCGGGGAGGGCCGGGCCTGGGCGGAGCGGAGCGGAGCAGCCGGGGCCGGGCCGCCCACATAAGGCGGGGTCAGCGCCCAGCGCCCGTCTCGGCGGCGGAGGCCGTTGCTGGGGCGGGGAGCGCGGCCGAAGTCGGCGGCATGGAGCCGGGGTGGCTGCTGTGGGGAGCGGCGGTGCTGCTGCTGCTCCATGTCCTGGCCGAGCTGAGCCCCGCCGTGGGCTTCGCGCTGCGCCTGGGCTGGTACTGCGTGCTCTGTGTGCTGGGCTCGCTGCTGGCCGCGCCCGCCTGCCTGCTGCTCAACGGCGGCCGCACCGTCCGCAACATGAGGTGGGTGAGCGCGGCCGCACCGGGGCCCGGCGGTGCAGCGCAGCCCGGGGCGGGGGGGATCGGCTTCAGGCCCGGCCGCGCTGTGCGGGGACGCGGAGGGTGGCGGTGACCGCCGGCACCTCGGTGTGAGGATGGAGGCCTCGGTGGTGCCCTCTGGGCCGCGCCGGTGCGGGCTGTGCAGAGAGCGCCGTCGGGGATGGGTGTGAGGATGGCGGCCGGTGCCGTGGTGAGGGGGCCGTGAGCTCCGTGACAGCGCTCTGCGGCTGTGTGTGGGGCCGGTTCCCGGCGGGCAGAGCAGCGGTCAGCGCGCTGCCCTCGGCCCGGGGCCGTGGAGCCTGTGCTTGCTGCCGCCAGGCCCCGCTCTGCGGGCTGCTCGCGGTGTGGTTGGGAGCAGCGCTGTGAGCGCAGAGCTGGCACGGGAGAGCTCGGGCTCCTTGCTCTGCTCTCCCACAGGCCGGTTGTTACCTGCTCCGACCATCCCAGCCCAGCTCGAGTTCTGCGGGTGCCGAGGGAAGCGGAGCCCCGTTGCCTTGGTGCATCCGTTGGATCAAAGGTTGGGCAGCGTTTCAGCTGGTGGAGGTGGACTTTGCTTCGCAGTGTGGCTCTGGCAGGCAGGGCTCGGGGTGGAGCGAGCGCGGCAGTGCACGATGTGCTGCCCTGTGGGCTCTGGTCCGCCCTGGTGCTGTGGGCCCGGGCGCTGGCAGCAGCAATCTGCCCCGGGAGCTCCAGCCTAGCTGCCTCTGCAGCCTTGGTTGCCTTGGCTTGCCCAGGAGCAGTTTTCCAGTGCATCACCATCTTTGTGAGGCTCTGTGACGGCAGTTAGAGGCAACCCCCCCTCCTTCCCCACCCCTAAAGCTTGTAAAATTTGTGTCAACTTGAAGGAACTCTTTGGAAACAACAGCTCTTTGCACTGAGCAGCTCCTCGTGTTGAAACTTGGGGCTGAATTTAGGCCAGAACCGCCCTTTTCCTGTAACTTAAGCCTGTCATTTCCATGTGCTGGCACTGGCTGATGATGCTGGCTGGGTATGCCAGCCGCTGGGAGGTCTGTGGCAGAGGTGATCCAGTGAACTCATTCCTGCAGCATCCCAGTCTGCTTATCCCAGGTCGAGGAAGGGGTTGGAGCAGAGCATGTGCTGGTGGACAGGCAGTGATCACAGCATGGCTGCCAGGTGCAGAACACCCTGTCCTTGCTGTGCTCCTGGCTCTGGTGCCAAGCTGTTGTGACTTGGAAGAGGTTGCCCTCATGTCTGACAGAGATGGAGCGTTTATCTAGAGGTGAAACCTCTTGTAAGAGCTTCTTATCTGGGAAGCAGTCCTGGAAAATCAGAGGATCCTGACGAGGCCTCTGTCACAGGCTATGAAGCAAAGCACATGGACTCAGGTGGTTTGGATGCACTCAAAAGGCACATTCCCTCTTTTCTACTCTTGTGCATCAGACTTGGAGCTCTCTGCAGCTGTGACCACCCCAGGTCAGGGTGGTTTGTACCAGCAGAGCTGCTGCTTGCAGTGTTGGAGGGGAGTGGAGCTCATCTGCTTAACCCCGTGGGTGACGTGGCCCCTCAGCAGGGCCGCTGGTGGATCTCTGCTTGCTCTGAGCTCTGCCCCTTTCCCTCTTTCAGCTCACGCCACATCTTGTGCAAGGCAAGGCTGGCTCTGCACTGGCAGGAGGAAGTTGGATGCTTGCTCTTGAGTAATGTGTAACCAGCCTCTCCCAGCAGCTCCTGAGCTGTGTGACTTCCAGAGCAGTGACCTCCTTTTTGGTTGGCAGTCGGGACCCAGGAGAAGTGGGATTTAGGTCAGTCTGGTGTCACAGCATCCCTGTGACCCCACTGATTCCTGTCACCCTGCCTCTCCTCACCTGGGCTGCACTGTGTAACCTCGCTGCAGGTCCTGGCCACCTCCTGTGTCCCTTCCCTTGGTGTGGCTCTAACCTTTGAGCACCTCTTAATGACAGGGAGTGATAGTGCTGTTACTGAGCTGTGTCACCTGTGGGCACTGGCCTGGCCTGAACTCCTGTGTCAGGGCTGGCACAGGCATAGTCTACGTGGCAGGGTGCCCCATGGGGATATGGACCCCAGTGAGGGTAGGAGCCAGCTGGGGGAAGGTCACGCTGGCAGAGGTGTGCAGTTGAAGATGTGGAGACTCTCAGGTGGGGATGCTTTTGGAGAGCAGATGCTGGGAGCTGCTGCCAGGCCGCGGTGAGGCACTGGCTGGGTGCTCACCTCCTGCCCTGGGTGTCAGGGGTGCTTCCCAGGCTGGGCCCTGTGGTGGGGGAGAAGCTGGCAGTGGTCCCTCTGCCATGTCCTGCAAGGAGGAGAGCTTCCCCCCATTTGCCAAGGAGAAGGAGGGCCCTAAGGCAGGACATCCAGATGCTTGCTGGAGGGCAGGGGTCAGCACCTGAGTCTGCCCTAGGGGAGAGCCGAGGCGAGCTGGTGGCCGGGGGGGTTCACGTGCAAGCTCCTCTGCTTCCAGCCCTGGCAAATGGCTGTTCCCTGCCCAAAATAGCCCCTGTGTGCTGCCAGCGCCTGGCTGTGTCCTCTGGCCCAGTTGGAGGCTCTCCAGCTCCCACCTGCCTGGGTGGTGTGGATGGGCCCTGCTCCGTGCGCTGGTGACCAGTGCTGGGTGTGCTCAGCAAGGGCATGACTGGTGTCTCCTGCCAGCCCTTGGGCACAGAAGAAAGCTGGGAGCTCTGTGGACAGACCTGTGGATCCACTGGGGAAGAGAAGTGACAGGCAGAAGTGCTTGCTTGAAGATGGGTTTGCCGGGGGCACCTTGCCTGTGCCAGGCTGTGTGGGAGCTTTGTTGCTTTCATCCTTGTGTTGTGCAGGGAAGTATTTCTTTCACTCTCATCTCTTCTTGGACTTCATGGCACGATGGCACCATGTTTGTATGATTAAGCAGCATCTTGCAGCACTGTGAGCAGCAGAACTGGCAGAGCCTTCCTTGGGTGACGGGTGTGCAGGTTAATGCCCATGTGCTGGGAGTGGCAGCTCCAAGGGGAACTGCTGGAACAACATGTGGGGCTCTGCTGATGGCAGGAGGAAAACATGGGTGGCATCAGAGCAGGCAACAGTTATGGCACAGGGGAAACAGCACCCAGTGGGTAGGACTGGCAGCGGGAAGAGCTGTCTGTGATGCAGTGTGGAAACCAGCATCCCTCCCTCCTGGACTTTGGAGGGCTTCCAGCTTGCCCTGTGTGTAGGGCTCTTGCAGCTGCGCTGGGCTGGACTTGCCTGTACCAAAGAGCCCATAGTGAGCCTGGTTGTGAGCTGATGCTGTCAGCTTGAAGGAGATGTGGGCTTGGCTGTACCAGCCTCGCTTACAATCAGCTTCCCCCAGGCTTCCAGTAAAATTCCCTCAGAGGAGACAAGGCTTAAAATGCAACTGGGTTGGACCTGCGTAGACCACAGGGCAGATGGGACTGGAGGCTCTATGTCACAGAGGTGCTCTTGTCTCCTTCCACCCACCCTGTGGGTAGCATACCCTATCTCCCCTCCCCTCCCCTGCCCTGCTGATGACTGCTCTTCTCTTCTGCAGAATCATCAAAAATGTGGTCAAGACCTTCAAGTATTTCTTCGGCCTGAGGTTTGAGGTGAAGGGACTGGAAAACTTCGAGGTAGAGGGCCCTGCTATCATTGTGTCCAACCACCAGAGCATCCTCGACATGATGGGTGAGGAGTGGGGGGGGAGGGAGCAGTTGTCTTGCTCACCATTAGAAATCCTGTTCACATACCCTGGCCAAGCAGCCCCTGCCTGGCCGCTCTGGGCTTCTGAGCCCACTGGTCCAGCTCTCCCTGTCAGTGTTGATGCAGGAAGGTTCTCCCCTCGCCCTGAGCAATCACACCCCATTCAGCACCCCAGGTACTCCTCAGCTTCGGGTGCTTCTCAGCTCCCCCTTACACCCCTACCCACTAAAAGCCTGGCTGGCCAAGCATGTGTGTCAGTGTGCTGGAGGGACCCTGCCTCTTGAGGGTCTTGCTATGACCTGCAGCCACCCTGCCCCTGTGATTCTGCTGTGTGGAGTCTCCTTCTGATCTACTGATGGCAGCAGAAAAGCCGGTAGAGAAACAAGGCACTGCCCTGTCCCTTGTGCTCCCTTCCACACCTCGCATCATGTCTCTCATTCCATCTGGATGCAGGCAGAGGGGTGACTCCTGGGTCTCATCCTCTGCCGTCATGTTAGGGCTGATGGAGGTGCTGCCTGACAACTGTGTCCAGGTGGGCAAGAAGGAGCTGCTGTACACGGGCTTCGTGGGGCTCATCATGTACCTCGGTGGCGTCATCTTCATCAACAGGAAGAGCACCACCAGTGCCAAGATGGTGATGTCAGAGGTGGCCAAGACTATGGTGGCTGAAAACGTGAGTGTGACCATGGTGCTTGGAGGGGTGGCATGTGCTGGGCATCCCAGGTGGCACTCCTGGTGCTGGCTCATCTGCAGCTTTTGGCAAGGCTGGCTGGTGGCTCGGCCGGCAGGAAGGAGCGCTTGAAGCGGATTGCTGGAGTGGAGCCTTATCTCTCCATGTGCAGGTGAAGGTGTGGGTGTACCCAGAGGGCACGAGGAACTGCACCGGGGACTTCCTGCCCTTCAAGAAAGGAGCGTTCCATCTCGCTATCCAGGCACAGGTAATGGTGCTGTGCCCCTGCTGGGGACCCTGGGAGTTCCGCAGTGGGTGTTGCACACTGGTCATGGTTGGCTCACTTGCTCTCTAGTGAGTTGTTTCACAGCTGAGCTCCTCAGTTAAACCACCTTTAGGTGTCATAAGCACTGCCCAGCAGGAGCTGGGAGCCTTTTCCATCTCCTGCAGGAGTGACTTGGCCCCTGTGGATGGGTGGCTGCAGACAGTGGAGAAGCTGCCTTGTCCTCTCTGGGGACCACCCCGGCACTGCAGCCCTGGTGTCCCATCTGGAGGGCAGAGGTGGGGACAGGCACAGTTGTCTCCCTGGCTCTAGGCTTTACAGGTGGCTGCCTGGCAGCGTGGGGTGCCGTGTCCATGCCCTGCTCCTGGGAGCACAGCACAGAGCTCCCTTCTGGCCAGGAGCCCAGCAAGCTCTTGGGGAACCCCAGAGCTGTTGATGCATTTCCCAATCCCCCAGGATGCAATAGTGTGGTGTTTGTTGATCCAGAGTTGTTAATGCTGGTGGTTTGGAGCAACACCTGGGCTTGTTCTGTGTGGAAATAGCTGCTCCCTTCCAGACAGCCTGATGGTACTTCTTTATGTCTTAAATGCCTTCTCGAAGATGACAAGATCTGGGAGTAGGCAAATTGCTCCTTGGCTGCTGGAGCTGTGGGTGCTCCTGGAGGTGGTGCCTGCCTGGGCAGAGCTCCGGGGCACTGTGCCAGGGATGCTGAAGGCCTGGCGGTGCTGCCTGGGCCACCCTGCTCGGTTCCCAGTGCTGGGAACTGGGTGCCAGCGGGGAGATGGAGGGAATGGGTGCTTTACCTTCCCATGGCATCGTTTCTTGGGGCTGGGATGACCCCAGGCCTGAGGGGAAACTGCTTTCCCTAAGAGAGGTGTTAGGGCAGGATCCTGGAGAAGGGGAGTAGGCGCCAGATCCGCTGGGTTCGACTGGCCCAGCCCAGGGTGTAGCCTGCATCGTGCCGTTCCTGCTGGGGTGATGCAACCGGGGCAGGGGCTGGCAGAAAGGAGACAGTGGCAAAAGCACCCACCTCTGACACTCCCCCTGAGTCATGGGCTGTGGATTGTGTCTGCTAGCACTGACTGTGCCCTCCTGGTGTGTCTGCCTCTCTGAACCTTCCCTGAGAGCAACTGGTGACCCTTTGCTCAAAAGCTGAAGGCGCACAAGCTGCCTGCCCCACTCGTGTGCCTGCACAGCAGGGCAAGGCCTGTCAGAACGGGCACCTTCCAAAGTCTGCGGCTCAGAAAATACCTGGGTTTGAAGCCTGCCCAGAGAGCCAGTGCTGACCGGGGGCTGAAGTGTAACTTGGTCCTAGTGCCCAAATGTCCCCGTGCCTTGAGTTGCTGGGAGTGGTTTGAATCCCATTTGGTTCCTGGCTGTCCCAGCCTTTGGGAGCGAGTCTTGCCTGTGGGACTGTGTGGTGCCCTCAGTGTCTGAGAGCTGGGCCAGGTCAGCTCTGCTGCTAATCTCTGGCCTGCCCTGGGCTGCTGCAGTGCAAGTAACTCCTGTTTTTCCTCTTCTTCCCCAAGGTCCCAGTGATCCCTGTGGTTTATTCCTCCTTCACCAGCTTCTATAACCCAAAGAAGAAACTATTTACATCAGGTACCAGAGCCTGAGGGTCTTTACAGTCACTCGAGGACAGGGTTGAAGCCATGCCCAGAGGAGACCTATGGGTGTGGGAGGGAAGCAGAGCTGGGGTGAGCAGGAGGAGTCCCTGTGGGACATGTGTGGAGCCAGTTCAAAGCTCTTGGCACCAGAACCTGGGCTCCAACAAACACTGGGGGATGTTTTGATTTAAAATGGGGCACCACCTCTCCTCGTAACTGGTGTGCATTCTCATAGGCTCTTCTTGTTCCCAGGCAAAATCAAGGTTGAGGTTCTGCCTCCAATCGAGACCAAAGGCCTGACATCAGATGATGTCTCTGACCTCACTGACAGATGTTATCACACCATGAGGGAGACCTTCTTCATGCTGTCGGGCCGTCCAAGTGAGGCAAAGGACTCATCTTAGATGCTTCTCCAGTGGCGTTACTGTGTGGTGGTGGCTGAAGGGACCTGTCTGTTGCCAAATCCCGAAGGGACTTCTCTTCCTCTGCAGTGACTTGTCACGCCGGGACACCATGGACCAGCACACACGGGTGTCCAGCGAGCTCTGAGGTCCCCGTTGAGTGGATTTCTCTTATGAGTTCATTGTCTCCCAGTGAAACGTCTCCTTTCCCTGAATTTCTCAGGCATCAAACTTGTGCTACCAAAGGGCTCAATGACCAGAGAGGTGAGTTCCCCAGCTCCTGTGGGCTGACAAGGAGAGCCTGGCTGGAGGCTCAGGCTGGAGCTGGCCTGGCTGTCCCACAGGCAGCACTTTGTATCTGCATGACCTTGATGCTGCTCAACCAAGGCTGAGAATCGGGTGAAAATGCAGACTTTGGCTCTCAGCAGCGCAGGGAGCGGTGTCCTCCCTGGGCAGCCAGCACGGTGGAGCTCACAGGGTGTCCCTGGGACAGGGCCTGTCTCCTGAGGATTGTCCTTGTGCCACAGCAGTGTTTAGTGCTGCGGCTCTGCGTTACTCCTGAGCAGAATCCTTCACTTCTGAAGGAAGCACCAGGGCTGATATCCTCAGCTGGGGCTGCAGAGGGGAAGGTGTAGGGCTGCTCGGTCTCACAGTGTGTCTTCAGGCTTGATTGCCTTGTCTGAACCAAGTGCCCTTGTGCAGCAGTGGCGACCTGACCAAGCCAGATGTATGGTGTGGTACAGCCTTGCTGGTTTAGGCCTCTTCTGAGCAAAGCCCCATGCTTGCTTCTACCATTCAGAGCCACCAGCTTGTATTTAAAACCTACAGCTGTGTCAGCCCTGGGCAAACCTGTGCTCATGGTGACTTGTTTGTGCCGTGCTGGTGGCTCAGCCTGCTCCCAGCGGGTGTCCTGGTGTGTGGTACCTGCTGCAGATGCAGAGGGCTCTGTTCTGCTCGCTTTGCCACTTGTCATGGTCAGCACTGGCCGAAAGATGGTGCCTGTCTCATGTCTTTGCTGATCTCAGTGGAGCTGTGGCTCTGCGGGGCTTGCAAAGCTCCTGCAAAGCCACGGGGAGGGTGAGCTGGAGCTGTGACCGGGTGCTGAAGGCTTCAGCTCTCCCTCTGGGGGAAACGGATCCTTTCCAGTTCACATAAAGGGATTTTCCCTGTGCTTTGGGGTGATGGAGCCTGCATCCCTTGCTGGGAGCCGCACAAGTGGTGATGCCCTCTGCAAAGAGCAAGGCTGGAGCAGGCCTGTGGTTGTGGGGTAACCTTCACCTCTAGCTTGGGTTGAGGGAGGCTTTTGCTCTCCTGTTCATGGTGCAGGGTGTGGAACTTTGAGACAAGCTGCATGGGGCTGCTCAGGTAACCAATGCAGATGGCTTTTGCAGCCTGCATTGGTGGAATTGCAGTCATACGGCATTTGGGGGTTAAAGCCTCCACTGGGAAAGGCAGGGAATTCCTGTAACAGGGATCTGGGGCTGGGGGGGCTTTATCAGAGGGGCCTTAACAAGTACAGACTCAGGGGTCAGACCCGCTGCAGCCGGGTCAGGGTGGGAGGATGGGGACTGAACCAGCACTTTGTAAGTGGCAGATAAGGGGCTGTCACGGAGGGTCCTGAGGGGAACGGTGTCCACTGAGGGACCTGCAGCCTCCTCCCCAGGAGGAGGGAGCAGTGCCTCTGTGTGCAGTTTCTGCTGTTCACTTTAATTGGGGTGACAATGATATGTGCTTTAAAGAGAAAAAAAAATACACCTTTGGTTATTTAAATAGAGTCCTGGTCGTGTGTGGGAGCTGGGGGAGGTGGGTTGCTGGGGGGTGGAAGGGTGCTGACCCCCTGCTTTGTGCAGGGGGGTTTTGGTGACCGAGGGGTGGTCCCAGTGGGCAGAAGGGCTGATGTGCTGTGCCCCAGCCCCACCCCAAGCCATGGACCAGGAGGGACCTCTCCTGAGGAAGAGGAAGGTGGTGCCTGTGTGGATGGAGCTCTCCTCCAATCCAGGCCCTGGAGGAAGCACCTTCCCTGCCACTCAGGATCCCGCAGCCTCAGTGCAGGCACAGGAGCCTGTGTTTGGGTGCAATCCCTGCAGCTCTGCTCCCGGCAGGAAGGGGAGTGTGGTACCCGGTTGTTCATGTCTGCTCTGCTGTACGTGTCCCCCTGGGCTTGAGCAAACAGTGCTCTGTGTGTGTATGTGTGTGTGTGTGCCATGGGGCTGACAGCTGCTGTTGGGTCTGGGAGAGGCTGGCTCCATCAACAGCCTGTGGTGCCAGTGTAAACACCTCGGTTCCCTGTCCAGGCCTGCAGGGAGCTCTCCCTCCCTCCCTGTCCTCACCACGAGTGGCACAGGCTTGTCCCTGTCTGCTCTGTGCTGGCAATGGGAGTGACACAGGGAAAGGTGTTCTATTAAAACGGGTAAAACCAGCCCCTGTGCCTTCAGGTACAGGTAGAAGCATCGCCCTTGTGTCCCTTTAGGGACAGAGAACAGCGAGCAGGAGCAGGTAAGCTGAGGGCAAGCTGATACTGTGCCAAGAAGTGGCGACCAGGCCACCTCCAGTGCTTGAGGCTGGTCCCAGAGAGCAGAACAGAGGCCGCAGGGATGGGCTCCTACTCCCTGTACCCCACCAGCGATTGGCTGCGCTCATCCCCTGCCGTGGTGCCTGGCTTGGGGCTGTCCCTCTGCACAACCCTTTGTGGCCACAGTCCCCCAACCACAGGACGTGTCCCCCGGTGTGCGGGCAGGAGCAGCTCTGTGCCCCTGGGCAGGCAGCACAACCCGCCCTGTGCCCAGCGTGGTGCTGAGTGAAGGGTGAAGCAGGGCACGGTGCAGCCTCCGGCACAGGCACTCGGGGCACACGGGAAGGGGTTTATTTTCCGCTCTTGCACAGGTAGGGGTGAGATGCTGAGGGTGCAGAGTCCAGTCTGGAAGTAACTGCATGACCTCTGCTGAGGTGAGCTGGGAGAGAGAATGGAGATGCTGCTGGGAAACCAGCCCTCTCCTGCCACCCCGTGCCTTCCTGCAGGTGATGCGGCTTCGTCCCCAGCCTGGGGCTGGACAGCGAGGTCAGGGCTGTGGCTGCGCTCAGCTCGCTCCAGTTCCTCGGTGCTCGCTAGAGTTCATTCTTGCAGGAACCTGGGAAGAGGGGAGACAAGCGGCAGTGGTGTCAGCCGGGGGTGGGTTGGTCTCCTTCCCCACTGCTTCCCACTGCTGCGCTGGGGTCCTTCAGCCTCGGACAAGGCCTGACCTTGTGCCTTTGCTGGTGGTTTAAAAGAGGAAATGGGTTTTATTCCTTACACACATCCCCACTGGGCAGATAATGGGAGTGTGCAGTGGTGCCTCAGCTGCACAAGGCACAGAAAGCGTGGTCCTGAGCTCCATGGGGTGCCCTGCAGGCCCCAGTGCTCGCTGGAGCACTAAGGGACAGTCCTGTGTCCTCCAGGGACTTCCAAGACCAGGAGAGGGACAAAACCAAGTTTTGCTTGCTGGGCCAGGCTTGGCAGAAGTTAATTCCAGGACCTGGGAGTCATCCCTTGGAATACATCCCTGTCGCCCTGTGATAGTGCTCGCATTCCTCGGCTGTCACTAATGGTATGTACGGGGCACTACTGGGAAGCTGGGTGTGCTGGAGCACTCACTGCTTCTGATGATTGCCCCTCCCTGAGGTGGTTAAGTGGCTGTTTGCTGCCACTTGCTCTTCAAACAGGTTCTTTGAGGTCTTTTCTAGCTAAGCCATTACCGCAGGCAGTGACCTGGGACGGCTCTGCCCTGAAACGGTTTCCCCTCAAGTCTTTGCGAGCACCGGGCCTGGTTTCTGGGCTTGTTTGACTGCAGTTAATGTGCCTGTTGAAACAGTGGCCAAAGCAAAGCTGCAGAGAGCTCTGCGCGCACCTCGGGGCCATGCGGGGATGGGCAAGACCCACGACAGCTCTCACCAGGGGCTCTTCTTCAGAGTCTGCTACTCGGGGACCCTCCCTGGTCCATGGACTTCAAAGGGAAACATCTGAACCTTCCCAGGCTCGTAAATCTGCCTCCTTCTGCGCTCCCTGACCCTTCCTGATGGACTTGGGGGCTGCTCATTTCCTCAGAGCTGGGGTTCCTCTCCTAAGGGCTGAGTTAGAGCAGCACAAGGAGGGAACAGCCGCCCCATCTGGGATGCGACCACTGCTTCTGCCCCAGAGCTGCCTTCCCACATGCCAGCCTTGGGGCTGCCGACTGCTATGAGGGCAGTCAGATGGTGCAGCCACAGAACCAGCTCTGCAATGGAGCTAATGGGCTGCTTGTGTTCATCTGCTATTAATTACAGGCTGCTGAGCTTAGGGAGACATTGAGTGGCACATGTGTTCCTGATGGCGCTGGCCCACATCGGCTCCCCGGGGCCGGGGTGGAGCAGTGAGATGCTCCAGCCCTGCTCCAGGCACTCACACGTCTCCAGGCGCTCCTCAAGGAAGGAGATCTGCTCGCTCAGGGACTCGATCCTGTCCAGCTGCTGCAGGGAGTGGGACAAGCGGCTGATGGGGTCTGCGCCGACGTCCTCGGGCACGGAAGGCATGAGGTTGTGGAAGGGGGCCAGCACCAACTGCAGCTTCTGTGGGGAGAAGGGAGGCCCTGAGCGTGTGCCCGTGGGGTGCAGCACCCACCAAACCACTCAGGAGCTTCGGTTGTGGTCAAAGGGCTGTGGGGCTGGAACCCCTGGAGCGCAGGGGGGATCCTGCAGCATCTGAGCCCAGGAGGAAGTTATAAATAGAGCCAGGATGGAGGGAAACCCTGGCTGCAGCAATCCGGGGGGGAGCAGGCTGAGTATGGCCTCGAGCTGCTCCGGGGTGGTAAGGACATGGCAGGGAGGGTCCATGCTGCAGGTTTTACCTGCTCCAGCGCTTCCACTCTGCTCCTCAGCTCTTTCAGTTCTTCCTTCACTTCACTGGGGGGACCTGAGAAAGGGACCAGGAGAAGCTCAGTGAGTTAATGCCCATTGCCTGCAGTGAAGGGGAACGTGCTGGGCAGAGAATGCGCTGCAGAGCTCAGGCCAAGCTCTGGTGCCTTCCACTCCCCCTGTACTGAGCCCCTGGCATCAGTCCCTGGAGCATCATTTGGATGCACCGCCTGCTCCAAGCACTGATCCAGGCCTGCTGCTCCCAGGCACAAGCCTCTGCTTGCTGCTGGGTACCTGCAACAAAGCGGGAAGTTTTCAGGCAATGGGGTGATGCTTAAAGGGCAGGACGTGGTGAAGCCCGGCCTTCCGTGCCTGCGTCAGAGCGGTCAGCACCAGGGTCTGCCCTGCGCGGGGGACACAGGCGGGCGGCTCGTGGGAGCCCTGCAGACGTGCCCTGCTCTCCTGGCGTGCGCTGCCTGTGCTGGCCCCGGCGCATTATTACTCACGGTACGAGTTTGAAGTGTCACAGCGCGTACCAAAAGTAATAATGGGCCGTCACCAGCGGCGCCGCTGCTCCTCGCGCTGCGGGCTCCCTGCGGGAGGGATGGTGACGATGATGATGGTGATGATGGTGATGGAAGGAACAGCCGCATCCGGGGCACCACAGCCCATGGCCAGGCTCCGTCAGCCTTGCAGAGAGGCAGAGGCTGGGTGTGTGTGCAGGGAGGTTGGTTGGCTGGCAGAGGTCACCAAGAATAAAGCTGAGGGGCTCTGGCTGCCGTCCCCTCTCCTGCTCCAGCCGCCCTGGGGTGCGGGGTGTTAATCCCAGCTCCCACTGAAGGGGGACGTTACCTGCGTGGCTGAAGGCTCCTGGCTCCGGCGCTGGCACCAGGGGCTGGCAGCTCTTGCGGTCAGCAGTGAGGCTGAAGCCGTCCCGGCAGGCGCACTGGAAGCTCCCGGCTGTGTTGAGGCAGAGTTGGCTGCACCCATGGCTCTGCCCGGCGCATTCATCCACGTCTGAAACCAGAGGTGCGGCTCAGGGCGCTGCTGGGTGTGAGGGCTCAGCCATGCACAGGGTTGGGGACGCAGTGGGACAGACTGAGCTGGTGCTGGGTGCACCTCTGGGTGCTCTCAGCACTGCAGGGGCTGAGCGCAAGCCCCCCAAAACCCGGGGCAGCCTTTCCCCCTGCCCCAGGCTGGGGTAAACCTGCACTAACCCCAGTGGGACCCTCTGCCCTCAAAAGAGCCCAACCCGGGAGCTGTACCCGAGGCCCCAGCCCTGTGCCGGCAGCGCTCGGCTCTCATTTACGGCCGGGGTTTTGGCTGCAGGCGCCGTGGCGAGGAGCGGTGTGCGCAGAGCCCATGGCCGCTCCTCGCACGGGGCAGTTCCTGAAGCTGTTCCCACAGCGCAAGGGGAGCTGAGCCTCTTCCCACGCCCGGAGAAGCTGTTTTAGGCACTGGGAAAATGCTTCCCCCCCCGCCCCGCGCTGGAGCCGGGGCTGTCAGCGCCGAGCTCAGCCCAGCGTGCTCAATGCTGCCCATTCCCCGTCTCCTGGTGAGGAGCAGGGGCTGCCCTGGAGCTGGGTGCCTGCCGCTCCTCGGGCCCCCTTCCCCTCCACCCGGGGTGTTTTCAGTTCACAGGTTTGGTGTCTGCACCCAAGTGGGGTTTACGACGCCTGGGAGATGGGTGGCGACAAACACACGTCTCAGGCCTCCCCCCAGCGCCAGGGCTGCTCGGCAGAACCACGGCGGAGCCTGGGCTCGCACGGACCCCGCGCAGAGCCGCGCTGGGTGCCGGGGGTGACGCACGGGGGCTGGGAGCCCTGGGGCAGCCAGAGGGAGGTCAGGGCTCCCCTGGGAGCTGAGCTTCCCACCCCTTCCTGGCCAGAGCACCCAGCGCCACTGCCCTGGAGCAGGATGTGGTGTGCGGAGGGGTCACACCCTGGTTCCCGCTGTGCTCTGAGCACCAGGCACGTGCTGGTCCCTGTCCCGCACCAAGGGCTGGGAGCTGAGGGCCTCTGGAGCCCCACGGCCACCTTGGTGCCCCCAGCCCAGCCCGTACCTGTCTGGCAGGCTCGTCCCGTCCAGCCGGGGGGGCAGATGCATCTGTCGGGGAGGGCGCAGGTGCCGCCGTGCTGGCACGGCCCCGAGCACAGAGCTGAGGGACAGAAAACAACCGCAGCATCACCGACAGCACCCACCAGCCCCTGAGTCCAGCCTGGCCTTGAGCACTGCCACGGATGGGGCAGCCACAGCTTCTCTGGGCACCCTGTGCCAGCGCCTCAGCACCCTCACAGGGAAGAGCTTCTGCCTAAGAGCTCATCTCAGCCTCCCCTCGGGCAGGTTCAAGCCATTCCCCTTGTCCCAAGCCCCTCTCCAGCTTTCCTGCAGCCCCTTTAGGCACTGGAGCTGCTCTAAGGTCTCCCCTTCAGGAGCCTTCTCTTCTTCAGGCTGAATCACCCAGCACGCTCAGCCTGGCTCCATAGGAGAGCTGAATAAACAGAATAGAATGAACAGGACCTTGGGATGCAGCCTGGAGAAGGGCCAAAGCACCTGCAGGCAGCACAGCAGGAGGGAGGATGGCTGATAGGCATGGGCTGGGGATGGACTATCTGCTGATGCGTTCTGCATCTGTTTTGTGCCTCCTGAAAGCATTTCTATTCCATTACTGCTGATTTGTATGGAAAGGACTTACTCATTTTATTTATCCTCTGGTAGAAAGGTAGTAAGTGATCCCAAAGGAAAAATGCCTGCGAGGCAGCAGGGGAAGGCAGGGAGTTAATCAGAAATTGAACAGCGTCTGGTTGTGATGCCAGAAATGTAAATGCTTCCCTACAGAGACGCTCTACCTGAGGGGCAACGCTGGTAACCGAGGGAGGACCGCATCCAGGGCCATGAGCTGCCTGGCCCATGGGGCCTGAGGTAAGGATGAGCACAGGCAGCGGGGTGGCACAGCAGCATCTTACCTCTGTTGCAGCCGAGTGCGTGTCCATCAGCTCTGCTCCAGCCGGGACAGCACGAGGCCACGGGCTGGGGCAGCTGCCTGTACACCTGCCGGTAGGCAACCCTGTAGATGGTCCTGCAAGGCAAGGATAGGGCTGAGCATCTCCCCCAAGCACCCATTCCCAGGGGCTGGGAGCCCCTTCCCCACGGATCGGGGCAGGATTCCCCCGTCCAGGCTGGGGTCCGTGGTGCGGGCAGCATCCTCACCTGTACGTGCTGCAGAGGTGGCCCTGGCAGGTGGTGAGGTAGGGCTGGTACACGGGCTGCACGTGGGACTCGGTGGAGGCAACGGCGCGGCTCCGTGGCCCCGTGGCGCAGACCCTGCGGCTGAGCAGAGCGGATGGGTCAGGCCCAGCGCACCCCTCCTGAGCTCACAGCATCCCCTCCTCTCTGAGCACCGTGGGCATGGCAGGGCCCGAGCCCCCAGGGACCGGGAGGGCACCTCAGGCTTCAACCCTTGGGGGTGCTCAGGCTCTTCCTCCCCTCGGACCCATCCCAGGGGAGCCGCTGGAGCCGGGATCTAGGGGGGATCTACGCAGAGCAGTTCTTCCACCCATCGCCTCCCTGCCCCTGAAATCACTCACTTTAGGGGAGGACTTTTCCTTTGAGACTTTTGCATTCCACAAATGTGCTCACCAGGAGATGATTTCACAGGGAGGGTCAGGCCCACCGAGGAAAAGTAGAGGCCAAAGAGAAGTCTCCCTGAGGTAACGGTGATCTGCTCAAAACTGCCCCCAGGTTCACAGCCAAAGGGGTCTTGGTTATAATTCCCTTTTTCCAGCATTTCCCAGCCCCGGCAGCTCAGTCCTGCTGAGGAGCTTCTCTGCTCACCCCAGCCTCCCAGCCCAATTAGAGACAAATAAAAGCCTGGGAATTAGCATGGCCATCAGATGGCTTCTATTAACTCCAAAAGCTCCCCCCAGCCTCACTGTTGATGCTATAGAAGATGCAGGTTTTAAATGGCAATTGTTTGTTTGCAGATGGAGGATAAAGCTCCAGCTCAGGCTGTGCTTCAGCCACCACCAGAATGGAAAAGGCTTAACGCCAGAGGAGAGGGTTTCAGTGCAGAACCAAGCTCTGCAGACAACGAGCTGTGTCTGGGGTGGGCGTTGAGTTCCTGCTCCTTTTGGGCTGGGATGAAACCAGGCTCTGGGTTCCTTCTGACCTGGTGGGAATGGAGCTGGGCCTGCCCAGCTGTGCTGCGATCCAGGGCACTGAACTGGACCCCTGGCCCAGGAAGGGGAATCACTGGAGCTGCCAGCACCATGCTCACAGAACCATGCACCACAGTGAGCAACAACCCACAGGGGCGTTCTGTGCCTGGACTGGGCATCCCCTGAGAGCTGGAATGCTGCATCCTCCCCGATGGTTTGTTTGCAAGGCGATAGGTGTGACGAGGTTGCAGGGGTATTTCTGTACAAGGATGCGCTTGAAAGAGGCAATAACAACTCATGGACAGCTCAGGGCCTGATGGGGGCACACACGGGAGGTGCAGGCAGAGAGGGGCTTACCCTGCCCGGGCCAGCCCGGCCGCGCCGGCCACGCTGAGGGCGAGGAGGAGTCCGAGGAGGAGGCAGCCGCCTCGGGGCATGTCCCGGTCCTGCCGCCGCGCCCCGGGCTGCGCGGAACCCCCCAGGCTGGCTCCGGTGGGAAGCGCTGGCTCCTACCGCATGTCGGGTCCTTCAGCGGGGATCCCTGCGGAGAGACAAGAGCAGAGTGAGCACGCAGCATCCATCCCACCGGAGACATCCGACGGGGAGCCGCTCGGGGTCAGAGCGATGGCGCCGGGTGGACACAGGAGGGCTGGGGCAGAAGCATGCTTGCTGGCGTCATGTGCCAAAGCACAGGGCCGTTGCCGAGTTGAACCCCAGCGGGTGGGCGCTCCCCCAGGACAAACCCGCTTTGCCCCACGCGTTTAAGCCGTGGCAGTGCCTCACCCTTGGGCACACCAGGCTCAGCACACAGGGGATGCTCTCATGGCACCAGGGGCCATGCTGCTGCTTGTCGGGTGGCAGGGAGGGGACCTGTGCCACATGAAACACGCTGCCAACTCCAGGCAGCGAGGGCAAAACAATGGCCCCTAATTTCTTAATCCATAGAGCATTGTAGAGCTGCGTTTTCCCACCACAACACTGAAATCTGATCTTCTCTTTAAAATACAAGCTCTAGCCAGAGAAAAGTGCTGTGAGGGGCAAATGTACCGTCTGCAGAGCCAGCACTGACCGAGTCACACATAGAGAGGCTTTGATTCTCTAGCAGAGGACACATGAAACAAGGCTGAAGAAGGTCACAATATCCAATTTAAACAGTATCCAGTTTAAACAATACCCAATTTAAACAGTATCCAGTTTAAACAATACCCAATTTAAACAGTATCTAACTTAAACAATACTCTTGGCCTCCGGATGGCAGCAGTTAGAACCCACCTTAAAGATACCCCAGTTAAAGAAAGAATCAATCTTTCTGATTAAACCTTGAGGAAGGAGCGGCTTTACAGGGAGGCCACACAAGACGCATCCTCCGCGACTGGAAATACGGAGAGCTGCACATAAGCTGTATGAAATCCCTCGATGATATGAGGGGGATTAGACTGGAGAGCTGCAGGCTCATTCCCAAACTCTTCTGGGACAATTCCTAACTCCAAGGCACGTTGTTAGGAATAACCATCCCAAACCTGCTGACCCAGCAGTTCCCAAAGCCCTTCTCCTGAGCACTCAGAATCATCTTTTCCTTCATGCAGGTGGAGAAACTGAGGCATGGAGAGGTGCAGAGATAGGCATGGAGAGAAAGCAGCCTTCCTGCCCCCTAATACCACATGCTTTGAGCACGTGTCCATGATGATGGTGCTGAGCAAGGGGGACACTGGCTGAGCTGCCCCTCCCCTCCCTGCTCCATCCCTGAGTGGAGCACACGGCTCTGCCTGGCTGAGCAACAGGCTTTGTGTCACAGCAATTCAACCGGTTTGCTATAAAACACCATCGGACCCTCATCCAGACCCTGAGTTCAGCAGCACTGCAAAAGCTGAGCCTCTGGCTCCAGGACAGGAGGGACAACCACATCCCCACCCCATCCTACAGCCCCGTGAGCTATTCCCATGGAGCACAGCCCAGCAGGGAACTGCTGATGCCCAGACCCACAGTAACCACCCTAGCTTCAAGCCCAGCTTTGAGGCTGTGAGGAGGATTTTGGTGATCCAAAGCCTCCATTCCTCTCCAACACAGCAATAAATTCAGTCTTTAGTGGCTGATCTATGGTACCTCCAGATCAAATCTTGGGTGGCCTGCAGGGAACACAGTGAAGAAACCTCCTTTCTCCCCAGTCTTCCCCAAGACACCCCAGGGCACCGGTGTGCTCCTCACTGCTCGCTCAGCCTCTGTTTCCAGGGCTATCCTGGGACCTTTCCCTCACAGCCCCACATCCCCAGCCCGGTGCTGCTGCTCCAGAAGTCAGCTGCTGCCAACCAACTCCAGCCTCCCACAGGATTCCCGTGCTGCGGGAGTTTCCCTGTGGGCAAGGCAAGAAACGCGGGGCACAAGCCTAAAACAGAGTTTGTTTCACTCAAGAGCAGCGCTGCCCCACCACGAGCGGTCAGAGCATCCCTCCGGGTCCCACAGCGGCTCTCATAGCAGGAGTTGTTCCAAAAGCGGAAAATCTGATACTCTCCACTCGATTTGTAACGAGTTGATGAAAATCAGCCTCTTTAAAGCCGCGGAGGATGCCCCAGCCTCTTGCCACCACCTATTCTAATCCTCCTCTTTCAAAGCACAAAAGGAAAAGCTTTTCATGCTCAAGAAGGATAGAGAGTTTTGTCGTTCTGTCACTGCCTTTCTAAGTCACTCGAATGAAGAGGTGAAGCCTCGTGCTCTGGCAAGTGAAGCCGTGTGGGTGCATCTGAGCTTCTGCTGTTTCAGGGGCGCTGCCCCGATGAGTTTGGAGCCCTTCACAGCCAGAAACATTCCCATAACTCTCCCAAGCCTGCTCTTGCCACAGCAACCACGGGAAAATCCAGCCCAGCGAGTGGGTTTGTCCAGCTCTGCCCATGAAACCAAGGCTAAACCCCAGCTGATGCAGCAGCAGGAATCAGGGTCTGCCTGCAAAGTGGAGCAAGAGAACCCAGTCCCTCAGGAGGATGAAATCATCCCTATGGGAACGCCACAGCTGCACCTTTCCAAGCCTCCTGGCCTGGTTCTGCAGGTGAAACCGCTGCTCCTAACTGCGTGTGGACCTGCCCTGAGAGCCAACCCCCCCCCCCCCCCCCGGAGGGGGATTTTCCCTGCTGCACGCCTCCCGCTGCTCTCTGTGCTGGCTGGGATGCGGGTGCAGGATGGAGCGAGGAGGGGACTCTGCAGCGGGGCGCAGGACACGGGTATCCCGGGGGGGCTGCAGGGATCAGGGTATCCCGGGGGGGGGGGCTGCAGGGATCAGGGTATCCCGGGGGGGGGCTGCAGGGATCAGGGTATCCCGGGGGGGGGCTGCAGGGATCAGGGTATCCCGGGGGGCCTGCAGGGATCAGGGTATCCCGGGGGGTGTGGAGAGTGCAGGACGCGGGTGCCCGGGGGTGGATGCAGGGATGGGGGTACCCCGGATACCGCGGCCCCGTCGCGGGGCTGTTCCCCTCTTCCCGAGCAGACCGAACCCGGTCTCCAGGCGCTGCCCCCCCACCCCCCCGGCCGGGCGGGCTCTTCCCGCAGCCCCGCCGCAGCCCCCCCCTCCCCTCCCCTCCCGCGCTGCCGCAGCGAGTCCCAGTCCCGGTCCCGCTCCGCCAAACGCCGCCCCGCGCCCGTCCCGTCCCGTCCCTCCCCGCCGGAGGATGCGGCCGCCGGGACTCACCGGTGCCGGAGCCGGAGTCACCGCCGCGCCGCGGCCCCCGCGCGTTTCCTGCCCCGGCCCGAGCCGGTCCCTCCGCCCCGGCCCAATGAGCTCAGGCGGGAGGAAAACGGAGCCTCCGGCCGGGGGGAAGCGCCGGGGCCCGGGGAGCCTCCGCCTGCCCCCGCCCCGCCGGCCCCGACAGCCGCCACCTGCCCCCGGCGGGGAGCAGGGACCCGGGGACACGGCGGGACCCCCGGGAAGCTTGGTCCTTTGGGGGGGGCAGGGACAAAGCGGGATCCCCTCCGGGGGAGCCTGGCACTGGTGCTGTGCCCCGTGTGCTGCCGCTGCGGAGCTTATCCCGATGGAGATGGGGGTTATGGGGGAGCCCGGTCCCTGCACTGATCCGGAGCCTCACCTGCGGAGTCCTTAGAGCAGGCTGAGCCCCACAGCCTCTGCCTGCCCCACACTGTGGGGACACGAGGTTCCTCCCCCGCAGAGCAGCTCGCTTGGGTGGGCTGGGGATTAATGGCAAGAGAGGGAGATCCCAGCACAGCCCCTGGCCCAGGGTGAAATGGTCCCTCTCCAGCGGCCAGAGTGAATTCGTTTCTCTTTGCTGAAAACCGCTATAGCTGGGTCTGCACCCCCAGGAGGACAGATAATTCCAAGAGGAGACATCACCCTTCCCTAGGTTAGAGACCTAACACCGCCCTGGTCCACACACAGCCCCCCATGCCCCGTTAATCCCCCTGAGCTCATTACAACAGCAAAGTCCTCCGGGAGCAGGCGATGAAGTGCCAGGACAGGGAGGCTGGTTCCCAGCAAGCCCCCAGGGATGCTGAAAGGATTCCTTGGGCGTTATCAAAGCAAACTGTGCAGCTCGGGTTGTGCCAAGCTGCCACTTGTTTTGTCTGCAGCTTGCTCTGGGAAATGAGAGCCAGAGGATTATTGTTTCTGCAGTGGCTCAGGCGCCTGCCCATGCACAGACCCAGCCTCGGGGATGGCAGGGGGCTGCTGAGCAGATGAATGGCAGGATACAGCCCCCGGGAATATTTGTTCCCATTACGCTTTGCAATTATATTTTGAAAGCGTGTAGGCATGTAAAGGAAATATTTACCGGTTACACAATGGCTCCAAAGGAGCAACCGGGACCTGGCCCATCCCTCCTATTTCCTCAAGGTTACGCTGAGGCTGTTGATTGAGCTGGAGCTGCACCTTCCAGGGAAGCTGATGGGTGCTCGATGTGTGGGGTGCTGGATGGACCCGTGTACACAGAGTATAAACTGCTTTGGTGAGCTGCTCCCTGAGGAAGGGAGCGGGATCAGCGCTAGAATGTGCTGGGGAAGGTGGAGCTCCAGAAGCACATGGAGATGGGATCCCCCAGCAGCACAGGAAAGGCTTCTGGTGCTGGTGGAAGCGCAGCTCCACGTCCCACAGCATCTCAGAGGGCACAAGTGGGTTTGCTCCCTCTCTGGATCCAGCCCACCTCTAGGGAATGTTTTCAGCTCAATCTCACGAGCACAAAGCCCAGGCAACTTTTCCCCAGAGCCTTGAGAGGTTGGCAATTACCTCATTGCACAGAGTGTGATTGTGTTCTGTGCTGCATGGGGGAGATGATGCTCAACTCGCCTAATAACTGCAAAGTGCACTTGGAAACCAATGGAAAGCTTTTGTCTGACCACACTGAAAGCACAGGATTAGATCTCGCAGACAAGGCACTCACCTCATCCGCTGTGCTCCATCATTTGTCCTGGGCACGGGTCCTTTCCTTATGGAGCATCTTGGTTTCTTACTGTGTGAACAGAAAACGGTGTTACGCTCCCCTGGTCATGCAGGCAGAGATCAGTGACCAGCCCCTGCCCACAGTGAGGGGCCCCCCGGATGCTCCCCAATGCCCTTGTGGGGTGGGGTGGAGGATGAAAGCAGGATCGTGGCCACAAGGTTCTTGTGTCTGGCACTGAGCCCACTGCACAAACCCTCACTGGTGCATGGGTCAGCACTGTAGTGCCGGTGGTAGGGCCCGGGGACACCGTCCCTTCCCTGCCGCACAGGGCAGGATGCACTGCGGGTGTATAGGAGCATCCTCCTCTCTCTCACACGAGCTTGCAATGGAGGTCACACTAAGGCTGGGATTTTCCAGGAACCCAAGGAAACGGGATGCCCCGTTCCTGCTGACACTGTCCCGGGTGTATACAAGTTCCCCACTGCCCAGGTGACCCTTGCACGAGTGTCAAGTCGATGGTGAGAAGGGGGTGGACTCACCCCCAGCACCCCTCATGCACTCATCTTTCAGCTCCTTGCGGGACACTGACACCCATCACAGGACTAAGCACATCGCCTTTCGGGGTCCCCATTAGAGCCTCCTCAGCCATCAGGCAATTGTTCCCCAAATGCATCGCAGCATCTCCACACTGCAAGTACTTTAATCACAAAATGTTTGCTTTTCAGTTCCGTTTACTGGGTCAAGCCTTTGCTCAAGCAAGTGCCTGTGCCAGCTGCTTAAGGACGGCATATAGCCCGTTAAAAGAGCATTTAATCCTCCTAAGGAGGGTTCAATGTCTTATATGCTAATATCCATGGTGGTGGGAGGAAATCCCCCAGGACACAGCCTGGCAAAGCTCCCCTGGAAGCAGAGGGGTTGCACCAGTGCAGGGGGGGAGGATCAGGCCTGTTGGCTCTGTCAGTACCGGTGTGATGGGTGTCTGACAGCGGCAGTCACAGGCTTTGGCTCCTGCCAGCGAGTGTCTGAATGTGAAGTCCTCGCTGGGCTGGAGCCTTCCCATGTTTCCTGCAGCGCTCCCCCCTTGCACACCA
This sequence comes from Pezoporus flaviventris, assembly GCF_033815535.1. Lineage (NCBI taxonomy): Eukaryota > Metazoa > Chordata > Aves > Psittaciformes > Psittacidae > Pezoporus > Pezoporus flaviventris. The sequence continues at coordinate 1,290,132 of NW_026892645.1, forward strand.
GAAGCGTGCTCCCACGGTATCTCATATTCATGCTTGTCTCCAAGCCAAGAGTGAAATATTTCTGCCCATCCTCCCTCTTTGATTTAGCAATGTCAAAAGCTCCTTGTCTCCCACTGCTTTTACCACCAATGTGAGCTCTGAGGCTTGCTGAGCGCTGGCCAAGGCACGGGGCTGGCTCTGGGTGAGGGTTTCACCCACCTCCCCATTCCCTAGAGCCCATGAGGGGGCTGGAACTCAACTTTGGTCTGGTTTTGTAGGCATGAGAAAGGAATGATTAACAGAGGAGAATTAATGGGAGATCAGTGCTCAGGTCCCACATCAGGAGCCCTCTCTTCAGGGAGGAGTGCTCACAGCCCATGGCAGCAAACGGGACGTGCCCGAGCACACGAGTGCTTCCCCAAGCTGGGGCCGTGTCTGCAGCGGTGGCAGATGGAGACAGACGGATGGGGACAGACAGAAGAGTGACACATATACAGATGCAAAGCTGTGCCGCTGCTTCCAGCCACGGCTGCCCCCATCCCTGCTGTGTACAATGGGCTCTCGCTGGCCTCTGCAGGAGGCTTGCACAGAGCTGGAAGCACTTGCTAAAGCAATAGGAATTTGTGGTGCTTCTGAAGAGAGGGGGAATGGCTTTTCCTGGGCTAGGACAAACTGCTCTTCATAAGGCTCTTTGTAAACTTGATGCTTATGTGTAGGCTTTGGAGCAGCCCGCTCTGCAGAGCTCCGTGAGGAAAATGACCTCCCGCTACTCCATTACGCCCCATATTGTTCTGGGTTGCGTCAGCTGCAGACCAGTCATCTCAGTGGAAATCTAGAGGAGCCCACTGATGTCAGTGGGATCAAAGCAGGTCAAACCAAGAGGAGTACTTGGCCCATAGGGCTCGCTCTGTCGTCACCACTTGCCCAGAGCTATGCATAATCGTGACCGAGATTTGAGTCCCACAAAGGGACTCTTTTTGCCTGAGTAAGAACTTTGCAAGCATTAAGCGTCTTGAGGACATCATAACTTAAGGCGACCATAGAGACATAGACATAGAGCTGCAGCTGTGCAACACTGAATGTATGAACAGGGCAATGCCCTGTAGCCACGTTTATTCTCCCTTCTGTGCACACAGATGAGTTCCTATCTACATTTAGAGGAGGCAGCGATGGCTGCCGTGTGAAAGCTGGGAAATGATTCATCTCACCCAGGAATAAACTGAATTCTGTGGCTTTCTGTGAAATCTCCCTGGCAAAAGTGGTGTTAGTCAGCAGGGAACGGTCCCCACACTGCTGCTCCCTCTGTGTCCTTCCCTGAGGAGCGTGGTGGGGATTGCAGTGGGCTGCATGCACAGCTCCATCCCTTTACCGCAGCCATCGCAGCGAGCAGCTCAGGAGAGCGATTTGCACAGGGCTGGGATTTGCTCTGATTTTCCTTCTCTATCAGGAGAAAGCTCCAGAAACCTGCACTAATTGGAGCTGCTCCACAGCCACCTCCCCAGCTACGGCCACGACAGGAACCCAAGCAAGGACAGAGTGAAACCACACTTGTGACCACCCTGTTCTGCTGCAGAGACCCTTTCCTTAGTTAAAAGCTCAGCCTCCCCCCGCGTTCCTCCCTTCTGCTGCTGCTGGGACCGAGTCGGGGTCGTGCGCTCTCATTTGCTGAGGTTTGTAAATCTGTCTCCCCTGAGCAGCCCCATCTGCAGCAGCAGAGGCTGGGAAATGGCTCAGGCGAGCCTGCGGCCCGTGTTCAATTTCTCTTCCTTACCTCTCGGGAAGCTTGTGCTGAGCTGGTGGCTTCACAGCATGGAGGGGACTGACTCAATCGGCAGAATGAATGCTGGGTCACAGGGAAGAGCATTCAGAACGTGCCAGGGCAGACTCTGTGTTTGCTGCTGTTACCCAGAGCAGAGACAGCTCAGGGTCCAGCCACTGCATCTGGGCATCTGTCTCTCCCAGCTTCCCAAGCAGCGGCAGAGCTTCCCAATCTGTTTGTAAATCACTTTTACTGCTGACAAAGCCGTGTTATTTCTTATGTTTGATTCTCTGCCCAGGGAATTGATTTGGTGGATGTTAGACCCTGGGAAGAAGTACGCTGGGTTATTTCTACCGAGACCCATACACCGCTGTGGTCCTACTCTGTGCAGCCAGACATGCCTGGGCATCCCAGCTGCTGCTGTCCATGGCCAGCCTTTTATCCCTCAAAACCCCAGATCCTGGACTGAAAGCCTCTTGCCTGCACTGTGCAATGACACAGACCAGGACGGCAGGACCCACAGGTGGCTGAAAGCAGAGAGCAGGCTTACAGTCCCATGGCTGTGAATGTGAGAGGCTTTGCCCAGCTCCTGGCACGCACGGGCACACTCTAAGCTTGGCCATTAGCCAGGGTGAGCACAGGTCTGCGTGACAGCAGCGATGGTCCCTGCCCGCAGCACCGTGTCCTGCCTGCAGCACCGCATCCTGCCTGCATCCTGCCCGCATCCAGGGGCTGAACTCTGTTGCAGAGCAACCTGAAATCAGCAGCATCGCGGCTTCGGGTCCTGCCGTGTGGAGGGGAGAGCACAGGCAGGGGAGCGCAGGCAGGAGGACGAACAACGTGGTGTTGCACCAGAGATTTCAGACAGATGGAAAAAGAATGAGTTACGGAAAGAAAAGGGATTTGCTCAGAATTTCCAGCTATCTCACAGGTATTTTGCAAGTGTTTGCCGCTTTCCTCTACACGCACAGAGGTGAAAACGACCCCCTGAGTTCTCCACTCCTGGAAAGCAGCCTGAGGGCCAGGGGACTGTTAACCTAAGCGCCGCAGGCTGGGCTCTGCTCTGAGCAAACCACCGCTGGAGACGCTCCTCGGCTCAGCACGTGCGAGGCTCGCACAGCCTCAGCCGAAGGATGCTCGAAAGCCCCTTTTGCTTCAGCAGCCCTTTGCCACTGCTGTGTGTTCAGCCGGCTCCCCGGGCTCCTAATGTTGTACCTGCCTGAGCAGGGGCAAAATCCCACTCAGAGCCCTGGTGAGGACACACTCCCACTGCCCCCAGCACCAGCCGCCCATCCCATCCCGTCCCATCCCGTCCCACCCCATCCACCCCGTCCCCGCTGCGGTGATGGCCGCGGCTCGTTGGGTACCTGCGGGGTGCCGCCATCGCCCGCTGTGCCGGGATCAGCCCCGCTGCCACCGCCGCGCTTCCCGGTGCCTCCCGGCGGCCGTCCCTGCCCGGCTGCCCCGGGTGCGGCGGGCCTGGGCAGCCGCCTCGTGCCATGGCCACGCACAGGCAGGAGGTGGCTGCCGAGGTGGGAAAGGGCGGCTTTTTATGCTTTTCTTCCTGTATAAATCAGGCCGGGGATGGACAATCCCAGACAGGACTTCCTGTGTGTGTTGTGCTCTGATAACGGGCGCCGCGAGGAGAACAAACACGGCCGGAGGGGGAGAGGGGCCGCGGGGCGGCTCCCCCACACCGTGCCCATGGGGACGGCCACGGCATGGAGAGGAGGCAGCCGTGTGTCCCTGGGGACATCTCCCTCCAGGCCCCCCCGCCCGCCTGCCCCACTGCCGTGGGGCACGTTCTGCAGCCCCACCCCAGGCGCTTCTCCTTCCATGTCAAAGGGTGGATGGGGGCCATTGGGGACCCCCAGGCACGGTAGGGCTGCAGGTATCTTCTCAAGAGGGGCCGTGTTGATGTTAGGCACCAGATCTGGGGTATTTGTGACCCCCTGAAGTTTGGGTCACAGCACAGCGGTCAGCCAGCTTGCTGGGTGGCTTCTCACCCCCATCACACTGTCCCTGCATTGGGAAAGATCAAGGTACATGCAGTTTGGGCCGCTAAACCTGCGGAACATCACCCAGCAGAGGTGGTAGGACATCACCCAGTGCTGGGCAGCAGAGAGATGTGGAGACAACTGCCCCAGTGCCCTGATTTTGAAGGCTATTCTGCTGCAAAGCTGATCGTGATTTCAGGGTTAATATATGTGTATGTGTGCCCTTGGTTCTGGCTGGCCGGAGGGGGAATGGTACACTTCTTAATGGGAATGTGACTGATCCAACCATGCTATGAAGAGAGACATTCTGGAACATGAGGGCTGCGGTGCTCACAACTATTTCTCTGTTCTCTCAGAGGATGCAGTCACAGAATCATGGAGTCTGAAAAAGACTAAGATCAAGTGCAACCATTCCCCAGCACTGCCAAGACCAGCACTAAACCGTGTCCTCAGGCTGACAACAAGCAGCCCTATGGCTGCCAGGCTGTCACCGCCTGCTGCTGCTGCTGCCATTGAGACCCCACAGCATCCCTGCCCAGGCAGTGTGCAGGGTGTGGGTCTGGGACACGTCATCCAGGGCTCCCCTGCAGCACAGCTGCATCCCCAGCCCATACCACGCACTCCCGGGCGGTTGTGCGCAGGCTTACGGCGAGCAGAGGATTACTCCCACCCTTATTCAGCAAAATATTACACGGGGCCATCCCCTGGGAGCTGCAGAATATTCCTGTGTTTATTTATATAAATGCATGGCTAAAGCAAGCCCCCCCGTGTTTTCCTTGGCAGACAGGGTTTAAAGGCTGCTGCCGCCCATTGCTCTTCCCAGCAATAGGTGACCATGTACTGCGAGCGCTGCTGGCTGATGGGCTCCCCGGGAGTGAGACTGTCCAGGGGAGGCTCCTCCAGGCAAAAGAGTGTGTTTGTGCTACCGCTGTGCGTGAAACACTGTGTGTCTGTGGGCACAGGCTACGTTAACCTCTAGGGAGAGCCTATCTATCTCTATCTGGTTTTCAGCTCGAAGTTCTAAGCAGCAGCTCCCTATGGAAAGTTACAGGGCTTGCATGGACAGCACACGGCAAAGAGGCAGCAATGGGTGCTCCTTTCAGATCAGAGGTGCTGGACACTGGAAACTCAGGTCCAGAGCTGGGAGCTTTCACCATCATCAGCAGACACAGAGGCTCAGTCCTGCAATGTACAGAGCCTGCACGAAGGCTCCTAACGTCTGCCCCCAAGCCTGAAGCCTATGGACTTTGAGGAAAACCCCAGACCCAGTTTCAGTTGCAGCAACCACCACTTGGCCCTTTTGCTATCTCTCCTGTGTCCTCTGCCCAGGATGAGCACAGGTCATGGTGCATGACTGGGACATCGGCCACCAACAACGTGATGCTGAGCATGGAGCAGGACTGCTCTGGCCTCAGCAGCGGAGCCACAGGAGTGAAATGGGATGTGTGGAAAAGGCTTCCTGTTTACCCAGTGTTTAGCACCTTTAGCAGTGGCTGCCGAGCGGGAAGTGGTCTATATGAATGGATAGTTTTAAATCTGAAATCATGACACTTCATCCTGCAGAGCCGCTGCATGATCCTCCTGTGGACGTCGGTGCTGGGAATACTTGGGTGCCAGCCAAGGGTTAGTTATGGTGTGTGCGAGGGAGGGACCAGAGGCTTGGTGCCACACACCTCGCCATGCGTGGCCACACAGCCCTGCCTCTGCCTGTACCTCCCTGTGGTCCCCAGCCCCCTGCTCCACCACTGCGGCATTCCAGGCCGCTCAGGCGTGAATTGAGGAGGGGGATGGCAGGGAGGGGGCTTTAGCACCTCATTAGCACCAGCCAATTAGTGTGGGATCCTGCCCTCCTGTCAGCTGATGTGGCTGCTGCTGAACCCCCCCTGCCCACACGGGTCTCTTTGAGGCCAGGCCTATTTTATGATCCTTTTTCCCCCGATTAAAAAAGCATTATTGTTAAAGCAAACCCTCGCCACTGAAGTTCCTGCGGCACACGATGGCTGGTTTGGGAAGGGGCTTTGGAATACCTGCCTCTTCCAAGGTTTTTCCCTGTGTTTCAGCTTGCCCAAGGAGCTTTGTGTCTCCGGATTTGCTCTCTCATGGTTAAGTGCTCGTTTTATCTCTGACAGTAAGAGTCAGAGAGACTCCTGACTTTCAACACTTGGGAAGCACCATGAACAGCATCCAGGGATGGCTGGATGTGCCATCGACACTGCCAGGAGCGGAGGCTGCCAATGCCACTGGAGAAAGTCAGCTTGGGCCCGCTTTGGGCAAAGACCTCCTATTTGCTCAGGTCTCTACTCAGGTGCCTCCACTTTCACAATAAACCCACCTTTCAAGGTGTCCTGACCCCACAGGGCCTCCTCCCTCCCATTGGTACAAGAAGCTGCTCATTAGCACCAAAGGCTGGTTGCTACCAATTTGTTAATGAGATGCTCATCCTGTTGCACAAGGAGCTGGGGTTGTGATGACCGAAGGCTGGAGGCTGACCTCTATAATGCTGACTTTAAGTAGTGCTTCCTGCAGAAGGCTGCAGGTTCTTCCAGGTCGTCTTTAACATGGAAATAGGCCAAAGCAAAGGCTACGTGCGGGGGACAGCCCAGCCAGGGAAGTGCTTCTATTGCGGGCAATGCCTGAGTACGTGCTTGAAGCCCGGCACGTGCTCCTGTGCTGTGTCCGTGGTGCAGGGAACCTCTCACTCTTGCTCTTGACCAAGAGTTCAGGCAAAGCCTGATAAGAAAGGGGGAGAAAGTGAGGGAGACAGGGAGCAGGCACTAAACATTGTGCAGGCCGGTGTCTTGCACACAGGCAGCAAACCTGGGCTGGGGGATGAACTGCCCTGCTCTGCAGCCTGGGGTACCACGGACCCTGCGCAGCCAAGGCTGGGGACATGGCCCTGGTGCTGCTGCTGTGATAGCACCGGGGACAGGGATGGGAGAAAGCCCAGAGCCTCTCTTCTGCTAAGCCAGCTTGGTAAAGGGCTGCTTTATCTCCCCTGTGCTGTGAGATAAGGTTCCAGTGTTGTCCTGTCGGAGCAGCTTTGTTTCCCTCACAGATACCTCTTGCTGCAGAAAGGTATCAGGCACTCAGAAAATATTTGAGCAAGACCGTATCTTTCTGAAAGCTGTGTGCAATGGAAAGACACACAGAGAGGGTCAGAGCCACACTGTGGGGGGCTCGGTGCCTCCTTGTCCATGCAAGGACAAAGCACATCCCCTCCGCTTGCAGGACTGAGCTGTGAGGGCCTCTCATTGCAATGCATTATCACAGGCTGAATAGGGACCTGAGTGCCTGGTCTCCTTGTTGGGCTGGGAAACCTGTGTCCCCCCAGTGCAAGGTAAGACGAGATGGGGTCCCAGCGCATCCCTGGTGCCTCCCCTCCAGCACAGAGAGATGGGAAAACATTTTCCACTGCCAAAATGTCACTCAGTCAACCCAGCTGCCTCTCCCCTGCACCGGGAGCATCAATAGAGATGGACACATTTACATTCTGCTCTGTTTATTATCCTTCAAGCAGAGCTCAGACCCTAAATGCAGAACTTTCCTTCCAGCAAAGATCCAAGATAGGCCTTTTGAGTCCTCCCCGCAAAGTAACTCTGAGTATGGACCAGCACAGACCTGCCTTCATGCCGAGGATGCAAAAACAGCTTCTCCCTGCTTCAAAGCTTAATGGATGCTGCTTTGGTGCTACAGGAACATCTTGAGAGCTAATCAAGATTAGCATGTGTTTTAAAGAGTCAGTGAGAACCATCTCACTGCAACAAGCCACATATCCCTGGCCTACGTGTTTGAAAAGCATGAGCTGGATTTCTCCGGGATGATTTATCACTATCAGTTCAGCTCCTCTCTTTGTTCTCTGCCCTGCCCTACAAGGGGTTTCGAAAACCTTCACTGACTGTTTATTTCCATGAAATCCTTGTGCAGTACTCGGTGTGCTGGAAAATGCACTCAAAGGGCCGGTTCTGATCCCACTGCATGGGACTAACTCCAGCGGAGGTCTCCGTGGAGAAGACCAGAAGAACGGGCAGGATGTTACAGCAGTGGTGCTCTACAGAAATGATTCACACAAATACCATGCAGCTGACCCGAGCTCACATCTGTAATAAAGCTAAGGCAGCATGCAATAGCAAACTGCCTCCCCATTCGTGGATCTGATACCCTGGCTTCAAAGTCCTACCCAGGAAACTTCCTCGGCTTTTCTGCTGACTTCACTGGGTTTCAGCGGCATAATAGAGAAGTGGAATTGAGCCTGAAAGCCAGACAGCGAATGCAGAAGTCAGGGCTTAGGAAAAAGCTACAAAAAAGGAACTGGACGTGTCTCTCCTCCGACACGTCGCAGGGCATCAGAACGGCCCCTGCCTTTATTGCCTTTATCACTTATCTCCACGCGGGGAAGAGGAAATTCCCAAGAACGCACGACCCTCACAAATATTAGCCAGGGCCTGGTGATTATTTTTGGTAGCTGAAAACTTCCTGGCTGAAGGGTTTGGGTTTGCGTTGGGCTGCAGTAAATGTTTGAGTCCAGCTTTCATAAATACCCATTATCCTGCCGGCAGTGTGCCATTTACCATTGAGCGGGGAAGGGCGGGGAGGTGTTTCTCTTGCTTTGTTTTGCCGTGCAGCATGCTAAAGTGCAGAGAGCCCGACTCTGAATTAGCAGTTAGCTATTTGCTTGTATCCTTAAATAAAGGAGCAGTTCACACAGTCAGAAATCTCTGTTTCCTTTCGGGCAGGAAAAAGGAAGTGAATGCGAGGGGCAGATTTGGAGTTTGCTTGCAAGAACAATTGAGCTCCCATCCAGAGGGGAAGGGGATCTGCGTCAAGAGGAATTCACTTTTTTTTTTGCTCTTTTTTTTTTTCTTTCTGGAAGGGAACAGAAAATGACCTTTAGTTTAAATCCTGACAGAATAAAGGTCCGCGCGCTCGGGGTGCCTGCACAAATACAGTCATAAAGGCTTTGTCTGACCAAGGGCTCCCGCAGCCGCTCGCTCCATCCTTCAGCACCGGGGCCCTGCTGCAGGCGCTGCTCCGTGTGCTCCCCTCTCACTTGTCCTGGGTGAAGGACGTCACCAAACCCTGCCAGCAGTTCCTGGCTACCAGGGACAGTGCAAACTGGGCACCCTTCCTCTCTTTGTCCCTCCCCAGTGGTGCCAGGATAGCGGGGGTGGATGACATTGGGTGCATGGGCTTCAGTGATTTCTGCTCAGAGGTCCTACGAGCAGGCAGGACATCAGCTCAGGCTGCGGCCAGGACTTCACCCTGACCACAGCGTCTGAGGTCACTTTTCAGTCAACCACAAAATCCTCTCTCCAGGCTTCCCTGGGATGAGGATATGAACTGAGGCCTCAGGCTTGAGTAAATCGAAGCATTATCTGTGCGGTCTCCTCTGTGAGTCCTCGCCACTCGTCTCCATTTTAGTGGCCCTGAATATCCACAGAGTGTTTTTCTCTGTGTTTCTTTCTACCCCCACGCAAGCCAGACTCCCAGGAAAGCTCCAAAGCTGGGCAACACAGGGACTGGGACCTTAAGAGAGTGCTTAAGCATCCTATCTCAAAGGCAGTAAGTCCTTTAGGACTCTTGAGGCCATCAGCCTCAGAGGTGAGCGCAGCAACCTAGGACCTCCCATGGTACCCAGTGCTTTGCCAGAGCAAAGTGGGCAAAGAATTAGCTTATAACCTGCTGCAGCTGCGGGGCTCATCATCCTCCCCTCCTTTCACAGCATCACAGAGCTGTGCTGAGCCCCAGCACACCCTGCACGAGGGGGTCCTGCCCTCAAAGCATTGCTCAGGCTAACAGCTCATCTCACGCATGCTGCAGTGAGAGCATCGCTTTCCCAGGCCTGCTTTCCTCCGGGGCTGCAGGTAATAAAGAGGGGCCAGAGGGAGCACAGGGGATCCAGCCCCAGTCTGGGTTCCCACATCCTCAGAGCAGTCTTCTTCCCATCCAAGCAAAATATTTGCTCAGAAGGTGAAGCCGTGGCTGGGCAATGTCAGCAGCAAATGTCAGCGGGAGAGGAACTACTGATGAAATGGGCTAAACTGCTCCCGGGGGGAGCTGCTCTGCGACCGCTGCAGGAAGGGTGAATGTGGCCTCACGGTTAAACAGATCAGTCTGTGCTCGCTCGCTGCCTCTATCCCGGTTTTATCCAGGCAGGCAGCCCCTCCTGCCTCTGGTGACTTAACCCAGGGCAAAGCAGCCTGAGCAGGGAGCCCTGACAGCCCATCACGGACACCTCCCAGCTGAGCTGGGGTTAAATCACCCCTTGACACCAAAGCTGCGGTTCTGCAGACGTATTCTGGCAGGTTTCCACTGTGCTGCTCCAAAGCTGTGCGGCCCCAGTGTGCGCAGCTGGAGGGATGCCCCGGCAGCACGCAGAGGGACAAACCTGCAGCCCATAGAGAGCCAGGGGACAAACACGATGGCTCGGAGCGGGTCGGGCATCGCCTCTGCTAAGGTCATTTGTGTGCAGAGCCTGGCGCTGGGTGAAGGTGCATCTGGAAGCGCTGTGGCCGAGATGACTCACTGGGAGGAAATGGTGTCACCTCCCGCTCTGAGCACGTCCATCTCCAACACACGTTTACCCTTTACTACCAAAAGTGTTGGACCAAGCTCCCCCAGCCTGAGTGAAACTTCAGGTTCTACTTATGGGTCTGTTGACACCGCGGGAGCCAAGCTGGGTGACCCCCGTGTCCAGCCGGGATGTCAAGGGCGGTGTGAGTGGTGCTTGATCCCTGCAAGGGTTATGGGGCAGCACACACAGAGGAAAGCGCCAGCCCCATGGTTTTCTATTCTCACCCTGTCCCCTTTGAAGTCCCAGCCAGCTCCTTGGTGCATGAAGGTAACTCATTAACCTGCCACAACGAGGAGGCCTCAACTTTCCCCCAGTCACTGGGACGGCAGCAGCTCAGCCATGAGGACCCATCAGGGACTGGAGCAGCTCCAGAGCTGCAGGGGAGCTGTGCTCAGCTCCACAGGTATGTGAAGTCCCAGAGGGCATCCCCAGGGCATGGTCAGGGAAAGGACAATGAAAATCCCAGTTCATCCTCCTCATTCCTGCTGGCTGCCCCCGTGGGGCAATCCCCATCACTCAAGAGAAGGTGCTGCGCAGCAGTCAGGGGGACGACGTGGAGGCACCACTGTCTGGAATGGGTTATTTGAAGAGCAGAGCTGGAAGTGCAATAAGAGGAGCCCTGAGTTCCACATCACCCACAGGGCTTCCAAGTCCCCTGTGAAGCAAAGCTCGTTCCTCCAGCCCTTGCTTTGCCCATCCCACGAGCAGACATCAGGATTTCCAACCCCCCCGAGCACACGAGTGTGACCCAAGTGCCCCAGCAGAGAGGACGCACCTTGTCCAGCAGAAATGCTGGGCACTGAGCAGCACAAGGGCACTTCCCTCTGCTCCTGGGGCTCAGCGAGGCTGTCAGAGGCCATGCCAGCCCCACACACTGCAGGGAGCCTTCAGCTGCTTTATTCATGGAAACCCACCCTGCAGAGCAGTCCTGGAGCTGCTGCCTCCCCGGCACCAGCACAGAGAGGGTCTGTGCTCCAGCAAAGGCACCGTGGCCAATGTCACAGCGGGAGCGATAGCATCCACAGCAGCCAGTTGGTAGCAGGGAAATCAAGTCATTAGAGCAGGAATCGTTACGTGCCCCGTGCCTCCTGCTGCCCAAATGAACACTTGGATCACGCATCTTATTTTCCACAAACATACCAGATTTTGCACCCTGGATTTGCAGGAGAGCGCTGCTGGGACGGTGCTTTGAGCTCAAGCAGCAGCCCCAAACACGAGCTCTCCTGAAACTAGTCCTAGGTACAAAGCCACCAACACAGCACACAAATTGGCTGGCTCAGGATTCCTGTGGCACACAGTGAACTAAATTACTGCTCTGTTACTTCTCAGTTCCTTTTGCTTTGCTTTGCTTTTGATTGATTTCTCTGCTATCGTAGGAAGCAGCCCCGAGATTGGTTGTGACATCCCCTGGGCTAATTCCATGGAAAGCCTGTTTTCAAAAGGAAACATTTCCCATCTTGCTCCCAGCTTTGATTTGCCCGTCCCCATTCACTTGCTGGAGCTTACTCTGACACTTTAATGGGAAAGTTTCTTTGCATGGAGCCAACCAGTTATTGTGCCCAAGTGGTTTCGTTCAAGGGATGAAAAGCACATTCACTTTGTGTGCAGGGAGGTGACATTTGTTTGATTGGTGTGTTTGAGGGCTCGGTGGGGAATACAGCGGAGAGAATCCATTCTGGTGAGCTCTGTCAAAAGGAAGAATCCAGGAGAGATAAGGGAATGTTTGCAATCTGGGAAAGCCTTGTGCAGAGGGACGGAGACAAAGTACGAGAATGCACTTTATTTGTGACAAGCTTTCCATCCTGGGCAGCCAAACAGGACATCCTGCTTCAGTTCTCCTTCCTCTCTTTAATTAGAGTTGCGTTCAGGACACTGCCATTAATGTCGTCTCAGCATTTCCATGACAAAGCCCTGTTTTTGCGGGACTTTAGGAACTTGGCCCTAGAAGGATCTGTTATTAATGGAGAGCTGCTCAGCCCGGAGACCGTGGCAGGTCTGCAGCCGGTCGCTGTGATGTTTCCATCACAGGGAGCAACAACAGCTCAGAGTGAGGTGGCTCCATCCAGGATGCAGGAGCAGTGGAGGAGACCGAACCCCATCTCTAGATGTGGTGGGATTAGCCATAGGCTGTACACCCCATCCCATGCACAAGAAAACACCTCCATTCTGGATCGGAAGTCCATAGTGTCCATAATCCCCATCCAGGGACGCTGCCACTGCTTCCTGCGGCTCCCTGGCCTCTGTGGCTGCTGTATTTCATGCTGGGACACGGAGCAGCAGGGACAGAAATCCCTTGTTTTCCTGCTGGCTTCTTAACTGCTGCCCTTCCCCTGTGCTCAGGCTCCACAGCTCAGGTCAGCTCTCACAGGGCTGAGGCTGTCGCTGTTGCTCCTTATCAATCCCACATGCTGGAGAAGCTGCCATGGATCGTGCCTTGTCAAATCTGCTGCTTGCAGCAGAATTAAGACCAGGCAGGGTTGAAAAAGCAATCAAAGGGGGATGAAAACACAGCTCTGGGCCAAGGCAAAGACCCTGTCTGACAAGTGAGCTATGAACAGCCAGGTTCAGAAGATGCTGAAATGCACCTTCACCACCAGGACAGCCTGGGTGCGTGTTTAAACCCCCGCTAGTGACAAACCTGACTGCCACCCCATCTTGTACTGTGTCAGTTCCTTCCCTCAGGTCTCCATGCAGGACCTAGGGGTTGTGTGCTGGATCTGAGCACACGGGCAGCAGAAATCCTCGCTCCCATCCCACCACTGGCACTGAGGGCCCCGCGACACCAGGCCAAGCAGGTTGTGCTCCACTGACACAGCGGCACACAAGAGCAGGAGAAGGCAGAGCTCAGTCCAGCAGCTCTGGGGCTGGTTTTGGCTTGAGAAGTGCTAAATATTAGCAAAATGAAAACGTTTTTCCCCAGTGGAAAAACAATCCTTCCAATTGAAAATATTATTGTGATTCTTCCACTCCTAACGGGAGAGAAAACAGATTCCTGTGTTCCTGTGGAGCTCCCAGGTGCACTGCTGGCATCCAGGGCTCTGGAAGAGGCTGCAATGCAACGTTTCAGCACAGGATACTCCAAAGCAGACAGGGTTAAGCCAAACATCCTTTTACTGCTGCTCTTTCACTTCCCATTTGAGGGAGGATGATACAATGGTCCTGCACCCTGCCCTAAGGGGGATCCCCTCCCGGTGCAGTCATCCCAGGTCCCCCAGGGCTGGCGCAGCTGCAGGAGCTGCATTTCTCTCCCACATCCCTGCCATGTGCCAGCTTCCTGAGCTCAGTGGCGCAGCCAGGTTGGTTCATTCCTGATCCCAGGCTGGGGTCCTGGCATTGGGGCAATGCCCTGCCCTTTTCTACCCTGCTCCGTGAGCTGCCAGCGGTGCTGCTACCGGCTTTACTTAGGCTCTGTTGAGAAGCCAAGTCAGAGACATGATCTGATTTAAATGGTGAGGAAACGGGGGAAAGCAGCTGGTTTGGGGCTCTTCAAGCTGACTGGAGCTGTTTGACCCCTCTCTTGCTGGGGCAAGCCAGCCTGGGTAAAAGGTGTTTTTACCATTCCCACCCTGGCTGATGAGCTGCCTCATATACGAGCAGCCCGTCTGGATGTGGGGACCCGCAGGGCTCCCTCAGCAGTGCCCCCCAACAGCAGGCTCCGTCGCTGCCCGGGGCTGCTGAACCGCAGCGTGGGGCGAGGCAGGGCAGGAAGGGAGCCGGCGGAGATGAGTGTTTCCTGGCTCTCAGGAGCGAAACAGCAAAGCGCTGTCACTCGGCGGCCCCCGCAAGTGCAGCGCCAAGATAACTGCAGGCACAGCCGCCATCACTTCCCCCCTTTGTCCCGGGCTTTTTTCAGGCCTTCCTGAGCAGAAACGTCCCATCTCCGAAGGAATGTCATTGCCACCGGCCGCCCACGAAACACCGAGTGGCTCGCGGCGGGCTCAGCCGGGACATGGGTACCACAGGCACCCTGGTGTGGGGAGCAGCCAACATTCCCTGCGCTGGAGCCTGCCATGGAGCCTGAAGAGGACACGCGAGGCATCCTGAAGTGATGGGAACGGGCCATGTCCCGTTTCCTGACCTGAGTCAGTGCAGGAGATGAAAGGCAGTTGGGGTTTACATAGAAAACACCACTCAGGAACCCAGAGCAGTCCCAGAGCACCAGCGAGCAGCCCCGGTGCTGAGTACTGTCCTACAGGTGCCTTACCCACCCAGGGACAGCACGGGTCTCTGCCAGCCTCAGCCAATGCCCCAGCCCACGGCTGGAGGGTGCTCACAGGGTGTTTCATGGCTGAGCCAGCCCTGGGTAAGCCCAGGGACTGCTGTCCTTGTCAGGGAGCACATCCCCTGCATAAATCCCGGAGGGACCTCTCAGATCTGAAAGCAGGGAGCACTTTCACCTCTTACATTAGGCTCTACTTTTCCCCAGGCTCCTTCTCAAAAGAGGGCTCTGGGTTTGGCTCTTTGGATGTAGCTCAGCCTACGACCACCTCCCTTTTGCTTCAGTGAAGACTTGAATGCCCCCTCCTCCTGGTGCAGGACAACCCTTCTGGTCGAGCGAGGATGTCCCTGCATCCCCCCTGTGCCCCAGGGAGGGAGGGAGCTGGCAGCCGGAGGAAAAGGACACGGTGCTTCAGGGCGCCGCGGCCGTTTGAAGGCTGCGAAGGAAGCAGGCCCGGGGGTTATCCAATCTGCCCGAGCAGACACATCCGCCGGGCACGGCCCAGCGGCCCCGGCCCTCCGCTCATTAATAAATCACTGGTCCCGCCTGCTGCGGCCGCCCCGGCAGGAAACGGGAGCCGGTGCGAGCGGGGCCGGGAGCGGGGCGCGTGTGCCCGTGCTGTGTGTGCATGGGGAGGGTGCGGGTCAGACCGGGAGCCCCACACGGGTTGTGGGCAGGCAGAGCCCTTGCTCAGCTCACCCAGGACTGCCTGGCCACGTCCAGAGGATGCTGCCAGCACCGTGGCCGTGGCTCCATGACCCAGGACCGCAAGCATGTGTGACACGAGCTGGAGATGGGCAGAAACCTTCCTCCTACCAAGTGTCGCAAGCTCCGTTCCCCCTTCCCAGCTGCCTCTCTATATTTAGAGCAAGGCAGAGCTTTCCAAGGGCTCTCCAGGACACGATTTCATCCCTGAACAATGCGAGTAGCATTGTTTCCCCAGGAACACAAGCACGGTTTACACAAGGGCCACTGGGCAGCTTGGCAGGTTATCAGCGGCTGAGGGCGGTGGCTGCTCTAACACCCTGCCCAAGGGCCTGGGCAGTTCCCGCAGTGAGCACCATGATCCCAGATGCATCTTGCCAGGACCTGAGCAGCCACTGGACAGGCTGATTCACCCACAGGTAGAGCCAGGGGCCAGAATCCAGCCCTGGCACTTCCCACCACAATGTCCCAGCAGCAGTGGGCATTTGAAGGCACCCTGGAGCAAGCACAGAGCAGACGTTTGAGCTCTGATAACATAGGGTGTCCCACCGGACCAGGCCGTGTGCTGCTCCCCATCATGACACAGTGGCCACATGAATGGTCCCTATCCCTGTCCCTTTCTCCTTAGGCACACACCACAGGGAGCCACTCTGCACTGGACAGGGGGTCTGCACCAGCAAAGGTCTGGTTTGCATCCCCTCACCCCTGCGATGAGGCAGATGGGGGCACAGCACTGGGCAAGGGCCCACATCGTGCTCCCACCCTGGAGTGAGCACCAGTAGGACACATTTATATAGGAGCTGGAGAAGCAGCATGTTCAATGGACATCACTCTCTGCCTGGATACATCCTAACCCATTCCCTGGCGCCCCGACCCCAGTGGAGTTGGACACAGGTACGCTGGGGGTGATGGCAGACCCTGCAGCACCCAGTCCGATACCTTATGTATGGAAGCCCCATGTGTGGCTGCTCGAGATCCAGCCTCCAGCAGCGTGATGCAATGAGCCCCCCAGCCCCACACCTCCCGGGACGTGAAACACTAAAACAAATTCCTGCCACCAGCGCTGTTTCCTGTTTTCCTGCTCCAAAGGATCACACTTCCCTCAGTCCTTGACCCTGGGACCATGCTAGAAAGGATGCAGCATCCCCTCATCCCGCGGCGTGCAGGGCCGGGCCGGGGTGCCCCGCACACCCCATCTGCAGACACAATAGCTGCCCCGTGCCTCCAGAGCGCGCAGCTGCCGGCTTCCTCTGGGGAGAGGATCTGATAGCCCAGCAGGGACAGCAGAGCCACACAACAAAGCCCAGCAGAGGAAAGCAAAGCTGAGCCTTTGATTCAGGCCCCCTCTGAGCAAGACAAGAGCGCTGTCTGCTCACCTGCGCTTCCCCAGGGCTGCAGCTACATCTTGTCTCTAGCACACCAAGTTGACCAGAGCTCAGGGCTTGTTTTCCCTGCTCACATAGAGGAGCTTTCTCCACTACTGGCTCCAAACTCCCTTTCTAGCATCCCCCCGTTGCTCAGACACGGAGACTTGGCTTCCCAAAATGCTGAGCAGAGAAAGAGATTCCTGTGACAGCAGAGGAAGGCAGCTCTGCCCCGGCTCCTGTGCAGACCCTCGTGGACACACGGCTTAGAGGAAACGTCCCAGGCAGGGCAGGTCGCTGCCTTTCACCTCCTTTGGAGAGGCACCACCTCCTGTCTCTGCTAGGAAATGATGCTTTAACTTTCCAGGGTTTCAAAGTGTAAACTGCTGATCAGCCCAAACCGATGGGGTTTCACTCTTTTTCTCGGGTTGACATCACATTTCAGCTCTCGTTTTGTTTCATTTTCCATCCGTTACGGGAGTCTCAGCAGTCAGAAATCCCTCCACAGACAATTCAAGCCCAGGTCTGCCCCAGCCGCCTTCACAACAGGAAAATCCCTGCACACATCACTGCAGAGCAAGAAATGTGAGCAGGGCTCTGCAAGGGGGAGCACAAGGGCAGTGGGCACCAGCCTTCAGGCAGACCCAACACTTGTGACCATTCTTGCAAGGGGGGACTGTGGCAACCATTTATTCTGGGGCTTTGCAAGCACAGATCTTGTCACTGCACAGAGCTCGGCCAGACCCCCAGCAGCACCCTGAGCCATCACAAAAGCCCCGTGGAAGGGCTCAGCCATGTGAGGACACCCCTACGGGCACACAGAGCCGAGCGCTCATCACAGCAGATGAAAGCCTCCCCCTTGCCTGCACTCCGGGCTCAGGGCTCCAGTTACAACACAATCCTCGAGCAGGTTCGATACCGCAGCTGGGGGCCGATGGCACGACCCAGTGCGCGGTGCGAGGCCCCTCGGAGCTCAGCAATGTGGAAGTCACTGTAATGGGACCCCCGTGCCGTCACTTTTCTCTCAATGAAGAGGCCCTGGGAAGTGAGTTTTCCAGAGTGTCCCCGAGCTGCGTGAGCACGGCTCGCTCCCAAACCAGCCTGCCCAAAAGAGCCGGAGGCTCTTCCCCATCAGCCCATGGTGGCGGCGCTGCGGGGAGGTCTGTGTTGGCCACATCAATTGCAAAAGGAAAGCAAATCCACCCGTTCCTGGTTTATCCCCGAAGGAAATGGGAGCGGGGCTAAGATAAGGAGTGAACTCCCCGGGGAAGGGAGGGGAGAGCTGTGTACTCCTTGTTCCTGCTTTTGCTTTTTACTTCTCTGTGCCTTTAACATCAAACATTCCATGCGATGATGCCCCTGTGCCCCCCTGCTGAAGAGACCCCACTGCAGCCCAGGAAGCCTCCACCCGTAACCTGCTCTGCCTTTAGGCAGGTTTAAGTGACCTGAAAACACAACCAGTTGCTATTGAATATCACGGATAAGATATGCGTTGTCCCCCGAGGGAATCAGTGCAAGAGGCTGCATGAGGCCAGCAAGGACACTGGTCCCTGCTGTGTGCCTCTGTGTCTCTGGCTGAACCATGATCTGCCTTTGGCTGGCGGCTTCTTGGGGCAGAGCTCTCTCCATGGCCATGGGGCAATGCTCCCATGGGCTGTTTGATATAAAGAGTAGCGCTCCCCCCAGCTCTTAAAGCTTTTTGCTCTTTGCCAATGCAGGTGAATGCTCCTCTCGCAGCTGCCATCCTCTCTAGCTAGGGCAGATCTGGAGGACAACAGGTCCAGGGGCCATAGGAAGCACCCCAGCAGCAAGCAGACAAGCTCCAGGCAGGTTTCTGAGCTGCCTGTTGAGGGCTGGGTCTCAGATTTGGTACCTGTCTGCATAGAAACAGTTCTGATGCTCCTGAAAATCCCAGAGCATCTTCCCTGGTCTGTGAGCTGCGGGAGAGCTCATGGCTCCGATGTGGCTGCTCGTCTCTGGCCATGGGAGGGGAGGACATGTCCCAGGCTTGGGGTCAGCAGAGAGGGGCTGCCTTGATGTGACACCCTGAGGCCCTTTGGGGAAGGAGATGCTGTTGTTGTTTGCCTTCCTTTGAAGTAAGCCTTGGAAAGGAAGGAACGCCAGAGCCTTCTCCAAAAGCACTTAATTCAACCTGTCACATTAACATCAACACAGGGCAACTGCAGCAGAGTCAGGGCCCCATCTCACTCCCATGGAGCTAAGAGGGCTCCGCAGAGCCTCCCCTGGAGCTGGGCTGATGGGTGGCAGTGCAGAAACTTGGGCAGGATGCAAAGGACTCAAGGTGTGAGTTGTCATTGATGGCACCTGTGCAGCACCGTGGACAACGGGGCCAGGTTCCCACCCACCACACTTGGAGCCCAGCAGCAGCACAGACTGCACAGAGGATCCCAGAGAGCCCCAGCACCCCAGACCCCTGCCTCTCATCACCTTCCTCTTGTATCAGCGGCTGACCCCAGCTGATAACCTTGGGAAGCTCCCTCTGACCTGGAGGAGCTGGAGGGGGGGAAGAGGTTGACTCTTAACTCCCTGCTGTGCTTCATCCTCCTCCTGAATGTGCTGAATGCTCCCCTCCTACCTCCTTCCTACACTGAATCCATCCATCTCCTGCTGCTGGAGCTGGAGGTCCCCCAGGTCCCCCCACGAGCCCATCATTTTAAGTGCCTGGACCTCACCCTCCTCTGAACATGGGGGCAGAGCAGATAGGAATGGGCTGCAGGCAGCACTGCTGAGTGGTTAAACCACAGACCTCAACCAAGCCACCGAGCGAGACAGACCCTGACCCCTTCCCCTCCCAGCCTGGCTCAAAGGAGCCAGCAAGCAGCTGGTGATAAAAACACAGCTTTGATGTGGAGGGGAATGGGAGCCATCCCATGCAACCCCTTATCTGCCTTCTGTCCCTGGTGTGAACGAGCGGTGTGGGAAAACACTTTCCAAAAGGCATCCCTGGAAAGGGCAGAGGGCTGGTACCTTAAAGCCAAAGGGTGAAGAGCAGCGGTTGCAGCCAATCCCTCTGCAAGCTGTGCATGGGGACACACTGTGTGTCCCACCAGGCCAGCACATCCCCAGGGCCACGCAGGAGCTCTGGCACAGCGCTGGGACACACAGGCTGATCAGAGGAGACCGAGCGGCTCGGTGGGGCCCTGATCCGCCTGCCTCCTCCTGCCCCTCCTCTGGTGTCCGTGGGAGGTTTCCCTTGGATCATTCCCATCGGCTGCGCCAGCTAAAGCCTGCCTGTTCCCGTGGAGGCAGCCCTTTAACGAAGCCCCCAGCGTGGTAGGGGCAATGATGCTGTGCTCCAGGAACTGCATTGTTTGTTAATACCGGACGGGGTGTTCCCAGCCCAAAGAATTACCATAAGAAATCCCAGCCCTGATCCTGCCAGGCGCTCCGTGGGAGTTGTGCAAAACGGTTTGCAGCGTCTGGGACTAAATATAGCCATGATGTGGGGAGGAGGAGGGAGCACGACCAAGAGCCGGGAAGGAGAACGGCACACGCAGCTCCTTGGGCGGAGCGGAAGCTGCCTGTACGTGCTGCCTGTACGTGCTGCCTGTGTCTGCCTGCACGGCTCTCCCCCAGCACGCTTAGGAAGGAAAAGCACACCCCACCGTGGCTGCTCGCGCACTCGGTAGGGCGGTTTGCATCCAAGAGCTATCTCCCCCGGTGGAAAAGCACCCATCTCTAGATGCCATTCAGCACGCAATGGGACATTGCAGCCAGAAAACCCTGAGTGAGGGAATATAGTGGTCAGGAGCTGCCCTTCATATGCCATCACTTTCCAAAGAGAGGAGGAAGGAAAGGTCATGGCTGCTGGGAGGGCGTTTTTGGAAGGGTGATAGCCTGGCAATGGGGTGCGCCTTGGTGCAGAAAACTCGGTGTATCCCATTGCCCCCCTGGCAGGCAGGACATGGCTCTGCAGGGAATACCCTGAGCTGCTGTGGGGCAGCTTGACTCCTGCCACCACTGCACATTGGGGTCCTCGGTGCCACACACCACAGCACCGGGGCTGCACAAGGCAGCAGGGAGAGCACTGGGGTCCAGAGGCTTTTTTCAACAGTTTTAAACCTCAGGAACATTTCAGGAAACTAGAGCTGAAAATACACTGAGGAGGAGCAGCACCTGCGGGCGGCAGGAAGGTGGAGTGGGAGAGCCACGCTAGTGAGAGCTGAGCTTTCCTCGGCTTTACAAAGAGCTTCAGAGCTCGGAAGTGAATCTCTCGGTTTGAGAGGGTCAGACTGAGGCAGCGGCTTCACAGGGAAAGGGGAAGGAGGATGGGTGCAATGAAAACACTGAAATCCTTTGCACCAGGGCTTGCCAATGAGAAGTTTTAATTCTGGAGCCGCTGTTCGTTGTTTTCAGATCTGAAACGTGCTGCTGGGAAGCCTCATTTTCCCTGAGAAATTGGTCCCAGCCTAAAAAGAAAAAGCCTTTAAAGGATGTTAAATGGCCCCCAAGAAAGAAAGGAAGGTTTTCATTTCATGTGGAACACAACAGTCGAACACAATGAACCAGAAAAGGAAACAGCAGAGTCTTCTTGGGTCTGAGCCTGCCTGACTTTGTCCTTGCGGTTTCTGGTTCTGCAATAGATTAGAAACATCCGTTCCCCCCCCGGTTCTCCCCCTGAGCCCTCAAGTGCAGCCCCACTACAGCCCCGGGCATGGGACCTCACAGCCTGGCAGTGCCCCTTGGAGCTGCACTTGGGTTTGATTAATTCACATTGGGTGCTGCTGGTTAAGAGCTTCCCAGTGCCTGCTCTCAGCTGAGGTTTTTGCTCTTCCATACTCAGCCATGTGTTCCTGCTTATCTGCTCCGTGTGCCAGCGGAGCCCCTGCATCCACAGACATTATGTGTGTGTATAAGCTGCAAATTTGAGTTTGATTTGGTGAGCTGGAGCGCTGGGGGGCTCTTGGCTGCCTTTGAAGTAGTCGCTGGGTCTGAAAGGTCTCTGATGCATGGGGCTGTGGTCGGTGGGGGGTGTGGGAAGACCAGGAGGAAAGAGAAAGGAAAAGCGTTGGGATGCACAGACAGGGCCAGGCCCCATCTTCCCACTTCCTCCACTGGGGAGCAGGGACAGCGCAGGCTCTGGCCACCCCCAAGGTCAAGGCAGTGCCCTCCTTGTCTCACCCTCCCGTGCGCACTGAGGCGCCTTGAGCAGAGCCCAGCGGCTCCATCCCTGTCCCCCCCCGCTCTCCCCCCCGGCCCGCAGGACCGCGGTGCCCTCGCATCCTCCGGCGCTCCCGTCTGAAGCCCCCAGCAGGAGGCTGGGAACGTTTGGCTGCTCTCCCGAGGCGATTTTCCTCCATAAAGCAGGAGGCAGGCGGGGGTTTCACAGGCAGCCCGCAGGGATGAATCCCTTTTCTCGGCAGCCAGCGGGAGCAAAGCGGGGCAGGGACCCGAGGCGGGCCCCCCCGTGCCCCCTCCTGCAGCCCCCTCCGGTTTCGGAGGCAGAAAGGGGACGTTCCGGTGGGGGTTAAAGACATAATGGTGGTCCTGAAGGTGGGGAGGGGAGGCTGCGGTGAGGAGAGGCTTGGCTGGCACAAGGACAGGGCTGAGCCCCTCGCTGCGGGTCTTCCTCTGGGCCCCTCCCGCTGTGCTCATGGGAGGGATTCCGGGGGAGGCAGGGCACGGAGCGGGGTCCCCATCGGGGGGACATGGGGGTCCCGCGGCCCGGAGACACCCAGGAGACCAACGGCCCCGCAGCCGTTCCTGCTGCCCGGTTCAGGACCCCGGCGAGGGGAGGGCTCCCCACCAGTCCCGGGAGGAAGTGGGCTCCGTAACACAGATCAGTAACGAATAAACCCCCACGGCCCCGTGCGCTGCTGCTTCCCCACCGCCCTCGGCATGGAGGGAGCCCAGTCCTGCTCCCCCCTCAGCCCCTTGTTTTCCCCCTGAGGAGCTGGAGGACAGCGGGATAAGGACGAGGACAGGGATGAGGGCAGCGACAAGCGCAGGCCCCCACGGCGCGGGCAGCCCGGCTCCATGTCAGTAGATGGCGGCGCCACCTCAAGAATGGCAGCCGAAGGCTGGTGGGGGCCAGCATGGGGGTCCCCTGCCCGCACGGGCTGTCCTGGGGGTCCCACAGAGGCTGATGGAGGTGCTGGCACGGCCCCCGCGCTGCCATGGCACCTCGCGGCCCCACAGGCACCGGGGGAAGCCGCCATGGAGCCAGCTCACGTTCCGCCATGGCGGGAAAGCCCTGTGGTGGAAGGGCCGCCATGAGGCACGGACGCGGCTCCCCGGCGAGGAGCACACGCAGGGGTTGGAAGGGGGTGACCTTCAGGTCCTCTCCAACCCAAACCGTTCCGTGATTCCATGGCTCTCTCCTGCCCGCCTGGCCCCGCGTTCCCAGCACAGCCTGGGGAGCACAAGCGGGGCCGAAGAAGGCTGCTTCCTGCCATGGCGGGAAGCTCACCACGGCAGCACCATGGCGGGCGGCAGCATGGAGGGCAGCGCTCACCCTCCCCAGGCCCTGCCGTTACCCCACAGCCACCCGGGCCAAGCCAGGAGCGAGAGGCTCCCGCTGACGTCTCGCCAGAGAGACAAAGGCGGGACTGTGGCTGTGCTGGGACCTCTTGGTCGCCATTTCCTCACTGAAGGGCTGGGGCGGGCATGGCTGCCCTTGCCCCGCAGGGATGAGGAGGGTCGGGATGGTGCTTGTGGGACCCCGTGGTCCAGCACCGCTCATCATCACCCATGGGTGTTTACCCACGTGCGGGGTGTTGCCGCCATCACCAAGGACAGCAGACGGCTCGTAGGGACGGGGATTGCCCGTGGTGCAGTCACCCATGAGTACATAAGGACGTGGTACCCTTGCTGAGCCTCTCCTTGTGGAGCCATTGCTTCTGGTCAAGACCTCAGCCGTGTGCTGTGCTCAGAGAGCTCCTTGTGCCCGCACACCGTCACGTCCAGTTGGATGGATGAATTCTCTGGGATTCAGGGATCCTGCACAGGCCGTGCTCAGCTGCCAGCCGCTGCGCTGCCCGTGGTGTACATTAAAGTTGTGAGCAAAATGCACTCGATTGGAGACAGGAGACGGGCTTTGAGGGAGAAGATGCAAGGAGGATTTTCCTGAGGGAGCCCCACTGCAGAAAGCCGGCATCTTCTGGGTCGTGAGCAGGATGAAATATCCTTCCTTGCCACACTGATGTGTGCTTCAATTCTCTACACCGAAAACAAGCCAAATGTGGAAATGAAAGCCTGCACCAGAAAACCGGTGGGTATGTGACACCCGTGCAAAGTGTATGGGGCTGTCCCACAGCTGCAACCTGATCCCAAAGGAGGCTGAACCCATCTCTCCCTCGAGGTCTTCTTCCCCCAGTTCCTCTCCTCAGCCTTTCCCCCCCAAACCGGTCACTAGGGCAGGTTTCTGACCTCTGCTGCTCCGTGTTCACAAGTCGAGACCTTCCCTCCTAGATGAGAGGCAGGGTCCAGCATCCCCATCCATGCAAAGGCATCAGCCATGGCCTGGGAGGCACAAGAGCCTCAAAACTGGAAAGCAAACACCTCCGTCAGCAGCAGACACAATTCCTGCCCCACGGTCAGCCCAGAGCTGCGGGGTTCATGCTCCCAGTGTGACCGGTTCCCTGCGGCACTGGAGCCCAGTACTGAGCAGAGCTGCGGCTTTGAGCACAGGCAGGCTGCAGAGCAGGTTGCTCTTCCCAGCCTCCAGTGACCTGCCAGAGCCAACCTAGCTGCGAGTAATTAGTGTGGTTATCAAGGGAAGAGGTGGATTAATGTGGGAAAGCCATTGATGAAGGCAGAGAAGGGCAGATGCTTTCCTGGCGTCCCCAATCAATACAGACCTTGGAGGATGAATAAGGGCTTCAAAGAAAAGCACCAGTGAACAATTGAATGCTTTTAGCTCCCGGATGGCTGCTCTGCCTGAAGCAAAGAGAGAAACGGCACAGGGCACCCTGCGCACCAATCCCTCGTGCCTCTGACAGAGCCCTGCTCACTGCCTGCGCAAGGGAGGAGGAGGCTGGTGGGGTGGGATGAAGATGGGCACCACGGATGTGGCTCTGCACCACGCCTTCCTTTGCCAGGAGGGTGAGTGGGCACTGGCAACCTAAGCAGGGTTTAGGTAGGGCTAAGAGTGATTGCCTGCTGCCCACATAGAGCAGTAGGCAAGAGAAAATCATGCAGGCCAGGTCCTCTCCTGGAGCCTGAGCAGTACTCAGCACCACCCTTTCTCCTGCCTCATCACCATACCCTGCCCCATGCCTTATCCATGTCCGAGGTGCAGTTTTCATGTTTCGCATGGCACTGAAGGAGAAACTGAGGCCCAGAGTGGGGAAGCAGCTTGCCAGTCAGCAGCCCTGGTGGGAGGAGAACATCCCCCTGCAGATGGGTGCTGAGCCATGCGGGTGGCTCCTGGCACAGGGGTTATTGGCCATGGCCCTTAGCACAGTCCAAGTGGCCACACATGGTCAGCGGAGCCGGATCCCCGTGGCCCAGATTCCGGTCCCAAGGAACACAGCTGAGGCACAGGAGGGAAGGCAGAGCTGCCCTCGGCCCCGGTGCCAGCAGGGCAGTGCTATGCCCAGCCGGGGCTCAGCACCTCCCAGCTCCCGGCCGTGCCACCACTGGCAGCACCCAGCGGCTTTACTCGAAAGCCAGGTGGGGTGAGACACGGAGGGAGCAGAACCAAAACACATCGGAGCATGTTTTTTGGTGCGCTCCCGGCCCAGCTCCCGGCCCCTCCTCTTGTCATCCCCGCTGGAATGTGCCTCCGAATTCCTCACTGCCTCGCTGCGTGCTGCTGCCGGCTTCGCCTCTGATTGTTCGCAGCGATTGCGCTTTTCCCACACTCCAGATCATGGCTCGGGATCACCCGTGGCTCCGTGCCGGCTCCGTAGCACCCCCAGCACTGTGTGCAAGCGCAGGCTTAGGCGCAGCAGCAACTGAAGGCAGCCGGTGGGGTGAAGTGGGTGCTGCGTGACTTGGCCCTGAGTCACCCTGCGCCAGATCAGCTTCCCTCTGATCCCAGCTCAGCACCTGCCCCCAGCACAGGGCAGGACGCTGCCTCCTGCCCCTTCACCCCACGTCCGACACCCCTGTGGGGCTCTCATGGGCTTGACCAAGCGGGGTCTGGGCAGGAGGTGGAGATGTGCAATGCTGCCCTTTCACGTACTCCTCATCACTTCGGCCTCCATCTCCATTCCAGAGTCCTGACACAGCCGTAGAACAATGGTCACGCGTTTAGGAGCACCTCTTCCCTGGTGTGGAGGCTGCAAATGTTGGGATTTCTTCACTTGGTGAAACTTTGGGAACAGTTCTCCATCTGAACACCTGGACTCCCGCTCTGCAGCCCTTGGAGAGGGAGCAGGGTGTTTGCAGGGACATGTTTGCCTCCTGCACTTTGTTTTTCCTGGCTGGGGCCGCATCCCCCTGCCTGGTGTCACTTCCCTGCTCCCTGCATGCACGGCAGCTGACGTTTCCATCAGTGTGGATGTGCTAGGGAGGTATCCCTACTCCAGTGCTGGGATATAACAGCAGGCTGTGGTCACGCAGATCCCATCTCCATCCCAATATCTGACACCTCTAAACTTGAACCCACCAGCTCTCATCATTGCATCAGCTGAGCACCTGGCAGCCATTCCTCCTTCCAACACCCCAAAATGCCCTTATCTGCAAGTTGGGAAGAAGTCCTAAGGAGATGTGTTATCTCCCATGGACACAGGAGGTCAGGAACCACCTGGGAGTGAGTGGCCCAGATTGAGGTGCTGAATCCAGGCTTCCCAAAGCCGACGCAGCCTCCGTACACTCCCTTTAATGGACTGCATTTTACACAGGGACTCCATAAAGTAGTAAATCCTTATCTGCAGTTTATGAAAGGATAACCTGCACATGACTGAGACCGAACAGGGCAAGGCCCCCAGCTCCAGCAAACCAGCATCACATCCTTGCAGCCCTCAGCAGCCAGCTTCCCAAGGGAACCAGCACCCTCATCCCAGTCCCTTGAGCCCTCCAGGACCAAGCAGCAGGGACTTCCCAGAGGTCACCCACTGCCCTGAGCACCCTCCTCTCCCAGCCCAGCTCTAATCTCAGAGCTCAGGGCTTGGAACATGGATAAACTCACCTGTTATTTGCAAACAATTCACCCACAAGTACTCGACAAACACAACCCTGTAATTAAGCAAATAATTCCAGCCCTCTCCCCCATCACAGGGTGCTGCAGACCGACTTCTGTTTGAATTGGTTTATTGCGAGAGGGTTTAAATCAGTCGTTTTGAGATGAGGCAAAGGCTGAACAAGGGGAAAAAAATCTCAGGGAAAAGGTCTGGATGGGCGGGTGCCAGGGCTGAGTCCTATCGCTGCTTTTCTCATCGGAAACCCCCATGAACCCGCTGAGAACGGGGCACCGGCAGCAGCGCCGGCTGCTCTGCTCCTATCGCAAACCAAACAGGGGGAAGGTGAATGTAAACAGGTTCTTTAGCCCGAGCAAATCACCAGATGTCAAACCAGCCTACTCAGTTAAGCCTCGGCACTAACGGCACCGTTTGGCATGCTGGAGCACACGGTGTCCTCCAGCCCTCGGGGGCAAAGGGCTCCTCTAAACCAGCACTGCACCCTCAGGACCAGGGTCTCATGTGAGAGAAGCCCCCGGGGGGTGATTTGCACCCTGTCCTGCCCCGGCCCCGCCAGTCTGGGGACAGGGAAGAGAGGCTGCAGCTCCCCAGGGCAGCATCCTCCATCGCCCAGCTCTCCGGTGCTGGCTCCTCCAGCGAGGTCTGTTTTCTTTGGGCACCCGGTTCCAGGCACTCCCCTTCTCCATCTCTTTTCCCTGCTGCAGTCCCGCTGGCTCCATCGCTGCCATTCCCAGCCGCAGGAACCCGCCGCTCCCCTGCTGCTGAGCACGGGCGAGCTCGCTGCACGCGCTGGCACGCGCGGCTCAGAGCCAGTGCCGGTGCCGACCCTGGATGCTGTTGGCAATCCTTATCACGTTTTCTCAGGAGCTCCCTCCGTCCCCACACAATGAAGGTCAGGATGCACAGGGACATTTGGTTTCTTGCCATCAAAACAGCCCGCGTTGGGGATGGTGGTTATTTTCCTTCTTCCTGCCCATCAAATCCCAGCTCCCCATTTCCAGCAGCCCCAAGGTGAGATGGCCAGCGCACTGTGTGGGTGATGGGTCGGGGCAGCCCTGAGCCAGCCCCACCGGCCACCACTTCACAGCAGAGCCCGTGATCTGCCCTCTGTGGATGGGATGCTGCTCACACAAACTCCCACCCGGGTGAGCCAGGAAATGACCAAAACGGGAAATTAATGCAGTCAACAATTTGCAGCTTTGCTGGGTTTTTACTGCTTAGGGGGTGGTATTTTTGCAAGGGCTTAGTCGTTTCCAAGGGTGGGAAACCCGTCCCGGAGCTAACACAGCATCCAGGCCCAGGGGAGCAAGAGGATTGTGGGTTTGAAATAAACCTATTTTTTCTGTTAGAAAAGTACTTGGCTGGCCAAAAGTATCCAGAATGTTTGCTTTTAACGCTTTCAACATCAGCCCTGTGGCTTTGCATTTAACAAGAGCTGCTCGCCTTGCAAGGCTCCTTAAAAGCAGGGTCACCCCTTTTCTAAATTACCTTTGAAATCAAAGCATAAAAATGGCTTTGTTGGTCCTGAAAGAGCACATTTTAATGTTTGCCTTTGTGAAGAGAAGCTTCCTCTGCCTGTGTGGGTTCTGCACAAGCCAAACAAGCCTCCTCCTGCCCTCTCGGCCACGGCACCAGCCCTCGAGCTGCCCCTGCATCGTGCCCAGTGCACCCCATCTACCCAGGAGCATCTGTGGCCAAGCCCAGCTTCCTCTGACCCGGAGTGACAATCTCAAAGCTGCTGCAAGTTTTGTGCACGTAGGTGGTGGAATAAGCTCAGAGGTCCTATTGGTGTCACTGCTGGTGTCACTTCACAGAAAGAGCACAGGGAGCTCAGTCTTATTAGACAGCAGAGCACTCCCACACGAGAAACTGAGTAAGTGCATAGGAAACCAGGCTGGTTTCCTGTCTTGGCTCTGCTGCTCCTGGCTCTGCTTCATGCCTTGAGCCCCAGATGACCCCAGCTCCATCCATGCCAGCTCCCGTGCAGCATGGCATTGCTGTCCCAAGGGGCTCATGGCAGCTCTGCCCTCCCGTGGCACAGACACAGTGCCCATGGCTGGGCAGCTCTGCCAGGAACTGCTGTGGTATCACACAGTGCTTTGCTGCACTCGTTTCCCACACTGATAAGAGCGTGCTCTTGGCCAGTGCCCAGGGCTGGGTCTCTGTGAAAAGGGGATCCATCTGGCAGGGACCCCTGCCACTGAGCCACCAGACTCCAGGATGGAGGCACAAGCTTCCCTGGGAAATAACGGACAGGACCTCTTTGGCTTGGGAATAGTGGGGTAGGGGATCAGATTCACGGGGCTTGTGGTCCTGGTGGCAACTTGGCCCAGGCAGGGCACCAAACGCCTCAGCCTGGGCTGTGATGGGGAAGGCAAATCCAGGGCTGCACTGCCCCATCCCACACCATGGCTGGGTGGTGCAGTGCCACTCTGTGCCACCCCATGCCACGGTAAGCCATGCCACACCAAGCAGCACCAAGGCACGCTGGCCAAGCCCCCAGAGGGAAGGGCCGGGGCTCTGCAGGCCGGCGCTCGCCGGGGCTGGGAGGAGGGATCTCATCTTTTGCTGTTCAAAGCCATGGCCGGTGGCTGGGGCCGGGAGCACGGCAGCGGCAGGAGGGTGCGGAGCAGCCAAACCCGTCGGATCCTGGAGGAGCCGGTGAGGGAGGGGCGAGGAGCAGCCTCCTAATTGCCTTAATTAACCAGGCTCGCTCCGAGCAGGATCCCACACCGAGCACACCGTGTCAGGGCTGTGCTATGCACACTGAAGCAGGTGCCTCAGCATCCCGGCCCAGGCAGCAGTGTCACCATTCCCTCCTGTCCTCACGGTCCCAATGGAAGCATCCAGCCAGGCCTGGCCTGGCCATGTCCTGCTCCAAAGGTGGCTCCCAACCAGCTTCCCATTCCTGTCAGACAGCAAGAGTCACATCTGGGGTCCCTCTGGGAGTGCAGCCCTTGGACATGAGGAGCTTTGGGAGAGGCACAGAGCACTCACACACTGTTTTCTTGCAGGCTGTTGGCAAGGGAGAGCTGCCAGGGATGCTCAGGGGTATCACCAGGGTCCATGTCCTGTCTTTCAGCAGGTAGCTGCCGGGATGCTGCTGCACTCTGCAGGACCAGGCAGGGTGCTGTGTGTGGGATCTGCCCCTCGGGCGCTCGCTCAGCCCGTGTCGAAGTGACGCAATGGAAAGCGGCAAGCAGGAGCGTGCCTTGCCCCTACTTGCAGCTCTTCCAGCTCTAGGGCTTGATGGTGGAGATAAACGGCCTGGATGGGACGGCAGGACAAGTTCCAACACTGCTTCCCAATGCCTGCTGCCAGCTTCAGAGCGTGAGAAAATACCAGGCAGGGAGGGAAGGATCAGCAGCACACGGATGTTTAGAGATGATTGATATTTTTTATGGTGAAGTTGGGATTTTTGGGTTCTCCATCCCTCCACGTGGCAGGTTCCTTAGCTCAGGCTTGCACACACGTGCTCGGCGCAGTGCTGCCCACGGGTGCTCAGCGACATGCCCGGGGCAGGGCTGCACCCCGACTTCGCACCCATGCACAGCTCCATGCAGGGAGTCCCTGGCTGAGCCGCAGGTTGGTGAGGATCGACCCTCAAAACTAGGGAGTTTGAAAGTAAACCAAGCAACGCACCGAAGTCACAAGCCACCCGTTGGTCCCTATCCACCTCATTGCCAGGGACCCCCAAGAAGCTTCCCTGCTGGCTCTGGGGACCAGCCTCAGGAAAGGGCTCTCATTAAAGGAGCAGTAGAAACAGCTTGTTGCTTCTTTAGGCAGTGAAATAACCTTTCCACTCAGCTCTGAGTAATGATGCTGTGGGGATCCGAGGGTCGCAGGGCAGCTCAAGTTTCCCCCCCCCCCGCTTTGGCTGTCTGCATTTACAGCAGCTCTAGCACTGGCTTGAGAGGTCAGTCCTGGGGAATGGTATCTCCCAGCTGGCTGGGGAGAGCCAGACCCTACTTGGGATGCTCTAGGGCATAGCATTTGGCTCCTTTCACACCGCTAAGACAGAAACCAGCACAGAGAGCACAGCCCTCATCTCCTAGCAGGTTGTGAGACATGTCCAGGCATAAGCCAGCTCCTGCTGCAGCCCATGAGCCACCATGTGCTCCAGAGATGCTGTCTCTATGCAGTGGGTTTGGTGGGAGCAGGAGCTGCAGAACGGGACCCCAGCAGGGCCCTGTGCCCCTGCAGCTCCCTCGGGAGAGGGAAGAACACAAAAAGCAAGCTCGGCTCTCTGGGAAATCTCCCTGCCTGCTATTCAGTGCCGCATCCCTTGAGGTTGTCCTGAGGAATTCAGCCTGATTATCATTAGAATAAAGGCCAAAGGAGCCCAGCTCTCTCCCTGCTCTCAGCTTTCCCGGGGTCCCCCAAGAGAGTCCAACTCAGCTGCCACTGCCTAGACACCCTGGGCATCCTGCTTCCACTGGGACACGGGTCAGGAGCTGATGTAGCTGACTGGAGGGGGATTTGATCCTTCCCAGACCCCTGTGTCTGCTTCAAGTGAGGCTGGAATTGCAAAAAGAGTTTTTCCTAAATGAAGTTGAAGCTGAGCCGCAGACAGCAAGAACTGAACTGAAAAGGCACAGCCTGCTTCGAAATCAGTGTCCTTGCAGAGCCACCATGGGGGACAAGGAGACCTTCAGCCAGGCAGCCCAACCCTGCAGCGCCTCCGGCTGCTCTTCCCTGGGTGGCAGCGGATGCTCCAGGAAAAGGGGAGGCAAATCTACCTGGTAATCGGATGTTCTATCAATTGGGAACCATGTGGTTCCTATCATTTATATCTGAGCACATGCAAAGTGACAACCACGCATCCTGGAAGCAGGACACGCACTTCTTGCCCCTGGCGCTCCCACAAGTGTTTCCGCCCGGGCCCCGAGGTTTGCTCTCGCCTCCGTATCGGAGCCGGGACACGTGTGGGTTTGGAAGGGGAATTGTGCCCGCGGGCACTCCACCTGCCAGCTCCCTGCGCCGCTCCCCTGGGAGGAGGCGGCTCCGCACCGTGGGATTTCTCATCCTCCGGAGCAGCGGCGCAGGGAAGCGGCTGTGCCCGGGCACGTCCCGGCACCGGCAGCGCTCGGCTCCCCCGGGCGCTGGGGATGTGCGCGCACCTCCGTGGCCGTGCGCT
Organism: Pezoporus flaviventris; assembly: GCF_033815535.1. NCBI lineage: Eukaryota > Metazoa > Chordata > Aves > Psittaciformes > Psittacidae > Pezoporus > Pezoporus flaviventris. Next base: position 1,321,969 of record NW_026892645.1, read on the forward strand.
CACCCCAGCCCCATCCCAGCTCTCGTCCTCCCTCCTCAAGCCAGCGTCTCGTGGGACGGGGGTGTTTGTGTGGCGGCGGTGGAGGGGAGCCCAGAGAGGTGGGTTCTGCCCAGAGGTGAGGCTCCAAGTCCCAGGCAGGGCAGGCCAGTCCCTTACACTGCCCTCAAGCATCTGCACAGCCGTGGTTTAACCCTGCTCTGGTCCCTCTCCAGCCCTCAGGCTGTTTTCCTGCAGATCCAAAAGCTGTCTGTGAAGGATATGATTCTGCACAGACCCGCAGCAGGGGTGGAGCAGAGCAAATATCTATACCCAACCTTTAAACCACTCGGTTTTCAGAGAGCTGGTCTGCAGATACGTGAGTGCAACAGCCTGTCCACATCCTCCTCAGGAGCAGGCAGTGCTCGGCCCCATGGCTGGAGGGGTTGGCAGGTCTCCCCTGTCCCTGCCACTGCTGCCCTGACCCAGGGTGAGGGAGCCCATCAGGCAACACCTGAAATGAGTTCACCCAGAAAGTCCCAGCCCATTGTGCCAGGACAGAGGGGACACTGAGCTCTCCTCGTGTGCTCACATGCACCCAGCCATTGCCTGCCCTGCACAGGGCTCGATGCGCCCTGGCTGAAATAGGGAGCTGGGGCTGGGGATGCTGTACCCAAACCAGGGCGATGCCTTGGAACAAAAGGTTGGGAGTTTAATATTACATCAGGAAAACAACTCACTGGAAACCTGCCACCGATCATAAATAAACAGGGGACGAGCCCTGACAAGTCTGGCTCATAGCTCCGGTGACACATAGCTCTCCCTTCCCTGTGCCCTTTAAAAAGCCCTGGAAATGTGGACAGAGCATCCTCCCTCCCGCGCTCTCCAGTGTCAGGGATCAGCCTGGCAGGCAGCGGCTGCACTGGCTAGGAATGGAGGCTTTTTCCCAGGGAATAGCTATGGCTAATCCCGGCAAACACACATATACAACAATGTGGCCTGACCCCCTGGCACAGCCACTTCACCCATCCTGCATCCGCCTGCGCCTGGCACTAAGCACATTGAGATAGGGAATGGTACCTGGGAATGGTATGGGGTGACCCTTCCTCAGGGAATATCCTCACTAAAACCACCAGGAAGCTCAGGGAAGGGAGAAATCTGGTCTCTAGAGCATGCACAGCCCCTACAAGGGGTGACTGACAACTGTCAACCAACAGATGACCCAAAGGCTGCAAATGGCAGTTTGGATGTATCTGGCCTCTGATGGGGACCTGGGCCAAACATCTGCCTGGCAGGCCACTGATAAAAACGGTGTTTTCATAAACCTGAGATTTGGGGGAGGCTGCGTGGGGGTGACATTTCCAACAAACCTCTGCTCTGGTGCCGCAACAGCAATCACTTTTATCATTTTGGCAGCCAACCAGATTTACAGCGGCCTCTCAGTGAAGAAACAGCTTCTGTTTTCAGGATATCCACATTCCCGGGGCTTGGCAGAAATGTTTTCCCCCCTTTTCTTCCAAATGTTGACACAGGAGTGAAGAGCTGCTGGCGCTGCCAGGGCGCTGGCCAAGCAGAGGAAGGGAAACGCTGCTTTGCCGCAGGAGAGACCGTGACGTGCCTGGGTTTGCCTGTGCCCCTGGGATGCTCCACCCGGACAGGATGGCTCCGAGTTGGCTTGGAGTTGGCTGCTGGAGCCCAGAGCAGGGATCCCTATCGTGGCTTTGCAGGGATCCCCATGGTGGTCACAGGTTTGGAGGGACCACAAAGTGGTCGTGGCTTTGCAGAGACTCCTGCAACCATCTCAGTCCCCATGCCCAGGGGTACCACCAGTGCCCAGCCTGGCACAGGCCGCTCTGCAAAGGTGTTCCCCCATGGGACAGAGGATGAGGAAGGCATGAACCAGTTTGAGTAGCCCAAGCACTGAGCTCAGAGCCATTTCTGTCCTAGAGCAGGTGTCAATCCGCAGACACCTTCAGCAAGACCCTTGGGTTGAAGGCTCAACTTTGAGTTTTAATGAGCCCACTTTAAGCAGGGAACCCTCGTTTCTCCCACAGCCTCTGTTTGCCCCTCCAGCAGCCTCTTTGCAGGGAGGCTTTGGGGCTGCTCATGGCCCTGACACACGATCTCCAGCCCATGTTATACCCCCGAGAGCATGGGCAGGCTGGGGGAGCAGCATCTTCTGCCTGGAAGGGAGGAGGCTGGAGCAAGGACAACCTGAGGAAGAGACTCCAAGAGCTCATCTCTTGGTCCTTGGGCCAGGGCACCCGGGTATGTGGAGGATGGGCCACTGAGCTCCCATGCAACACCGTCCCTGCACAGAGGCTGAACCCTGCTGGGAGACAGGTGCCGTGGGGAGGCCCTGGCATGTTCCCGCATGCCTGCCTGTGTGTCTCCTTCTGTAAGAGACTGGGAGTTGCAGCAGCCTCCTGCCTCCTCCCCACTGGTGCTTGCCTCTCTGGGGACAGGGAAGCACCCATCCTGCTGCCTGCTTCCATCTCGATTCCTGATGGCTGCTCTCCGCAGGCACAGCACACCCAGGCCAGAGCATCGGGGAGCTCCCAGCTCTCTGCCCACCCTGGCAAAGCCTTGGGAAGCTGGAAGCACCCTTCCTCTGTGTAACACCAGTGCCAGATTCCCAGGGAACTTGAAACAAAGCAAATCCAGTCCAAGACACACATCTCCCAGCTCTGTAGCTGGAGGGCACCGGGGGGAGCTCAGGGGGAGAAAGGATGAGGGGAATCAAAACATCTTTTTGCAGCCAAGTGCACATTTTCCCAAATCCTTTGCAGCTCCCGCATGAGGCTGCAATTACCAAGACCTGGCCTCTCTCTGCACCGGGCTGCTGTGCTGGATGCTTCCCCAACACTTTGAAGTCGCTCTTTGCAGCAGTGTAAAGGCTCATTAACTCTTTTGGGGTGATGAGGGCAGCCGCCAGCATCTCCTGGCTCATGAGCAGTGAGGGACCTGCAGCACCGTGGTCGGAGCTCAGACTTCGAGATGTGAACCTGGGGAGCCGTGCCCAGGCTGTTTGCAGCCGGTGACCAGGAGCAGGGCAGGGTCCGAGGCTGCGTGCCCGGACGTGTCAGCAGATGGCAATGTTTCAGTGCTCTGCGTATCTCCTCTGCCATCCGCAGCCCACCACCACCACCCAGCAGCGTCAGCAGGATCCTCTGTGAAGTCCAACCGGGACCCAACCCAGGAAGTCCAGAGCATCAAGGTCCCATGATGCTAACATGCCCAAGCATCTCCATCACCCCGAAAGCAGGTTCTCCCAGCAGTTCTCCCTTCATGCTCAGGTCTCATCCTCTCCACTGTGGCATTAGTTTCTGGTCTCAGCCCTGGCCAGGAAGGGCAGAGGCAATGACAAAAATAGCCAACAAACTGTTCAGTGAAGCCTTTCCAGATGCCTGGGTGTGGTGCTGCTCCCCTGCACCAGCTTGGCTTGGCTGGGCTGCACCGGGGAGCCTGGGAACAGAGGAGGAGGAGGAGAAAGGCAGTGCTGGTGGTGGCCTTGGTGGTTTCAGCCACAACATCCCCGTGGGAGCTCTGAAGTGCCAGGCCTGAAAGGCAGCGACTAGGGGCTCGAAGCTTCCCATCCCGCGGCAGAAGCCGACCCTGCGTGCGGTGCCGCCGGAGCCTGGCCGCGGCTCAGCAGCAGCACAGTTCTACTTCCCAGACTTCCTCTTTCGGGTGAGATTTATGAAGGTCTGATCACAGCAATTAGGAACCGGGAATGACCCAGCGAGCCTGCCCCAGGGGGTAAAAATAGCCCTGGAGTGACTCAACGCTTGTGGTGTGCCGAGCCCAAGGCAGTGGACGTGCTCCAGGCTGGTGATGCTGCCACAGCGTCACCAGCACTGCCTGCTCCTGCCCTGCAGCATGTCAGGAACCAGCTCCGTGCATCCATTGCCATGCAGGATGGTGCTGGGGGTATCGAGTCATGCTGAGCTGGGGCAGTTTGCATCAGGGGATGCTCCTTCTCTCGTGAGCTGATGCCCCATTGCAGGTTTCCACTTGCCCTGTGGGAACTGGGGTGGATGCTCAGTCCTGAGCATGGCCACGATGCTGTGTTGGGCTTTTGACAGCACCTGTCGAGGGGCACCCATGGGATAGGGGCTGCTTTCCAGGGGCATCACGTCCTGCTGGGGTAAGGCACCATGGAGCTGAGTCCCTGGGGGAAGCCAGGTGGGACATTGGGAATGTTTAGGGATTCCATTTTGCCTCCCAGTGTAAAAGCCTGCACCCCAGCAGCCCTGTCCCTCCTTGCCCGCTGGCTAGGACTGGAGGGGGACCAGACCCTTCATGCCAGCAGCACCAGAGCACATCCCTGCCCTGTCCCCATGCCGTTCCCTTGCTCTAATCCCATCAGGTATCAGCCCTCGCCAGCGCGAAGCCCCGAGCAGTGGAACACCCTCAGCTGAGTCGTGTGTCAACTGCACTGAGCAGCAGTGCCTGCCGAGGGCGGGTGGTGACCGCAGGGCAGCGCATGCTTCCTCCGTGCCAGCCAGAAACAGACATCAGAGCACGAAGGCACAAGGTGCTGGGTGCTCCTCTGCAGGCGCAGGGCACGGGCGAAGGAGGATCCCGACACAGCTTCTGGGGAGATGTTGCAAGAGCAGCTTAATTCAAAGCACCTTGTGCTCCAGTTTCGGGACCGCTTTTTGTTTTCACAGGCGATTTGCACTTGAAAAGCCACTGTCAAATTTGCATGCACAAACGTACATAGTCCAGAAACAGAAATGATGCCCTCTGGTTTCCAGGGCAATCCCCGCTTCCTTTGCATACCTGGCTGGTCTCTGGGTGAAAGCAGCACTGCAAAGCCCCATCAGCACATATCCCATCCCTGAGCCCACAGCTCTGCCCTGCCTGGTGATTAATGACCCACTGCTGAGATCTCCCAGCAAAATCCCAGCGTTTTTCCAATGGAAAGAGCTCGTTTCTAATGACAGCTTACACCATCCATTGCAAAAGGGGCTTTGACCGCGAACTCTGGAGGCTGACTTGGCATTCCTGAATCAGGAAAAGCAGCGATCCCCCTGTGAGGCAGCTCCTGCAGCCACCAGGGCAGGCAGAGGAGCCGGTCCCGGGGGTGGGAGCAGCTCGGGGCCCATCGCCCGGCGCAGAGCAGAGCTGATCCCGGCTCAGGGCTCCTCTCCCGTGGTACCCGCAGCCCTCCCTCCCTGCGCGCTGTTCCCTCGCGTGGCGACACGGCCCCAGCCGAGCCGCCGGGCGCACGCAGCAGCAGCAGCAGCAGCGCCGGTGCCAAGTCGCCGTTAAAGCCGAATCCTCGGCGGCTTAAGGGACCTGTGTGGTCTGAGCATGAGTGGGACCTGCCGCGGGGAGGGCTCGATCCCGGGACATGCAGCAGGGAGGCTGCACGGGGCGAGCGGTGCCAGAGCCCAGGGGAGCATCCCTGGATGGGCTGGCGGGGAACCAGCCTTAGAGCCCTTTGCCTGGCCAGGGTCTCCCCACACAGGGATAGTGAAACACAGCTGGCATTCCTGCTGCATGGAGCTGCAGAGCAAGGCTGGCTCCCCGTCATCCCAGCACCATGCCAGAGGGGGAACGGGGGAAACCACAACCCTGGCCAGCCATGAAACATCCCACTGCCGGCCGCATCCCGCCTCATGCACAGGGAGCATTTGCTCCTTATCCTGTTGGTCAAAGCAAGGGCAGGAACCTGGCCAGAGCCGGAGAGGATTCGTGCCAAAAGCTGATCCTCTCCCATTCACAACTGGAAGGGTTATCAGGACAGGAGTGAAATCTGGAGCGGGGCCGAGGTGGGAGAGGTGTGGGAACATAGACAAGGCAGGGTTATTTCCCCTGCACCGCAGAGAAGCGAGGCAGGAAAGGCACACAAATAGACATAATTGAGGCTAAATGTCTTGGTTTTTGAATCAACATGCACCACCGAGAGCACAATCAAAGGCTCTTCAGTAATTTATTGACTTACCCTGAAGTAAAATTATCTGCCGCGTATTTATCACACCCACACCCACACCCACCCCTTCCTATTAGTTAACTGAGTCCTTCCAGACCGCTCAGCTCCCCAGTGCCCTGCTCCAGCGGGAGGAGGAGGATGGGATGCAGGAACCTCACAGCAGCGAGGTGCACATCAGCGCTCACTGGGGTGCACGTCTCCTGCCTCCCACCACCGCAGGTCAGAGGACGTGGCCACATCCTGCTGCTCTGAAATTCAAACCAGAGCCAGCCCCGGCTCCAGAGACATCCCCAGTGGGGTTGGTGGTTTTGCAGGAGCCATGGCCATAGGGGATGGGGGGATTCCCGGCTCCGGCTGCAAGACAGGAAGGTTTGGATGGGTCAGCAGCACTGCTCCACCCATCACACCCTCCCTGCCCAGCCCAGGAGCCCAAGGAGGCTCCTGTAAAGGGAGATGGGACAAAGCATGGGATGGCTCTCAAGTGTGTGCATTTCCCCCTCTTGCATGCGCCCCAGCAAACTCATGGCAGGGGTGGCCCTTGCTACCTCCAGCCCAGCCTCAGTGACGCTTCATAGAATCATAGAACAGTTTGGGTCAGAAAGGACCTTAAGATCATCCAGTTCCAATGCCTTGCTATCGGCAGGGATGCCTCACTCTAGACCATGTCACCCAAGGCTCTGTCCAGCCTGGCCTTGAACACTGCCAAGAGATGGGGCATTCACCACTTCCGCTGCTTCAGCCCCGGCTTGCCAGGCAGAAAGGGGAAGGCAGCAGTGAGAGGCGCAGCCGCCAGGCCCCGAGGTCAGGCTGGGGTTCAGGAGGCACGTGCAGGTTTTCTGCGCTTGCAAAACTTCCCCCTCCCTGCTCTTACGAAAGCCTCTGAGCCTGCAAACAGCAAAACACACTCTGTAAAGGAAAAACCCCACTTGAGCCATCAGGGTTGCAGTGGGGCGAGCACCTGGCTCTCATTTCACAGCCCCTGCCTCAGCTTCCCCTCCTGAGCAGCAGTGCCACAGGCTCCCCCAGGCCGGCTCCCAGCCATGCTCCCGATCCCACGCTGGTGCCAGGCCCTGGCAGACCCAGACACCATTGCTGCATCCCAGGATGCTTATGGGGGAACAGGAGCCAACACAGGGGGACAGAGGAGGTTTTACAGCCCAAGGACTCGTCCCTGGGCACCAAGGACAAAACATGGGGCAGAGCTGAGCCAAGAGGAGCTCAGATACCACACTGGATGGGTGCTTCCAAGCACGGGGAGAGGCCCAGGGGTACCATGCCTGCACAAAGCCCTGGGGTGGGAAATGGGGTGTTTTTCCCCTGGGTTGCCCCAGCCCTATCGCACTGAGCAGCTGCTCTGTGCATGGGAAACAGCCCAGGAGGCACAGATAGTGGCCAAGGGGAGCTATCGGCCTCGCTTCCTGTGCACCGAGCGCAGCCCCACACTGGCTGCCGGCCCCAGAGCCCCGCTGGCCCACAGCTCATCTCCTTGCCTGGCACCCATCAGCCTGATGAGTACCAGGGCTTTGGGGAGTGACAGGTGAGCAGAGCCCAGCCCGTGGAGCAAAGCCGTGGCCAAGATGAGGGGATGCTGCTCCCAGGCTGGCGTTAGCCCGCGGGTGTGCAGGAAGCTCCAGTGTGTGTGTGCAGGGACACAGCTCACAGGAGGGCAGAGCCTGGGTCCATCCTGCCTTGTGCACGTTGTGAAGAGGGGACGAGAAGGGGCAAGGGATGGATGCTGGCGTGGTCCCCAGTGACAAACCCAGCCCTGGGAACAGCCGCCAGCAGCTCGGGTTGGGCTGTGGTGAATTATGGACACCTCCCCGCAGCAGGAGGCATCGCTTGGGTTCAGCCCCTGCATCTGCCTCCCCGGGGCTCCCCGGGGATGGGCAGCCCTGGGAACCAGCGCTTGACAGGGAGCAGAGCCATCCGGGATGGGACTGCATCCCTGCCCTGCCCAGAAGCCCCCGTCCCATGCTCTGCAGTGTAGCGCAGCGGCCGCGTTGCACTGTAGAGCCATCCCGGAGCTGCTGTCTCCCATCGGAGCCCTCAGGAGTCCTGCAGCTGGGAAAGGGCAATCTGCTCCATAAATCCATCAGCCTTTCCCTTTTCACTGGGAAAATGTCTGGGACGGGGATGTCGTTATGAAAGTCGCCCAAATGCTGGGCTCAAGTATGGGATTGTGGGGTGAGGTGAAACGGAGCTGAATGCACCAGCGGCTCAGCCCCATCCGTGCAAGCAGGATTCATCCCCAGCACACATGATTCATCCAGCTGTGCAGGATTCATCCCTAGCACAGTGCCAGGGTTGCCCGTTGGGGTTTTACTTGCGCAGTCCCGCAGGTCTGAGCATGGCTTCCAGCAGGATAAATCCTCACCAGCGCCAGGGACCAGCCTTGGAGCCTCGCTGGAGCCAGCTGGGGACAATCCCTGGGCAAGGAAGATGTGTGGGGCAGGGAAACCCGCGGCAGGGAGACGCGGCAGCACTGGGAAAACTGCGCTGGCTTTTTTATTATTGTTGAGGGGTTTTGTTCTCTTTTTTGTCTGCTCGGAAGGTGCCTGGGAAAGGAAGCGATTGTTTGGAGCAGATCTGGATGGCTCCAGGCCCCTCGTTGGGGAGATAACCAGGAACAGCCCCTCCGCAGCAGCCTGCCCCGGGGGGGAAACATCCCCCTGCAGCCGGCGGGGATCAGGGGGCTCCGGCATAGAACCCCCATCCTTAGAGCCAGTTTGACTTGGGGAGGGGACACATAAAGGGTCTCCCTGGCAATGCCACCCCCCCGGGCACAACTCCAGGCCATGTCCCCACCTCAGCCACGTCTGCTCGGGGCTATTTTGGGGGTAAGCAGGAATTAGGCAGCTTCGGCTCCTTTCTGATGTTGTTGCCAAAACTCTCGGCTAAGCAGATGTAATGAGAGACTCCGGCCTTGTCTCTGGAGCCGTTCCCCCCCCCCCCCCCGGCGCTGATTTGCAATATCCCCATCTTAAATAGCACCGTCCCGGACCTCTCCTCCGCCTCCCACCGTCTCCCACGGCTTGAGCTGGAGATTAGGAAACAAGAGAGGGGCCGGGGGCCTCGCCGTCGGGCGGGGGATAGATAGGGCCGGGTTTGCTCTGAGGAGGGAATTATTCTGGGTATGAATTATGTCATTTTCCTCTCCGGAAGCGGCGCATGCTCCGGGTGTCACAGCTGGCGGGGCGAGGGGGGGCTCCGTCCCCGGCACGTCCCGGCTCCCGGCCTCTCCAGGTCCCTGAGCCACGAGGAGAACAACGGGAAGGAAAACGAGCAGCGGCTCCTCTCCCCTTCCCAATTCCCTGCACCCAGCTGCTGGTGCCCGGGGAGGACGCGGCCGCAGTTGTGCCGGCGCCGTGCCGAGCTCAGTTGTCCATGGGGCCATAATCCAGCCATGGGGAGCTGTGGGGCGGATCAAAGGCCCGTGAGCCCCTCTCCCAGCCCCCCGGGGGGTGACGCCGGGGTCCGGGCACGTGGGACATCCCAAGAATCAGAGCAAATGGTGGGGGGCTGCGTGCCCCTGCCCTCGGCGGGTGGTTAAAGACAGGCACAGGAGCGCTTGGAGGGGGCTCAGCCACCGCTCAGCAGCAGGGAGCTGGGAGAGCGGGGTTGGGGCTCAGCACCCCGCAAGCCCCATGGCGTGCTGCTGGCAATGCTGCGGGGCGGCCGCGCTCGGCCCTTGGCAGGCACCGTCAAAGGCAGCATTGACGCGGCGCTGGCACGGTTGGCGGGCGCCGGGGCGGGCGCCGGGGCAGCTGCTGCCGCCGCGGGCAGGTGGACGCCTGGCGCTCCCACACAGGCTCCCCTTTCTCTGGGGCAGAGCCGGAGCTGAATGAATTCGCCTGATTTATTTGGCATCGTTTCCTCACATGGCTTTTCCCTACCAGCGTGTCCGTGTCCCTCCTGCCGCCGGCACTGCCTCTGCGCTCATGGAGCCACCGCGGTTGAGCATCCTTCAGATCCACACAGGATCCCTGTGCTGATGCAGGGCAAGCGGACACCTGAGTGCTCTGGGGAGAGGCCACAGGTAAACGGTTCCCCAGCATCCAGGGAGGATGCTGGACACAGGGGGTGTGCACAGTGAGCTGCTGCTGGGACCTGCTCACCTTTACCCCTAAGTACCTCAAACCTGCACTATGCAAACCTCCCCACATGCGCCCCTTATGCAATGCTGGGCTCTGGGCATGCAGTGGGAGCAGCTCGGCACAGCCCTGCTCCATCCCTGCAGGCAGTGGGTCGCACCCTGCCTGCCCCAGCACCCCGACCCTGGCTCCTCAGGACCGGGGGGCTTCGCAGGAGACATGAAAGGGCCTCACGAATTTCCCTTCCTCGTGCTTCCAAGCACGAAGTCAATTAAAAGCTGCTCTGTTTAACAATGCAAATGCGCGCGGCGTGCCGCGGCAGACAGAGGGAGTCTCCCGCCTCCGTCAGACAGGGCCCAGATCTGCTCATTTCACTATCTCGCCCCGTCGGAAATCTTCATTAAATCCTCCCTTTGATTCGGGCGTGCTGCTGCACCCCACACGGCTCTGCCGGGGCGTGCCGGCCCCCAGCACCCACTGCCTCCTCCTCAGGGAGCACCCAGCACCCATAGACCTTGGGGGAGCAGCAGGAGGAACCCCAGCGGGTCCCCAAACCCACACAAAACACCAACACGGTGCACATGAGCCAAGCCACGTCTGCTCACGCACGGCAAAGTGGGGACCCGTGATGGGAAAATCCTTGTTTTCTTAGCTCTGGAGGGCTGGTGACGGAGAAGCAACTTGGAGGTGCCTCTTTGTGGGGCTTTGGGGCATTTACCAGCCAGGCTTAAAAATCAAAGAGAGCTATCAGCCCCGAGAAAGCCCCTTGCAGCCTGGTTGCACACCCTCAGGGCAGCTGAATCCATCCATGCTCAGTGCAGACGCCATCCCTGCGCATCCCCACAGACCTGCCTTCCCCTGCATGGGCTCCCCAGGGCAGCCCCACTGAGACATGCTGGGGGGGGGGGGAGGCGTGCGGGCACTGACAGCTCACAGATGGGGCCAAGCAGCAAAGTAGGACAGCTTGGGGCGGCCGCTCTGCGGCTCCAGCCCCATTGTCCCCTTCGCTTCCCCGAGCCGCAGCGCGGGAGGACGCGGTGCTCGGCATCACGCCGGCGGGTTTCCATGGCATTCCCTGCCGGCTGCTCCCGGAGCACGGCGCGGCCCAGCCAAGCTCTGCCTCCCTCCGCTCCTGCCTTTCCTCCGAGCTGCTGGACGAGCAGCCGTTGGGGAAGGAAGCGGTGGGGAGGAATACATTGACCTGGTGTCAGCGGCGCTGGCACGGCTGATGCTGCTCCAAGGGTGCCTTTCACCTGCCCAGTGCAACGTTAAATTGGGACTTTCCTACCTGGTAACTTGGACAAGCACAATCACCTCATTTGCTGCTAATTTGCTATTTTGTTCCTGCTGCTACGGCAAATATTTGTGTGTGGTATGTGTGGAGAAGTTCCTCCTTTGTTCTGCAGCCTCTCCCTTTGCCAGTCCCTGCAGCAAAAGCAGTCTGGGCTGACTGTTGATGCAAAGTGGTTTGGCAAGAAAGATCCTGTCTCTCCCCAAAATCTCAATCAGTGATGGGCTCGGGATGGCACAAGGCTCTGCTTCCCACCTCTCCCCCTCTGCACAGGCCAAGGGAAGAGGGACCAAGCAGGGAAGTGAAAAGTCAGTTCTGTAGGAGCTCAGAGCCAAGTTTGCCGAAGATTTCAGGCATGAATCTCTGAAACTGCACTGTGGCAGAGCCAGAGGAGCTCCAGCCTCCCAAGGCGAGGGAGCAAATGGTCCAAAGGCTCCGTGCTGGAAGCCTTGCCCTGAGAACCCCTCCCATGGGCTTGCAGGAGGCACTGCCCTGTCCCAAGGACTGGTCCCTCCCGGAGCCAGGTGCCGGAAGCAAAGAGCTCATGGAAAATCAGGGCTTTCAGTGGATGCTGAGCTGCCACAACAGCCCCGCAGCCTGCCCGGGCTCAACCCAGCCGCTGAGCACAGGGAGGTGTCGGGGGCATTTACACACCCTGCTTCACCCCGTGCTCCTCACAGAGCCCCGAAACGAGGGCAAATGCTGCCAAATCCAGCCCTGGAGATAGAAACTGAAGTTCATTTGCTTTGTTAATTACCTAATTACACTGGAGATAAACAGCAGCGAGCATCTCCCAGCCCTTTCACTCCGCTGGATGTCAGATGGCTCATCTGAGCCCAGCCAGGCCGCAGCAGATCCAGTTTGGGGTGCCCATGCAAGGGCTCTCTCCTGCTCCAGGCACTGCACTGACCTGGGCAGCTCCCCCTTAGCTCAACTCCCACCCTCCAGAGCCAGGAAAGGAATTTGGCCTCCAGGGCTGCATTAACCGTGATTGTTCCCGGTGCTGCAGCCAGGTTCCCCTCATGGAGCAGCGGCCGTGAACACCCACCACCGCAGCACGGAGGCTGTGGGGACTGGGACACGCTGCTCCTGCATCCATCTGCCACCGTACCCCGCAGCACCAGGACGTGGCACAGCGAAGGGTGGCTGGGGAATGGTGCTTCTTCCCTGCGCCCTCCCGCCGCAGGGATGTGTCCGGGCCTGTTCCCCACTGCTAAAAAGCAGGCACCCAAAAACCTGCTGGTCTGGAGTTCAAACGTGCAGAGATGTCCCGGGGCGCACGGAGGGGATGGTGCCGCCTGTGCGGACACATCCCCTGCCCGTGGGGTCCTCACACCTCCCTTGGGAGCACTGCAAACCCTCGTGTTGGAAAGGGAGGTCCCAGCTGATCCCAGCCAGCCCCTCCGGCGCTGCTGAGCCTCCGCATCCTGCCCCGGGGTGCATGCGGTGCAGCGGCGGGGCTGGAAGCACCGGCGCCCGCTGCCATCCTGCCGGGCCACCGCGGCTCTCCCGCTTTTCCTCATCACCATTTCAGATCCTGCGCCTGGAAAGGAAAGAAGCGGCGCCCAAAAGTTTAATTTCCTCCCCCCCCCCCACTCCCCCCAACGCGCGAGTTGAATGCAGCGCTGCTCGTCAGGCAGTGCCGGGCTGGCTGCGCCTCTGCAAGCTGATGGGGAAACCAATTGAGGGCAAAATTGCTGCAAACAATTGTCCTTTTGTCCCTTTCCCTGGGGTCTGTCTGCCAAGGTTAGCGGAGCTGAATAAAACTCACTTGAGCTGCAACTCACACAACAGACCGAGGGCTCCTTTCGGGGCTCGGCGGGAGGGAGGAGGGGAGCGTGGAGGGAGGGAGGATGAGGACAGGAGGGGAGAGCACCCCGGTGTATGCCCGTTGGGATGCAGGCACTGAGCATCCTCCCATCCCGAGCTCGGACCCGGCGGTCCATGGCCAACCACCAACAGTGATCTACTGGGGAGTGGGGCTGAGCTGTGGCTCTGCTCATCCCCTCAGCACCCCAAACCAGGCAGTGCTGCCACATGGGGACCTCAGTGTGGGCATGGCTCCTCTCCCATGGCCGGTGCCAGCCCAAGAGCGGTCAGTCCGGTCCTTCCTCATGCTCTAAGCAGCCTCGGCAGGAATGGTCCCCCCGTGCCCATGGGCTGCCCAGGCAAACCCCTGTGAAACACATGGAAAGCGATGCCGCCTCCGAATCAATAATAGCACGCTTGTTTGATTTCCTGAGCACAATAATTAAAGGCCCAAGGGCAGGAGGCATTGTCTGCACGCCCCTGGGACCCAGCTCCCTCAGCTGACTCTTTACATTCCCCCACTTATTCTTTGCGTCCTTTTTTTAGCTGCTCCATTGGCAAATGAAAAATAAAAGCACTTTTTTTCCATCAATCTGGCTTTGTTACTGGAAGCTGATGCCTGAAAAGAACTTCTCTGGTTTTTCATGAGTAACGAGTGCTCCTGTCCTCGCTGCCTGAACACGGATGTGTTTTCCCATGGGGATGCCCCCTGCTTCCTTTTCCCTCCAGGTTTGTCCCAGGAGGTTTCTTGCCTATCTGTGTGATGTGCTAGGGCCCGGAAGGAGCCACTGCTCTCTTTCCCTGCCATGTTGCTTGCCTCGGTATTTCCTCACTTGGCAGGTGGTGCGGGATGGGATGGGATGGAATGGGATGGGATGGGACCAGCAGGCTCAAGGCCCAGGTGATTGGCTGCTGGGCTTGTGGGCTACCAGATCTGCATCAGCTCCGTGGGACATAGCCAGGGAGGAGGCAGCAGAAAAGGATTGATCTTGCTGGGTCCTGACACATCCCTTCACTGCTCCTCTGCAGCAGGAGCCCAGAGGTCAGAAGGGGCTGTGGGTGATGCAGCCCCACCAGCCACCTGCAGAGGGGAAAGCTGCAATATGCAGCAAGCATAAAGCCACAGGAGACCAAAGCGGGGCTGGCCACTTCCTTATTATCATTCCTGATCTGTCTGCAAAGCTGCACTAGGCAAAATCCAGTGTCTGGGACCTTGGGGGAGCTGGTTCTCTAGGAACTGGCTGTGGGAAGGGCAGGCGGGCTGCTGGGGCTGCCACCCGATGGGGAGTGTTTTCCTGCTGTTACAGGGCAGGTTTTGGTCCCTCCATGGGGAAGGATGCTCTGAGCAGAGCGGGGCTGTTCCAGTCTGTGCTAATGGCCCCAGAGATGGCACCTTCCCACCGGGGCTGGGGCAGGCAGGGGCAGCAGCGTGGCTGCTCCAGCTCCAGGGTGAGCATTCCCAGAGGTGACATCCCTCTGGCTGTTGTTATTCCACCCATGGAGGCCCCGATTCACCGACGGGTGTGAAATCTCTCACCTGTTTGTGAAGAGCATCTGGGACCCTGCTCCTTGCCCCAGCACAGCCCATGTGAGCAACTCCATCCCCATCACCCCAGGAGCACCCTGTGTGCACTGAGCAAGAGGACTCAGTGCTGGGACCATGCTTGGAGCTGCACATCCCATCACCCCCCAAAGGTTTTTAGCACCCCCAGGCAAGCCACCAAGCAGCGTCAGGAGGGCAACTGGGAATGGTTGAGGCATCCCATCATCCGGCCACCACCCAGGACATGTTTTGTCTTTCCATCTTTAGCTTTGCTGATGAGGAAAACCAACAAACAGCCCCAAAGGAGGGGGAAATGCCTGAAAATGAATCAGTCAAACCCAGACACAGCAGTTTGCAGCCCACGGGAAGACCACAGCGTGCACTGCATCGTCAGCTCCCATGGGGCAATTAGCTGCATCTGCAAAGCAATTCCCCCCCCCCAAGAATGCCATCTGGGCACTGGTTAACCAGGCACCAGGCTTGGAGCTGGGTTTAGTGAGTTGGGAGCCGGTGGCAGCAACACAGAGGGATGCAGGAGCAGAGGGATGCAGGAGCATCCCTGCTCGACCGGCTGCTCCAGGAGCCAAGATGTGATTCTGACCCAGAGTGGTTTTAGTTTACAAAGGCAAAGAAAGCACCATGAAAGCAAACCCATTTTTAATCCCCCTTTTGGCAAGTTTTGCTCTGAAATCCCTCCGAGTGCTGCGGTAGTGTTGTCTTTTTCCAACCCAGAGGCTGCCCAGTGATTCGAAGCATCAATGGGAGCTGCTGCCCCGGCCACAGCAGAATGAGGCGCTTTCATCAGCCTGAACGTGTCGTTGGGATGTTGCCATCAAACGCTGGCTAAAAAAGCAGAGCAGAAAAAGCCTGAACCAAACAAAGGCCGGAGAACGAGCAGACAGGGCTGGGGTCGGGCGGGAGGGAAGAGAAAGGAAGATATGAACTATATTTACTCTGCCCGAGATCCTTCGCTGCCTCCGCTCCTGTTTGCTGTTATTTATTCACCGAGGCTGCGGGCACCAGCTCATGCCAGCAGAAAGCTTCAGACCAGGGAGCCCCCCACGAGCGGATCCCCACGGCTCATGTCCCACCCAGGGGATCCGCTGCATTACCTCCAGGTGATGGTTTCCAGCTTCTGTAGATGCTTACGGGTACCCCATAGAACGAGGGTGGGCATCCCAAGCTGCCACCATACCGGTGTTCCTAGTGGGTTTTAGTGAAGCAGAACTGCTCCCCGATGGTACCATGAGCCCCGATTTCATGTGTCTCACCAGAAGAGAAGGGAGGGGATGGCTGGGCACCCAAAACCATCCCAGCTCCCTATGGAGCAGCGTCACTGGCAGGGAACTGGGTCAGGACCCTGTGCCTCAGGAGCTGCAGGGTTAAGATCACCCAGCAGCAGGAGCTGGTTCCTTGTCCTTGCTGTGATTTAGCAATGGGGTAATGGACATATAAAAGATACTGGAGAGACCACAAAGCCACCAGCTCATGGACTGCCAAAGCTCACGAGCTAAGGATGGAATAAGAGTGAAGCTCTTCAAGCAGTTTTACCGTCCCAGCAGGAAGGGAAGGTGATGCCGGTCACCAGCACCAGCTGCAGCCAGACATTGCCAGGAGATCTCCAGAACACCTTCCACAGGCTCCAGCAGTGCTCTCGCCCCCCTGCAAGGGTGGGCAGGTGGGGAATGACTTGAAATGCAAACTCTCCCTTGCTTTCAGATGCTCTTAGCACATCAGTGAGGCCAGCGGTGAAAGCATGCTGCAGCCCTGCCCAGCACTTCACACCAAGGTGTGCAGCCCACCAGCACCACCACCTCCATCACCACCACCACCACCTCCATCACCACCACCACCAGCTCCATCACCATCACCACCAGCTCCATCACCATCACCACCAGCGCCAGCACCAGCACCACAGCCCTGCAGAAGGGTTTCCCTTTGCCTCTCTGCTGCTTTCTAGGAGCATCAGCGTCAGCGGGGGGGTTTCTGTGTTTAGGAGGCTCTGGGCTCAGCACCCCCCGTGCTCCACGCAGGGTTGTTTTCCTAACCTTTGTTTTCTTTGCACTCATCCGGTGCCGTTGTGACCCTGCAGGCAGCAAACATCAGGGCACAGTCGGAAACGTGAGGTTTCACTGCTTCGCTGAGGTTTCACTGAGAAAAAGAGGAAGACCAGAAAGCCTCTTTGAGATGGGGAGAAACCCTCACGTGCCACCTTCAACCTCCCTGCGCCCCTCCAGTGCTTGGACCCCCAGGTCTGGCTCCAGCCCGCATCTGCAGCTCCATTTGAGGTGGGAGGACTCCATGGGCGCTGGGGGTCACCTGTGAACATGCTGGGGTGTCACTGCCTGCCTGTCACCCCAGCCCTGGAGTGGAAGCCAAGGTATGATCCCCTCACTGCCTGCCGTTGCAGGGTGCCTTTGGTATCCCCAGTCTGGATGAGACCCATGGGCTCGCTCGTGGCCATGCAATCCTCATCGCTGGCACAGCCCAGGGAGCCGTTTTCAGCTCCTTTATCTGATGGGACATTTGGAGGGAACAATGTCCCCCATGGCCGCGCTGGGGGGAACAATGGGCGCGGGGCTCGGCTGCGGGACCCCGGGCGCCCCAGCCCGCAGGAAATCCTTTTATTTTTCACTTGTGAACTGAAACAAACACAAGCTCCTGTTTATTTCCTGGTCGATTGTATTTTGGAGGATGGAGGTGGCTTCCCCACGCCGGGCAGCTTAACTCCTCCCGCGCCGGCTGTGCCTGTCCCCTTCCTGCTCCTCGGGCCGTGGTCACCACATGGAGGGAGCCTGCTCCCCCCGTGCTGACACTGATTGATGTTTGGTTTGAAAACCTGGGGTCATAAATAACATGTGCTGTCATGGGAAGCCTGGGAAGCGGGAAGCCACCCCACCACCTCCGTGGCTGAGCCTGCGGAGCCAGGAGCAGTGGTTGGAGCTTTTAAGGCTGGAGCTGCTGCTGCATCCCTGGGGATGCTCCACACCGACAGCCTGGAGCAGCCCCAGCCGCATCCCCATGGGATGCCCCGCTCTAAAAGAGGAGGGAAGCAGGGCCCTGGCGCGGCGCTGGCTCAGCACAGAGGTGCAGGGCAGGGTTTGTCCCCACTCTCCCCATCCTCTGCACCTCTCCCCGCATTGCCCAGCCCCAGCTGCCGCCACCCCAGGGCTTGGGGCTGGCATCACCCCGTGTGTCCGGCTGCCAGGTCCTGCCCAGCGAGGCCGAAGGTTCGCCGACCTCAGGCTTTTCTCACAGCTTCCCCGTCACATCCTCCCCGCTCCCACGTCTGCCGTTCACGGCGCTGCTCTCTTGGCTCCCGGCCCCGGGGCCTGGCTGGAAACAGCATCCAGATGGAGCTATTTTTTCACATTTTTGGGGGGGAGGGGACGGAGGTTTGGGAAAAAGCTGCGGGGAACCAGGAAAGCAGAGGGAAGGATTGGGTTTGGGAGCGGGCTGGTTAGCACGGCTCTGGTTACCCAGGGAGCAGAGGGAAGGATTTGGTTTGGGAGCGGGCTGGTTAGCACGGCTCTGGTTATCCAGGGAGCAGAGGGAAGGATTGGGTTTGGGAGCGGGCTGGTTAGCACGGCTCTGGTTATCCAGGGAGCAGAGGGAAGGATTGGGTTTGGGAGCGGGCTGGTTAGCACGGCTCTGGTTATCCAGGGAGCAGAGGTCTCACAGGGAAGCTGGGGCACGGAGCATTGCACCCAGGACTGTCCCAGGTGATGGCGAAGTCTTTGATTCCTGCCCCATCCCCGTGTGGGTGCAATTGGTCCATCAGCAGGAAGCCACCGCCTGGACAGGGAATTCAGTGCCATGGGCAGAGCCCAGCTCGGCTCCTGCTCATTCAGAGGCTGGAGGGGGAGGAAAAGCCCCTCCACCCCTTCACCCTTAAACCACATCCATAGAAAACTTTTGAAGCCCCACCATTGTGCTGGAGGATAAACATTTATTGAATATTTCCTGTTTGGCACCAGTGCTCCTTGACTCCGCTCTGCTCTGTTTCTTCTCGGGTCTTTAAACCAGAACCATTGGAGCTGGATGCAAAGGAAAAGCATCCCCGGAGCAGGGAGCCCCTGGGAGCGCGGAGCGAAGGAGAGCCCACGTGTGTGCCATGCCTGCTTGCTGTTAGCTATTCATTTCTGTCTCCCGAGGTCTGACATGAGCAATGCATTATGCAAAGGTTGTGGGAATATTTCAGACGCTGCATCCCGGGAGAACCACAATTCCAGTTTTACAGGGGTTAGGCTGTTTTTTTTCCCCTCTTCCTTACAAATGTGTTATTTCACTGAGATGGAGCAGTGCAGCACGGGGTGGGGGGGAGCTGGGGCTGGACGGGAAGGTCAAGGACCAGGTTCAGTCTGGTCCCTTGTGTCCCCAGAGCCCTCCGGGGTGGGCACCCATTGGATGGAGGAGCTGGAGATGTGGAAGGTGCTTGGGACATGGGAATACCCTGTCTGGTGCCACTGGGAGCCCAGAGGGAGAGCGAGGGCTCAGCTTGGGGTGAACTGAACAGGGCTTGGTCCAACACACTCCGATCGTGGCCCAGGCACAATCGAAAGGGATTTATTTTTAGGCTCCGGGCTATCGCTGCTTTGGGGAGCTGAATGGAAAATGTATATTTAGCCTCTTTGGTGATTTGCTCAGGAAAACAAGCTCCTGTCACCGCTGTGGGTGGGGATTTGTGCCAGCCCTGCCCTCGCCAGCCAAGCTGAGCCATCCGGCATCTCCGCTGCGCAGGACTGGAACCATCCCCATTCCCAGTGCAGAGGGACGTGGTCACAGACCCCGCTGCCGTGGGAAGCACCGGGGCCAATGTGGTGGGAGACACGCACGGACGCACAGAGGGACATGGTGTTTCCTGCCCGAGGGGCAGGTGACGGGCGGGAGGGCAGAGCTCCACGGAGCCATTCCCACTGTAAATACAGGAGCTGCACAGGAACCAGGGCCCGCGCTATTTTTGCCTGCAGGAAGCCGGGATGAGGAGAGCATCCCTCCCTCCACAGCACGCTGCTGGCAGCGGGACGTGCCCCGAGCCAGGGCCGTGGGGCTGGGCATCTCCTGCTCCATGTTCCATGTCCCAGTTTCCTTGTTGTTGGCCATCTCTTGGCTGGCATCTCTTCTTTGCACGAAGCCAAAGGCAATAATTGCATGAAGCCGGCGATGGCAACTGACCAGCAGCAGCGTCACTGATTGCACAGATGTTATCAGCACCTTCAGCAGTGCCTGCCTGGCGCTCTCCTCTCTAGAAAATGGAACCCAGCAACGTTGCTTGGTCAAACAAAGCTTAAGGCAAGGTCCTGTCTCTGCTTGGTGCCTCTGCGTGCGAGTGAGTGTATTTGTGTGTGCGTGCACTTGTAGAGGGAGCACATTTTGCAACAGACAAATGGGAATAAAATATTCCAAGAATGCCTCTTAAACAAAGTAATCTCGAGGAATTTGACAGCCAAGGTCACCAACAACTTCTGCTTCTTGTTTGCTCAGTGCGGAGCCGGCTCCACGCTCCCCAAGGGCAGGGACCCAAGGGTAAGGAAGGGGGCTGCTTCCCCGCTGTGTGTTTTGGGTTCCACATCCAAGGGCTTCAACAGCTTTGGGATGGGGCTGGGATCTGGAGCTCCCACCTCAGCCTGGCGGGACGAACCTGCCCGAGTCCCGGTGTGACCTGCTGGGACACGCTCCGGCTCCGGCATCCACCAACAGAGGAGAAGCAGGAAGACAAAAAAAGTCAGCTCCTCGTGATGCAGCCTCATAATTACCTGTTATTCTCATATCGAGGTAATTAACAATTAGGCAGCTGCCTGAATCACATGCAGAGGAACAATTATTCCGTTATTAATGGATTCTATTTAGCAGGTCCTATTTTCCCAGATGGGTTTTTTTCCCCCCCTTGTGCTCTCATGAATTAACCCAGCAATTAAACCTGCACCGGGGAGAGGGAGGAGTAGTCCTAATATTTACTGAACCTTGCAGAGCATCACATTTCTCAGCTTATGAACCCGTCACAAGGCATCGGGGGGCTGCGGTGGTGATGGGAGCCTGAAACCCAGCACCCTCCCTGTCACCTGCACCGAGCTGCTGGAGCTCATTCAGCTCAGGGCACCGCTCACATAAAAGCCATTATTTACAGTCAGTTACATATTTCCGTTGCAAACCTCCTCCCTTAAGCTCAGGTTTGAAAACACCGCGCTCGGCAAACCAAAGCCACAGGGGCTAAAGCCAAGCCGCTTCCACGTGGGGCCGTTCCCCCCCTGCCCCGGCGCGGCTGCATTGGGTGTCCCCCCCCGATGGCTGAGGTTTGGGGAGCGGGGCTCTTCCCCTTTGTGTTCCCAACATGAGCTGTGCAGAGGGACCCCAGGCTCTCCCCAGCGCTGCTGCCGGGGATGCGCTTTGCTCCCGCACCGCCGTGCCTGTGAACAGCAGTTAATACCACATTAATACCACATTAATACCACATTAATGACCCCTCCAACCCTGTCAGTCAGCTCCCAGGGGTGCAGAGGTGGGTTTGGCCACACTGCTCAGGACCCTGCAGGGACAGGGACCTGCTGGGCCGCCCTGGGGACCTCAATGGGCACAGGAGCCACCATGGGCTGGTGCAGCCGGCACGGGTGCAGGGCAGCAGGGACATGGGGCTTGATCCCTTTCCAGGGAAAGCTTTGCTTTGGTTTTCCCACCGTTGAGTCTGGCTTGTGCTCCGGAGCAGGAGCGGTGCCTCCATCCCGAAACCTTGAGTTTGGGCCTTATTTGGGGGTTTTGTGGGTTTCTCCCATCAGTTTATGAGCACGGAACCGGTCCAGCTCTGGTGTTTGTGTTTTGAACCCGCAGCCGGGCTGAGCCCCCGCAGCCACCCAGCACAGGGCCAGGCACCTGCTGCGCTGCCCACTTGTTTTGTCCAAGCCCGGAGTCAGGGATTTCTCTGGAAAACAGGAATTTGCCGGGCAGCAGCTGCTCTGAGGCTGTGGATCAGCTCATCCCCTGCTGCCCAGCGCGGCCGTGCCAGAGCCCGCTCCCATGCCCGCTGCCCAGCACCACGACACAGCACCTCAGGGGTGGCTGTGACCACCCGTGTGGCAGCACCGAAGGCTCTGGTGCCCCGTCCCCGCTGCCTGCGCAGGGGTCAGTGAGCCACAGCTGGGCCTGTCCTGTTAATGCCTTTTGTCCCAGCCTGACTTTTCCCCTCCCAGCGGGATTAGGATGGGATGACCAGGCAAGGAGGCCCCTAATCCCATTACTGGACTCTGGGGCAGCCTCGTGGGGCAGCCCTGGGAACAGGCTCACTGCAAGGCGCTGGGAAGACAGCAGGTGAGGAAGTTCAGCCCCATCTCCACCAGTTGTCCCAGTCCCACTTTGTTCTGTGCTGCAAAGCACTGAGCACGATGCCCCATCCTCAGGAGACCATGAGCATCCCCAACCCCTGCAGCCCCCACCAGCAGGGCTCAGCCCCCTGCAGCCACTCATTTGGAGCAAGTGGTCCTAAGCCCTTTTGGCTCATTTGGCTCATTTGGCTCATTTCTCAGCGGGGTTGCAGCTGACAGGGCAGCAAACCTCCTGCCTGGAGGGAGTTTCTCCCCCTCGGTTGCAAGGAGCCGTGTTTGTCTTTCTCTCCCTTCCTGTTTACCCGCTGCCATCAGGATGCGCTTTGATGTGTTGCTGCTGCTGGATGTCCATGGGAGCATCGTCGTGCAGGTCCCTGCTGGGTGCAGCAGGACCGTGGCTCTGAACGCAGCAGCTCCAAAGGCACCAGGCCCTGGCAGAGCCCTCGTGCCACAGGGGCATGGCTCGGCTAGGTGCCAGAGCAGAGGGAAGCAGCGCAGCACAACCTGGGCTGCTGCTCAGCTCCAAAGTCCAGGCAGCAAAGAGTGAGCAGCCCCATGCAGACACCGCTGCAGTGGGGTGCAGGCTCTGCCTGGAGCTGGGGGTCCCAATGGGCAGCATCACCTCATCCCTGCGCTGGGGCAGGGGGTCAGCCCCATCCCTTCAGTGGGTGCAGAATCCCCCCTCCTGCTCCCAGCTCCTCCCTGGCTGTGAGCCCCACCATAGCCCCTGCATGTGAAAGGTCTGCAGGCTTTGAAGTGTTGGGCTCATTGCGGCTGGGGGGGCTCACACTGTGCTGACACCTCTCTGCTGGCTGGTTCCCAGCCCGTGCCATGGGAAGGGTGCTGCTGGGGGGGGGTTGGCACACGGCCTGGCCCATGCCACCAGCCCTGTGCCTGCACCGCACCACGGCAGCAGTGGGATCGTGCTGCAGCTCATGGGAGCCACCAGCATCCTGCCACCCCTGGTGCCATGGCACAAGGGATGTGCTGGGCATGACGGGGGCTTTCCTGGGCTCCTGGGTGCACAAGTGTGGTTTGGGGGTGTCCTCCCTCCCTCCCAGGCATGGAGCCCAGCCCAACGGGGCCCCCATGGTAAAGCAGGCAGCTCTGGAAGGCAGCGGTGCCCCACGGCCCCTCCTCTGAGCGGAAAGGGCATCTTCTGGCTGATGTCTCCTGGTTCCCATCTTCGTGTGCCTGGCTTTGATTCGCGGCTGAGCCCTGTGATAATGTGGCTGCCTGGGAAGGAAGGGAGTAGAAGGAACTGGCTATTATCCTTGGCCCCTCTCCAGGAGGTGTTTTTGCTGGGAGGCACCAAGGTCAGAGCTGGGTGGGAAGCGTTCCCCGACAGCAGCCCTCACACAAGTACCCGGCCATGGCGGGGGGCACACAGGAGCCCCCACAGCACCCAGCAGCGATGCTGCCATCCCAGGTACCCATAGCCCTGCAGGGGGACAGGAGCTGCGTGGTCCCCTCTGCGTGCGTTTGGGGGGATGTGGGTGTTTGAAGAGGCACTCCGCAGCTGCTCTGTGGAACGAAACCTCTCCAAATCTTCCTGTTTCCACGCGGAAGGAAAGAGGGGGCGGTGGGTGGGAGCGAGGGCTGGGGTGCGGAAAGTGCTTTTTCACCCTCTTTGTAATCACTGAGGAATTTCAGCTGGTTTCAGCCTGGCGCAGGAGCTCCCAGTCCCGCATCCCATTGCTGTGAGCACAGACCTGGCACCGAAATGCCCCTGAAACTACCTGCTGGCAGCGGTGGCATCCCGGGACCCTGTGACGAGAAGGAGCACGCCCAGGTCTCCCAGAAACCCTGCCCAGAGCCGGTGCCCGTGGCACGATGTCTGTCTTGAGCGCTTGCCCTGGGAGAGGCAGATCCCAGCAGTGCGGATCCGGCTGGAACTGCCAGCAGAGCTCGGGGTGCTCGGCTCTGCACGGCGGTCCAGAAACCCAGTATCGGGTTCATGCCCGGGCTTGTGCCCTGAGAGCCACACGGGTTTGCAGTGCTGCGAGCGATGCTTTTGTCGTTTCATGTAATGTATCAGAAGGGGTCTGATCCTGCCCCCTCCACACGCTCGGGTGAGCAGTTTGTGCTGAGATGGTGGCAAGTCCCATGTGCCTCAGCAGGAAAGGAGGAATGGGATTAAAAAGCTCAAGGCCAGGTTGGACACAGGGGCTTGGAGCAAGCTGCTCCAGTGGAAGGTGTCCCTGCCCGTGGCAGGGGTTGGAGCTGGATGAGCTTTAAGGTCCCTTCCTACGCAAAGCATTCCATGATAGGATACAGGATGGTTTGGAGAGAAGATGCACGTGGAGCGCAGGGTGTGAAGATGCCCCGCTCGGCCTCAGGGCTGGGGTCTGTTCTCCAAGAAAGCCAGAGTCACTGCCTGCATGTCCCAGAGGAAACAGCGCAGGGACAGGATGGGCTCGGTGCCGGGCACATCGTCACCAGCCCCATAAACCCCACCGGGCTCTGTTTACACAACAGCAAATGTTTCAGTTGGTTTATGGAGCTGGATAAGAGCAGCGCAGGGGCCGGGGCCGGGCTGAGGCACTTGCCCAGCACCTGCTCTGCCCTCGCAGCCCGTATAAAAGGGGTTTCATTGGAACGTGACACAGGTTTTACAGCACCTTTCACCCAGGTACAATCAGTGCGGGGAGATCTGCGCCCCCGGGACGTCTCCCGTCGCTAATCCCATGTGTGAGTGACTGAGCTGACTGCATGCACGGAGCAGGGATAGCCAGCAGCAACCCTGCAATTAAAACCAGTTACATCAGCCTGCGAGGAGGAAAACCCCGGGGTGCCCATGCCGGGAACAGAAGCCGTGTGGGGCAGGGACACGATGGCATCAACCTACTCCTATGCAGCAAGGGCTGGATGTCCATTGTCCCATCCCTATCCCAGCATCCTGGTGAGACCGACCTCCACAGTGCTTCCAGGGGGAAAGTTGTCCTCTGCAGGCACTGGAGGTGCTGCCATCCCTGCCGTGCCAGGGGGATGGCACGATCACTGTGCTTTATCCTATCTCTATTTGCAATCCTCCCCTCAACTAAATAAATAAATGGGGATTTAGACCATTCCTGCAAATCCAGCCTCATTCTCCAGCGCCCCAGGGAATCGCAGCTTAATCCCATTATGGGGCAGCTTTGGCTGGGATAGTTTTACACCGCCGGCTCCATGGCCGGCTGTTTATCTGCTCAGACTTTCCCGGGTGCTCTACCCACTTTGACTCAGGCTTCATTACTGAAATTGTCCTTTTTCGGAGAGCAGGAGCGAGGGCGGGGGTGCCGGTACCCCTGCGAGGGGGGATAACACCAAGGCAGGCACGGGGGGGGGGCGGGAGGGATGCGGCCCGGTGCCTGCTTCATCCCTCCTGTGTTTATCACATCGAATGTAGAAGAGCAAAGCACCGATGGCGATGATAAGGAGATGAAAGTGTCAAGCAGGAACGGGCGCAGCAGCGACTGAAGCGATTGGGAGCAGCCTTGCTTGTACTTAACAGGCATTTGCCATTAAGAAGAAAAACGCCTGTTTTTATTTAAATAGCCTGGGGCAAATTTCTCCCTAAACCAACTTTCCCACGCCAGCCCCGTGCTCCAGCGCTGCGTTTTGGCAAATTCTGTCCGGAGCTGTCAAGGCAAAATATCCGTCAGAATTTATACCCGAGGAGCGCTGCTCTCACGGAGGGGTTTTTTCCAGCCCCTGGAGACATGAAAATCCTTTACAGATGTGCATTACCTGTTCCTGGTTGCGCCCGGCTCCGCTTTAACGGACGCCGTTTTCTTAGCTCGCAGGAACAAAAAAAAATATTCCCAGAGTTTCGCTCATTTAATTGTAACTTATTAAAACTTTGAACCGTGTGTGGAGGGTTCGGGTTTGGCCATCGCTGATCGCGTGGACGGGTGCCAGGGGTTCTATTAAAGCCTTTTATGAACGCTGCTTTTAAAAGTACCTAAAATCCCATCACTTTTAACCCCTGAAGACCGCTCAAGAAAAGGTTTCCCTGGGTTTATGTCGTGTTCACCCCTTCTTGCACAAAGATTTATGTTGGACGCTGACTTTTGCCTTCCTCCCTTTGCTTTCTGTTCCTGGTAGGAGTCTCCGGAGGAGGCGTTTGGGATTGAGGAGGTTCCCTGTGAGGGCCTTGCACCAGATCTTCTGTACCAGGGGAAGGACGGCACCATCCCACAGCAGCGCCTGGATGGAGGGGTCATCCTTGCACCGAGATGCTCGTGCCCCCCATGTCTCCACTGCATAGAATCAGCCTGGAAGGGACCTTGAAGCTCACCCAGCTCCAACCCCTGCCATGGGCAGGGACACCTCCCACTAGAGCAGGCTGCTCAAGGCATCACCACCCCTCCATCCCCAGGTGACATGGGCACAGCAGGGACCCCAACAGCCGTTTATACCCGGGAATAGCCCCGATGGCCCTGTGGGGCTGGGGGCTCTCCGCAGGAGCTGAACACAGGGAGCTTTCTGCATGTGGGGAACAAGCCCGGGCAAAGCCACAGCCCTGTTTCCAGGCAGGTAGAGCCGAGGTGCTTCCTGCTTCCTGGGATGGAGAATGGGAGCAGGAGTGTCCATCTCCAGGGAAGTTTGAGTGCGGGGGACCTGAGGCTGAAGGTGCTGGCACAGGGTTGTGGTGGCACAAGGATGAGCTGGCCCAGGGATGCTGCTCAGCCAGGGGGGAGACAGAGGCCACATCCCTCTGCCTGGCTGCTGCCATCCCTTGTGATGCCGGGAGGATAAAACAGGGAGCACCCGCTTCCCTGCCAAGGGTAGCAAACGACAGTGAAGAGCCATTACAGCCTCATGCCCTTCGGCATTTGCTATTTGCTCTCGAAACCCATTGACAGCCTGGCCTTGCCCCTGCTCTGTCCTGACAGAGTGAGCCGAGATGCCTCTCCCTGGGATGCTTTAAGGTTTCAGAGGGGTTTGAGCTCCCGTTGGCGCTCGAGCCCCGAGCACCCCAAGCACCCTCAGAGCCCCACTCCCCATCCCAGGTCAGGGCACTGGTTTGGAGCCCAACTGAATGCAGGAGGAGCAGGGAAGGGGGGAGCGCGGGAGCGAGGTCCCGCTGCAGGGCTCCCTGCTTTGATCTGAGCAGCAGACTCTGCCCTTGGGTTTGTTTAATTGTTTCACACTTGCTCTGGAAATCGTTTACAACAGGAAGCAGTGGGATAACACCAGGCCTGGCATGGGACATGGGATGGGATGAGCTGGGGGGCTGGCGGAGAGGTGCCCTGTGATGAGAGACACAGATGACAGCGGTTTCACCTCCTTCCCATTAACCCATTGCCGACCCTCGCTCCTCTTCCTCTTTCCCAAGCTTTCAGCCAAAGCCTGGCAGCCAGCCCCACACATTCCCATATTTAAGAGCTGTAAAGAACCATCTGATGGCTTCCAACAGCTACAGCTCGAGGGGCTCAGGGGCAAACCCAGGTACCCAACGGGATTTAGGTACCCCCAACCCCAGGGCCCTCGGTACCCCCAATTCTCTGTGCTCTGGGCATTTACACCCCACACACACACCGTGTCCTGGCTGAGCAGGGTTGGCCCCTACAAGCCCATAGGAAGCATCAGTCAGTAACACCCTGACACGGGCTGTTTCTGGTGGTGGGTACAGCCGCTGAGCACCCCGGTGGCACCCACAAACACAACTTTAAGCGCTTCAGCCCATCCATGGGCTCGGGGCCTGCAGGATTTCGGGTGGGACATCCCCATGCTCCCACCTCAGCGGCTCCGGAGCAGCTTGGTGTGCTGGGATTGAGCATGGCGCAGGCTGGAGGGGGCTCTGGGGCTGCACGCACAGGCAGCCCATGCACACCTCGGGTTGTGGGGCTGCCTCCTGGGTTTGGCTTCCCGACCTTCCTCCTTTATTTGTTTATGTGGATGCGGCGCACGGGGCTGGGCCTGCGAGTTCACTGCTTCACAGCACACAACAAACAGCACCCGACCCCAGCTCCGGGCGCGCTGCCTGCGCTTGCGGAGGGCAGGTAGGAAGTGGCTTGGTGTTACCTGTGTGCACCCAGTGTGGAGGGAAAATCCCACCCTGTGCCCTCAAACACACCCTGCACCCAGCTCCATGTGATCCCGGGGGATGCTCAGCCCAAGCCTTGGGCCCCCCCAGTGCAAACAGCTGCTACAACCACCCCATGCCCGTGTCTCCCCATGGCTCCCATGCCCAGGGCTCTGTATGGACATGCTGCAGGTCAGGGTCCTCCTGTGGTCCCTGGGCAGGTGCTGCAGCCCGTGGGGGTCGTGCAGGGGCTTGACAGGGGCTGCACTGAAGGACCCATGCAGGGGCTGTACTGAGGTTCATTAAGGGGGTTCCGCCTGGGCTGTACTGGGGCTGCAATGGGAATGAGGAAAACTGCACTGGGATTATGCAGGTGTACAGGGGGGGCTGCACCAAGGCTGGGGTGAGGGCTTGAACTGGAGGGGTCCGGGCTTGCACTGGGATGTCTGGGGGCTGCACTGGGACCATGTGGGGACTGCCTGGAGGTGTCCGAGGCTGCACTGGGGCTCTGTGCTGGCTGCATGGGAGGGCTGTGTTGGATGGGGAAGGGGGGCCGCATTGTGGGGCTCCATGCGGGGCTGCACTGTGGGTGTCCGGGGCTGCCCGGGCTGGCTGCATCGAGGTGAGGCTGCACCGGGGCTGAGGGGTGTAAATGCACTGCGGGTGTCCGGTGGCTGCATGGGGCAGGGGGACTCTGCACCGGGGGTGTCCGGCGGGTGCAGGGGGGAAGCGGCTGCACTGGGGCTGCCCGCGGGGGCTACGCGGACCCCGCAACCCCACTCCCGCCCCACGCAGGGTCCCTCCGTGGCGGGAAGGGGGCTCCCAGCGGCGGCCCCTCGGGCCGGGTAGGGAGGAGCGTCCCGTCCCGTCCCATCCCGCCCCATCCCGCGCCGTCCCGCCCCCCCCCCGCCCTCCCGCCCGGCCCGGCCCGGCCCGCCGGGGCTGAGCAGCCGCGGGAGGCGCCGGCGCTCGGAGTCGCTGCGCTCGGCGCTGGGCGCGGTGTGTCTGGGGCTCCCTGCGGGGCAGCGCGTACCGGTACCGGCTCGGCTCGGCCGAGGCCCCGCGGATCTATGCGGCTGTGAGCGGCGGGAGCAGAGCGGGATGGAGCGGCTCCTGGCGCCCGGGCTCCTGGTGCTCCTGCTGCCCGCCCTGACGCGAGGTGAGGGCCGCCGCGACGGGCCCCGCACCGGCCCCACCGGCGCCCGGCAGGAAGTTTGCCGAGCGCGGGGCCGGGCGCGGCGTGTGCCCCGGTGCCGGTGTGCGCCCCGGTCCCGGCCGAGCACCGCGGGGCGGAGGCGTTCGGGGGTGGTGGTGGGGGGGATCCGGGGCTCGGGGTCCCCGTGGGAACCGGGGCTCTGTGCCGGGGGATGCCTGGGAACCGCGCTCAGCTCCTGCGGTGGGAACCGGAGCTCGGCGCCGCCGGGGGAGCCGAGGCCGGAACCCCGGGGCGGGGGGGGGGGGAGCGGGGCTCATCACCGCGGGGGGGGTCGGGGCTCGGTGCCCCGCTGGAGGTGGCGCTCGGGGCTCGGTCCTGGGGGGTCCTGGGGGCCCTGCGCTCGCCGCCGTCGCGGGGCCGGTCGGAGCGGGGCGCGGAGGGAGCCGGGGCAGGCAGCGCTGGGGATGGGCTCGGGGCGCGGAGGGGCGCGCAGGGCGGCCGCGCTCCTGCCGCTTGTTCCGCGAGAGCTTTCGGCCGTTTTGCGCATTTCTCTCGGTTTCCTGTTTCTTGAAAGCCCGACGGGGCTCCCCCAGGGCCCGGCGCTTCGCCCGCAAAGTGCTGAGCGACCATGGGGGGCGACCGGCCGGGGCCGGGGGAAAGAGCCCTAAAAGCGGCCGGAGGTGCGGGGCGGAGCGGGGAGCACCCCCCCTTCCCCCGGGGGGCCGGGGCTCTGCGTACCCCAGCCATGACCCGGGGCTGAGCGAGCAGCTTCCTCCGGAGCGGGAGGGTCCTGGGAGGGTTTTGGGACGGGAAAGCAATGGGGCTCCGGCTCCTTTGCTCCGCACCGGGGCAGCGCGGACTGAGAACCGAGCCCGGCGCCTCGGAGGCAAAGTTGTGTGGGGCCGGAGAGGTCCCCAGCTCCCTGCGCCATCCCCATGGGACTTGCTGGGGGACAGAGCCCGGAGCGCAGGGGGGTGTCCCGGCTGCGGGGGGCTCAGCAGCCGCCTGTGCAGGGGAGAAGCTGTGTTCTGGTGGTGGCAGCACGAAGCTGCAGTCTCTCACTTTGAAACCGCTCGGGCTGCACACGCGTGTGGCAGAACCGGTTACCGTGAAGAGCGAGCGGGACGGAGAAGGGGAAGAGCGAGCCAGGGTGCAAATCGGAAGCGATTCTGGTGCTTTGAGCGAGTTGCTGTGGTAACTGAGCAGAATTTGGCTCTGAGGGCCAGACAATGAAACCTTTACTCACAGCAAGTTACGACGGGCGACTCATTTCGTTACCGACTTCTCGGTAACCAATGGGCCCTCGGGCGGGCGGTTTGTCCCAAATGGCATTTGTCACTCAAGGGCCTGATCTGGGGTTTCTCTCTGTCAGCCCTCAGAGGCTCCCCTCGAGCCCACCCCGAGCTTATTTTTAGGTAGAGGCTCTCAGCGCCCGGCCCCTGCCTGACTCCATCACCCTGCAGGTGCTGCAGCCCCCGGCTCGCTGGGGGCCAGGAGGAGCCTGTCCCCGTTCCAAGTGACCCCCCTGCCTCTGCCACCGGGCCCTGCGCTGTGGGTAACGCTCTCCTCCTCTCTGCAGGTTTACGGTGCACGCAGCCTGCTGAATCCTGCCTCAACGGGGGCAAGTGTGAAACTTTCCTCAACGGGACGGAGGTGTGCCAGTAAGTATGGAGGAGCCAGAGGATTTTCATCTTCCCCCGACCAAAGTATTGACATGCATGTTGACTTTGCTTTGAAGGCTCTGGATTTAATAGGGCAAGATGCGTTTTCTTTCCTTGAGTGGCAAGAATAACCTGCTTGTGTAGGAGTCGCCGCGAGTTTGGCAGGATCGGGCTTTGTTCCTCGCTGGGTGGAAAAACATGGGCAAAGGGCCATGTTTTGCTGGTGTTAACCTATGCAGACTGCCCTGCTGATGGAGCAGGAGGTAGGGCCAGCCCATGGCACTCGTTGGACCGTGGGGCAGGGAGGGAGGCTGTCTGTCTGTCTTCCAGCTGCTCCCTCCTGTCCCTGAAGCGTTGCCTTTCAGTCCTTGCACCCTGGCTGTTTGGGGTGCAGTGGCTAGTACATCTCCAATAAACACTCAGGAGAGGTTTCATGGTGTGGCTCTGGCTGGTGGAGCTGCCCTATTGCTGTCTGTGGGGCATCACCTGGGGGAGCAGGGCCACCCCCTCCTGCATCCCACTGGCACCGGTGCCAAGCTGGGTCCATCCCGGCATTCCTGGCGGGACCTGGCACCCGGGCCAGAGTTTTCTCCGAGCTGATTGTGGAGAAACGGATGTGTGAAGCGTTGGGACTCTTTGAAGGACCAACCGACCCACCGCAGCGATGGCCGATTCACTCCCGGCTCCCAGGGAACAATAACCGAGAGAAGTGAATAAGGCTCCAGCTCCCTTTTAAAAACTATTCCATAAAAGAAATGTGAATGGGCAAGGCTCAGTTTTCCGGCCAGATTTCCCCTCTGCCTGTTGAACGCAGCCTGAGCTGCGAGCAGGCGGGGAGATGTTCCCACCCACCCCAGATTCCCAAAGAGGAAGTCCTCGGCGGAGGAACCTGAAGGCATTTCCAATCCCAACCTGTTGAATGGCGCTTCCCCTTGACAATGTGTGCTGCTTTCTTGCAAACCCGCCTGGGTGCCGTTACTCTGCCCAGCAGCCGGGCACCTCCCGCCCCCTTCTCCAAGCGGAGCCCCCCAACCCTTTGGTGCAAATAAATCAGCAAATCAATCAGGCACATGAGCAATTTAATGGACAAAGGCTGGGTCCCTTTGTGAGCCACTAATGAATGCACGCCACTTTTTTTTTGCACAGAAGCCCTTACCAACGCTTGACGCTCTAAATCTTGTTTTCTTTCATTCAAAGAGCGACAGCTGGGATTCGGTCGAAATTCGGCAGCTATTGTTAAGGGAGGCAGATTAATGCTGTGTGACTAATCATGTATGGCTTCCCAGAATGCCCAACCCTCCACCCCCTCCCCAACCTTACACCCCTCCTTCTCCTTGTGGTCATTCTTCCCTTTTTTTCCTTAAGTCTCTGCAACTCCTGATTTACATTTCATGTGCAGATGGTGATGGAATCTAATTAGACCTGATGTGTGCGAGCTCTATTTGGAGGAGAAGCCTCCGAAGTAGGCTTGGGGTGGGGTTTGTAAGAGGAAAAGTTAACTTTGAAGAACTCCTTTAGCTGTGAATAACCCCCTGCCCTCGGCTGCGGATGCTGGGATGGCTTCACGAGCGCGTGTGAGTTATTCCTGCAGGAGACCAAGGTGTGCTCTCAGTGTGTTGAAGCACTTGTCCCGTGCCGGGTACACTTTGTGGGCGATGGGGGCAGATGTTAGAGGTGCAGCTTCCCAAGGTGTCTGATCGCAGCTTTCAAAATCCTGGGGTTTCACTTGTTTGAATATCTCTTTACGAGGAGTTTTGCTTCCAAGCTTCTCAAACAAAGCAGAGCCAAGAGCACAGATACCAGACGCAGGAAAGCTTGGCACTGCCCTTTGGCGCCTGCGGGAAACGCACCATTTTGGCTGCTGGCCACATCTCTGCTCGGGCTGGCACTTAACAAAGTTTGGCCATAAAGCCCCATTGTGCTGCCCCCACAAATCCAATTAGAAAGTGGAGTGAAATAGAGAGCGTACGAGGGAGACGCTGCTCCAGCGGACAAGCGGCTGCTTGGTTGGGTTACGTGAAGACAACTCTGATAACTCCCAACCCCGGTTATCAGCCCTGGTACGGAAAGGGAATCACCAGTGCGAGACGGGCAGCTTTCTCTGCCTTCATTATTTTACAGTGGTTTGTGAGGCTCTGGCTGCCTTATCTTGCTTGTCCCTTTGCCAGGCAGTCTGGGGCTTGCAGGGCTGGAATTGAGTGGAGAGGACCGAGCAGTTATGGGCTGGGGGGGTCATTAAGCTGCCTCTGGAGCCGCTTTCCATGTTGGCAGGGGTAGCTGGGTCTTTCAGTGCTGGCACTTCCAGCACAGACCCATGAGATGTTTCTGTCCCACTCACACCATTGCAAGGTCCGCTCTGCAGCTGGTGGCTGCTGCAGTGTCTGACGTGTGGTCCCATGGCACTGGGGAGCTGTGGCTTTCCAGAAAAGGCACT
Source organism: Pezoporus flaviventris (assembly GCF_033815535.1). Classification (NCBI taxonomy): domain Eukaryota; kingdom Metazoa; phylum Chordata; class Aves; order Psittaciformes; family Psittacidae; genus Pezoporus; species Pezoporus flaviventris. The sequence goes on from NW_026892645.1 coordinate 1,355,197, forward strand.
TGCCTCAGTCAAAGGCATTTTCCCAGGCAAAATGACAAGGTTTTCCCAAAAGGTCGTTTTGACTTCTAGCAATAGCTCCTAATTAAGCTGTTGGCTAAGCCTCGTTTTGACTGGCATCCCTGGAAATGAGCGGGGCTGATTTTAGATTGCTGTGCCATGTGACTTTTATTCCCAGGACCTCCCTTGCTCCGCTAGTTAAAAGCAGATGGCATGAAAGAGGGCTGGGTTTCAAACCCCGCTCCACCAGCCCTTCACCATTAAAGTCAGAGGAGCTGTGCCTGGTTGTCACAGTCCTTCCCAGAGAAGCAAAGGAGACAGCAAAGGGAAAGAACAAGTTAAATTAATCCCTGGGCTTACACTGAAAAGGGGGAAGAGTCGGTTTGCTAAAGTACTTCCTCTGTTTATGAATCAGCACCGTGTTGTAGTTCAGCCGGGGCAATGGCTCCTGAGCTGGTGCCCGTTGCCATCACCAGCTTCCATGGGCAGAGGGCCAGAAACATTGGAAGAAACATTGAGAGGGGGATTGTTGTGGGAAGAGATGATTATTTTAGCTCCAAACTCTTTCAGGAGCCGAGGAGGAAGACAGAGGAGCGATGTGAGCCCTGCAGCTCCCTGTGCCCTTCACGTTATTCAACTGCTCAGTCATTGTTATCTCATTGTAAAGGGCGGAAGTTTCCTTCTGGTTTGGTTTTTCTCATGTGCTTTAACCCAACGTTATTGCCATGAAATAATAACAAAGAAAAAATGCAGTCTGGGTGCTGGGGAGGAAGAGGGTGGAGTGTGGGACAATCAACCAGAGGAAGCCCTTCAAGAAGCAGAGCGGTGATTCAGCCATGTTGAGAACTCTCGGTGGCTCGTTCGAGTCTGATCTCATTCTCGGAAAGAACAAGGTGGAAATGGGTAAGAGGGGAATTACAAACACAAAAGCGTCACCTGCTGCAGATTCCAGTGGAAGGGAAGTGGAGCTGAGGAGCCCAGCTGGTGAGGTCACTGCTGCAGCAGCGGGAGCTCGGGGCTCCAGAGGACTCTGTTCACATCCCTCCTCTGCAAGGTGTCGTGGTGGTTATCAGTTGTCTCCCATTAACTTGCCTTGGGAGTCTGTTGGTTGGGATGAGGTTTTGTGTTGGTTTCTTTCATGGCTTGGATGCTTGGTTGTACTGCTTTCGGGCAGGAGCCAGTGTGGGTCACGTTCAAGAGGAGATACCTCCGTAGGTAGATGAGCAGGAGAGATGGGGTGATGCCTGCTGAGATGAACGTGCTCAGGGGCTCCCCAGGATGAGATGTTCACAGTGGCCATTGTCACCTGGGATCAGGGGCTGTGTCCTGGTTCTTGCAGCTCTTAGATGTGCGATGCAGTGCATGGGGCTCTGCTCCATGGACAGCTTCTGGAGGTTGTGTGCTCTATGATATGGGGTATGTTTTATTCCACTAAAATCTCTTGCATCTCAACCACCTGGCTCCTTGTCTTCCTACCTGCTGGAAGCCATGAGATATCCATTTGTTCCCAGGCTGTTCCAGTTTATTGTATGTAACATGAGGGAGACACGTATAAGTCACTGCAAGATCAAGCTGTTCACCAATTAAGGGCTTGGATAACATAATCAGGAGGCAGTTAGCAAGTTTTAAAATAACATTGTTTTGAAATTAACCTGCTCTTTCCAGGCCTGGAGGTGGTGACCCTCGTTTTGCTCCTGTTGGGAGGTGTCCGGCACGGTAACGGTGTGGTGTGTGTACATGAGTGGAATGTGGAATTTATAGAGCATCGCTGTGTTTAACGAGGGAGTAGCCTCGGGGTGCACTTGCTGAGAGCCGGTGAGCTCTGGATCTGGATGGGGACTTCTCCATGGTTAACGTGTCGCCGAACTCCAGGTGGAGGTTTGAGACCGTGTATTGGGGCTGTGGAGTGGAAGAGCCTTTGGGATACAACTTGAAGCGCTCTGGGAAGGCAGACCTGCAGTGGGGTCTTGGTTGAGTGCTGCTTCTATATCCAAGGGGCCAAAAAGGTGTTCAGGGTCCTCCTGCTCCACGTGGGGCTGGGGGTTGTGGCTTGGTGTCCAGCCATCCCTGAGGACTGCCTGGCTTCTGCTGCCTGAGGTGGAGCTGGGGTGCTTGGGCTGCTCCTTGCTTTGGAGCCCAGGGCTAGAAGGGCCATCAGGATGGGGAGGTGATGGTCTGGGGTGATTCCAGATGCTTTCTCAATGGCGTTTTCACCTCATCCCTTGGCACACAACAGATGATGCTGCAGCCACCCAGCCCAGCAGCTGTGTTGAAATCCCACAAATCCCTGACGCTGCCTTGCTGCGTGGTGCCCTCATGAGCCCGCATTTGCTGTGGGGAGGAGGTATCCCAGCTTTCCCAGACCATCTGTCCCGGGCTCCATCCGGTGGTGCTGGGCTCCTTGGGGTTGGCCTTGGGAGGTGTCAGCAGCAGGAGGTTGATGGTACCACCAACGCAAGGACTGCTGACCATGGGTGTTGTGTTGGTGCTCGCACTTTGGTCTGCGGTAAAGCTGCAGCTCCTCACATTGAGCAAAGATCCAGAATAAGCACGAAACACTGCTCTGGTGTTGAGGAGGATGCTGCAGTTTTGCTTCTTGGGTGCCTGAACATGGAGCCATCCAGGAGCAGGAGCAGACACATGTGAGGGTCAGGGCCCTGCTTTGGCCCCACTGGTGTTGGCAGGGTCTGGTCAGGGTTGCAAAGCTGGGGCTCTAAAGGGCTGAGGAAGCCCCAGTTGGATTTAACAGCACAACTCTCTCTGCACATCTATTGCATGCGATGCTGGGAGGTCTTTGCAGCTCTCTGCTACGTCTTAGTGACCCCAGACCATAGGAGCCCCCATGTGTCTGCTTGGAGAGCCCCAGGACAGTGTGAAGTGCCCAGCTGGGGACACCCCAGTCCTTACTTTGACATCTGAGTGTTGCTGGTGGAGCTGCTCCGTGCTGCTTCCAGCTGGCAGAGGTGTGATGGTGCCTGGTCAGACTCACACACTTGTCTGGACTCTTTCCTCAGTGTGTGGCAGTGCCAGGACCTGGTGCAGTGTCTCTGTCTGTAGCTCTAGGGTGTCTGGTCAGGTCTCTCCTCTCACCTGCCCCCCCCTCCCCGTGTCAGCAAGTACCCCATGGGCAGTGGTCCTGGGGGTTCCCAGATGTGTCAAGCCAGGACCTCTTAGTGCCTCAGTTTCCCTCCATTTGCTGTTGCTTATCTGAACATTAAAAGCTGTTTAGGTGCGAGATGAAGCAGCAGGAGCTGTCAGGAGCATCCTGGCTCCTGGAGGTGAATAATTGTGCCCCATCCCTGGCAGTGCTCAAGGCCAGGTTGGACAGGGCTTGAAGCAAGCTGCTCTAGTGGAAGATGTCCCTTCCCATGGCAGGGGTTGGAGCTGGATGAGCTTTAAGGTCCCTTTCAACCCAAACCAGTCTGGGGTTCTATAATTAGGTGATAGAGGTGCCTGTTGGCAATGCAGTGCTTTGTGTGAGAGGTGCAGGATCAGGACTAAAGGCTATGTGAGGAGTTGAGGATGGGGAGTAGACATTTGGTTGAGCCATATGGGCAGCTCTGCCTCAGAATAAGAACATACTGTTGGAATGGACCTAAAATGACCATCCAGCCCAATTGATGGGGCAGCATCCCACCCGCTGCTTCACACCGGGAGCACAATGCCACTGGGATGAGAGCAGTGGGCACTTCCCTCCCACAGTGGTAGTTAATGTCTACCTCAGGCTTTCACCCCTCACGCCCTCCCCTTCCCCCACGGCAGCCCGGAGTTAATATTGGAAAAGCCAGTTAAACAGTTAATGTTTAGGGCCTGGTTATGAGGCTCTTGCCCATTTCCAGCAAGGGAGCGGAGCTGCATTTTAATGGGAAACTTTCACGCTCAGTCAAGTTGCAAAAATTTATTTGTGCAGAAGTCATTTTCTTTTAACAAGTTTTCATCCTAATTCCTTCCCCAAAATCTGAATTTAATGGTATTTATATGGGAAATGGATTTATTAAGTTTTAATGACGCTATAGCGCTGCCCCTATTTAATAGAAGGGGCACCCCGCAGGCAAGCAGCCTGGTGGTGGTGGGCTCTGGGAGCCTGTGTCTTTGGGCTTGGTCTAAAGTCAGTGCAGCAGAGAGCAGCAGTGCCAGGCTGTGCTGGGACCTCCAGGGCTGTGCAGGATCAGTCTCAGGCTGTTACAAGAGCTGGGGCCGCGGGGCTGAGCCATGCGTGCTGCTCGTTCCTCCTCATCCTCCTCTGTGGCTCCTGGCATGGTGTTTCCACCTCAACTGTCCCCAAGAGGAGCAATGAAAGGGGCCTTTGGCTGTGTACCTGTGTTGAGAGAGCAAGCATCAGCAGGGCAATGGAGACCCCAAGGACCACAGTGCCCTTGAGGGGGTTGTGTTTGTGAGTGAGCAGTGATTTATTTTCAGAAGGATGAAAATCATCCTGTCGATGAGCAGCCATGGAGGAGAGCGTGTCCCACCCCACCGGTGCATCCTTGTGCACGGGGATAGGGAAAAGGCCCTCCCAAAGACACTGTGGGTTAACCCATTGGACAGCTCTTTTGGGGCTGGTGGAGGAATGTGGCTGTTGAGAGCGGGGCATGAACTGAGAGTGGGGCATGGACCAGCAGGGGGACATGGACCAAGAGTGGGGCATGGACCGGGAGTGAGGCATGGACCAAGAGCGGGGCATGGACCAGCAGTGGGATATGGACCGAGAGTGGGACGTGGACCAGCAGTGGGACATGGACCAGCAGTGGGACGTGGGCCAGCAGTGGGACGTGGACCAGCAGTGGGACGTGGACCAGCAGTGGGACGTGGACCAGCAGTGGGACGTGGACCAGCAGTGGGACGTGCGCTGCCACCGGCTCCCTCTGCTCATTGGCTTCTGGGCGGGCTGGGAGAGTGACCCTGCGGGGAGCAGCCCGGGATGGGGGGGGCTCTCCGCAGCCCCTATTAACATGTTAGACACAGACCCACAAGTCAAAAGGCAGGGCGACAGACGGCCCTTTCACAGGGCCTGCTGCTCCCCACAAAAGGGGGGTTTCCAGGGGAGGGGGCAGGAATGCGGGCTGCGGCCGGAGGGCAGAGCCGCCACCATTGTCCCTGCTCCCTCGGCGAGGCGTCATGTTGACACAGGGATTGCTGCCGGCAAAAGGTGTCGGAGGCAGAGCCTTCCCTCCCTCCTTCCCTCCCCGTTTCCTTGGTTAAAGTCTGCAGCAACAGAAATCCCGGGATACAGATCCCGGGGCAGCTATCGTCTGCTCAGAGGTGCTGCACGTCCCTCGGGCCATAGTTTCCAATGGGTGAGGGGTCTGTTGTTAATCACCGGCTTTGGGAGCTTTGCTTCGCTTGTAAAGAGAAACCAGCAGCTTCATGGCTGGGGGAGATGGACCCGTTGCTGTTTGGCCATTGCTGTCTTTGCTTCACCATCTCATCCCGGTTTGAATTGCTCTGGCTTTTGGTAGGGTTTGTGCCGCAGGGGCACGCGTGTGCTCTGCAGGACCCCCCTCTCCTCCTGTTTATAAATATCAGAGCTAAATATAGCTTGTTTAAACTCTTGGTGCCTGTGCAGATCCTAATCTCGGGTTTTATGTTCAGGATTAGAAGAGTGGGATGCTGGGGTCACGCGTGGCCCGGGTGGGAGTTTTCCATATTTGGCTCTCAGGCAGCGCGGTGTTTGGCCAAAACTTGGTTTCAGAGTGAAAGGGAAAAGAATACGAGAGCTCATCATCACTTAGCGCGATGGTGGCCCCGGCACCGGTGTGTGCCAGAGCTCCCAGAGGGAATTCACCCTGCGCTGGCATCCAGAGCTGGTGAAAGCAGGCGTTTACCCTGAGAGGGATGGGGAAGGGAGGGTGGCATCGGCAGTGCTGGGCTGCAGGTGGCCTCGGGAGCTGGAAATTCCTCATCTCCCCCAGATTCCAACCTTTCCTTCTGCTGGCTTAAAGAATAGAACAGTTTTCGAGGGAGAATGATGACAAACGGGAACTCGAGCAGAGAGAGATTGCTCCCGAATGCCAGCGCTGCTGCACAGCACCATGGAGGGCAAGAGCCAGGTCACTTCATAGTGTCCCATGGGCATCCTCCCATGTGGATGTGGGCACTTGCCTTAGGACCAGCCCTGGAACACTCAGCCCTGCCTGTGAGTGCATGGTGAGGGGTGGCCATGGTTGTGTTCCCTGGGGATCCTCCGCTGGAAGCACGTCCTTCATGGTCCCCCCATGAATGGGCTCCTCCAAGAGAAGGAGCGGGGATCGGGATGAGTGGGGAGAGCAGAGCTCGGTGCAGGGACGCTGCACCCACAGACAATGGGGATTTGCACCAGCAGAGGATATAAAAAACATCAGCGGGGGAAAAGCTGTGTCATAGCTGCCATTGTTGAGGGTGGGAATGAGACGAGTTTTGTCTTGGTCTCTTCCTTCAGCATCTTTCATGTTTATTGTGAATGAAGCTCCATTGAAAGGCAGCTCCTTCCCAGGTAGCCGGTTACCAGGCGGTGAGCAGCCTGGCCACTGCTTAGCAATGGGGTTATATTGTTTTTCATTACAATGGGAACTTTGATTCCCAAAGTGTCCTGACTAATGTCTGCTTAAGAAACAAAGCCATTATTTTTTCCCTCTCCCCATCCCAGTGGTAGGAGGAACAGGGCTCTAGCATGTTTTCTCCCCGCTCCCATCCATGAGTATATCCAGCTTTGGGAATTCCTTTAGTTTCTCTCAAGATGAAAGCCTGGATCTTAAAAATCTCAATTAGATGGCTTGGGCTAGGTCAAAAATGAAATGGAACAAAAAAAAATAACCCCAACACATCAAAGGCTTTGGGTTGCAGTTTGCTTTTTTTAATTAAACAAGACTGGGGATCTGCTCTTGCTTTATTAACCTGGTGTCACTGGAAGTAACCTGCTGGGTGAAACTCCGGCTCTGTTCCCAGGATGGTGTCCCAGCGTGTTTAATAACGCAGGGCCTGGATGGGGCTCCATGAAAACCACCGCTTGGTGCTGGGGTTTGGTGCCGGGAGCTCTGTTGTGGCTCTGGAGGTGTCTGTGGGGCTGCGCCGGCGCCGGCAGAGCGCGGTGGCACCGGTGGGAACCTTGGGGTGCATGGTCCAGCTGGGGTGCCCTGCATGGGCAAGGGGAGCGTGGTGAAGCCTTTGGGTTCTTGATGGATGCATGTGCCATAAACCACAGCGTGGAGCTGCAGATGAGGGGTGGTGAGTGCGGCCGTGCCAGGATGGGGCTCAAGCAGCCCCAGGCTGCAGGGCAGGGGGACATCCATGGCCCCATGTGCCCCAGGGAGGGCAGGGCAGTGTTCAAAGGGCTCCTTGTCTCCCTGCATCCATCTTCCTTCTATGGGCTCCGTGGGTGCTGTGCTACCCTGAGCAGGGTGGTGATGACAGGGCAGGAGGTGGGACCAGGGCACAGGGTGCTGAGCTCTGCTTTCCCAGCAGGATGGTTTTCCAGGCCTGTCTGCCTTTCCCTGGCCCCAGAGCCTGCTTCGGCACTCTGTGGGGTGTTTCCAAGGTGGGCTGATGCTGCTGGGAATCCATCTCATAGGCAGTTACATGCACCTGTGGGTCCCAGTGATGCTCATTGGAAGGTGGTGGAATAAGAGCAAATGGAGTAAGAGGGAGTGGGAAGATGGAGTAAGAAGCAGATCTCTTAATGACATGGAGACATCCCAAGCACCAGCCTGTTCTCTGTCAGGATTGGAGCCGGAGCAGATCAGGGTTCCCTGGGCTGGCACTGAGCAAACATGTCTTAACGGGATGGGTGTAGCTTCAGGAGCAAGCTGCGGTGTTGCTCCCAGGCTGGGCCAAGCGGGAAGCCACTGGCACAACTGGAAAGGTGGCTCTTGTGCGTGGCTGCCTGATGGGAAGCAGGTTTAACGCTCCGGGTGTGCAGGTGCTGGCAGGGGGCGTGCAAGCCGGTGGTTGTGGTTCCGTTTGTGAGCCATGGGATGACGGTTACCCCGCGGTGTGGGGACGATGGGGCAGGGTCGTGTCACTGCTCTGTGGCTGGGAGCACCGTGCACTGTGGTCTGGTGTGCACCGAGGGACGCTCTCCCCATGGTTATTTGTCCTTTCCTCAGCTGTTGCCAGCAAAGAGGTGAAATCCGAGTGTCCTGCTCACGTTTGGACACTTGCTTGGCTCCATGGGGTCACACTGTGTGTTTGGTGGTACATAGGACTCTGTGAGTGTGATGGTGCCTTGGTGGGACCCCCTGCACCACACAAGGTCATGGTCATGGTTTCTGAACCACCTCTGCGCTGGGCTGGCTCTGCAGGGACTCTGTGGCACAGGGAGGGTGGCTCCTCTGGGATGCTGCTGTGGGTACCACAGAGCAGAGAGCGGCATCGCCCACAGCCCAGCCTTGGGGATGGGTGTCAGGGTGGTGGCATGGGAGACCCTGCACCCAGGGCTGGGCTCGCTGCTGCCCCAGAGGCAGCGGGGACTCTCCTGGCCCCATTACTCTCAAGTAACCCCAAAACCAGGCTTGTGTAGATGCTTGAGCCTCTCCTCCTTGGCTTTCCCACGGTGCTCATACCTTGGGGAAAACAACTGCAGCCGTTTATGCTTCCAGCAGATGAGGGTGAGGAAGAGGTTATGTGATAGCAGCGCAGATAAGAGGCAGCCTGAACATGGGGCCAGCGGCCGGGATGGAGCTCCCCACCAGCTCCTGTCCCCTCCTGCAGTGTGGGGCTGCACCCTTGGACCTGCCCCGCTATGGGAGGGTGATGGTGATAGGGATGGGGGGCAGCCCCTTGTGTCTAGTGGCCGTGCTCCAGATTACACCTGGTTTCCATTTAGCTTGTTGGCTTATTTTGTGTGGTGGGTTTTGCCTCCAGCCCCTGGGAGGATGCCCTGGTTAGGAGGGCGATGGGTGCTGTCAGTGTGGTTGTTCTCAGCTGTGGGGTGATGGACACTGAGTCCCCCGCATCCACAGCATCCCCCCTGCACCCGGAACCCCTGAAACCCCCTCGGCCCCTGGGCTGTGCCTGTGCAGGGCCGGCACATCCCCTATTGGAACAAAGCCCTGGTGCTGCCATGCGGAGCCGTGCGGGCGGGCTGGGCTGCGGGAATGCCGCGGTGTCATCTGCGCCGGCCATGGCAGATGGAGCTTAGCACGGGGAGGAAAACATTAGTGTGGGGTCAGAGGTCGCAGGAACATCTGCCTCGGGATGCTTTCAGTGCCCGCATTGCTGCGGAGGGACGCAACCTGTTGCTGGTGGCTTGGAGGAAAAGCCTCGTGCGCTGCGAGCGGGAGGGAGCGAACAAAGGGCTGCGATCCACGGAGCACCCGGAGCGGGGCTGGGACAGGCACCCCAACCCTGCTGGTGCTGCCAGCCCGGGCAGGCAGGTGTGTGATGCAGCGCTGGGGCAGCAGAGCGTGCTCACACTGATACCGGTGCAGCTCATTCGTGCTTTTGGTTCTCTGATCTCGGCTTTTCTGGAGCCTTGCTGTGAAAGGACTGCAGCGTTGGGCTCCTGGTAACCCACTGAGGATGTGCAGCAGACACAACAAATGCACGTGCCCACGCTGAGCAGATCCAGATTTGGCCTGGGCTTGGCGCTGGGAGTGGGGTGGGAATTTGGGGCCGCTGTTCCCGTTCCCAGGCCACCTCCCGGGACTCGCTGTCTGACCTTGGACAAGGCCTTCTCCGTCACCCTTCACATCACCCGTGAGTCGTGACGGAGATTTATGGGTCGGGAGCGCGGTGCATGAGTAATTGTGCCTCCCCCCTCTCGGCAGTTTGTGCGCCGGGCTCGGGGCTGGCGTGGAGGGGGAAGATGCATCCAGCCTGGTGCTGTGGGAATGCAGCCCCCAGCCTCCGTCTGACCCCGGGGACAAAAAGCCACCAGGATGGATGGCAGCCCCGTATACACTCCTGCAAGGAGCACATGCAGCATCCCCATCCGCAGGGATGGCAACCAACTGCTGCATCGCCGTCCCCTGTCCTGCCTGGTGCTTCAGTGACAGCTCCGTGTCTTGGTTTGGTCATGTAGAAAATACCCTAGAAGCTAAGAGTTGTGAGATTGCCCATCCTCACGTGCTCCTTGTGCTGGCGCGATACAAGGGAGCATCGTGCATTGGAGCAGGGTTTGGCCATCCGCAGGGGCTGGATGCCATCACCATCTAAAGTGTTGAGGTGGGTCGTGGCTGGAACGTTTGATGCTCCTCATCAGGTTAATGACTCTGGAAGCGTTTCTCAGCTGCATGCTCGGGGGGCAGACACTGGTATTTTTAGCCATTCCTGGTTGGGTTGGGAATGGGCCGTGTGTTACACATGGAGGCTCCTCAGCACCCCGGGGAGCTCAGCTGCCTTTCACCGCCTCAAAGCTGGTTTCTAATGGCCCTTCAGAGCTGTTTTGATGCTGGAGCACCCGCCCTGTCCTCTGCCAGCACATATAGCTATAATTAAATCTTAGCTTTAATGTCTCTTATGCTGATTTCCATAAAGCGCTTGGGGTTTGCTTTGGGTAGCCCTCGCTTGGGAAATGCCAAAGGAAAAACCGCAGGGTGATGTTCACCTGCCCGAGCCCACGGGGACGTCGCATCCTCCACGTCTGCTCGCCGGGAGCCCTGCCGCCGCCCTCCGGTGTGTTCTGTGCTGAACATAAAGCTCAGCTTCAGGAGAGGTTTTCAGCCCCTGCAGGAGTAGGTGGACACATGATGAGGCTGCAGCACGGCTGGGAGCTGAAGCTGGCTCTGTCGGATCCAGCCTTTCCAGACCTGGCAGAGCTGAAAATAACCACGTCTTGGGCTAGCCTTATTCTTCACCTGGGTTTTGATCTCTTCATTTGCATGCAAGACTTGTCTGCAGGCTCTCTCTGCAGCCAGGGCTCTAAAGGCGTTGCAGTCATTGGGTTTTTAAATGCAGCTGCAGAGTCTCTGGCTGTGAGTGAGCTCCAGGACCTGTGTAGGGAAACCCATCCCATGGCTTCGATCCACAGCCATCCCCTTCCCTACCTCGCCTCGGACTTGCTGTTGCAGATGTGGGCAGAAATGGTGTTGTTTGTGAGCAAAAGGATCTATAGATGGTGCAGGAGCGGTGTTGAAGCCCCTGGGTGTGAGGCTGCCCATGGGCATATCTCGCTTGCTGCCATACATGAGCAGAGGAGTGTTCAGTGTCCTTGTTCCATGCTCTTGCTGAGCAGCAGTAGCACTATCGTGACAGTGGTGTCCCCCCCATCAGAGACCTTTTGCTCTGAAACCTTGCAAAGAAACTGAGATGACTTAGAAATGGTGGCAGGAGTTTGAGAGGGCTCCCGAGCTGGTGCAGTGGGTACATGGGAGCTGTCCCTGTCCCTGTTGTGGTTGTGATATGGGAATTGCCAGGCGTTCACAGCGGGTCCATGTTGCACAGCCTCTTGCTGCATGATGCAGACTCCCTTGTGGGGTATAGCAGTGACGGTTGGATGCCTGTGCTGTAACTGCTGTTTTCCTGAAGAGCTGCTTCTCCAGCACTTCTCAGTGGCTGGAAATACCCCTCGTGGGGAGGAGGAACACGAGGCAGAAGCGTGTCCCAGTCCCGCCTGCCCACGTGTGCCCATCGCTCAGCTCAGCCACTTCTGGCCAGGGCAGACCCATGCAAGCCCTCCCCAGCACCCTCCTCCCCTCCTGAGCTGATTGTGTCCATAAACCGGTTCTTAAATCAAACAAACATCAAACCCGTTTAAAACCCCTTCAAACTCCAGGGAATTTAAGGGTTTTCCCAAGGCAAAATTCTGGAACCCCCCCGGAGCACGGGGCAGCCCCCAGCCCCAAAGCCCTGTGCCTCCAGGCAACGGCTCCCTGCTCCCAGAGGAGTCTCTCCAGTCACTCATTAACCTCCTGGCTAATAATCGTGCCTGGGCTCTGCTCCCCTTCCCATCCATGAGCTCAAACCACCCCTTGCCTGCACTGAAACTGGAAACGGCCCCAAAGCTAATCTGGTGGGAGGGCTCTCAGCTCCGCGCCCCTCGTCCTGGCCCCATTTAAGCCCCACGGCGCAGGAGCCCTGATCCCAGTGCTCTCCCGGTGCCGCCGGGATGCAGAGCACAGCCCACGGCAGCACCAAAGCAGGGCGCTCTTTGTCCAGCACCAATCCTTCTCCTCCCGTTCCTTCTCCTTTTCCGCCTCTTCCTCCCATTGGAGAGCCCCGTGATGCCCCCGGTGCGGGAGCCCCGCGGATTGCTTTAAGCATCGAAGCGTGTGCGGTGCGGGCGGTTCGTGCCCAGCCCCGCACAATGCCCCCTCTGAGCCGTGGCTCCGGCGCTGCCGGGGCCGTGGTGCAGCCACCCAGAAGCGCCGTCGCCCCACGGCCGCGGCGCCCCGGGCTCGGAGCCGCCGGCGAGCCGGGCATGGGCCGCAGGCGCCGGCAGCTGCTCGGCCTCATTAGGATGCACACCTGCTCCCCGCCGCCCTTTGTGTGCCGAGCAGATGCCCTGATTTATTATTATCCACATTTTCTTTTCCATTTGGCCGGGATAATGCCGTCTCATTAACTCAAAATGTCTCCGAATCCGGACAAATTCTCACACAATCCCCAACAATGAAATCAGAATTGGGTTAAAAGAAAAAAAAAAAAAAAAGCCAGGAGGGGCAGAGGAGAGGGGGAGCGGGGCTGAAACGTGGCCCTGCAGCCGGCGAGGCGCGGCATAGCGCGGCGGCGCCGGGCTGGGGCCGGCTGAGGGGGCATTTGCTGCTTGCGCTTCGCGGGAGGAGCCCCATGGTGTTGGTTTGGGGGTGCAGGTGGAGGGCTTCACTCTGCAGCGTTCCCCAGGGCCGTCCCTGCTGCCATGGAGCACTGGGGGCCTTGCACGAGGCGCAGGGACACGAGGTCCCATCAGCTTGGGTGGTGATGGGTGTGAGCACTGAGGACAGTGAGAGCTGTGGTCCCCCAGTGTGCCCTCATCTTCCCTATCCATCACCTCCAGTGGTTGCTGCTTTACCCCAAGTTTGTGGAAATGGATGTGATCACCCCCGGATCTGTTTCTGCTCTAGGGGCCTCTATTGCATCCCAGCATGAGCTGCGCATGGCATGCCTTGCTCTGCTGCAGTGCCATTGCCATTGTGGTGTGGGGCAGCAGCGTGCCAGCATCGTTTCGCTCCTCCCCTGCCCAGCACAGCCCAGCCAGGACAGCGCATCCCCTTAGGAAGTGGTGTAATGTGAGCGGTGCTGGTTGGGGACAAAACGTGTGGCATCTCGTGTTGCAGACGTGATACAGGAGATGCCGTGCGGGAGGGTTTGTGCTGGGGAGGTGCTGAAGGGCCCTGGGATCCTCTTTTGATGTCTGGTGCCCTCGGTGTCTCCGTGCACAGCTTTGCTCTGTCTGCCCTTTCCCGGGGGCAGCTCCCCCTCTGCCGCATCCTGGCCGGCAGGATTTGTCCCTGCAGCACATCCCCATCGCCTGCCCTGGTCGCTGCAGTCCCGTCACCCATGGTGACAGATGGCGGAGTCAGTGGCTGCGGCAAGGGGCCTTTTCTCAGAGCCCCCACACAGAGGGAATGCTGCAGCCGGGGCCACGCACCCCTCCTTGCACAGGGTTTGTCTTCGGGAAGGTCTTGCTGCAAGGAGCAAGGAACCCTCTGCTGCCAGCAGTGCTGAGCCCGGGGTTGGTGCTGGTTAAGGGATTTCTGTGGATAGAGGGGGGGTAAAGTTCACCCTGGTGCAGGCAGGGGAGCAGGGCTATCCCCGTGCTGCTTGGTGCATGGGTCTGTGGGGTCCCTGCGTTGGGTGCAGGTGTGGGGGTGCCCCTCCTGTCTCCACATGTGCCTTGGTTTCCTCCTCAGCGAGGTGTGGGGCAAACCCATTGCCCTGTGATGAGAGCAGGAGGGGAGGCTGCGGTTTTGCAGGTCCCTGCAGGCCCTGGGATGGGGTTCGCCTTTGTTCCCAGCACCTCTTTCATCTTCCTCAGCCCAGAGCAGCCGGGGCAGAGCCTTGCGCTTGCCAAACCCACCGTGCCGGGATGCGCTGCGGGGTGGGGGGAGCGTTCCCGGTGCCGGTCCCTGGGGGTGTCCGGGTGCCCGCAGCCCCTCGCACCGGTCCCACTGACCCTGTTGTGTCCCCTCTGTAGGTGCGGCGGTGCCTTCGTTGGCGAGCGGTGCCAACTGCCCAACCCCTGCCTGAGCTCCCCGTGCAAGAACGCCGGCACCTGCACCGCGGTGGTGCGCGGCAGCACCGTGGACTACGCGTGCGCCTGCCGGCTGGGCTTCACCGACGAGCTGTGCCTGACGCCGCGCGACAACGCCTGCCTCAGCAACCCCTGCCGCAACGGCGGCACCTGCGACCTGCTCACGCTCAGCGAGTACAAGTGCCGCTGCCCGCCGGGGTGGTCAGGTGAGGCGGTGGGGACGTGGGGGACCAGGCACGGGGACAGCCTGGGACAGGGGGTGCCTCCACGCATGGGGAGAGGCGCTGATTTTGGCACTGAGTGCAGGTTCTCTTAGTGATGGGGGAAAGGTGGGAGATGGTCCCAAACCCACGTGGGGCTTGGGAGGGGTCTCGAGGGCTGGGTTTGCTGCAAGCGCCCTGCATCATTGAGGGTCTCGTGGGATGCAATGGGGTTGGAATTAGTTGCATCCCATATGAACACAGTCCCGGAGCTGAGTCTGCTCCCCAGCGCAGATTGCTCCCACTAAGAGCCCGAGCTGTGGTTTGCATCCTCATCCTTCCTGCCCTCCCCAGGCAAAACCTGCCAGCAGGCCGACCCCTGCGCCTCCAACCCCTGCGCCAACGGGGGCCAGTGCGTCCCCTTCGAAGCCCACTACATCTGCCGGTGCACCACCGGCTTCCACGGCGCCAACTGCAAGCAGGACGTGAACGAATGCAACATCTCGCCCCCCATCTGCAAGAACGGCGGGAGCTGCACCAACGAGGTGGGCACGTACCAGTGCTCCTGCAAGCCGGCCTTCACCGGGCAGAACTGCGAGCACCTCTACGTGCCCTGCAACCCCTCGCCCTGCCAGAACGGGGGCACGTGCCGCCAGATCGGGGACACCACCTACGACTGCACGTGCCTGCCAGGTAGGGGCTGCCTCCGCGGGGGGAGCAGCGATAGGGAACCCCCTTCCAGCTCCTTTGCCCCTGCAAAACCAGCAGCGCCCAATCTTCCCCCTGGGTTATGGCTCTGGGAAGGGTAAAGCCAAAGGGATGTGGGCTCGCTGCGCCGCGTGCCTTTGGGAAGATGTTGGGCAGCAGTGCCTGAAGAGGAAAGGTCATCCGGGTGCTTTTTCGACTTGACTCACCAAAATAGCTCTTCCAAAACAAGTGCTTGAGCAGAAGCCCCTGTGCGGATGCTCATATTCCAGGATAAGAGTGCCTTTTTCCGCTTTAGCTTAATCCACTTCCAGAATGGAATAATTGGTCCGGAATAGCTGGTTTGGAAAGTTTCCGAGTGCAAATAGAGCCAGGGAAGGGAGACCCTCTCCGTGTTCGCTGCTGCTCCCTCCAGCAAACACCGGAGCAGCCCAGCTCAGTTACAGCCTCTCGAGTGAAGGGCTCTTGCAGGAGGGGGCCAGTGGGGGCCCAGCACCATGCACGGGAGCTCAGCACCCTGCGTGCCGGAGGAAAGGCAAGGGCTGTGAAAGGGCCCCATGACCCTGGAAAGCCCTTTCGTTTCTGCCCTGGGGCCAGCGGTCTGCAGTGTGCTCAGGGAAGGGAAGGGGCTGAGCGTGGCCCCACATCCCCAAAGCGCTGAAGAGTGAAGCAATGGAGGTTCCTGACGGGTGGGATGAGCAGCCCCATGCTCGGACCCTGCTGCGTTTGCCAGGGCACAAAGTTCTGTTTCTCACCCGAGCCAGCACGCTGGCTGGCTGAGGCTGAGGGGATGCATCCACTTTCTGCCTTGGAAGGAAGCTGTGGGCAGCGCAAAGCTGGTTGAGAGGCCTCTGGGATTGCTTTGATACCTAAAGGGGCCAATAAGAAAGCGGAAGAAGGGCTTTGGACAAGGGCCTGTAGGGACAGGCCAAGGGGAATGGCTTTAACCTGCCCGAGGGGAGGCTGAGATGAGCTCTTAGGCAGAAGCTCTTCCCTGTGAGGGTGCTGAGGCGCTGGCACAGGGTGACCGGGCGAGCAGTGCCAGGAAGGAAGCCGTCCCTTCCCGGATGAGCCGGTGCAGCCGGGAGCTGCCAGGGGCGATGCTCCACGGGAGCAGCTCCAAGCCCTGTCCCGGCAGAGCGGCGTTGCCGCAGGGATGAGCAGGCGGAGGGGCAGGAGGAGCGGCGCTGGCCCTGCCCTGCCGTTTGCTGGCGAGGCACTTTCCTTAGAGCAGCCCAAGCGCCGGGCACGTCGGGGTGAGGCACGGCCCTGGGGGCAGCCCTGCTGTGCACACCAAGTGCGGCTCCATGGGCTGCTTCCAGGACATTTGCACGCTGCACGAGCGGGTTCGGCTCCTGCGGGATGCTCCAGCGGGACTGGGGGGTCCCGCTGCCATCCGCGTGGCTCGCTGCAGGAGCTGCATCGGCTTGGGGCGCAGGCAGGAGGGACCATGGGGGCTGTTTCCCATGATAAGAGGATGATTGATAGGCTGGTATGCAGCGCAGCAGACCTGGAACAATGTCCCCTTTTCATTCCCGAGGAGGCCGGGCCGGGCTGAGTTTCTTCAAGTTAAACCAATCTCGGCTGTTTTATCATGCCATCGCTGTAGAATGTAACCCTGAGTTTAAAGTAATTGCAGTGCTAATTACTCATTCAGATGGTTCAAAATGAGTTAATCCTGGTATCTAGGACATTGCCAGTTATTGCTGTTCACTTGCAGCCCAGCTGCTTAAAAATTGAGGCACAAATCAACGTTATCTGCTTTGGATTCCTACCAGCCATCGTAAATAGGAGCAGCAACGTGAGGAGCTTCTGCTCCTCCTGTGATGGGGCAGAGGGAGCGGAAAACACGGCTCTTCGGAGCGAGTGAGGGGAAAAGCCCAGCTTGGCCAGGGTCTGGGGTCCCACAGAGGATGGGCCAGGGCACCAGTCCTTTCCCATGGAGGCAGGGGTGGCTTAGCAAGCAGCCAGGTCTGGACCTGCAAAACACCTCAGGGAGTTTGGGGAGCTGCAGATAGATGCCAGCACCACGCGGACCAGCCATGGGCTGACACTGCGTGCCAACCCTGGGCAGGATGATGGCTGGGGGCACTGGGGGTCTTGCGGTGAGTGCAGTTCTCAGCCCAGGTGCAGTTGGGTGCCTCGGCAGATGCCCTGCAAAGGGCCCGGCTGCGTCATTTCTGCTGCAGATGCCGTTGACATCGGGGTGGTTTCCATCGTGCTGCACCATCGGGTGGAGGCGATGACATAAACCTGAGCTCACGGAGCTCATGGCAGTGAATCGCCCGGGGGCAGCTGAGGCTCCTCACATGTGGAATTAAAAGCAGCGGTGCCACAAGCCTGTGTGGGAGCAGCCCTGGCTCATCCCGGTTGCTGCGGAGCTGGATCCTCCACTGCTCAGAGCGAGCGTCTGCGGAGCCGGGGGCTCTGGCAGGGGAGCCCCATCTGCTCTGCTCTGCCCAGGGAAGCCATTGCTGCCTGCCAGGCTCTGGTGATGGTGCCCTGGCAGGGAAAGCGGTGTGGCAGAACCAAGCCCCGGCAGAGGCAGGATGGGGCTGGGGGTGAAACCGAGCGGGTGGCTTCGAAGCTGAGCTGGGCGTGCCTGGTGCTCACGCAGCAGCCTGCCATCAGCACGGGCTACCAGGGAGCAGCGGGCAGTTGGTTGGTTGGCATCACGGCAGATGTGTCCTCTGCACAGGGTTCACGGGCCAGAACTGTGAGGAGAACATCAATGACTGTCCAGGCAACAACTGCAAGAACGGGGGTACCTGCGTGGACGGTGTCAACACCTACAACTGCCAGTGCCCGCCCGAGTGGACAGGTAACGGTGCCATCAGCACTGAGCGTGGCACGGGCTGGGCTGGGGACAGACCCTGTGCCAGGGGTTGCTGGGGACTGTGCTGGGAGAACCGTCCCCTTCACAGCGATGCTCACAGAGCCTGCCGGAGCCTCACGCCGGTGCCCTGTCCCCTGCAGGTCAGTACTGCACCGAGGACGTGGACGAGTGCCAGCTGATGCCCAACGCCTGCCAGAACGGGGGCACCTGCCACAACAACCACGGCGGCTACAACTGCGTCTGTGTCAACGGCTGGACGGGCGAGGACTGCAGCGAGAACATCGACGACTGCGCCATGGCCGCCTGCTTCCACGGGGCCACGTGCCACGACCGCGTCGCCTCCTTCTACTGCGAGTGCCCCCACGGCCGCACGGGTGAGGCCACGTCCTGTCCTGTCCCCTGCTCACGTGCAGGGTGCCCGCTCCCCGCGTGTCCCCTGGCTCCTACCTGAGGTTTTGGTGCCTGGTGACTTCTGCGCCCGTCCCCTTGACGCGCCTTTCGCTGCCCAGGTTTGCTGTGCCACCTCGATGACGCCTGCATCAGCAACCCCTGCAACGAGGGCTCCAACTGCGACACCAACCCCGTCAATGGCAAAGCCATCTGCACGTGTCCTTCGGGGTACATGGGCCCGGCCTGCAACCAGGACGTGGACGAGTGCTCGCTGGGTGAGCACCGGGTGGGAGGCAGAGATTGCGGATGGGGAAAGCACCGGTGCCACCGGGAGCGTGTCCTCTGAGCCACACCTCTGTGTTGCAGGAGCCAACCCTTGTGAGCACGCAGGGAAGTGCATCAATACCCAGGGGTCCTTCCAGTGCCAGTGCCTGCAGGGCTACTCGGGCCCTCGCTGTGAGATCGATGTCAACGAGTGCCTCTCCAACCCCTGCCAGAACGATGCCACCTGCCTGGACCAGATCGGGGAGTTCCAGTGCATCTGCATGCCCGGTGGGTGCACAGCCCATGGACCCCTGCCCCGGTGCTGGTGTGGGTGGCAGGAGGGCTCTGGGTACCCTGAGCTTCAGCTCAGTGTTGGTTTGGGTGAGGAGCCACGGGAGGTGCGTGTCTGGGGACAGCACCAAAAAGAAGCCTGGTAAAGACTGGGGGGTCTCCCACAGCAGTGTGGGGACAGGAGGTGAGAGCTGGGCACCATCTGCCCTGCTCTGATCTCCTCCTCTTCTGACCTTGCTGGCTTGGGTCAAGCCAAGAGCAGGGAGACCCAGGATGGACAACCATGAGGCAGGCTGCGCATCAGGGCCCACCACCTGTAGCACATCTTTGTAAAGATGAGGAACCAAATGCACCCTGGTGCAACCTGCCCATCCCGTGCACTGTGCTGGGCCCGTGCATGGTGCTGATGGTGCTCTTGGTCTCTCCACAGGTTACGAGGGGGTTTACTGTGAGATCAACACAGATGAGTGTGCCAGCAGCCCCTGCCTGCACAACGGCAACTGCCTCGACAAGATCAATGAGTTCCACTGCGAGTGCCCCACTGGTACGCGGCATCCGTCCCACTGCTATCACGGTGAAACAGAGCCAGGATGTGTCCCAGCTCCCAAAAATGGGCTCCTTCAACTTCAGAGCCCCATAAGATGGGGAGAAGGGGCTCAGCACCTCTTGGTGCTTCTGGTGGGGGTTCCCCCGTTGCGATGTGTGTGCAGGCGATGCTGCTCCAGGTCCAGCCCATGGGAGAGGGGCAGGAGGATTAAACCCCACGGCTTTGCACTTGAAAAGGCCCCTCTTTGGGAAGGAGGGCGGGGGGCCGGGGGGGGCCGCACCAGCCGCTTTGAATGCGGTGTCAAAGTCACGGGGTGGAGCGGAGAATGGGGAGACGGTTAATCTGTGAAAGGAGGTTTTGAAGTTCAGAGACTTTGCTGCTCTAGAGATGTAAATAAGATGCTCTCAATGGCTGGTCGCAGCCCCACATTCAGGGCCCCCAGCAGCCATCCCCATGGAAACCCGGCGCCCTGGCCGGGATGCGGGGGGCCCAGCGGCGGGGGGAGGCCGGTGGGTGCGGGCGCTGTGCAGGGACGTGACTTCTCCTTCCACACCAGGCTTCAACGGGCACCTCTGCCAGTTCGACATCGACGAGTGCGCCAGCACCCCCTGCAAGAACGGCGCCAAGTGCGTGGATGGCCCCAACACCTACAGCTGCGAATGCACTGAAGGTGAGGGGTCCCCGTGTCCCGGGGGGGGCTCTGGGGTCCCACACTGCTGGTCAGGAGCAAGCCCCATCGTGTCCCATAAAACCCCATTGTAGCAACAAGTGCCCACCTCCGTGGGGATGCCCCCAAAGGCCCTCACAGGGGGATGGTCCCCTCTGATGTGGCTCCGGGGGTTGGCAGAGCGAGCGGTGCCGGGCGTAAGGAGCCCGGTGCTCACGAGGTGTGGCCCTGCAGCAGCCGTCCCACCGTGCTCCCGCCATGCTCCCACCTCGGCGGCAGGCGGCGGCGAGGGGGAAGGCAGGAAGGAAGGAATAAAGCTGCCTCTATGGGGACGCAAGGTGCAGGGCCGCGGGGGCTCGCCGACCGAAACCCAAGGAGCGGTTGCACAGAATGATGACTTGAGCCCTGGTGGCAAACAGTGGCTCTTTTGTGGAGCAGCTCCCGCCAGAAATCTTCCAGCTGAATGGCCTCTAATTAGTGTCTTGCTAATGCCAAGCCCCGATGAAAAGCTGCTATGTGGGCTTGGCGGGGTCTAGTCAAAGCTGTACTTTGTCCTCGCCTCTCCACCCCCAAACCCGGCGGGGAGGGAGCCGGCCGGGAGAATAGGATCTGCCGGGGGGGTTATTATTCGGGGTGCCTGCGGCCGGCCCCCCCGTGCGCTCCGGGACGAGCTGCGGGCGAGCGCGGGGCCCCGCTCGTGAGCCGGGGCGGTTTAATGCAGGTCATTGTGCACCCCGGGACAAAGCCCCTGAGCCGGCTCTGAGCAGCGCTGCTGCCCCTGCTCCCCTGCCTGCGCCCTGCGCCGGGGGTCCTGGGGCTTGTGGTGGGGCGGGTGGGCAGGTCAGACCACCCCGGTACAGCCTCATCCGTGGCCGGGGTGGGAAGGGGTGTCCTGCATCCCCCATCCTCTCCTGCATCCCCTATCCTGCACCTCCCGTCCTCACCCCATATCCCACATCCTCACCTTGTATCTCCCATCCTCACCCCGCGTCCCTCCCGCTGCTGGCAGGTTTCTCAGGTGCTCACTGTGAGATTGACATTGATGAGTGCGACCCTGACCCGTGCCACTACGGGACCTGCAAGGATGGCATCGCCTCCTTCACCTGCCTGTGCCAGCCCGGCTACACGGGCCACCGCTGCGACATCAACATCAACGAGTGCCAGAGCCAGCCCTGCAAAAACGGGGGCACCTGCCAGGACAGGAACAACGCCTACAACTGCCTCTGCCTCAAAGGGACCACAGGTGAGCAGAGGGACCCCTGGGGCTCCATGCGGGTTGGCTGTGCCAGTGCAGCATCCCTGCCTCATCCCCGGGTGGGTTGGTTCTGGGGCATCCTTGGTGAGGGTGAGTTCTCCCAGTTTGGTGCCCAGCTCCTGCAGGACCTGGTCCCCATCTGGGAGCTGCTTATGGCAGAGGTGCTTTGCCGTGGAGCGGTGGCACCCATCGGTGCTGGTGGGCTTCGTTTCGCCTCATCAGTGGGTCTGGGGAGCCCCTAATGGCACCACTGTCCTCCCCAGGACCCAACTGCGAGATCAACCTGGATGACTGCGCCAGCAACCCCTGCGACTATGGCAAGTGCATCGACAAGATCAACGGCTACGAGTGCACCTGCGAGCTGGGCTACACAGGTAAGGGCAGGGCAGTGCAGCCACTGCAGCACCCCAGGGACATGGTGCAGATCCAGGGGAGCCTTGGGATGTCCCCTGTGCCCATGGCAGTGCCGGGATGCCCCATGCATTAGGGACGAGGTGCACTGGGGAGGGTTGATGCTGCCATCCCGCTTCCTACAGGGAGGTTTTTCACCCTCCAGCGCTCCTGCTTGCCCAGGAGGGTGACCCTGGCTCTGGCCGCAATCAAAGGGGTGTCTGGTGCCGGGAATCCGAGTCCCGCTGCGCCCACTCCCATGGGTATCAGGTTGCTGCCTTGTCCGACTGGTTTGTTTGATGGGAATGGCGGAGGGCTTTGATGGGAGCAGCCCCCGCCTCTCCCTGCTCCACGGCCCCTTCTGCTCCTGCCCGCCGGGAGCCGCAATAAAGCTGGGCTTTGTCAGCCGTGCCAGGTAGGGTTACAGGCTGAAACCAGCTCCCTTCATTATTCCCTCCTGGACCAAAGGAGCCCAGGGCACAGCCTCTTCCCAGTCACATTAATGGAGCCAGGCGGGCAGCGCAGGGGTGTGAAGTCACCCTGCCTGCAGGGCAGCCCGCTCCTACGCAGCCAGCACACGTGTGCCTGGAGATTGGAGCCTCCAGCAGCCGTTCCCGGTGGCTGGAAGGGGCCCTGCCCAGTGGATACCCCCAGGATGCAGTGTGTGTCCACCGTGCCATGCATCCTGCGGGCTAACGCTTCCTCACACCCCCTTTCCCAGGGCGCATGTGCAACATCAACATCGATGAGTGCTCCAGCAACCCCTGCCACAACGGGGGCACGTGCAAGGATGGCATCAACGGCTTCACCTGCCTCTGCCCTGAGGGCTTCCACGACCCCAAGTGCCTGTCCGAAGTGAATGAGTGCAACAGCAACCCCTGCATCCATGGGAAATGCCACGACGGGCTGAACGGGTATGCTGGAGGGATGGGGACCAAAGGGCCACCAGCAAAGCCAGGGGCAGGGTGTGCGGCCGCGCTCTGCTCTAGTGCTGAGGGATGTTCCCCTGCAGGGGCCCGATGAGGAGCCAGGTTTGCTGGGTGGGTGCTGGCTGCTGTAGCAGGGCCAGGCCAGACCAGATCCTGTGGTTTATGCCCCAAATTTCCCCCAAAGCTACAGGTGTGACTGTGACCCAGGCTGGAGCGGCACAAACTGCGACATCAACAACAACGAGTGCGAGTCCAACCCCTGCATGAACGGCGGCACCTGCAAGGACATGACCAGCGGCTACATCTGCACATGCAGGGAGGGCTTCAGCGGTAAGGGTGCAGCCAGGGGCACTGCTGAGGCTGGGCTGGAGCTGGGGGTGGGTATCCCCATGCTGCTGGATGGGCTGGAGGATGGTGGAGACCCCAGGTCTGGTTGGGAGATGTGGCAGTGCATGGGGACCTTCAGCAGGGTTTGGGTGCCCAGGGCTGGAGCTGAGAGCAGGAGGCTCTCCCAGGGTGATGGGTGGGCTGTTGCCATTGTCACCATGGCCCCACTGTACCCTCAGCCCTCTCCCAGCAGCACACCTGCATCACAGCCGCTTCTATCTGTGTTCCTTAATGCAGGACCCAACTGCCAGACCAATATCAACGAATGTGCCTCCAACCCCTGCCTCAACCAGGGCACGTGCATCGACGATGTCGCCGGGTACACCTGCAACTGCCTCCTGCCCTACACAGGTGAGGGGGAGCTCCCTGTGCCCCAGGCCCTCACTGTGGGGCTGCTGCTTGGTGTGTGACAGCAAATCAGTCCCTTTTGCATGTGCAATGGGGCTGCCCACGGCTGCAGCTCCATCTGCCTGTGCCAGGGTGCAGCTGGAGGAAATCTGGAGGAGCGCTGGGAAGCAGCCAGCCAGAGCTTCCTCCCTCCTCATCCTCTTCCTCCTCCTCCTCCTGGAGGGCACCAAGCAGTGCTTTGGTTGCAGTGGCACTGGGGCAGTGGCACCGGGTGGTTGCCCCACTCACACCGAGCTGCCCGGGGGGGCCCGTGCTGCTGCCGGCCCCATTCTCTGCCGTGATGCTCAGGCTGGAAGAGGCGAGCAGGGGCCGAGGGGCCGGGGGATTCTGCTGAGCCAATTCCTGTTTGCCGGCCTCCCGCTTCCGCTCGCGCACAGCGGCAGCCGGAGCACAATTGCAGGAAGCTGTGAGCTGTTTCCTGCCCTCGGCAGTGGCCATAGAAACCCCTGGGGGGACGGGGACGGGGAAGGCTCTGGAAAATAGCAAAGGCCAGTTGGGGAGATATTGGCTGACAGGGAAGATAAGGGTTCGGAGGGAACGTGTCCCTTGGCTGGATGTAAACAGGAAAAGCAGCTGAGAGGGATGGGGGGGGAGCGCAAAGGGGGGAAAGACACCCGAGCAGCACTTCCCTGCCAAAGGAAGTGTGCAGCACTGTAACGCAGCCCAGATTACCAGGGCTGAAGGATTCATGGGGGGCTGGTGTCATGGGGGACCGGGAATGGAGGAGAAGGCCCCAGCTGGGTGGTTCCAGAGCCTGCCCCAGGCAGGGCACAGGGGTGGTGGGGTCTTGGAGGGAGTCTCATTGGGTGCTTGTGGCTTGTGCCCGTGCAGGAGCCACCTGCGAGGATGTGCTGGCCCCCTGCGCTGGCAGCCCCTGCAAGAACGGCGGCGAGTGCCAGGAGTCGGAGGACTACAAGAGCTTCTCCTGTAGCTGCCCCCCTGGCTGGCAAGGTAGGGGCATGGCCTCTTCGTTGACTGGTGCAAGCAGTGCCCGAGACAGCATCATCGTCCCTGGGGCTTTCACCGGCCCCTCCAGCCCTCACGGTCCCTGTCCCGCTGTGTCCCACAGGTCAGACCTGCGAGATCGACATCAATGAGTGTGTGAAGAGCCCCTGCCGCAACGGGGCCACGTGCCAGAACACCAACGGGAGCTACCGCTGCGCCTGCAGGACCGGCTTCACCGGCCGCAACTGCGACACGGACATCGACGACTGCAAGTCCAGTAAGAGCAGGGGCTGGTCATGGACCACGCTCAGCCTGGCCCCAGTGTCCATCCTGGGGTGAGCCCTGGCCGTGCTGCAAGCGCTGGTGGGGTTTTAGGGCCACCTCAAGCACGTCCCATTGAGCCGCATCAGTCCAGGGCCAGGTGGGAGCTGGCAGGAAGGAGGCTTGGGGGGAAGAGTGATGTTCAGGCAGTGAGCAAGTGTGTCCCATGTGCCTGCTCCCCCCGTGGGGCTGGTCCAGCCTGGTTCGTGGGCTCTGTCCCATCCCCCCACATGGCCAGGGATGCGTGTGGGGACAGTGCTGTGGGGCAGCTCCCAGGACCCCTTTCACTTTCACATGCATGTCCCTCCTCCCCAGACCCGTGCCGCAACGGCGGCTCCTGCTCCGATGGCATCGGCACGTTCTTCTGCGAGTGCCTGGCTGGGTTCCGTGGGCCCAAGTGCGAGGAGGACATCAACGAGTGCGCCAGCAACCCCTGCAAGAACGGTGCCAACTGCACCGACTGCGTCAACAGCTACACCTGCACGTGTCCCTCCGGCTTCAGCGGCATCCACTGCGAGAACAACACCCCTGACTGCACCGAGAGGTACGGCCGGGGCAGCTCCTGCCGGGCACTGCCTTTGTCAGGCTGCAGCAAGGGGCTGAGGTCCCTGCGCTGCCCCATAGCGCTGGGCCAGTGCGTGGGGCTTTGGTGTGGAGCAGGACCAGCGGTGGCTCACTGGGATGTGGTGTGTGTGTTCCCAGCTCCTGCTTCAATGGCGGGACCTGTGTGGATGGCATCAACACCTTCACCTGCGTGTGCCTGCCCGGCTTCACGGGCAGCTACTGCGAGCATGACATCAACGAGTGTGACTCCAAGCCGTGCCTGAACGGGGGCACGTGCCAGGACAGCTACGGGACGTACAAGTGCACTTGTCCCCAGGGATACACCGGGCTCAACTGCCAGGTAGAGCCATGATGTCCATCCATGCACGCTGGCTGTGGGGGGGTCACTGCAGCCTCCACTCCTGCAGAAGCCCTGCTGGGTCCTGAGCCCCATCTCTTGCTCTGCTCCCCCCAGAACCTGGTGCGTTGGTGCGATTCCTCTCCCTGCAAAAACGGAGGCAAGTGCTGGCAGACCAACAACCTGTACCGCTGCGAGTGCAACAGCGGGTGGACAGGGCTCTACTGCGACGTCCCCAGCGTGTCCTGCGAGGTGGCTGCCAAGCAGCAAGGTAAGTCCCTCACAGGGCCAGGCCTGGGGTTCTCGGGTGCCCCCCATGCTGGACTCTGAGCAGGAACAGGCTCAGTTCCCTTGGTGGGGATCTTTGCGCAACCGAAGTGATCTCAAGGGTTGCTGTAACGTGCGCCCCTGAGGCTGCAGTCCCTGGTGGGATGCGCAGTGCTCGGGACATGGCCCCATGGTGTGTGGCTGTCACCTAGGTCCCCACGTCTCTGCTCTCCCTGCAGGTATCGACGTAGCGCATCTCTGCAGGAACTCGGGGCTCTGCGTGGACACCGGCAACACTCACTTCTGCCGCTGCCAGGCCGGCTACACTGGCAGCTACTGCGAGGAGCAGGTCGATGAGTGCTCCCCCAACCCGTGCCAGAACGGAGCCACCTGCACGGACTACCTGGGAGGCTACTCCTGCGAGGTGGGTGCCACGGCGGGCAGAGACCCACACGGAGATGCTGTTGGGCTGCGCAAGGGGTTTGGTGTCCCCTTAGAGGCTGTGCTCCCGCAGCCACGTGGGAATTGAGGGAACCTCTCTAATAGCTCCCCTCTTCCCTCCTTGTAGTGTGTGGCTGGTTATCATGGAGTTAACTGCTCAGAGGAGATCAATGAGTGCTTGTCCCACCCGTGCCAGAATGGAGGAACCTGCATCGATCTCATCAATACCTACAAGTGCTCCTGCCCCAGAGGAACTCAAGGTAAATTAACTCCCCAGGCTGGGGCATTAGTGGGTTGAGTGCAGATATCCTCGGTATCTGCTCATTAGCTGCTCGGGCTGCCGTGGTAGGGGTTTGTGCTTGCTGCGGGCTTAGCCATCAAGGCCACGCAAGCTTGGGCAAGGGCTGCGCGGTTCCTCCTGCCATTGACTTGGTCAGGATCAGCCCCTTCGCAGGGAGGGTTCACAAAAGGGACCACCGGGCACCCCGATACTGTTTGATGAGCTGTGTGGGTTGTTCCCCCGTTTCTCTAGGGGTGCACTGTGAGATCAATGTGGATGACTGCAGCCCTTTCTTTGATCCTGTCACCCTGGGGCCCAAGTGCTTTAACAATGGCAAGTGCACGGATCGGGTAGGTGGCTACAGCTGCATCTGCCCCCCTGGCTTTGTAGGGGAGCGCTGCGAGGGAGACGTCAACGAGTGCCTGTCCAACCCCTGCGATGCCCGCGGCACCCAGAACTGCGTGCAGCGGGTCAATGACTACAAATGCGAGTGCCGGCCCGGCTACGCAGGTGAGCACCACGTCCTCCCCGTGCCCAGCGCCCAGCCTGCAGCCACCCCAAGCATCCCGCACGCCTTCCTCTGCTCCTCTCACACTGCTCTCCCTCACAGGCCGTCGCTGCGACACCGTGGTGGATGGTTGTAAAGGCAAACCCTGCAGGAACGGTGGAACGTGCGCTGTTGCCAGCAACACCGGCCGTGGCTTCATCTGCAAGTGCCCCCCGGTAGGTACCCGCTCCTCTCCAGCTCCCAGCATGGGATGTTTCACTTGCAAGTCAGCCCCTGGCACTGAGGGGCTGTTAAGGGTCCAGTTTAGCTCCTGAGGCTTCCCCAGTGGGGATAGCCTGGGGTAAGCGTGGAGGGGAAGATGCTTTGCTGTGGTGTTCGCCAGAGGGAGGTGTATCCGTATGTGCATACCCTCCTCACTTGCAGGGAGACTGGGTTAGGGTCACGGAGAAGGAGGTGCCTCAGCCCTGCAGGTAGGATGCTCTGCAGAACAGTCTTGCCTGGTTGACAGTTATTTGTGCCATATAAAGGTGGAGCAGGCAGCTATGCAGAATTGCTGCCTTTGTGTTGAGGGGAATGCTCTAACAGGCCTTACATTCTAGATTATCCTTGCCCATCACTAGTTTCAGAGGACAAGTCAGAGCCATGCCCTGATTCACTGGGCTCGTGCCGAGTTTCCCAGAGCACACACGTGTTGGGCTGCTCACAGGACAGCATCAGTGATCCTGCCTCCCTCCTTGCTCTCACCTCCCCAGGGATTCGTGGGTGCCACCTGTGAGAACGACTCCCGCACGTGCGGGAACCTGCACTGCCTGAACGGCGGCACCTGCATCTCCATCCACAAGAGCTCCAAGTGCATGTGCGCGCCGGCCTTCACCGGCCCCGAGTGCCAGTACCCGGCCAGCAGCCCCTGCACCTCCAACCCCTGCTACAACGGTGGCACCTGCGAGTTCTTCAGCGATGCCTCCCCCTTCTACCGCTGCAACTGCCCCGCCAACTTCAACGGCCTCAACTGCCACATCCTCGACTTCGATTTCCAAGGCGGGATCGGGCAGGACATCATCCCCCCCAAAATCGAGGAGAAGTGTGAGATCGCCGTGTGCGCAGGGTACGCCGGCAACAAGATCTGCGATGGGAAATGCAACAACCATGCCTGTGGCTGGGATGGGGGCGACTGCTCCCTCAACTTCAACGACCCCTGGAAGAACTGCTCGCAGTCCCTGCAGTGCTGGAAGTACTTCAACGATGGCAAGTGTGACTCCCAGTGCAACAACGCTGGCTGTCTGTACGATGGGTTTGACTGCCAGAAATATGAAGGGCAGTGCAAGTAAGTGACGTGCTCCTCAATCCTCCTGTTTAAAGCCATCTCTGCTGGTTGTCTGGGGGTATTTTCTGGTTACATAGAACAGGGTTGGAAAGGACCTGAAGATCATCTCCTGAGTGCAGACTTGTTCACCCTCTGTGCTCTGTCCTGCTGCCTGTGGGGTTGCAACTCAAGCAACCACACTCCCCTGTGGTCTTACTGAGTTTATATACTTGGAAGCTCTCTGGGTTTAGCTCATTCCAGATGGCTTCCCTGTCCTTGCCTGTATCATGCCATAGATGTGAGCTCTTCAGCTCACAGTAGTAGCGCAGTGAGTTTCAGCGTAGGGAGACCCCAGATGGAAGAGCAGCCAGAAACCATGATGATGTTAACATCCAGGCATTCACCAAACATTGTCTTTGGCAACAGCAGGAACTTAATCCCAGATTCCTGGACCAGCTCTGGTCTGAACAACGATTGTGTGTCCCCATGTCTTCTGTGAGTCACAGCCATTTGTCCCTTTTTCTGGCATCTAAACTGAAACTTACAACTTAACAGCTGCTGTCTTTCACCTGCAGAGCTGAACACCTCACGGCACTGCAGGGAACAGTTGTCCTCAATGAAAACTGGCTTAGTGTATCAGGATGAAGAATATTTACACACAAGAGAGGTCTTTGTGGACCACCTCTTATTTTCTCAGCAGATGGGTGATATGTGCAGTGCTTGGTCTAATTCACACTTCTGCCTTTCTTTGTCTCCCACCCAGCCCTCTCTATGATCAGTACTGCAAAGATCACTTCTCAGATGGTCACTGTGACCAGGGCTGCAATAACTTTGAGTGTGAATGGGATGGTCTGGACTGTGCAAACAACATGCCAGAGAAGCTCGCTGATGGCACGCTGGTGGTGGTGGTCCTCATCACTCCCGAGAACCTGAAGAACAACTCCTTCAACTTCCTGCGGGAGCTGAGCCGCGTCCTGCACACCAACGTGGTCTTCAAGAAGAACCCCAAAGGGGAGTACATGATCTTCCCATACTATGGCAATGAGGAGGAGCTCAAAAAGCATTACATCAAGAGGTCAACAGAGGACTGGTCAGATATGTCTAGTGCTGTCATCAACAAAGTAAAGAGCAGCCTGTACTCCAGGGCTGGCAGAAGGCAGAAGAGAGAGCTCGATCAGATGGACATCAGAGGGTAAGGGGGACCAGTGGGTTCCTTTTTCACCGAGCAGCATTTGTTTTCTGTGTTGATAATAGTAACACGCTATAAAGGGAAGGATGTAGGTCAGATAATTGTATTTAGATGTTGCTTTCTGTGTGAATAGAAACCGGATTTTGCTCTCATGTGGGAAAATCGAGCGATGGTTCAGGAATCCCTGATACAATGCTGCGCCGACTCTCACGATTGAAGGAGCCCTGTGTATTGTTGGGAGCCAGGGCCGGGCTGGGTGGGACCTGGAAGCAGAGGTTGGCCTGACCGCCTGTCTGACTTCAGGAAGTCATTAAGTTAAGCCTCAGTTTCTCCCTGGGAAATGCTTTCTAGAGCTTTGTTGTAAAGCTCAATTACTGCAAACTGTGTTTGGAGGTCTTTGGTATAAACATACAGATCTAACCTTCTCCCTCTCTGTAGGCTCAATCAAAAGCCACTGAAAGCAAAGGAGTTAGAGCAGTGAAACTGATGTGGAAAGATCTGAAGGCTCTCAAACAGCATTTTTTAAGCTGCTGTAGCATCTGGGTACTTTTAAAATGTTGTGAAGCAGAGAATCCCTTCCACTCCTGTAGATAAGGAGTTTGATTTCATAGCACTCATTGAGGCAAATCCAATAGACCGAGAGCATGGGGAGCTGCAGGGCTTGAGCCACAGGGAAGCGAGGAGATGGGTTCCCACCTTCTACTTCCCACTGATGGTGGGTTAAAGAGGGGAGACGGGGCTCACTGTCTGCACAGTGTGGTCATTGCTGCGTGTCTCTCATTGACTCTCCTCACACAGATCCATCGTCTACCTGGAAATCGATAACCGCCAATGCATCCAGTCATCTTCCCAGTGCTTCCAGAGTGCCACGGATGTGGCGGCATTCCTGGGGGCCTTGGCCTCCCTTGGCAACCTGAACATACCCTACAAAATAGAAGCTGTTAAAAGTAAGCATGTCCGGTCAGCTGGGGAGGAGAGCCAGCCCAAACTGCCCTGCCTCACCCGTGTTTGGCTGTCAGCTGCCTGTGTTTGACCTGGGTTTAACCACCTTGTTGTTTTGGGGTCTTTTTCTTTAAGTCTGTTCTTCAAAAAATTGCAAAACCAGTTAAATTTTTTTTGCTCATTCCAGGTTTATTTCAAAATCATTATCACTATAAAAGTTATAGAAAAAAAAGCAAAGAAATCCCAACCAGCTCCGATCAATCAGTGACACGCAAGGAGTTGAAGTTTGTATCTCGAAAATCCCCCCTAAATCCTTTTGTCTTAACAGCTCAATGCGAGCGCAGTGATTTGAAGTTCACTAATCCTGTTCCTTAAAGGAGAAAAAAGTGAAGCTGTCTCCTGGTGCAGCCTGGCTTGTGCAGCCGAGAATTTGCCGATGGTTTGCAATTCTGATTAATAGCGTATAAAATGACCTTATCTGGGGGGGGGGGGGGGCTGATTTAGACCAGACTTAGGTACCTCTATTAACTAATTTTCCCTTCATTTCCACTCGGTCACTGGTTTGCTATGCAGCTTAATGTCTCAGCATCTCTTTGTGCCCCACTGTTTTGTAGGTGAAACAGCCGAGCCCACGAAGAACTCCCAGCTGTATCCTATGTACGTGGTGGCGGTGGCTGTGCTGGTCTTGCTTGCTTTCATCGGGGTGGGAGTACTGGTGTCTCGTAAGCGGCGCAGGGAGCATGGGCAGCTCTGGTTCCCTGAAGGCTTCAAAGTGACAGAGTCGAGCAAGAAGAAGCGACGGGAACCACTTGGGGAGGATTCTGTTGGACTGAAGTGAGTAATTTGCTTGCTAACCCATTAAAACACAGTGCAGCGGGGCTGCTCGGGGCTCTTCTGAACGAGCACAGGGGAGTTTTGTTCTTTAGGGCATCAAACTGGTGTGGTGGGGAGGAGAAAAATCAGGTTTCTGAAAGTTCTGCATGGGGAAAAGAGTGTTCCCACCTGGAGGAGGTTTTTGAATGCTCCGTGGTCCAATTGCGCTCAGTAAAATATTACAGGAGGGAAACCTCCTGGAAATTCCCTTCTTGATTCTTCTCAGCTTGTGCATGCCGATGAACAGAGCCCATCACAGAGCACTGCCTGCAGAGGAGCTCATTTTTTTGTCCGTTTTCCTTTTTAAAGGCCCCTCAAAAATGCTTCAGATGGCACGCTGATGGATGACAACCAAAATGAGTGGGGTGATGAGGAGACCTTGGACACCAAGAAGTTCAGGGTAAGCTCACTGCCACATCCCCTTTCTGTGCTGCAAGTAGTCACTGGCTGGGTTTTGCCATGGAAGGAGCATGGTGCTGTGGAAAGCAGCAGAGCAGAGGGACTCTCAGGGGCCCGGTCTGTGTGTGTGTGGCTGCTGCCGGCTCCTTCGCAACCTATGTGTGACAAACACCTTTGGGACTGACAGAGCTTCCCCCTCCTCGTGTGCTCTGCTCTGTGCTCACTTCCTGCTGTCATTCCTCAGTTCGAGGAGCAAGCGATGCTGCCCGACACGGACGACCAGACGGACCACAGGCAGTGGACCCAGCAGCACCTGGATGCTGCGGACCTGCGCATCTCCTCCATGGCACCTACTCCACCGCAGGGGGAGATCGATGCGGACTGCATGGACGTCAACGTCAGAGGTCCTGGTAAGGTGACTCCTTTCCCTTCTGTGCTGCTTGGCAGGGAAGCTGAAATCCTTTCTTACCTATTGCTGATGAGCAGTCCCAGACAGCCTGACTTCTATCACTAGGACTGAGTTGCTGACAGTCCTTCTACATTGCATGGCTTCTGTTGTGTGTGATCCAGTGATGGACCTTGTGACATTTCACTTTCCATGAGATCTCTTGTTTAATCACTGAGATGGAAATTAAGAGAATACATAAGAAGTGCCTATTAAATCATCCAGTTTATCTCTCTGCCACTCCTAGATTCCTCTCCTCCCACCAAACTGCATGTTTCACAATTCAGGTTTTTAACTACATCAATAGCTCATAGGCTTTTATATTATTACAAACATTTGGTCTTCTCCACATCTGTGAAACTGTGCTCTGAAATAGTGAAAATATCTAAGGCTGTGCTGTACCATGCTCATGTTTGCTTTGAGCAATCTCCCGTATAAATTGCACCTTACATGTTGGAGTGTGCAAGCTCCAACAGATGAAATAGGAAAAGCAGCGAGCAGTGAGTTACCACTAAGGAATTTCAGATCTGTATCAGAGGGAGGATATTCATGTTTGATGTTTAGAACCAGTCAGGAACTCATCTGGATGCACCCCTGAGAATAAGCATCTATTGCAGACAGAGCATCTTGCTGATGGGGTAAAAAGCCTTTATTCACCGAGTTCCCCTGCGCTTTTCAGATGGTTTCACCCCGCTCATGATCGCCTCGTGCAGCGGAGGAGGGCTGGAGACGGGCAATAGCGAAGAGGAGGACGATGCTCCCGCCGTCATCTCGGACTTCATTTACCAAGGCGCCAGCCTGCACAACCAGACTGACCGCACCGGGGAGACGGCGCTTCACCTGGCTGCCCGGTACTCCCGCTCGGACGCTGCCAAGCGCCTGCTGGAAGCCAGCGCCGATGCCAACATCCAGGATAACATGGGCAGGACCCCCCTGCACGCCGCCGTCTCTGCCGATGCCCAGGGAGTCTTCCAGGTAAACGATGCTTCCACCTCTTGTCGGGGTCTAGTGGGGAAGGTGCTGGTGCGCACTGAGTCAGTCCCACACTGAGCGAATCACTGGGTCTCCAGCAAGGTGCGGGTGAAAGTCTTGAGGACTGGAGGCCCTGTGGTCTCAGGGCAGGGCACTGAGTGTGAGCGGCCACTGGAGGGATCAGCCCCATGGAAAGGGTGCCGCAGGTCCTGACTCTGTCCCTGTTAACACGTGTGATTCTGGCTCTTGTGGCAGATCCTGATAAGGAACAGGGCAACTGACCTCGATGCCCGAATGCATGACGGGACCACTCCTCTGATCCTGGCCGCTCGCTTGGCTGTGGAGGGCATGCTGGATGATCTCATCAACTGCCATGCAGACGTCAATGCCGTGGATGATCTAGGTACTGCGGGCATCTAAAACAGGCTTCCTCAGAGGCGGGAGGAGAGAACTGCTTGCTGTTACTCTTACTCTTCACTAATGAGTGCTGTATTTCGTGATCTTCCTCTGTAGGCAAGTCAGCACTGCACTGGGCAGCTGCTGTGAATAATGTGGAAGCTGCAGTAGTCCTCCTGAAGAATGGTGCCAATAAGGATATGCAGAACAATAAGGTAGGGGTCTCCTGGGCTGACCTAGGCAAGGAAAGAACCATTGGGGAAGTCTGTTAAATGGTAATCTTTTGCCTAAAATATAACACTGTCACTGAGACTGATTTGATTGTTCTGATGTGAATGAAGCTATTGGATTATATAGAATCATAGAATCATGGAATGGTTTAAATTGGAAGGGACCTTAAAGCTTATCCAGCTCCAACCCCTGACACGGGCAGGGACACCTTCCACTAGAGCAGGGTGCTCCAAGCCCCTGAGTCCAACCTGGCCTTGAACACTGCCAGGGATGGGGCAGCGACAGCTTTTCTGGGTACCATGTGCCAGTGCCTCAGCACCATCAAAGCAGCATGTGGGATTTGGTCCTACATGTGGGTGATGTCGAGGGGCCATGCAGTGCTTGGTGAGCAGTATAACAGTGTTCTTGTGGCTATCTCCTTGCATGTTCTGGGTCATTATATTTGTATATATTATATCTGTGTATATATATATATATACAGATATATACATATACATATATATTATATCTGTATATATTATTATCTGTAGAGTCTGATAATCAGTATAAGGACATGGCTCAGCAAGGTTAGGAAGAAGCAGCAGCAGAACCTCACTGGAGGAGAGGTGGTAGTGACCATCTCTGCCACCCAACCACATGGTGGTGGTGCGGAGCGCAGCACAGTGTTAGCCAGTAGAACCTGTGAACTTACACCTAACCGTCTTTGCTGGGTTTCCAGGAGGAGACCCCACTGTTCCTCGCAGCCAGGGAAGGGAGCTACGAAACCGCCAAGGTCCTGCTGGACCATTTTGCCAACCGGGACATCACGGACCACATGGACCGGCTCCCGCGGGACATCGCGCAGGAGCGCATGCACCACGACATCGTGAGGCTGCTGGATGAGTACAACCTGGTGCGGAGCCCACCGCTGCACAACGGCCCTTTGGGAGCACCCACACTGTCCCCACCGCTCTGCTCCCCCAACGGCTACATCAGCAACCTGAAGCCTGCCGTGCAAGGCAAGAAGGCCAGGAAGCCGAGTACCAAGGGCCTGAGCTGCAATGGCAAGGATGCCAAAGACCTCAAAGCCCGGAGGAAAAAGTCGCAAGATGGCAAAGGGTGTCTGCTGGACAATGCCAGTGTGTTGTCTCCAGTGGACTCCCTGGAGTCGCCCCATGGGTACCTGTCGGATGTCGCCTCTCCTCCGCTGATGACCTCCCCGTTTCAGCAGTCCCCTTCCATGCCTCTGAACCATCTGCCAGGCATGCCTGATGCCCACCTGAGCATCAATCACCTCAACATGGCGGGGAAGCAGGATATGGCCATGGGAAGCTCCAGCAGGATGGGCTTCGATGCGGTGCCGCCGCGCCTCTCCCACCTCCCGGTCTCCAGCCCCAGCACCGTGATGAGCAATGCCCCGATGAGCTTCTCTGTTGGCGGGGCCTCCGGGCTGAACGGGCAGTGTGACTGGCTCACCCGGCTGCAGAACGGCATGGTCCAGAACCAGTACAACCCCATGCGAGGCAACATGCAAGCCGGGGCGCACCAGCAGACGCAGAACCTGCAGCACGGCATGATGACCTCCCTGCACAACGGCTTGCCCACCACAAGCTTGTCGCAGATGATGAGCTACCAGGCCATGCCCAGCACCCGCCTGGCTTCCCAGCCCCACCTGATGCAGAGCCAGCAGCTCCAGCAGATGCAGCAGCAACAGCTCCAGCAGCAAAACCTGCAGCCGCAGCAGCAGGCGCAGCAGCAGCCGGCACAGCAGCCGGCGCCGCAGCCAGCGCCGCAGCAGCACCACAACCCCAGCTCCAACGCGAGCGGCCACATGGGCCAGAATTTCCTTGGTACGGAGCTGAGCCAGCCCGACATGCAGCCGGTGAGCAGCAGCACCATGGCGGTGCACACCATCCTGCCGCAGGAGTCCCAGATGCTGCCCACCTCTCTGCCGTCCTCCCTCGCCCAGCCCATGACCACCACGCAGTTTCTAACCCCACCTTCCCAGCACAGTTATTCCTCCCCCTTGGACAACACCCCCAGCCACCAGCTCCAGGTGCCTGACCACCCTTTCCTAACGCCGTCTCCGGAGTCTCCGGACCAGTGGTCCAGCTCGTCTCCTCACTCCAATGTGTCCGACTGGTCCGAGGGCATCTCCAGCCCTCCCACGAGTATGCAGTCACAGATGGGACACATCCCCGAAGCCTTCAAGTGAAAGGCAGTGATTCAGAGACGCTGGCGCGCAGGGGGAGGTCGAAGCTCGAGGGAGCCCTTTTTTCAAAGGACATTGGATGCTTTTATCAAAGGATCCTTTTTTAAATATGTTTTTATAAAAAAAAAAAAAAGCGAAAAGACAAATTAATTCCTTTTTTTTTTTAGTATTTATTTATGTACTTTTTATTTGACATGAAAACACTGCCTTTTTATTTATATGTTCTATTGTTAAGAACTCAATGTGGGACACCAGTTGTGTTTCAAGGGATCGAACAATTAGGGTTTTATAGGACGTTCTCTTTGGTTTCGGGGGTTCGTTGTGTTTGGTTTCAGAGGAAATGTCTATGTAAAGCTATCAGCGGCGATTTGTGATTCTGAAATGCCATTAATTTATTGTTTGTGAACTCGGAAAGAGGTGAAAAAGGGGAAGGAAAAATTAACTAAAACCACCGCTTCTTAGGGGGGAAAAATTAAGTACGGAGGGATTCTTGGAATGTACTTTAAAATGGTTCCTTTGCTGTTATATGAGAGGACATTTTATGGTACCAGTCACGAACCTTTGTTTAAATTTCAGTATTATATAGTTGTACATTTGCCTTGATAATAGAAATTTTTGTTCTCTCTTGTTTTTATATATATATATAAAAATATATATATTTAAATGATTTTTATGAGCTAACAGAAAACATAAATCGGGATTACAGACCTGTCAGAACAGGTCCTAAGCTAAAACACCCCAACGAACCACAAAACACGAATACTGTCCCCCACCACAAAAGAAAGAGTATTTGCCAAACCTTTCAGAGAGCAAGCCCATAACCGTGGAGTTCATACACAAAGGAGACTTAATTTCACTTTGAGTATCTTTACTGTTGTTTAGTTCTTGTGTTTGCATTCAAGTAACTGTTTAAGACATAAATGCCATTATGAACTTGTAACGCACGTCCTTATTTTAAGGATGGCCTGCCTGTTTTAAGGAAGGTTTGTCTGTCGGTGCAGACAGCCTGAGTGAGGTTACACAGCATCGCAGCCCTGCCACCGCCAGTGATGCCCGAGCCCGGCTCCCCTGGCAGTGCCATCGCTGGGGGCCCGGTGGGAAGCGCTGCTGGCGTCGGTGGGATGCTGGCCTGGTTCAACAGGAGGGCGAAGGAGAGCACAGCCGAGCCTGTGCCGTGAAACGTTGACATTTTGTTCT
Organism: Pezoporus flaviventris; assembly: GCF_033815535.1. NCBI lineage: Eukaryota > Metazoa > Chordata > Aves > Psittaciformes > Psittacidae > Pezoporus > Pezoporus flaviventris. The sequence goes on from NW_026892645.1 coordinate 1,392,371, forward strand.
TGTTAGTCTGGAGTGATGCATCTCTTTTATATTGGTGTGCACTCTTCCTGTGTATCATGTAAAATATAGTATAAGCCTGTGGCAGATTTAATGTTTGTAAATACGTTGTTTTTTTTTTTAAAGAAAAGGTGGATTTTGTTTCAAAAATCTAAATGAACGAGTCTTAAATATATCCTAAATATATCGCCTTAGAGAGGTGTTGGAATATCACTCACTCGGGTGCAAAGGCAAGCAGACACCCTAAGACTAGATATGTGTATGGGACAGGCAAATAGAGAGCAGAGAATCAAGAAAACCTAAGGAAAGGGTTCCTTTCCCTCGTTCCTCTTTAGAACACCAAATAAAATGGATATTTCTCAAGGCACAGCGCCTTGCCAAGCACTCATCTTAGTGAACATTTCAGACCATTGTTATTGTGACATGCCTAATATGAGTGATACAAACATCCCGTGGTGTTGAATCTTCCTATGTTTTATAAACTAGAGTGTAGTTTAAGAAAAGATATCTTCTGTAATAAAGTTATCTACATGCAAAGTTGTAGTTTGCAAAAATGATGTATTTTTTTTGGTTAACTGATTTGCAATAAATGATGCTTCTGGGCATCTAGATTTTACTAAAACTGGAACTTGGTGGTTTTGTTGTGGATGGGTTGAAATCTGGGCTCGATACCCACTGTCTCCCACGCCTGCAGGGCCGCACCTTCCCAACAGCTTGTTCCCTGGGTTAAAGCTCAGAGCAGGGCTCTGGACCATGAAACTCTCCTTGACTTGTGCAAAACTCCCATCAATGTCAGAGGTCTGGTTTGAGCAAGCACGAGAGGCTCTGCTTTACCTGTGCTGTGGATGCTCTGATGTCCTCCAGGCCTCTGCCATTAGGTCAGGATCTAATGGGTAATCATTGAATCAAAGGGGTAAGCACTGAAAAGTTGTCACTTGCGCATGTTCACCTGTGTTCCACCACCTTAAAACTGCTTTCTGATCAGGTTTTTAGGGGCATTCTCTGGCTGATGACACAGCCAAAGATAAAAATGGCCATGTGCTTCTAATTAAATAGTGCCCATGGAAACAGCCTGCTATGAGGGGTGTTAAGAGTTATGTTCAGTGCTTCCTTCTTCACACATGGGGCTGGGCATATGGCTGGGCTCTCAGAGGTGCTGGTTGCACAGGTAGGAACTGGGGAGCCATCCGAAGGGCACCAGCACCGTGGGAAGGTCTCACTAACACCACTCCAGGCACAAACACCACACAAACGTTTGCTGTCCTTGTTGCACTCAAGGTTTTCAAGGTAATTTGATTCTTTCTTTTCCCCACAGGGGCTCTCTAGGCCAAATGCAGCTGCAAAGTCCCCAGATAACTGGATATAAATAGCCAAGCCGTGGACCTCCTCATGGTAACTCCTGGAATGCTGGTATTTTCCACTCCATGGCTGGGGAAGGAGCAGGCATGTGCGAGCATGTACCCGGTGTCCAGCCCTGGATGGATGTGGGGCTGTCAGACACGTGCTGGTCAGAAGCTGGTGCTGCAGCAGCGGCATTCCATGTGCCATCCAGCAGCAGCAAAACGGTGCCTTTAAAGGCAAACTCCACGGAAAGGGGGATTTCAACTGAGCACAAATCCCTCTTCCCCCTGCAAAATGTGGCTGAGCATCAGTGTACCCCAAGGGACACCCTGGGGGTGGTTTCCTGAGACATGCTCTTCCCCGCGGTTGTGTCCGCTGCATCCCATCTGGGCTACGCTAGATGGAGTGTGCCTGCCTTCACCGCGACTCACACATGTGCTGGCCATGGATCACATCTGGGAACATCCAGCTGTGTTCCCACGCAGCCCCATCCTTCCAGGCTTCTCCCACATGCACGCATCCCAGCACTCGTGCCCATGGCATTGCCAGTGAGACGGGGATGCTCACACCATCAGGCATCAGAAGACTCTCTCCTGTCTGGTCCAGTGTGCAACACTGGTCACTTGTGGTCCAGGCAGGAATTAGGGTTGGAATGGATTAAAAAAGGAGGGGTTTTGAGGATGTGTAAAACAATGTGAGGTTGCAAGAGGAAACTGAACACATGTGGCTCATTATGAGGAGGACGACTGTAATTTTCCATGAGGATGGGTCAGAGGGGCAGAATGAGAAAAGAGGGGGCTAAATGCCAGAGAAAGAAGCAAAAATAAGGTCTGTACTAGCACATGAATAGATACCAATAAACTGGCCACAGAGTTGTCTGGACTAGAAGTCAGAAAAGGGTTTTTTAAGCAATAAAGGAGCCACACTTTAGTTTTGAAGCATTTAGCCCCCCATGACTTACATCTATGACCCACAGGCTCCTGCCAGTCCCAGGGGAGGGTTCAGAAGTGTTTGTGCAGCACAAGACCAGCACCAGCTCTTCCGATGGTTGATGCTATGAGGAATCCCTGCACCTGAGCCATTTGTTTACACACTGGAGGGCTTGGTGCTCTTATGCTTTGTTTTCATTATTCCTGCTCAATTAGACGGGACACCCAGAAATTGTTACTCTGTGCTGCCTTTCCCTCCAGGCTGTCCGTGTTTGCCCGGAGTTGCTGACAGCTGCTTGAACCCTGGTTGAGGAATCCTTCCTGCAGCTCAAATCACCCCCTGAAGAATGCGCGAAAGGAGCCAAATTCAACCAAGGTGTAGCCTCTCTCCAATTACACACACATGGGTTAACGTGGGCACGTCGAACAATCACAGCCACTGAGTAAATAAATAGAGCTCAGCTTGCCCAAGCTGGCTGACCTGGCATGGAATACTGATACTCTTAAGAGAAAGGTTCCTTTAGATGTTTTCTCTGTTTCTAAACTTGGAGAATGATGCTTTTACTCCAGGGCTGTGTTTATGGTTCCTGCACCCTGACAGGCTGAAGAAGTTATCGGGATATCATGGGAAAAGGTCATTATCCTTTTTGTTGCACCCAGAATGAGCTGATGAAGCAGGAAGGGAGGGCACACGCTGTCCCCTTGCCACCAGGAAGCCTTTACTTTGTCAGTGGGTCGCTCTCACGTCCAGAACCGGCTGCAGTCACCGAGTACAGCGAATCTGTCAGCTTTGGGGTGAAAAGTGATTGAATGTCTTAATGTGGCATTTATTTATAATCGCATACTGGCCAGGAGAAGAGCAAAGGTGAGATCCCATTGCAGTGTTTGCACTGTGTATGTGTCTGGGTAAGTCTGTAGGTAGAGGGATAGGTCTGTAGTGTAAATACAGAGCTTTAGATACAGGTGTAAGCTTTTGATGGTGTTTACACAATACATACGTATTTTTAACGCCATTGCGGCTCATTAAAATCGTGTTTCCTCAGATCGTACCTGTTGGGGGAAATACCAAGGGAAAACCGGGGCTCCATCTCCAATTCGTGCCCGCGTAAGGCAATTGCGTTTGACAAGCTGGTTTGTGAGAGGGCTCCTCCAAAAGAGGGAGACGAAAGGCGTTTGGAAAACCGCAGCACTGCCGCTGGTTCCCACACCAGCATCAAAGCGCTGCCTCCCCGGCTCGCAGGGGCTTTGAGGATATCGCCTCGCTTTAACGACCGAGCAACAGCTCTTGTGCTTATAACGACCCCCGATCGAGGTGTTTGTTAAGGTCATTTGTGCTGTCCCCTCCGAGGCGGTGGCAGCATCAGCACAGGGATCACCGCCTGCATAGGAGGCACAGCCTTCCGGGTGCACAGCAGCTCCCTGCCTTAAAGCTCGGTGTTTGTGAGAAACGGACCCTCAACACAGAGCTGGGCGTGGAGGGGGCTGCACGTGGCTGATACGGTCTGCGAAAAACCGAAATGTGAAATCTGCGTCTCTGCAGAGTGGGTTTGGACGCCTTTAAACTGATGCCTACAGGAAACCTGGAGAGGGGCTTGGGACAGGGGCCTGTAGGGCCAGGCCAAGGGGAATGGCTTGAACCTGCCCGAGGGGAGGCTGAGATGAGCTCTGAGGCAGAAGCTCTTCCCTGGGAGGGTGCTGAGGCGCTGGCACAGGGTGCCCAGAGAAGCTGTGGCTGCCCCATCCCTGGCAGTGCTCAAGGCCGGGTTGGACGCAGCGGTTGCAGCACCTGCTCTAGCGGAACGTGGTTTGGACCGGATGAACTTTAAGGCCCTTCCAACCCAACCCAGTCCGTTCCAGGGTGTCCCGTGATTGATCTCCCTGCACAGATCCAGCCCCCACGGACCCGCGGGACGGAGCCCTGGAGTGCAGCGAGGGGCAGGCTCGTATGTCCGCCTCTCCCCCACAGAACCCCCCCGCTTCCCGGTTCTCCGCTGCACCGCCCCGGGCTGCCACCGCCCCGAGGGAAGCGGCTCCAGCCGCTCTGTCCCACCCTGGCGGCCGCCTTCGCCACTGCACCCGCCGCGGCGACCCCTACGGCTCGGCAGGCTGGGGCAGCCCGGCAGGGGCTGTGCCCGGTGGGGGGACACCGGGACCCGCGCTCCGCAGAACCGGGCCGGTGGCACCGCGCGGGACTCGAACCCACAGCGAAGAGGGCCGGGACAGCACTGCGCCTGCGCGGGCAGGGGAGCCGTCGAGGCCGTTTCCGGTGTTTTTTATCCTCCGACACTTCCGCCCCTTCCCTTTCAGGGACGGCGGCGGGGCGGGGCCTCCGCGGGGAGAGGAGCGCGAGCGGGCGCGCGCGCGGCCTGTGGCGTCATCGCGCTGCGCAGCGTGGCGTGACACGTCGGCGGTGGCGGCGGAACCCGGGAGCCGGATGTGCCAAGATGGCGGCGGACGCGGCCGGTGTTGCGGCCGTGGCGGGGGGCGGCGCCCGCTGCTGAGGGGGCTCCGCCGGCCGAGGCCTGCCAGGTACCGGGGGCTGCCGAGTACCGCGGGCCGGGCCGGGGGCGGGCCGAACCCTGGGCAGTGCGGGCGGGCTGTGTGCGGAGCGCAGGGCCTGAGGTGCGGACCCGGGGCTGGCGGCCGCTGGTGCTCCCCCCCCGTGCGGCCGGGAGGGCTCCCGTGCCGCCTGTGGCAGCGCAGGGAGGCGGCGGGGCGCGGGCAGCCCCGGCTCGGGCGCTGGCCCCTGCTGGCGCAGGTCGCGGTGCCGCACGGAGAGGGAAGCAGTGAGGCGGCAGGGGCGGGTTTTCTTGCGGGACTGGGGGTGTTCGGGGCCGGCTCGGGTGGCACAGGGGGACCGTGCGCACCCCGAGGTGTTTGAGTGGGGGTACACGGGGTGCGGGAGCAAAAGAGAGAGCCGGCGGTGGAAAGCTCCACCTGCCATTCGTTACTGTGTGTTCCCTTTGACAAGACACAGAACTTCTGGCAGGCTGGGGTTGATTTTTGAGTTGTGGCTTTGTTGGAGCAGCAACTGGTGCTGACTCAGGAGCGCAGTTGCCTGAATGCGTCGGGACCTGCCGGTGTATTGGAGCAGTGGTCAGTCTCCTGAACAGAGCAAACGGGAACATTTAATGCTGCTTCTGCCTACAGATCCTTGTGAGTTTGGTTGCCAAAGAATTCTTAGAGAATCCTGGAATGGTTTGATTTGGAAGGGACCTTAAAGCTCATCCAGCCCCTGCCACGGGCAGGGACACCTTCCACTAGAGCAGCTTGCTCCAAGCCCCTGTGTCCAGCCTGGCCTTGAGCACTGCCAGGGATGGGGCAGCCACAGCTTCTTTGGGCACCCTGTGCCAGCGCCTCAGCACCCTCGCAGGGAGGAACTTGTGCCTAAGAGCTCATCTCAATCTCGCCTCTGGCCAGCTAAAGTCATTCCCCTTGTCCTGTCAGTGCTTTTTCACTGAATAACACTTGCGGCTATTGTCATTTGTGAGAAGGCCAGGAGGAAGCTCTCAAGAGTACTGAAGGTGTAGAGTGTGTCCAGTCTGAGTGTCACACACATGTTTGCAGATGTGCAGCTGTCTACACAGAAAAACTGGTGTCCCTGATGCTGATTTTAAAGCTGCAGATCTCATTTTCCAGCTGTTCTTGCCTTTGGGATTGCAGCAGGGTTTTCATTCACGTTGTTCTCATTGTTTGGAATCTGTGTGTGTGAACACATTATATTGCTTGTTTGGTACATGCATATGTGTGTGCAAACAGATGTGTGTGCTTGCGTATATATAGGCACATGTGAGGATTAATATTAGCACTCTGTAACCTGTTTCGTGGGCACAGTTGTGCTGTTTAAGTGTAGCTTGTTTGGCTTGTGTCTGTTGGAGAGACAATTTAATTAATTCCCCTTAAATAAGTTGTTCTTTCACACATGAATTTCCAGAGGAGTTTAAAAATAATCATGGCTGTAGAGCTCCTCAGGTGAAATTTACCGATGGCGTTGCCTACAGGGTAGTTTTAATCTTTTTCCCCCTCTTTGGTAACATTTTTTGGCACATCTGCTAGTGTTCGGCAGCCTGCTCTGCATTCTCTATTCATAAGCGTGTAGAAAGTTAAGAATTTCCAGACTAGATAAAGCAGAGCTGGATTGCTCTTAACTTACGTGGTTATTTCCTATTTATACATTTATTCAAATCAGCATTTCTGTTAATAGTGGGTCGGGGGCAGGGAGGGTCAGTCTCACCCAGCTGGTATCTTCTGTTTGAATTACCTGACATGGGCACGTTCATTTTATTTGGACTTAAATCCCCAAAGCTTGCAATGCTTTTCCTCCTGTGTGCAGTCTGTTAATATTAACTTTCCTCCTGTGAGGAAGCTGATACCCTCCTATTGAATAGAACTGCTGTAATGTGACATTAGAGCTCTAGCCACAGGAATGGCAAACCAGCACTTTGAAGTAAACCCTCCACTTGGTGTAATAGCTGAGCACTGGGACTGGTTATTACAAAAGAGTGGCAAAGGATTGGGTTCTTTTCCTTTGAGTACATCTGGGAGGACGGGTAAGGATTGAAATCCGCATTTGAAATTTGGAAGCAGGTATTGAAGTTGTAAAACAGTTGGCTTTTGTGCTCAACTCTGTTTCAGAAACAGCTTTTCTATTAAGAGCAGAACAGGTAGGAATCAATTTTATGGTGGGTAGATAGCAGGTAAGTTAGGGCTTTCCAGGAGGTGACTGTTCTTTTCCCTAGGGAAAGTTGTACTGATGTCCCATAAAGTCTGTATAGATGACGTTGTGGTCATGTATTGGCATTTTTCAGTTATAAATCTTTAATACATGTGGTTACATGGTGTTCACTCAACATGTACTTTTGTTAACCAGAAACCAGAAGTGGTTTGCATTTGAACTTCTCTGGAGCTATTAAAATTTTGGCTTAATTACAAACCTCTGACTTTTCTGGCTTCCCATTTTATTACTGACAAGACGCTGAATCTTAAAACACAAAGCAAAACACACAAAACCGCCCTAAACCTAAAAATTGCACAGCTTTTGTCTGTGTTCTGTAACCAGAAGTGTATCTGGTATGAAACGATTGCTGTGGGTTCTTCACTCTACATGATATAAATGATACTTGTTGTGCTCTATTGGGAAACAAGACTCTCATGTGTTGCTAAAGCTTCTTGAGCTGAACTGGACAAATACTGAAGTCTTACCTGTAAAAAGGTCCATTCACACTGAACAACAGAGCTGAAGATCATCTCTAATGGAATTAGAGTTAGATAGTAACTTCTCCACTTGTTATAATTCCATTGAGCTTACCATAGTGCTTGCAGGTTCTGTTGTAGGCTGACTGCTGCTGGCTCTTGTCTATGATGCATGTTCCTGCCTAAAAGAAATCTGGGGCAGTGTAACAGTGTAAAAGCAGTGGTGCTTCAGTCTGGTATTTAAAGGTTTGTACAGGACTCAGCTGTGTTTAGTTACTCTTACTTGGAGCTTTTTGTTAATATGGAGGTTAAATAATGTACATTGTTACCACAGAGCATTAGACTCAGTTAAACCTGGCCTTGGATTTAGAAATACAATATAGTGTGTGTATTATGTATCTTGGAGAAAGAGAGGTATTTCCCACTTCAAATTCTTTGAGTAATTTGGTTTCTAAAATGAAAACTGTTTAAGTGCTGTGTGTGTTATGAGAAAGGAAACTGATTTGTCATCTGTTTTGCCTTAACAGGGTGGAAGAAGGAATCTCTCTACAGCATCCACTACAAGTTTGTCGTCTCCCATCTGACCCTGTTAAAGGCCATCATGCAGCAGCCTCCGCAGCCTGTGCCAGCGGGAGCAGCAGCTCCACCTCCTGCAGGCATCCCTCGGAACATGTACCGGAGAAACAGCTCACTCAGTAAACGAGCAAATGCACCAGCTGCCCCCGTGCAGCCTGTGACATACGCTTTGGCATTTGGCAAACAGACTCCACAGGGTTCCCCTGTAGATAATCCATCCAAGGGCAGTGCGTTGGTTATGCAAAGCTCTTCCCCCACGGGGTGTCCGCAGCCAGCCCATACGCACACTTCACCACCACGTGCCGGGGACAATCCTCATGGACTGCACACACCTTTAGCAGCTCCTGTACCTCAACCAGGAATCAATCCCAGTATGTTTTCTAATGTTCCAGTTCCTTCACCGTCCCCAGGATATGCTATGAACAGTACTACAGAAGTGCATCCAAATGCAGATCCTGGATTCCAAGGGCCTGTGGTACCACTGCACTATAGTACAGGAGCAGCAGTTGAAAATTCTTTCAGTGTGCATCCTGGAATGGCTGCATCAAGCAAACCTGGAGGTAGACAAGATGTTAGTAGAGGTCCAAATGACATTCCTTCAGGACCCAGTGCAGCAGCGTTCTTCCCTCCTCCTCCTCAGCAGCCTATGTCTCAGTGGAGGCCTGTTCAAGGTAACCTGCAGTCTCCAGTTCGAAATTTTGTGCCCTATTCTGAGCCATCTTCTCAGATTGATGTTCAAAACATTTCTCAGTCTTCTGTTAGCACTTCTCATCCTCCTCTGCAGGCAAATTTCCAGCAGGGTCCTGTGCACCAAGGCATTCCACAAAATGCCATGCAAGCGCCTTTAGCTGTTGGTTGTGAAAAGAATGGGAAAAATGGCTCTGCAAATAGCAGTCACCACATGAACAGCATCCAGCCTGGCAATGTGTTCAGGCAGAACACAGAAATGACTAATGCTTGGTTAAGTCAACCATACCAGGAACAGTTTTACCCACAGCCACCACTGCAAGACTCCAGTTTTGTCCTTCCCACAGCTCAGGAAAATAACCCCCAAAACCAGGCTCCAGATATGTCTGAAACAACAAACAGACCTATTCCCACAGATCAAGATCCAGGAACTCTCTCCATGTTTTTCAAAGGGGATGAGGCAGAAAATGAAGAAATACTTTCATCTGAAAAAGATTACATGGTTGAGAAAACAGAGTTTGATGCTTGTCAGCCCAATTCAGCATCCTTGTACCACCAGCCAGTGCATCCTCAGCGCATTGCAGCAAATGTTCTCTCTCAGGCACAGGTTGGTGCAGGGTCAGTCGGTGAGATGGTACAAAAGGGAATGGATCAGTACTTCCCTAAAATTGTCAGTCAGCAGGAGGCACAGGCCACTAAGCATTCTATGTTTGCTGGTGATGACAAGGCACATATAGGTGACATGTCTGGTGGGTCACAGTATGAAAATGTTGAGAACCTGGAGTGCATTCAGAATCAAGAAGTGCTGCCAAGTGAACCACAGAACATTAGTGTTTCATCCCCTGCTGCTGGCCCTGATCTGTACAGGTACGGCTCCTTTCCAGGTCAGATGCTTCCAAAGAATGCAGTTGTGAGCCATGCTGAAGGAGGACCAAATTTGGAGGCACCTGATTCATTACCTCATCCTGTCCGACCAGATAGTGTCTCTTCAAACTACAGCACCATTAGCCACAGGAGTGCTTCCAGCTCAGCAAGGCCTCAAGAGCAAGTTGGTACATTTATTCAGCAAGAAAGTGGGAAGCCTGATGAAGAATCTTCAGCCAGTTTCTTTAAACAGATTGACTCCTCTCCTTTAGGAGTTGATTCCAGTGAGCTAAACCTGGGCAAGACTTACCATGGTAACCTCTCCCAGCCTCCAACACCGAGCCCCCCTAAGCCTACAGGGGTGTTTCAGACAAGTGCAAACAGTTCTTTTGAACCTGTGAGGTCCCATGGAGTTGGTATAAAACCTGCAGAGATTGACCAAGCAAAGATGGTGGTTGAATTAAGGGAGAACCACTCAAACCAGAAGAACATCAAGAATGCAGCTGTGCCAGCTGCATCCCCAGGCAATCTTGAACAGCCACCAGATAATCTGGAAACTATTTTCATGCCTCCGGTACACCCACTGCCTCTTGCAGTCACTGGTGAAGCAGGAAACATGTTGCACTCTGGGCCTGTTATGGAAAACATGCAATCGGTATCTGAGAGAAGGTCCTCAACAAGAGCTCAGGGAGCAGTGAAGAAGTGTGATAGCCCAGCAACAACTCTGTGGGCTCATAATGATCTGCCTAATTTTGGGGGAAATGTTCTTCTGGCTCCTGCTGCTCCTGCAGTGTATGTACCCGCCAAACAAACTGTAGAAGTCATTCAGCCACCGGAAGAAGGCCTGGCTAATCAGGAGCCAGGCAAACCAGGGACTATGGGTGTGCAGCTCCCGCAGGATGGAAATATAACTTCTGAAAATCTAGAGAATCCTCCCAAAATGGGAGAAGAGGAGGCACTTCAGTCTCAGGCAAGTTCTGGTTATGCAAGTTTGTTGTCTTCTCCACCTACAGAGTCTTTGCAAAATCAGCCTATCCTGATTGCTCAGCCTAATCAAAGCTATAACTTGGCTCAGCCAATTAATTTTTCTCTTTCTCTATCTAATCAGCTAAGCAACAATGAAAACAATCAGCCAGTGAAGGACTCTGGGCTTGGGGACAAACCTGCAATGGGTCCCCAGCCTTCTCATGCTGGTGGGATCGTTTCTGGGGAAAACGTGCTGTTACCCGTGATGCAGGTTGGATCTCTGTTAGTGAATGCACTTCCAAATACTAATCTGTTAAAGCATAATCTATTACAAAGTCCTGTCAATTCTTCTGATGCTGCTTCTAATCAGCCTGCAAACTTGCTTATGAAAACTCCGCTTAATTTGGCTCCAGAAGGGCAAAAGAATGTTAACATGGAAGGTTTTGTTCCTGAATTTGCCAGCAAGCCGGGGTCTAACTCATCCGTTTCTCCTGGGACAAATCTCCCCAGTGGAAGTGCAAGTGCACTGCTCCCCCCTGTTAATTCTGTAGTACAGGCTAATAGTTGTGCAAATCATTCAAATGGCAAAGAAGAAGTTGCTGCAGTGGTCGACTTCACAGTGACACGAACGGTGGAGACAAGCAGTGCAAGTAATTCTGTACAGGTGCACAATCAGTCACTTCCTGGTGGTCCTCAGCACTCAGCTGGTCAGGGGCATCCTGAGATGCATGACAAACATTTCTATCAACAGGTGACAAAAGATGTACAGCATCAGGCTGTATCAGAGAGAGCTGCACAGGGAGCATTGCCGTCTCAACCACAGATGCAAGGAGCTCAGATGCAGCAGCCAACATCATCTGGGCAGCCGTCAGTTCCTTCAAACTACCAGGTTACTGCAGGTGCTAAGGCCATGCAGGCGTCGCAGCAGCATGAGAGCCAGGTGCTGAGCAGCCATCCTCAGCCTGTGGGTCCCCAGGAGGCAACTTCAGCACAGCAGCCAGCAGGGTATGATCAGATGAGTCCTGACAAGCAGCGAGCATCTGGACAGCCACCGGGTGCTCCAACATCCTCAGCTCCTTCAAGCACCACCAGTCAGCCAGCAATGCCAAATGTGCAACAAGACCTGCAGCGTCCATCCCTGCCTCAGACTCCTCAGGATGCCTTTGGTCCACCCCAGAATCCTTATTACTACTACCGCCATCCTTACGATCCTTACCAGCCTCCATATCCGCCACCTTATCCTCCTGCAGACCCCAGAACAGCAGCTCATCTTTATTACATGGTAAGTTCTTTTTTTCCCCTTCTTCCCCCCTCAGTATGTATTAATAATTTTCATCTTTGAATTTTAAGCAGTTGTGTTGTGACTAGCATTCAGTACAGCACTGATGTTAAATATTTAATTGTAGGGAAAATCCAGATAGCAGTAACAAAACTTGCATTACAAAGATTATAAAAATATAAAGTAGTTGCTTATACCAGTTCCAGTTGGCACAGATGTCAGCGTGGTTCTTTGGAGAAAGGTGGCAGTTGTAACTGTTTTAGCTGCCCAGGAGTTCAGATTTGTTTCCCATCTGCTGCCTGTATTATTGGCAGGTTAGCAGAATGACCAGTACAGTGGTTGAACTGCCTTTAGTCCAGACATAATGGTTTTCCCTTAAGTTTAGCATATTAAAGACTTGAATATCACTTGCAGCAGGTACTGAAAGCTGTACTGTAGTCTTATTGATCTGCATCTCTCCAGGTACCACAGTTGTGGTGTGGATGGTGATTTGTTTGGTTTTAAAGGTTCATGCTCAGGGGTGGGAAACCTCCTCCTATATGTGTCAATCTGTTTTCTAGGAGGATGCCTACGGACAGTATGACCCCCGGTACAGACACTATGACAGCAGCAGCACTGCTTACATGGAGCCTGGGAGTTACCGGTATCCTGAGCCTGAACGTCCTAGTTCAAGGGCAAGTCACTGCTCTGATAGGCCTTCTTCTAGGTATGCAGTTCCTAAATTGAGTCAAATCAGAGTAAGGACCCTGAAGCAGTGAGTGTAATGATGGCTGTTGAAGTTTTGTAGCATTAGCCTCAGTGAGGAAGTTCAAAAACTCATTGTGTGCTGCCATAGGAATGGGCAGGATCAAATGCCACGTCTGAAAAGGGTACAATTCCACAGCCTTTTCTGTTGCTGAAGCCTTATTACTCCTTTCATTTAGTTCTCTGAGTGGTTGCTGGCATTTCTGCCAGGCAGGAGGTCACTGTGATGGACTAGGTGCTGAGATTAGCTCTGAGAGATGATGAATCACGTGAAAACATTCTGGTGCTGCCTCAGGTTAATCTGTCTGATGGTTACTTTGACTGTGTGGATCATCTTTCTCACAAAACTCCCAAACTCTGTGTAGTAAAGGTGTTCTGTGGGCATGTTCCACCTACTGACTTCACTACAGGTTTTGATACAGGTAGTATGTGAATCAGGCAAGCTTCAAAGTCTTGGTCTGTTTGATTAGGTGAAATAAAAAATTTGAGAGAGGGACATAACGTGTTCAGATGCCACTTACAAGTATTAAATAACAAAGCAGAAATGGAATCTGTTATTTCTCAAGCAAGAAGCAGCAAGTTACCTTCCAGGGATTACTGCTTTCTTTTGCCAAAGTGATCTGTATAAACTTCAGGTTAATGATGACGTGTTACTGTTGCATTACTTGGCAGGTGGGTTTGCAGGTTTCCAAGGGAGAACCCCACTAACCTGACTGGAAAGGATGAAACCCTCTGTAGTAGTTGTCTGTTGTTGCTGGCAGCTCACTTAATGGAGCAGTCTTCAGATTAAAAATACGTTTTGCCTACCACCTCCAGAAGATTATAGGAGGTGCACGTTGGCCTTGAGGCGTACACACCAATGGCTGCATGTGATAACTTTTATCATCATCTTAAGTGAATCTAAGTGCACTGTGAGATCTTGTAATGAGATAATAACCTCCAGTAGCACTTCCTGGTGCCTATTCTTATGTACTATTTTTATAAGAGGCTGAAATGCCTACGGGTGGCACGGGGCAGATCAAAGCCTGTTAGGAGCAGCTCTGTCAATGTGTTGAGGCGTGACGTGACAGCGCAGGTGGATGCGGACTGTGGGACAGTTCTGCAGGGCAGCAGAGCCTGGGAGTGGCAGAGTCAGTGATAGTGTTTCTCAGAGTTGCCCTGAATGTGCCAGTGTTAATGCAGCTTTGGCAACTCTGTTTGGGGAGGGGAATAGTATCTGTCTGCAGGAGACTGAGCCGATTGTTTGGGTGGATAAACCTGATCTGATAAGATCGCATCGCCTCCTCTGCAGAGGCAGGTGCTGTGTTAGCAAACTTCCCACGTGTTTGAGGGAGGAGCATCCCTTGACTTGCTTGGCCACTTTGGAGTTTGTACTATCAGTTGTATGATTAGCTGTAAAGGAACGTGAAAGTTCCTATTGTTCTACATTATGTATCTTTACCTCCTATGCATGTATGTGTGTGTGAGAATATGCACATGTGTAGATACAAATGTATGTGTACATGTGCATACAGGTAGACACACTACATTTTTGATCTAATACCCATCTTCTAGCCTTTCTCATAATTGTGGGGTGGTCCTAAAAATGGCATTCCATACCTATTCAGTTGTGGCACATAGTTCTTTATGTCTTGTGCTGACTTCAGAAGAGACTGAAGAGGAATAATAATTTTTCATACTTGTGCCTTTTCTTTCAGGCAAGGGTATGCTGAAGATTATTATGCCAAAAGTGGATGGAGTGATTATTACCCAGGCTATTACCCGAACTCATATGATTATGGAGGTAATGTCTCAAAATGAATTCTGAATTTTTCTATAGAAAATTGCAGGTTTTAGCAAAAAAAAAAATGTAGGGAAAAGGAACTTTAAGATCAGAGAATTATTGTATTTTTCCATATTAATAAAGCTGATATACTTTCCACAACCAGCAAGAATGAGGTTATACTTGCTGAAAACTGATCTTTGGACTTACTTCAGTTCTTAATAATTCGCTATCCTTCCTGAGTTTTATTGAGTAGAAGTAGCAAACAGAAAATAAAGTAAGTTTTTTCTTCACTCCCAGCCTTCATTGTGCTTTCCATCGTGATAGCACACCACAGTGAGTCTACAGAGTAGTTTTCTTCAGTGTGTTGCAAGCCTGTCGTTCACTGAGGTGTATCCTTGGTGTGTAACATGCAGGCAGGCTTGGAAAGTAAATTTTAGGTGGGTGTGACCAGGAATTGACTCATGATTTGAATTTGTTTTCTCCATGGTGATCTGCTCTCTGCTCACAGAGACATTCTGGACTTGGTAATCTGCAGATAATTGCTTGTATGGTCCCTGGGAGGATTTAAAGCAGCATCTGTCCACATCCCGAGACATTTGGCACAATGCTCTGGAGACTGATCACAAAGATTCTATTAATACTTGTTGAGTTACCATGTGATGATCAAGTTGGAAAGTTGTTAGGAAAGATCTGTCTGTCTGCTGGTGAATGCTGGCCCTTCAAAAGTGTTAAGCTATTTATCATAACCAAATCAGCATGTTGTTAAAGAGAGAGGAGCAGGAAAAGGTTATAGGCAATAGCTTCCAATAGCTAAACCATTTCTTCTTGTTTCCCAAAGATCCAAGTCGCTGGGAACGTTACTCATCAGCATATGACCCCAGATACAGAGATCCTAGAAGTTATGATCAGAGGTATTGGTATGATGCTGAACACAACCCTTACCAGAAGAGAGAAGCGTATCCATATGGAAGCAGGTTTGTCCATCTGATCCATGTTCTTGGTGCTCTTTCCAGATCTTGAGCAGCACAGGCTTAGGTGCTGATGGTTATCAGACAACTAGTGTGTGTGTCCAAGTAAAGGTGGAGAATCTGGTATTGGCTTCCTGAGGGTTGAGTTCCCCACAGTCAAATGTGTCAGCAGAAAATGAAGTTATGATAGTAAGTGTTCAGGCAAAGGATGAGGCTTTGCTTGTGCACTAACAGAAATATTACTTTACTTGCTGAAGATCTGCCCCAAAGCCTTCAGAAGTTATGAACTGTTGTGATAGTTGTATCAGGCATCAGGATTTTGAGGTATCATGTAGCTTGAAGTAAAATCCTCTCAATATTGTCTAGGAATGCAGGTGCATCCTGTAACAGACTATTGAAAAGCAGTATTACAGATACATTTGCTACTCCTTTCTTTAGCTTTAATATAGGCTATTGAGGAAGACAGATGAGTTGTCATATCAATCAAGACAAGGATTTGAGGAGTAGGGCTTGTTTTCGAATGGGTGAATATTTTGTGGGTTTTCATACTCGGAGTCTCTTCTAGGATGTCAGTTTGATTCCTAAGTGTGCAGTGAAGTCACTTCCCTCAGGGATATAGGTGGCTCTCTTCATTTTTGGGTTATGTGTTTCTTGGCTCTCCAGACATGACCGATATGATGAAAACTGGAGATACGACCCTCGTTTTACTGGAAGCTTTGATGATGAATCCGAACCCCATCGGGATCCTTACGGGGATGAGTTTGACAGACGCAGTGTGCACAGTGAGCATTCCGGCCACAGTCTGCGGAGCTCCCGCAGTGTTCACAGTCACCAGAGTAGTTTCAGCTCTCGCTCTCAGCAAGTGAGTTTCACGTGGTCTCATCAAGCATTCTTTCAGCTGAGCTGGGTCTCTCTCTGTTTAGGGTGGGTGAAACAGGAGAAATATGGAAATATTTCTGGGTTTAGCTTGGGGGGAAAATGCATTTTGAAAACTTTTATTCTTTAAGTTAAGGCTGTTTTGTAACATGGTTTTGAACTTAATATTTATCACAGTTGACAAGAGACCTTTAACCAAAATCAGCACTCAGCTGTGCAAGTTGCCACACACAGAGAAATGGAAAATTTCCTCTACTGAATCCATTTGCTGTTTGTGAGAACTTTGCCCTTACTGTGCTTGGATGTAGTTGATGTGCCTGGCTTTGTGTTATGTTGATTTTCACATCACAAGCATGAATGCTATTACTGAACTTGGGATCTGCTGAAGGACTAACTCTGTATTTGAATGGTGCTATTTTGACTATAAAAGCAAAACCCAAATCTAACTGATTACTCATCTGCTCATACCATAAGTACAGTACCTGAAAAACACAGAATATTTGGGTAGCTTTTGGAGTACAATCTTTGCTACTAGAATGTGTCGTTACAGCTATGGTCTCATGTTGGTTCATGATGTTCCCTGGAAGGTTTAGGTGGTTTTCCAGTCTGAATGCAAATTCATTAATATTGGAAGTAGTATTGGAGATCATTTAGGCATTCATCTGTAGGCACCTGAAGTCATTTAGGCATTCATCTGTAGGCACCTGAAGTCATTTAGGCATTCATCAGGCATAATCAGTTCGGATTTTCTGTCAGTGTGACAGCAGAGGTGAATGTTGCTGCTGATACAGCAACACTTTTAACTCATTCTGTAATATTCTTCACACAAGCACATCGACATTCCATTGTGAGAAAATGGAAGTACTAGGATGTGAACAGATCAAATGGTAGCGAAACACTGAGGGGGGACATGGAGATACAAATTACCTTCTCTAGCCTGTTGCTGCAGGTGGATTCCTGGAGAGCTTCTTCCAAAGCAGAAATTAGGAAGCCTGGTTTATGAGCAGTGTAAAGAATCAAAGCCAGAGAGAAGACACGTTTACTGCCTTGACTCGTGCCTGCAGCATTGCTTGCTCTGTGTAACTTCATGCTCTCTGCTAACAATTACTAATATGATCTATTTAGAGCCAGCTGTATAGAAGTAATCATGATCTAACGGCTAATACATATGAAACTGCACAGGCAGCGTCACTCCATGCGGATTATCCCTATGGTGGATATGCTCCCAACTTTGATGGACAACAGCCTTTTACAGATTATGGCTACCCACCTGAAACTGGATGGTCAGCAGTGGAACAAGGTACTGGCACCACTGGGGAAAGAGGAGGGAAGGCATGGGCTTGAGAGGTTGTCCTTGGTAGTTTACACTGCTGTAAATGTTGGTTACTATATATAGTGTACAAAATGCCTTTCATGTGTTCAGTGAACCTGTTAACAGGAAAAAAAAAGGCTGATTCACAGTGTATGTACACAAATATATGTGGACAAAGTTCTGTTCCTCTTCCAGTGTAAGGATAACTTGCTTGTTGAAACCTGGGTATATCACAGAACAGTAGTAGCTGCAGCGTCTGCTATTAAATACTGCATACTTCCGTTTGTAAATGTCTTCTTAGACAGGTTTTTAACTATTGCTTCTGCCTCATGGGAAACGGTTATAAAGTTTAGCTTAAACTTCAGATTTTCCCATAGTTTCTTCTTGCCCTTTTGGTGTGTAACAAACCACTGTTTTCTCTGGAAAAGGTTTTGCAGAGTAGGTTGAAGTACATCATTAGCTCTTTGAAGATGCATCACGTATTTGTACAGATATCATGGAAATGTGTCTGATACAGATAATCAAAGCCCCTACACTGACAAAATAAGCGTGTTTTAAAGTTCTGTAGTTTAGTTTTGTTCTTGTTGCAAATCTTCAGAAGATCTTTGGAGCTATAGTGGAACTGATTGCTGCCTATAAAGTTCAGCCAAATTGAGTGGCAGGGTTTTTCCACCAGTGCTGCAGGAATACTGGTTTGGATAAATACATCAGCAAGTTTACTTTAGTTGCAAGACAGGCTACTTGTTCTTACTTTATTTCTTCCCATTTCAGCACCTTTAAGGCCCTCAACACCTGAGAAATTTTCAGTGCCTCATATCTGTGCCAGGTTTGGTCCTGGTGGCTTCTTAATCAAAGTGCTGCCAAACCTGCCTTCAGAAGGACAGCCAGCTCTGGTTGAGATACACAGTATGGAGGTAAAGTTTAAGGTTAAAAAGGGAGGTGGTGGATACAGGCTTGCTTACAGTGTGGGTTATGTTCAGGTTTGGGGGTTTTACTGCTAAAAATCAAAATTTGCAGTTATAAGGGTTTCTTACAGATTGTATTTGTGTTTTAGACTATGTTGCAGCATTCTCCAGAGCAAGAAGAGATGAGAGCATTTCCTGGTCCTCTGGCTAAGTATGTTCTTACAGATTTCAGAGTTCATTTCTTCATTGAACACTTGTCTGTAAATTACAGGACTTAAACCAACTTCAAATATTGGTGGCTTTTCACATGTTTAAATAAGATATGATCTTTAAGTTTGTTCCTCATGCTAATCACAGTTATGATCTCAGTGTTGACTTTTCCTTCATTAAAGCTTTTTTCTTCTTTTTGCCCTGTTCTCTTTGTTTTCAGGGATGACACCCACAAAGTGGATGTTATTAATTTTGCACAAAATAAAGCTACACAGTGCTTTAAGAATGAAAACTTAATTGACAAAGAATCTGCAAGTCTGCTCTGGGACTTCATTGTCCTGCTGTGCCGGCAGAACGGGGTATGTCTCACTGCTTGAATTGTTACCTGTCCTAAAATAGTTTATATGCAGAATGGTGTTTATGTAGAAGACAGGGATGTGTGTATAGGGACTTATCTTGGAATAGTTCATGGATTGATGGACCAGGTAAACTGGCCACTTGTCCCCAGATGCTCAGAGGTGGCAGTCACATATTGCTGTTGAAATGACAGCTAAAATGAAAGCAGTGTTGAAATAGCAGATTTTTCTGTGGGCTCTCTCTACGTGTGCAGACCGTTGTGGGAACAGACCTGGCAGAACTTCTGCTCCGAGATCATAAAACAGTGTGGCTTCCTGGGAAGTCCCCTAATGAGGCAAACCTGATTGATTTCACTAACGAGGCTGTGGAACAAGCGGAAGAGGAATCTGGTGAAGCTCAGCTCTCGTTTCTCACTGATAATCTTCTAACCACTATTGACAGTCTTGAGAAAGAGACGGAGAGGTTCAGAGAGTTGTTGCTTTATGGCCGCAAGAAGGTGAGTGCTTGTACTGGTGTTCCAAATCTGCATCTGTCTAATTTTGTCTACTTATTTGTCACAAATCTTAAAGCTCGAGGCATCGGTTAAAATAATTTGTGCCACTTGCAGTGTATGTAATATTTCACTGCGCTGTGCTGATACGGAAAAATGTTATGCCCTACAGTTTGTAATATAAAACAATTATATTCATGTGTTGGCATCTGATCTAAACAAAGCCACCAAGTGCTACTTTAGAGCATTCATTCATTCATCTGAGTGGTATGCTAAGCAGTTTCCAGGAAACCGATTTCTGTATTCACTAGGATGCTTTGGAGTCTGCCATGAAACATGGTTTATGGGGTCATGCTCTGCTACTTGCCAGCAAAATGGACAGCAGAACACATGCAAGAGTTATGACCAGGTACTGTTTTGCTTGTTGATTAGTACAATGTGACTTATTTTGCTAATAAGGTAGAGACTTGGTGCTCAGAAAACTTAATGGCAAAATGATGAGCTACCTTAGTAGCTTATACAAGAATTAAGCTTTAATTTTACCTGTACATTCAACAGTTATCTGTTACTTTTCACTCTAGGGCCTGCTGGCCATAAAATTAAAGCTGAGAAGTTATTCTATGCCACTTGTTCCATTTAAGGGGTATTTGAACAGTGTCATCATGGGCTTCTTTGACAGGTGCTGTTAGTTAGGCTTTGAAAAAACTGCAAAATCCCATTGTCAGCTTTGTTAAAGCCAAGGAGCTCTGTTGTACCCTTCATTCTCCTTGGCCTGTGAGAAGTAGATGTCTTTGTGCCTGCTGTAGACAGGAACACATTCTGTCAGCTTCCTGAGGTTGTGAAATCATGTACTAAGTCTGGTCAGCTGGCTTGGGGGGAATCCTGAGGTTTTCCTTCATTTGGGCTGAGCTGTATCAGAGGGCAGATCCAGTTAAGTAGTGATCTTTTGCTTTTGAACATTATCCTCTGGGCAATCGCTTATTCAGTGTAGTATTTTCAGACAGGAGTTCCTTCTCTTAAACTAAGCTGGATTAACTGCCACTGAATGTTCAGGTACATTTTAACTGCTTACCCCATGCTTGTGTTTTGTTTTTCTGTGTATTGTCTCCGTAGATTTGCCAACAGTCTCCCAATTAATGACCCTCTGCAGACTGTTTACCAGCTCATGTCTGGAAGGATGCCAGCTGCATCCACGGTAAGATTCAAGTGTGAGCTGCAGTTGAGACAGAATTGTTGCTGCAGTGAGTGGTGTAGTTCACAACAGTAATCTCTGCTTTTCCTAGAAGGTCAGATAAGTTGTTTTGGTCCTTTTTAGGTTGAAGCACTTACCCATGCAGAGCTCCAGTCACTGATTTGACTAAGTAATTCTTCTAATTTTAGTGCTGTGGAGATGAGAAATGGGGAGACTGGAGGCCTCATCTAGCAATGGTGTTATCCAACTTGACCAATAATGTGGACTTGGAATCCAGGACCATTGCTACCATGGGAGACACTCTTGGTAACTCTTGGGGAATGAACAGGGCAATGACTGAAGGGAAGGCTTTCTGAAAGCTTTAATTACTCAGTTTATTTTCTTGAAAACAAGCAATTGCTGTGTAAAATGTAAAGGGGAACAGTTTGATGTGGGCATGTCTCTGTTGGGAAGGTATTTGGATGCAAAGCCAAACCAATATGGGACACTCAATTACAGTGTGCCATTGAGAGGAAATACCCTGATTATGTCACTTACTTCTCTGCAGCTTCAAAAGGCCTGCTGGATGCTGCTCATTTTTGTTACCTTATGGCCCAAGTTGGTTTTGGAGTTTACACAAGGAAGACAACAAAACTTGTCCTGATTGGATCAAACCATAGGTTTGTCTTTCTCTTTTGTTTAAAACCATGATTTTTTTAGATGCAAAAATGAAAGAATAATGGCTTGAGACTGAGTTGCCTTGGTCCCGTTATCACCACTATCCACAGCTGGCCTTGAGATAACTCTTTGATGCTGTGTCCTTGTTTGATACTGTGTGTCTGCAGAGCTGATTTCTGATTGAGAGGTCTGTATTTGGTGTCGGCATGTATCA
The DNA here is from genome assembly GCF_033815535.1 of Pezoporus flaviventris. Lineage (NCBI taxonomy): Eukaryota > Metazoa > Chordata > Aves > Psittaciformes > Psittacidae > Pezoporus > Pezoporus flaviventris. Next base: position 1,413,893 of record NW_026892645.1, read on the forward strand.
CCTGAATGTTGACTGGTATTTTTCCTCTCCCATTCCTGAATAGCTTGCCATTTTTCAAGTTTGCCACCAATGAAGCCATTCAGAGAACAGAAGCCTATGAATATGCACAGTCCCTGGGAACTCAGCCTGGGTGCCTGCCCAACTTCCAGGTCAGGAGCTGCTTCTTTTTCAGTTGCTTTTATTTCAACAGGTTTAATGGGAGGTTTCTCTCTCTAATGTGCTAAAATCATAGCAAATACTTTCTCTGTTGTAACATGAAACATTTCTGGATAACAGTGCAAGGTAACTTTCCTGTTTTTCGTTTAAATCTTCTCTGAATTTTTGTCACCTGTGCATTCTGAACTTGTTTATTTTTAATTTTGTTACTGTAATTCTATATTCCAAAAGAAAAATGCATCAGAACTTGATGATGCTGGCTGTAGTCAAATAACTTTTGCTGGATACTTTGGGTGGAAGAGGAGAGTTCTTTTTCCCTAATTTTTTTTTTCCTACCTAGTATAGGTGGGATAATGGGATATCTGAGCGTGTAACTGGAATGACAAACTGCCTTTCATTCAGTATGAATGTTCTGCTCACTTGGTGTATTTCCCCTGCTTGCATTCCATAGGTTTTTAAATTCATCTATGCTTGCCGACTAGCTGAAATGGGACTCGCTGCTCAGGCTTTCCATTACTGTGAAGTGATTTCCAGAACAGTCCTGAAAGACCCACATTACTATTCACCTGTACTTATTGACCAGCTAATCCAGGTAACACAGGGAGAATTAAGTGCTGGCGGGTTTGTATTGTAGGTGGTAAGCTGTGGCTGAGGTTGCCTTTTGTTGCCTGGTTAATTTAAACTCTGCAATGATTACTTTCTCTAGATGTCATCCCAGCTACGCCTGTTTGACCCACAGATAAAAGAAAAACCAGAACAGGAATCTTTTATTGAACCTTCATGGTTAGTAACGCTTCGACATGTGGATGGACAGATCAAGGTACAGAATGTGCTTTTCAACATGAATTCCTCTTTTGAGGATTAGTGTAAATCACTTTTTTAAATGGCTTTGTTCATGCTACTAAGTACAGAAGCATGTGAAGTGACCTTATATGTTCATGTCACAAAGTGCAAGTGAGATTTCCTTTGCTCTATGTTCCCTTGGTTGCAAACTTAATGTTAACAATATCTTGGTCTTTTTTTTGTGCAGGAGGGTGCAATAGCTTATAACACAGACAGATCCACTCCACCACCGTATGCCTGTAGTACACCAAGCTCTGAATTAGACCGTGCTAGTCAATGTGATGGAGCAGGAGCTGGCCATGACGTGGGTCCAGGTGCTGAAAATGCATTGTTAGCATCCTTACTACCCAATGTGGCTCAACAGATGCAAAGTGTGCAGCTCATGCCTTCAGGTTAGTGCTTCAGATCCTTCTTCACGACAGAAAATAAACCTTTCGGGTTTCTGGAATAGAAACCACTTAAGAGGGTGGCAGAAAGAGCGAGATTTCACTTCTGCATTGTATCCTTTTAGTGAAAGGTTCATACACTGGAATTTGTTTAGTTATAACTCTTAATGTTTTTATTTTGTGCTGCAGTACCTCAGGCTGACCTTGATGGATCAGCTGCTGTGATTCCTCCTGGTGACCAGGAAGCTGTCCGAAGTGTCCCTTTCTATCCAGTGGCTTCTCAGTCTATTGGTCCAGGGCCTGGCTTTGCACCTCCAGGATTCTCAAATCCGTATGGAACTGAACCATCACCACTGTACTTGGGGTCAGCAGTACCACCAGGAGGGCCTCCACAAGAAAATGAACCACGATTGGAAGAGCAGACAAACCTGGAAACAGGTCTGTGGTATCAGTAAACAGCTTTCCTTCCTTATCAGGGGATTGAAGTATTTGGGGGAATAATGTCAAATATCTCAGTATTTAGAAAACAGTAAGTCAAGTCTTGTGATGAAATTGAAACCCACCATGTAATGGTACAGAAACATCTGTGGAGAATTTCACTATTCATTCTGCTTATTTGGCTTAGTTTAAAAGAGAGATCAGACTCAGCAGGCTAGGGGTTTAACTCTGAGTGCACTGGGCTTAGCAGTTCTGTCTGTGAGGTCTGTGACTGGAGTCTGAGGGATTTCTGCCTTGGACATCAGCTCCTGCAAACCTGATACATTTTAATTTGGTGACAGCAGAACCTGTGAAGGCAGCAGGCACACACAAGTTTGGCAGAGCTGTGTTAGAGATGTGAAGAACCTTAAACTGCTCCATATTGAGCATATCGCATCCGTCAGCCTGTCCTGGCCTATTTAAAATGAACTTCATATTCATGCAGGAGAAAAAAGGCAAAATTACAGCAACTACAGTTCATATTCTTTAAAAGGCCAGGTTCTTCCTAGCACAAAACTTGTAACTAGTGAAGACTTTTCTCTTAAAAGTGTTGTTGTGGGGTTTGGGGGCCTTTTTGTTGTGTCCCGTCCCCCCCCCCAACATAATCTCATTTGTTTTTTAAGGAATGCAAAGAATTGCATCGGAATCTCCTGCACAGAACTCTTTCCCTGACCAGAGAGAGGAGGATTTCTATGGCAGGATGGCTAGCATGGTATCTGTATTTCCTACATCTCTTCAGCAAGTGTCAGCTGCACTGCAGATCTGTGCAAACACAAGCATACACTGGGGCTCTGTCTTGCTTTGCAGCAATACTTGAAGCTTGGTTTTTCTTTCCCACTGTTCTTCCCCTTCAGTAGAATAAAAAAATGAAATAGTAGAAGAAACTTAGCCCTAACTTCTCTAAAAATAATTACAATTTAAACAAGGTGGAGGGGGGTATTGGGCTGTTGTCTAAGGAGTTTGATTTATCTTTCTCTTCCTTCCTCTCCCACCTCCCAGAATGATTCTTCATAGCCAGAAGAACTCGTAGCATACCTCAACAAATGAGGCCCTAAAGAACAGTTCTGTGACTGTTTTAAAAGCACACTTGTAGTGACTGGAAATGTGGAAAGTGTCTTATCAAAATCCAAGCCCCCTTTTTCAAATACATAGTATTTTCACTGTTTAAATATCGCTGAAGTTGGTGTCTCCTGGGAAATCAGATTAGCTTAAACATTTTAAATAAGGGTACCTATGACAACTGATAAAGGATGAAGAGACTTTTTAACTAAAAGTTAACCATCCTTATAGAAGAAACGGTGAATGTTTTTTTTTTTTTTTATGCTTGAGTTGCTATACAAACATTAGAAGAGCAATCCAGTGTTGGAGGTGGGGAGGAAATGCAGCAGCCACTCCCTGGTGCAGCTTGTGTCTTTTCCTCTCATGGGCTGGTTGGCCTGCACAGCAATGCCCTGATTTAACTCTCTTTAATGGGCCAGTTCCATGATAGTGCAATTGCTTGGACAGACTTCAGCTCTTTTTCTGCACCTCCTATATGTCAGAAGAGATAGAAATACCCCAATAACCAGCTTGAATATCTTTAATTGTGTGGGAATTCTTGATAAGAAGTGAATGTTGTGTCAGATATTTAGCTGCTTGCTGCTTATGCATGTCCTGGCTTTGTATCTAACCAGGCACCAGGACGAAGATCCAGATCTGCATCTCAGTCTTCAGCACATATGGTATGCCATGAGCAGGCTGCTTCTTTCACTAAGTCTTCTTTTTTATTTGTGTTTGTTTTTTATGCCTTCTTATCTGCTTTAATATCTCTTCCTATTAATATTTTTCAAAGAAGGGATTTGTTTAGTAAGTTTATATTTAACCCATTGATCGATTGCTCCAGCATTGCCAACTTTGTTCTTTCCTGTACGTTTGTAATACAGGGCTATGGGCGAAGATCCCGAACAACTTCAGAGTCCTCTGCTCATTCTGTGGGGCGAGAGAGATCCAACTCTGCAGCAAAGCAGTCTTCTCCTCCCTCTGTTCCTGTAGGGAAAGAGACTAAAAAGGAAACAAAAAAGGAGGCAGCACCTAGAAAGGTAAACTAAGGAAGTACCTGTAGCTGGAGGGGGTATGTTAGTGCATGGGGTGACTCCTGCTCTGGGTACTGATTTAAGAAGTCTCGACTGAACAACTTGCTATTTATTAGGTGCAACTCTGGCTCAGAGTTGAAGTCCTTAGGAGAGAATAAATTGTTGCATGGATGTTTCTCTTAATCTGCCTGTAAAGACAGTCTTGAGAGAATTAACTGAATAGATGCATTTATTTTTAGACTGGTGCAACCTGGTTTCGCTGGCTGATGGGAAAAGGAAAGAATGAAGCTCACCTTCCAGATGACAAGAACAAATCAGTAAGGCCCCTAAATCACAGAAGCCTTTATGCATTTTAGTTGGTTCAAAAGGGTTTCCTGGATGAGAGAGGAACATTGTTTTGACAAGCAAATAGATAAGTGTAAATGGATTCTGCTTATTCCAAGACTGGCTGTTAAAAAGAAGTTCCTTTTTTGGGGGCAGGCAGCAGGAGCTTAACAGCTTAATTTGGTCTCCTAATCCTTGACTATGATTTCCTTGTAGATTGTTTGGGATGAACAGAAACAACGCTGGGTTAATCTGGATGAACCAGAAGAAGAGGTAAAAATCTCAGTACTCGGTATTTTGTCAAGTGGGAAACTGATCTGAACTGGGCACACTCTCTTTAATCTGTTACTGGCTCTTAAGAGATGCCTTTTACTGAATTTGGATTAAAATGTGCAACAGGTTACATATTCTTGCAGGCTCTATCCGTATGGAACCATTTGTATCTTTAGTTGCTGGTGTTGATTTGGTAATTGTGATTGAATTTACAATGGAGTTTGCTCTAAAGTTTGCCCTGTGTATCTGTTCATAGAGGTTGGAATCACCTACACGGTCGCTTCTTAATTGATTTGTTCCAGACAGAATATAGGGGGGAAAAAGAGGAAGATTCTATAGTTTTGAAAATGTAATGCATTGTGTAGCAAAGAAAATCACATGTCCTGACCATCCTTGTCATTCAAGGATCTCTCTCAAAACACAAATGGCAAGAACCACTGTTGTGTTTCCTTTCAAAGTGAGCATAGATGAGTTGTAGTAGTGCCTTGATACTAGTTATCAGATGGAAGATGAGGAACAGACATACAGGATGTATGTCTCTTTTATGTGCTCTGAAGTAAGGAAAAGGGAAGTCAGATGGGTACTTTGTTTAAAACTCTTGGTCAGTGATGATGTGGATTTTCTGTTCCCTGCAGAGCAAACCCCCACCACCACCTCCAACAGGATTTCCTAAGGCTCCTCAGGCTGCTCCACCTGGACCTGGAGGCGGACCTGGAGGCCCTCCTGGTGCCCCTGTCAACATGTTCTCCAGGAGAGCAGGTAACAGGCAACAGTGATGCTTCAAGTATGGAGGACTTCAGGTTTTCTCTTGCATAAAATATGAAGGCAGAAGTCTCACCTTTTCTGGACTGATCAGGGAACAGTTGGCAACTCAGCGATGTCATGGAGCTGTGGCTGTTGCTGTCCTTGCTTGTGCCTAGCTTCTGCACTGTGGTTGTTGTCACAGCTGTGTCATGACTTGTGTATTACTGTTTGTGTCCCTGGAGCACTATTTTCTGATCCTGAAGCATGGTTTAGCCAGCAGACTGGTGAAGATAGACACAGGGATGACTGACATGAGGCTTATCTGTTATTTCTGGATTTTTCTGTTTTAGCTGGAAGCAGAGCCCGTTATGTTGATGTCCTGAATCCAGGTGGAACCAAGTCGAGTGGTACTCTTCCAGCACCATCAGACCTATTTGCCCCCTTGGCACCAATGCCAATTCCTGCGAATGTATTTGTTCCAAACTCAGGTGTGTGGTTATCTATGGTTATGTGGTTATCTATGTCACTTTTGAGTGTCTGTGTTACGTAGCCTTTATTAAACAGTAAGTATGTTCAATCTCATTAACTCCAGTTTGATTTAGAAAGAAACAGATGGGTCAGTAAACTTGTAAGTTTACTTCTTTAGATTACTTTTTTTCCTGGGGGAAGGTTGATATTGTAAAAGCTCATTTCTGCTGATGTTCCTGCTTCTCATTCTGTGAAATCAAACACCCTGGTATGGTGTGTTTGGTTAAATCCTATTTCCTTTGTAGTTCCAGGGGAACCCCAGCCAATGGAAGGGAGTGGTGCAGCAGAACATGCACCAGCTGCAAGTCAAACCAGCACAGATCCTGCTGCTGCTGTGGAACCAGAGGTGGGTTAGAAAGAATGTCTTATATATAGAATTCAAGCTTCTGATTAAAAACCCTTCATGATTCTGAGTAATAGTTTCATGGCCACAAAACATGATGTTGTAGGGATGATGCTTGTGTATAGCATTTTGATTAAAGAACTGGGGAAGGGAAATGCAAGTGGAAATGGAAATGGGAAGCCCATAATGAGTTGCATTCTGTCTATGGGAGCAATATGTGTCAGGAGAGGGACCAGAGAACACATCTGCATCAATACAGCAGAAATGTGAGATAGCATCATAGTAGTAAAGATAAACAGAAGTGCATTGTTTTTCTTTAGTACTTAAACCCTGCAATCCTTCCTCCTGGATCTGGACTTCCTGTTGCTAACCCCGATGGCTCCCAGTCAGGCGAGGTAAGGCGTAATTCACAGTAGTTAGCTGATGACTTCTGACACGTATTTTAACCATTAATTTGTAGAGGATTTATCATGGGCCAGCCAACAAGTCAGTGATGCAGTTGCTGATGACTAGCCAAGATGGAATCATGTGACTGCCTCCAAAACTGTACAGACAAGAACTCTAAGCCCCTGTGTGAAGTTCAGCCTCTGTGTCCTACATGTGGTGGAATCTTTTTTCTATGAAGTAGACTTTGACAAACCTTTGTCAGAGTAAAATACCAGTAGCAGTGTGAGGATCTCTTCTTGCCTCCGTGCATGCGTATAATTTCACTAATACTGAGTGCAAGACACGACAAAGAGAACAGATTGCTATGTGCCAGGCAGAGTAACATTGCCCTTGTTCCTACTAAATGTTCTCTATAGCTACATAATGTTGTGCTTTAAGAAGCCCTTTTGATTTAAACTAACTTCTGGCTTTACGTTTTATTTTGTTGGTTTAACTTGAAGTTGGTTTAACCTTTGGCAGAGACTTTGAAACTGAAATAAAACAACTGAAAGCTTGGGGCAGTGACATGCATGACGACTTTTTTATTTGTGTTTTTTTGTATTTGTGTGTTCTTGCTGTTTTGTAGCTTTCGCGCTCTAGTTCAATGAGTTCATTATCACGTGAAGTAAGCCAGCATTTTAATCAGGTACATGTGGCTGGCCATTCTCATTTATGTTCACTTACTTACTCCCCCCTCCCCCCCCCCTTTTATTTTGCATTTGCTCAAATACTAATGCTACTGTTTAGTCGTTTTCCCCTCTGCTCATTTCACCACAGTAACATCACAAGTAACTAATGATGTAGTGTTCCTTTTAACACTCAAACAGGGTCTTCAGAGTTGTTTGTATCCATGAGAGTGCATGTAATCCAAGCATGCTTTTTGTTTATGCTCATGTTCCTAAGAGACTCACTTAATCATTTTGATCAGCTCTTTCCTGGGATACCAAAGTTGTCAGTTGATTTTAAACAAACAAAAACCCCAAACCCAAACCAACAGCAACAAAAAAAGCCTCACCCAAGCAAAACCTTGTCATCCTGCTGCTGCCAGCCTCCAATTGGTAATAACACCAATTCCTGTTTCATCTGCAAAAGCCCCTGTAGGAATTAAAGGAATGCTTCATCTCTGCTGTGAGTTCCAGTGCTGTGGGCTCACCATAAAGGGGTGACACAAACTCTCTCTGATATTTCTAAGTAAAGCAAAACTCAACATAGAACGTTTCTTTTGGGGCGAGCCCTCAGGTGTACTAACAAAAGCAGAAGGTACTAATTCAGTGAAGTCACACCGGTGTCTTGTTTTGGTTTTGCATGCTTTGGATTTTCAGAGCTATTTACAGTTTGTGCATGTGATGTTTTGCCAGTTCCTACATTAAGCAAGTAATACTTAAGATCTGGATGCAAACTGTACCAGCACTTTTGCAGTTGTTACAAATGCTGTGCTGCCCATACTGTTGGCATTTAGTACTGTGGATATCTGCTCTAGATGACCAAGCAAACCATGTCTGAGAGGCAGGGGAGCTCTGCAGTTTGTAACTTCAGTATTATCTGCTTCCTAGCCTGCCGCTGTGCCACCTGCAGGGGGACCTTCAGCAGGAGCAGTTCCTTTCTACAATCCTTCTCAATTTGCACAAGTGAGTAAAGGCTTTGTCTTTACTTTGAACAAAACCATTGAACAAAACCTGTTGAACAAACCCATCCCTTTGCTTTACTCTAGTTCAGTTGTGCCTGTTGCATGTAGAGTGTTAAATGTGTTCACAGACCAGTCTAGCACCCCTTTAATGGGTTTGTGTTCAAAACTTCAGTGCCAACTTTGCGTTTTGTCTCCAGGATGAGCTTTTACAGAATGCTTTTTATTCCTGTTCTCCTTTTTCAGTCTCCTGCAGTCACTGGAAGTTCAAGACCGGGAAGAATTGGACAGAGGAAGTATCCAACATTGAAGTAGAATACAGTGGCTTTGTGTTTGGAATTCTCACTCGTGTTCTGAGTATGCAAAGAGCTATTCAGTTATGGCACATGGTATCAGTACTAGCTGCAGGTGACATGACAGATTGAATGATGGGTGATTTTTTTCATGGGTCTCCCTGCTTGCACCTCATCTACGCAAACCATTACCAAACATGAAATATGTGTAACTTCCTTTTTAAAAACCTGGCTGGAAATAGCTTTGCTGAGATAAAGAATAGACATGAGGGAGGAAATAGTTGCTGTCTGTTACAAAAACTGTTTGTAAATTGCATAGGCAATTTATTCCATGAGTTTATTTGAAACCTACTAGTGTGACTTTGGAAGGCAGAGTTTCAGGGATTCCTTAATTTCTGAAGGATGCTTCCCCTCCCAGGGGGGGAAAACCATGTCCACATTGTAACATAACGCTCTGTGGCCTTAAAGAGGACCATGCACAATTGTAACACTTATCCAACAGGACTGGGTTTCCCAGTGTGAGGCACTGGAGATGTTCCTCTGGGAAACGCCTGGTGCTGATTGGTTCTTTGGAGGAGGGAGGGGGCCACAGCTCATCCAAATAAATTGACCTATATGGAATGAAAACTGTGACTGTAATCTAATGGTAATTTGATTGGGAACTTACCTAGTCTGTATGTAGTTTGTGGTTTAGACTACTTGTAAAGCAAATTGTATAGTGGGGAAGAAGCTCTCTGTATAATAGCCAATGCTGTACTATTTGATGAGTGAGTGTTTTTAAGTGCAATACGGTTACTTGCTTTCTCTCAAACTGCTGGCACTGTGCAATTAAGGTGGTAACAGCTTGAAAGTTAAGTTTCTTTTCCTGTTGAGTGCCAGAATCAGTGTAATACTCTGTTCTTGAAATTCCATTGCTAAAATAACCGAGGTCTTAAATAGCTAACGGCTGAATTTCAAACGTACTAAAAGTAGACGGATTAGACCTCTACTGAAGGACTTTAAAATCTTTAGATTTAATATAGGAAATCTTGCAAACCATGATATGCAACATTCATATTCGCTGAAGAATCTGAATTATCTGCAAAGAGAGAAAAAAACTTTAAATATTTATTAAATCAGTAGGCCATATTTTATTTAGAACTTGACACCAGACTCTTTGATTTTACTTGAATTTCTGCCCCCGAGTAGAAATAACGTGAATGTGAAATTGCCAGTGTCAGTCCCCCATAGTTTTCTCTTTTCTTCTCCTGAATAATGCCACCTTTCTGAGCTCTCGATCGCCTTACATGTGTCCTAGAAGGTTTGTATGTAGCCGAAGTCGAACGCTGTTTGGAGGGGATTAGAAACCTTTGCGTTGCGGTCCATCCTCCAGCCGCGGGCAGCAGCAGTCAGTGTGGTTTACTTTTCTATAATCAAAACCTTGGCAGACGCTTGGCTTCCCTCTAGCCCGGCCAGGCTGCTGATTGTGTTCTCCTTTCAGTAGAGACTGCCAGCCACGTTCCGTGACGAAGGCTTCCTCTGCGCGGGGAGCGGCTCTTTCCTAAGTGTAAGATTTGACACTGTACATTCTGAAATAAAATATTTTGCGCTCTGGAGCACTTTCACATTTTACTTCTTCTTGTGGTTATTGCTGCGGTGGGAACCGCTCCACTACTGCCATCGATTTGTGAGGGAAGGGAGCGGGAGTGCACTGCCCTCTGCACGGCTGTCATCACTGAAGCGGCCCAAACTGAAGTTCTAGCCTTAATCTTAGCCGCTTTTAATGGTTTTGGAGCGGAAAAGGCCTTGGTTGGAGCCGCTCATTCAAACGCCGCCTCCAGCCAGAGCGGTTTCAGAAGTGATTTATTTACCGCTCCCTCGGGGCGGGGCAGTCCTCCGGCCGCCAGGGGTCGCTGCCTCGGGGCGGCCCGGGCGTCACCGCCGTTGCTACGGTGCTGTGGCGGCCTCGGGCGCCGCGGGCCTCCGAGCTGCGCCCGCCCCGGGCCGCCGAGGCCCCGCGGGGACGGTGGAGGCGGCGGGGCCCGGGCCGCGTCCCGTCAGCGGCGGAACCCGAGGTCAGTGCTCTGTCGGCGGCGGGGCCCGGGGGGTGGCCTTGGGGGGGGGCGGGTCTCGCCCGTCCGCTCCCCGCCGGGGCGCGGGGTCGTGTGGCGGGACCGGGGGTGCGAGGAGCCGGCGGGGGCGTCCCCGGGCGTGGGAGGGGGCGGCGGCTTCCCTCGGTGCCCCGCCGGCGTTCGGGGCAGGGAGCGCTGGTGTGTGCCGAGCGCGAGCAGGGTCTGCCCAGGACCCTCACTGTGGGTCCTGAGCTGCTCCCCAGTGCCGGCGGCAGCGGCCTCCCCGCTGTGAGCCCGCGGTGGGAGCTGAGGTCACGGGAAACCTCCCGGCCGCGGGCACCGGGTGCTGCGGGCGGCCCGGGGGTGTTGTGCGGGGGCTGGGGAGCGCGCTGCGGGTTACGCGCTGCTCGCGTTTCCTTCCCCGCTGCCAGCGCACGCAACCGTTCCCTAAGGAAGTCTGTGCGCAGCCGTGGTGCCGCCGGCGGTGGGGAGGTCGGTTCCCTGCTCACCTCTTGAAAGGGAGAACAATGGTTTTCTAACAAGGTCACGTTAAGGTTGGCATTGCTGTGGAGGGAGGTCCTGTGAGGAGCTTGCTTTCTGGCTCAGGAGCAGAGTTTGCAGCTTGTGATGTTTCATTCTTATGCCTTTCTCTTGGGGAAATCCAGGTATCCCACCTCTTGAAATCCTGCAGACAATGCAGCAGCCTGCGCCTGCCCGTCGTTCCTCAACACACACTGAGCTGTCTTCAGTTGCCGTCTCTTTGTGGCTTAGTTAGAGCCCCGTGAACCTACGGGGTAAGCAAGGGAAGGAAACTATGCTGTGAGGAGCGTTTCACGTGGAGCAGTGACTTGCTGGTATCTGGGGGAGAATGAGTACTCCAAATGGATTTCCGCAGCACTCAGGGGCGTGTGTCACTCGGAGCACGGAGGGTGGAGCAGTGCAGGACCTACACGCTAAAAGAGCAGGAAAAGCAGCAAAGAAGGATGCTGGTGGCAATGGGGCGCTTACCTTTGAAGATACTCCAAGTGCAGGCACTGCTTTAAATGAAACCTTAAAGCTCCTACCCGATGAACTCAAAGCCAACATGAAAATGAAGCCACTCTCCCCAAGGCCTCCTCAGAAGCCCCGGTTGGAGCGTGCTGCGTCTCTGGATGAGAAGAGCTGGAGGAGGTGGAGGCGGTTTCGAACGAGCCAGGAGAGTCTGACGGACCCCAACGAGACGAGCTCCTCCAACGGCTCCCTGCAGGAAGCGGCCCTCGGCCCTCCTGCCCGGGGCAGGGCCGGCCCCTGCCACCGGTGCTGCCACCAGAACTCCTTGCACAGTTCACCGGGTGCCTCGGAAGCCAGTGCCGCGGGGAAGAGCCGAGGGAGCACCTCCGACCTGGGGAAACGAGCCTCTGAGCTCTCCAGTGCCTTTGGGGGGCTTCTGCGGGGGAAGGCGTTCGCAGGCAGCAAGCCCCGGCTGGCCCAGGTAATGCCGGCGCGACCTCTGCCGCCCCTGGAGCTCAGCGTGGCCTCTCCCTCGCTGAGGACAGCAAACAGGATTGACTCGGATTGCCTGGATTACCGACAGTATTCTCAGCACAAGTTTGGGAGGGTGAGCAGCAGTTTGAGCGATACCAGGCTGCATGGCAACGGCATGGTCTATGATAATTGCTCCACGGACTCCATGAAGTCTACGTTCAGCCTGCTCACTCCCATCCGCTCCAAGGATGTCCGCAGCAGGTATGTCCCCAAGCTTCTCCTGGCGAAGGGTTTAGGGTGTTAGCAGGGACCAGCTGCCCTGTGGGATCCTGCTGGGCAGGGGCAGGGAAGTTCCAACTGATCAGCAAGGACAGACATTGTTCTGTGTTTAACCTCCTGCAGAGACTGGAAACAATTTGAAGGTGAAGAGATTAGTACAAACACTGGATCTGCTCCTTTTAGCTGGGTATTGGTTTTCATAAATGTAAGTTTGGTTTGTTCCTGGCTTGCTTGTAATGTTTAAGTAATCTTTCTAAAAATAAGGAGCAGTAGCTGTGCCAATAAAAGTGTGCTGGGCTTGAACTGAAATGATAAATGGCAGGAGAATACCCAAATAGCTTAGCTTAAAACTGTCATGCAGTACCTGCAATGCTATCACAGTCCTGTAAGGTGCTGAGGGTCCTCTGCAGATGTTGAGCTTGTTTGGCTTCTGGCAGGATCAGCTCTTGAGGAAGGGTGTGATTCCATGCAAATCTCAGCACTTTCTCCTGGCATGGCCCTGACCTCCTGCTCTGGTTGCTCATTTGTCTTTATTCTTAGTTAAGTTTAGGCTGTTAATTGGAGGTGCTTTAATCTGCTTGTCAGTGTATTGAACCCTCTCCTTGTGTTGGCTGCAGACCATCTGTCTGTGAACACTGCCAGCACACAGCACGCACACATACACTGCAGCAGGAATTACTGATGGTGCTGCTGGGCAGGAAGTGTGATAGAAGGTAAAGGACACCAGTTGTATGTTAGAGAGACACAGCAGTCTGTGAGGCCCTGAGGGATAAATCTGATCATTGATCCAAAGAGTGGGGAGACAGTGGTACAGGGGAAATGAATTCTGAGGTAAAGTGTTACTGCTAAAAAAGCCCCAAAGATGGATCATTACTTGTTTGCTGTAAGGGTTTTTCTCTCATTTCCCTCTGGGAAGCTGTTGGAGTGAGCTGGGAGCTGGGCAGGCCAGTGTACTGCCATCTCTACTTGCAGAGCTTAAGCAAGATTAAAAATGCTTATTCAACTTGCTGTCCCTTTGCCAATACCCCTTTGGTTTCATAAGCAGTGTGTTCTTGGGAGAGGCAGGCGGTGCAGGGTAGAGCTGTCCTTATTGAATGGGATGTTCTTTTAGACCTCAGACTCAATAAATCGTTTACTTGCACGCTGTCATGATGAGCTGAATTGAAGGAGGAATGTGAGTTTGAATCCTTGATTCGGAGCAAGTTGGTACCAGAACACTGGGAGGGTTGGAGGTATTTTTGTGTTTTATGTAAACTGAGCTGCTTCAGGATGCTCAGATATCAAACCAATCTCTTCATGTTCTGTCTGTGGTAAGTACAGTGGGGACTGAAGACTTTGGATAGCTTCAGCCTCCTCATCACAGAGCCTGTGCAGCATCGGTCTCACCATGGTACTCATGTCGTGGCTTTGAAAAGGCTGGTTTGGGACAAGGGTTTTGTTTTCCTGTGTATGATCCATGAGGACTGGAACTTTATAAGGAGCTTCAGGCAAGCAGAACAGTATATAAATGCTAAATGCCATTTTCTTGAGCTAAAGGTATGTTCTTGATTAACTCAAGCTTCAAGCATTGCCAATCATTATTCCAACTGTTGTGCCCTTTCCTTAGATGCTCTTTTATGGCTCTTCTGTTCACAGAAGCTATTTGGAAGGCAGCCTTCTGGCAAGTGGTGCCTTACTGGGAGCAGAAGAACTTAGCAGGTATTTCCCTGATCGCAATATTGGAATCTTTGTGGCCACCTGGAACATGCAGGGTCAGAAGGTACGTGCCCAGAAGTCTCTGCAGGTCTTTTGGCAGGGGCGAGGTTACCCCAGCCTTACTGTAAGGACTGGTGTGGTGGCTTTTCCTATTCATGACTATGCTCCTTGTCCACCCGAGTTCACTGTCTTGCTACAGTGATGAGGCCCTCTGGTGTGTTTACTTTGTGAGAGTGCATTGTAACGGGGTTCCTTAGATACTGGCTATGAAAACAGGGACCTCTGTGGCTTTTTCTGGCAGCTCCTTTACACCCTGTTGGAATTAGGGCCATATGAAGATGACTGATGATTCTGTGCTTACGATGAGAATGTCCCTGCTGCTCAGTCTCCTGCCTACATCCTTATGTAGTGTAGGAATTCAGGATTGATTCTGCCAGCAGACTGGGGAGCTGTACTTGGAAGAGCACTGATGACCCCTGAGGTGTTCAGGAAATAGCCTGTGGGCTTGGTGAAAGCATCACTGGAAATCAGAAACATCACGTTACTGCCCCACATGGCTGAACTGTGGGTATTGGGTTAGTGCTGCAGTGGCAGCAGCTGAAGTCTGCCTTTCGGAAGGAGACTCCTCAGTAATATCACTTCACCTGGGTTTTGAAGCCTGAATTGTTTGCGTATGCTGCGGAACTCATAGTTTAGCCTGGACTTTCCTTGTACTTTTCTATTAAAACTCTGCATAACCAATATTGCTATTTGATCTTTATTTCTTTTCTAATAACAGGAACTTCCATTGAATCTGGATGACTTTTTATTACCAACAGACCCTGACTATGCCCAGGACATGTATGTCATTGGGGTTCAAGAAGGCTGTCCAGACAGGTAGCAAAAACAATGTAATGAACCATCCTCTTTTATTGCTAATTAATTCCTTTGTTTTAATTAGTCTGGAGGTAGTCTCCATTGTATTATTAATCTTGTCAATAAACCCCCCCACATTTAATAAGAATCTGAATTCCATTACATGAGCACCAGGGGAAGTGGGTTTGGGAGGGAAATGTCACAAAGATCTGTAAATAGAGACCTTGGTGCTGTTGTCAGAGCAGGTAACAGCAAAACTCCATCTGATTTCTGTGGGCATCTCACCACGGGTCTGAGCTGGCCATGAGCGAGCTCAGGCTGGCTGTTGGCGTTAGCAGCCGTGTACTCAGCAGTGTTACATGCTTCCAGTTTGTAGTCTCTCTGAGGCTGATCAACCCAGGAAGAGTGGTTGAAGCCTCATGTCAGACTCTGCTTTTTTAGGGTATTTCCCAGTGGGAGTCTTTCCTTGAGACGTGCAAGTGGGTATGGTGGCAGCAGCGAAGCCTGCTGCAGCCCAGGAGGTTTTGCTGACACACACTTGACATTATCAGAGGGATTGCTCTGTTTTCACAACGCTGATTTCCTCTCCTGGTTATTGTCTCTTGTATCATCCCTGTGATCCAGCTGTTGTTCTTTCCTGCAGAAGAGAGTGGGAGATCCGCCTGCAGGAGACACTGGGCCCCCACTACGTCATGCTCTACTCAGCTGCGCATGGGGTGCTGTACATGTCGGTCTTCATTCGGAGGGACCTGATCTGGTTCTGCTCAGGTGCGTGGTCCAGTAAGAGCTGGAGAGCGGGGAGGTTGAAGGACTGCTGCCATCACATCTCCAGGGCTGTTCTTCCCCTGACTTCCCTGCTCCCTGTCTGTAGAGACTTTTCAGTAAAAGCAGCTTCTTTTTCTCCTTCCAGAAGTGGAGTATGCCACGGTGACAACTCGAATCGTATCTCAGATCAAAACCAAGGGAGCTCTGGGAATCTCCTTCACCTTTTTTGGGACCTCCTTTCTCTTCATCACCTCCCACTTCACATGTGAGATGTTTACAGTCTTATTCAAGTGTCCTGAGGGAGGGAGGAGAGGGGCTGCTTTACAGAGGTAGAAAGCTGCAGGGGAATAGAGGTGCAGGTCAGGCTGAAGTCAAAGCTCAGGATTGCTGAGCTGAGAACAATAAGGGAAGAGGATTTTTTGGTAGTTAAACTCGCAAAAGAACTGGTTTTAAAAAACCAGAAATGAACTGTGCACAATTATATCCCTCTTTGCACACTCCCTGTCATCA